>NC_091747.1:48921546-49521546 GCF_043380555.1 Nothobranchius furzeri
AAAACAAAATATGCATCAATTTCATTACAACACATTGTCGATGAGCCTGGATGGGATTTTCTGTTCCTGCTGGACTAAATGGGGGTGAAGTCCTCCATGTTGTAATCCTCACCAAATGAGCATTGTCGAGGTTTAAAAAATTAGAACAACATGTGACTGAAAAGAAATCTCAGAGTTGTTTTGGACGGGTGCTAAATCCCTCATCTTCTAATCAAAAGTGAAAATCTAATCTTCATGAAAATGGAAGTTTATGTAAAACCAACTTTGTAATTCATGCTCATGTTCTGGGGAATTTAACAGCACTTAAGTTCAAACACTCCTTAACTGGGCGTCTGAGTGATAACGTGGTTAAATATCATGTCAGCGTTATCATGAGGTCAGAACCTTGAGGGGGGGAACAAATTACTTAGAGAAATGTGGGGGACGATGCCTGGCCATGCTGCACATTACTCGAGTGAAAACAAACGTAACGGCGCACACGAGGGCTATTGAGGCAGAGTTTTAATTATTGTCAGTGTCAGACACGAGGCTAGTCACTCGGGGAGGTGAAAGCAGGATGGGAATTAGCCTCTTTCACCAGTCCTGACAGCTAATTACACATACAACGGCTAATGCTATCAAACAAAAGCAGCTGGAAAGTAACGCTTTAGCTTAATCTGAAGTGAATGTAGCACGAATGTCCAGAACTCTGAATGCAGCAGACATCTTCAGAGTGTTTGCATAGGAATAAATATATATTAAAATCAATGGAAACCAGTTCAGACTGGCAGCAAATGGGGTGTGTGCTCAGTTTAGATTTGGCTCAAGGCTGCATGACGCAGCCTTGAGCCAAAAGCACTTGTGAGAAATCAAACGCAATGAATGTCAAATTTAACTTGAGCCAGGAGGATGATTTTATTGGCCTCTTTTCAAATGAGCACTGACTTTGTTTTATTTGAAATATTTGTAACTCAGCTGCTATAAGCTGCCTTGTGCGTCTTATTTTAGGTTCACAATTAATCATATGTGAAATTGTTGAATCAATTCCATTTGTAGTTGGTTTACTCCTCCGTCCTTGCTTCTTTGTTGGCAGGTGGACGGCTAAATGGGAGATGTGAAAGGAAACGAAGTATCCTTTCCCAGCCTGAGGGGGAGAAAAGAAAACAAAAACAAACGGTCTTTGGGCTACAGGCCAAAACACATTTTGTTACATTTCGTGTGCATTTTCCTCTCCGTTGTTTCAGATAGTAATCTGATCACCCCTATTCTAGCTGTGGGTTGAGTTTGCAACATGATACTGTGTGTGTGTTTGTGAGGAAGCAGCAGCTGTATTTGTTTGTGTGTGTGTGTGTGTGTGTGTGTGTGTGTGTGTGTGTGTGTGTGTGTGTGTGTGTGTGTGTGTGTGTGTGTGTGTGTGTGTGTGTGTGTGTGTGTGTGTGTGTGTGTGTGTGTGTGTGTGTGTGTGTGTAAGGGTAATCCCAGATCAGCTATGTCTCTTTGCCATTCATTCGTGGCCTCTTCTCTTGTTCCAGGCATAGACAAGCAGGAGCGGATCTGTGACATCCACACATGACGGCCTAACAACAAAGGATACACAAATCATATGCCTTGACAACAGCCAGTAGCTCACTCCTCGCTGAGCTACTTTGTTCAGATATTTTGTTGAGTTTTTTCCACAAGCGGCAGCAGGACAACGTTGAACTTCATTACTGCTTTGTTAATTTCCAAAACATGTTTAGTCTAAGAAGTTCCTCATTAAGTCAGCTGAAGTCAAACATCTGTCTGTCTGTCTGTTTACAATCCGCCCTCCTGTCCCGCGGGACTTCGGTACTCCCATTGATTTTGCGCTGCTCTTTTATTTCATGCTTTACACGTCACCGGTAAAAAAGTTGACAATAATAATAACCGTCTTGTTTTTAAAAAAACTATATTATCTCGGTGGATTATGTGGCTGCGGTGTAGGCGCAGTGACCCTTACCAGCCACCGTATCATCTGCTGAAGTTGCCGGCGGCACACGCGCACTTTGTTGTTTACAACCAAAACTTTCTTGAAGCTAAAGCTGAAATAATGGCCAAAGGAGGAGACGGCAGCGCGCAGGACATTTATTATCCCTCAAAGAAGACAAAGTCAGAAGTACGGGCATTTTTTGGATATTTGAAGAATGCCGAGGGACAGCTGATAGAAGACGACTATCCTGTTTGCAGCACGTGCAGAAAAAGTGTCTCTGAAAGGCAGCAACGCTTCAAATCTCATGACACATCTGCGTGACTATCACCCACAACTCTACAGTCAACGCAAGGCAAGTTAACGTTAGCGTTTTAGCTAAAATGTGTGATCCAAGGATTTGGATTGAGGGAGAATGCAACGAGTCGCTATATAAATCAGCCGCAGCGCCGCTACCTGCATATAAACCGTGTCGCGGACACCCCCATGTTGAAATGACGCTATGCATTACGGGGCTCCCAGGGGCAGATAAGAGTTGGTCTCTCTCCGAGAATAATTATGAATTTAACAATGATTACTGCCTGATGACATTTTCCCACATCTGCAAAGCTCACTGGAAGGACACAAACCGAGGATGATATTTTCCTGATATAGGGTTTATTACTCAAGTAAGGGTAAAAAAGTATCTGATTAGAAGGCTACTTGAGTACTGAGTATCATCTGATCTAATATTTTTAAATGATGACATCAAACAGACATAAAATAAGAAGTTATGGGCAAATATTGGTATTTTAAAGACTAAAGGGGAAATATGTAAACAAATAAACAACATAATTACAAAATAACAAATTGAAGGCAAAATTTAGACACAAACTGAGGACAATATTTTCCTGATTTACATGGTTTATTTAGTTTCCTGAAAATTTAACATGTTTAAAAAAATACCACGATAATACAGAAAACCGTGAAAATTTTGGTCACAATAACCGTGAGGTTAAATTTTCACACCGTGACAACCCTACACCGTTGTGCATCCGCGTCCTCACTAAGCCCCCACAATGTAGCTCAAAAATTGGAGCAATCTCGGAAGTACCAAAAATTGCAGTTCCACCCTCATCCGCTGGGGGCTGGTGTCAGAAGCGAGCAAATCCTCATTGACTCCCATGTTAAAAATACCAATTTCAGAGCAGAAATAAACATGTTTACAGCCTGGTACCAGAACATGTTTTTGGTTTAAATTATCTAGTTTACACTCATGACAACTCTGAGGGGGGTGAATTTTTTTCTTACTCTTCTGTTTAAGTGTATTAAAAGCCTAAAATTCTGTATAATTAATGAGCATCAGACACACGTGACCACAGAGCTAGCTCCATGGAAAGGCCTCAGTAGAGCCTCGGTCTGGCCTGGAAACTATTCTGGGATTTTGAGTCTCTTTGTTTGTGTATTCTTTTTTGGATATTTTTTGTGCAATTGTTGGACAAAATGACTTGCTGTGGCATTAATTGCACTAATAGAGCGTCCAAGGAGTCTCCACTTAATTTTTTTTCGGTAAGTAAAATTGTATTTATGTTTTTAGGTCACTGCCGAGCTGAGCTTAGATTTTAACATGTACTGTTTAACCATGAAATTTAAATGTAATAGGGCAAAACCCAGTGCATTTAACATAATGCTGCACTTTAGAAAATGGGTTGAAATATAACATGTTGGTGGAGCTGGGTTCTGACGATCGGCTTGTGGAGCTCTTCTCCCCTCCCCGCAGCTCGGCGCATCTCTGTCTGATCGCGGCTTCTGTCTGCTGCATGGGCTGCCGGCTTGTGAAGCTCTGGATGGAAACCAATGTTTTCCACTCGTTCTCGCCAGCGGCAGCGGCGCTTGTCTGCTGTGCAGCTGCCGGCTTGTGGAGGTCTCTGAGACCTCTCTGTTCCACCCGGTTTTACCCAGCGGTCAGCCCGGCGCATCTCTGACTCAGAAGCTCTGGTGTTGTGCACAGTCAACTCCGGTTGTAGCTAGGTAGCTACCTCCGTTAGCTTAGCTCCCAACTCCGCGTTAGCTTTGGGTTAGCTTCAGATTAGCTTGTAGCTAGTTTGACCGGGTGTCAGTTGATCCCAGCCTTACAGCCCCACCCTCAGCTCCACCTCTCTTCCCTTTTGTGAAATTGTCTGGGCTTGACGGAACCTGTGACACGGTCAAAATGGCGGTGGTGGCCACCTCCCATTTTTCTTCAAAAACGTGTTATTGGAGTCTATGGAAACCCATTGTCCAATATTTATATGTCGATGGTCCTCACTCACAAACTCTTACTAGAGTTTAGGCTGCTGGCTACGCACGAAGAGACACGAGGAAATGGTGAGCTGCAGTGGAGTTTAAAGGAAAGAGTTTGAAGAGGTACCAGGCTCGTTTAAATCATCAGTTTGGAATTATTTCAGATTTGGGGTTGAGTACAACGATGAAGGAGTAAAAACAATCAACAGAAGTTACACAGTCTGTAAACAATGTTTGACACATGTTTCGTGAAAACACAAGCAACATGTTAAAACATATTCAGCGAAGGCATCCAGACTCAGGTCAGTCGAGCAACCCGCCGCACAGGCACCAGCAGCAAAACAACTGTCTATCGAGAGTGCTTTTGCTCAAACCTACTGGGCTGTTTCAGAGAAACATAAAAAAAAAAAAACTGATGCATGGGAGTGTTCATCGCGAAAGATCTGCAGCCCTTTTCTGTAGTCGAAGATAAGCCTGCTCCAAATTAGGTGGGTTGGCGCATACTGGCTTCCGTACTCATGAGGGCGCTGTGGGTAAAAAAGGGAGCTCTGCTCACTGTTGGAGAATGCTAAGGAAACACTGCATTCTGGCGTCAGCTGCTGTATTCAAACTGCGCCTCAGTAGGTGATCGGCTCTGCTTTGGTGGTATGTACTCCACTGGCTAATCAATTACTTTCGTACTCAAACAGTGTTGTGCACTCAACAGCTTGGGCATTTGTTTATTTTGTACTGGGCGTGACGCTACCGCTCATCCCAGAGTGAACTGAGCATTGGAGAAGAGGTATGTAGCTCCTGCAGGGGACAGCATGTGAGTTGAACTAATCCAACTCAAGCTCTGTTAAAACTCGGACAGGTGTTGAACACCTGTGCGATGCCGGGCGGGGAAGCTTCCTTGCGGCCTAGATGATACTAGCGGGCGGACCGGTAGGTATGGGCCTCACCCTCTCCAGACTAGGTCAAAAATATAAGTTGTTGTCTTGTACCTTTTCCCTGCTTTCTCTTAGACTGTGCTCTGTGGTCTGGTGGGTGGCGCCGCTGTTTTATTTTAGTTATTTTCTTTGATCAGTTTTCCAGTGGTGGCGGTCCCGTTTGTGCGTGTGCTGGCACTGGGTTCCCTCATGTTGGCGTGAATGTCACTATTGCCTGGGGTGACTTTATTATATTTCATTGCACTTTATTCTTTTTGGGATTCATCACCCTGTGTGTCATTCCCTCCTACAGCTAGTCTCAGTCCTGCAAGTTATTCCCTGTGTGTCTTGTTGTCCTGGTTTTAATCAAAGCAGTTTTAACCATATACATACATATATATTTTTTAATAAATCAATTGTAACTTTTTGGGACCACGTCTCATGCCTCATTTAGTGGAATGAACCTATGTGCCTTCTAATACTTCCTTGGGTGAAACTCCCAAGGTGGCGTTGTTGACAACTGTTGGCTGCTGCCTGAACAAAGTAAAAGGTTACAGTGTCTTTGGAGCACGCCATATCTATAGCTCACTCGTATTGCCACACCAGAAAGGTTTAATGATGAATAGTGGACTCAAACTAATTAAATCATTTTGGCTCAGTTTAAACAAACTTATCTAAAATAATTGTTTTATTTATTTATTTAAATATGATTTTAGATTTTAAAGTAATTTAACTAAAAATTTTCTTGAAAAAGTTGTGACGCCAGCATCAGCATCAGCTCCGAGGAAGTTTTGCAGTTGACAAACGAAACTGTTAGCAAGGTAAAAAAAAAAAAAACAAAAAAAAAAATTCTCTGTCTTATAAAAATGAACTAAAAATTTGAATTAGAAACTAGACACAGCAAGAACATACCAAAGACAAACACAAATATATGTGTGTGTGTGTGTGTGTGTGTATATATATATATATATATATATATATATATATATATATATATATTATACATAGCAAATTAAATAAATACAATCAATTATAGCCAAAAATATGACACCTATGTAAAATTCCTCCCATTACTGTACTGCAACATTCATTATTACTCCCATTACATTTGTCACTCAAATATATTTTCACTTTCCTGCTGATAAAACAAAAATATACAATCTAAACCTTTAACCAAAGTAAGTAAAGTTGGCTGATGGTAAAAATTGAGGTAGACCAGTCCAGGCCACCATAGCCCTCGCAACCCGATGCTGGATAAGCGGCCGAAAATGGGTGGATGGATGAAAGTTCTGATCAGATGTGTGGAGAAGTGTTGGCTAACGCTCGGTTCACACAACAGATGTTTTTAAATTGCCAGATGACATTCAAAACATTAGAGACCACACTTGTGGTGATGAAAAAAGCATGAATATACCAGCTTTGGTCCTACAGTGTGCAGCAACTCTGTAAATACTACATACTATACACAGACTGCTTTCAGTTACAGACGTTCCCCACTCAAACAGGAAATCTCGAGAGATTAAACATGACTATGTAATAAACAAACATGGTGAAGGAGAAGTGTGCCGCAAACTTCCGCCTCCTCACTTTCTGATTGGCTAGACATCACATTCAACAGGCAACATGTTTCAAAGCCTGGATTCATGATGGTCGCGGTCCCCAATGTCCTTATTAGTGGACCATTCCTAATGCTCCACACATGGTAGGATTGTCTGATAAGATTATCTTTAGAGTTGTTCCTTGAAGCACCACTTTATAAATCATCAAAAGGGGTGGGGCTGGTCAAAAAATGGCATGGTTATCCTACCGTGTAATCCGGTCTTTACAAAGCATTACTGGTTACTGAAAGTCCACAAAGATTCTATGTCTTTATGTTTAAGCCCCACCTCTCACATTGTTGTCTTATTTGTCTTTGACATGTCCTGCCTCAGCATCCCAGACAAACTGCACAAAGAAGCTGAATGCCCCTCCAACACTGTTGGTCAGTGATGTTGAAGTACTTTTTTTTTCTCTTACAAAAGCACCCCACCACCATTTCTCTTTGCATTGCTAAACCAAAAAAAAAAAAAAACACACAAAAAAAAAAAACACACAACTGCACTTTTCACAAACATAATTATCCTGTTGCAGAAAGTCTGGATCTCCTTCTGCTCATAAGGAACCTTGACAGCTTCTCCTTTTACATGAGTTATAAGAGCTGGTTATGTGACTCATTTCAGAGTGTTTCAGTAATAACTAACATCAATTCCTCATTGCTAATTTAAGTTTCTCGTGTTAGCGCTTGAAATGGGATAAAGACATAATCATAAACTTTGTGTAAGTACCTCTGTCTGAGCCAGTTTCCATCTTCTTTTTTTATTCTTCCAGGGTTTCCGATTTCTGGGTAAAATTGAAATGCAGTTAATGCACAGAGTGAATGTTTCTAACTGATGCAAAGCAGAGAAATTATACAGCTTGAAAGCATTGGCAATGATTGAGGCCCGGTAAAGCGCTGCTAAATGTGTTCGGCTGATAGACGTTTAGGGGCCCATTAATTTGAGAAGAAGTAGTTATGGAGGAGGGAAAATGAATTAAACTAAAAGCTCTTTAAAGGTACAGCTCTAGGTGACATCCAGTAAAAAAACTGAATAATGTTTCTTTTCATGTCTCCGGGGAGAATTCTCAGTATACGGGTACAAACAGCAAAAACAAGTCCAAACGTGCAGTCCTGTTTTCCCATTTGCTTTGGAGATGAAATGCAGTCCTGTCACATCTGGATGAACAAGCAAAACTGGTGATAAGGCTCATTTCAAACATCAGTATTCCTGTCTGCTTTACACTTGGCTTCCTCTTTTCAAATGTTCCTTGCAGGGCGTGCAGCTCTGTTTCCCTGCTGAAAGATTTACCTCCTGCAGGGAAACTTTATATTAGGTGTCACTGTTTCCAAAAACATAAAAACCCAACTGCCAGGTCTTCAGTGTACTCACCTTCAGCCACAGTTACTTAGTTTCACCCGACTTTCACTGCTTCAGGGCATCTTACATTTCTAGAACCCTAAAATTTCAAACACTGTTTCTACTTTGACCTCCTCAATAAGTGTTTTGGATTGTTTACAAAGATGTTTTTATCAATGAAACAATCCTTAAGTTTAAAAATGCTAAATAATGTATTAATCCCATATATAACAATGTATCATCTGCAAATAAAGAAATCCATCCTTTATCTGAACTGCTTCATCCTCACTAGGGGTGGGTTCTGTCTCCCACAATCATCAGGTGAGAGGCAGGAGACACCCTGGACAGGTCGCCAGTCCATCACAGAGCCACATATAGATGAACAAACAGTCACATCCACAACTAGGAGCAATTATTGTTATTTATTTAGACTTTCCAAACAACCTGACATGTGTGTTTCTGGTCTGTGGGAGAAACTCATGCATGAATGCTTGGGGAGAACTTATAAAGTCTGCAGAAAGGCTGCACAGATGGGATTTGAACTGCCGATCTTCTTTCTGTGAGGAAATATTTCTGCCATATGCACCACAATGCAGCTCTTTCACAATTAGTTTTACAAATAATATAAACGAATACAAGCCCTGTGGAACTCCACATTTGATCTAGTCCGATTCCTCGTTATTAAACTGTGTAAAATGTTTTCTGTTTTAATTCTAAAGTTTGTAACAAACAGCCCAACTGTGTAATGCTTAGTTTGGTTTAATGCTGGAATTGTTTTGGTTTATCTAAATAATCTGTGAAATTGTTTAAAATCCATTTTGGTTCCAAACTAAAAGTCCAAAATCAAGCAAAGGTTTGTAGGAACATAATCACTTCAATAACTTGGGAAATTAGGAATTGTGACAAGTTTAAATTCTAAAAAAAACAACTTTATTTCACAGTTGATATCATCATCATCATCATCATCATCATCATCTTCATCGTCATCAAAAATCAGAAATTATCTTTGTAGGGTTGAATATTATCGCTTTTAAGCTTAATATATTACCTTTACTTATGACCAATAAGCTGGGATATTCTATATAAATATAGAGTATCACTCTGATTGGTCTTTGAATGTTTTATAAGAAGATTCTAGGATTCTTTACTTTTTCAGGGATCAGACATAGTCAGGATTATAAAAGGCAAGAAATGTATTTTCTAAACAATTAAAAACATGACAACTAAGACACTTTATGCAATGAATGAATCTAGGTGGATGGAGTGTGAGGTGTGATGATGATTGAATGGTATGTGTTATCAGAACCTTGTATCTAGAAGAAACTGAGTTCTGGGTGTGAAAAGAATTTGGTCTGCATTAAACTAGAAAGTTGGTTCTTATCAAAGCGGCATCAGATGCAATCATGCTGTGTCTACCTCACCCTTTCTTTGGAGACCCTCTTCGCAGATCCGGGGGTCAGGGAGGTCGGATGACATCTGTTCACCGAGGTTCAGTAGATTAACCGCAGCACCGACTTCTCTGTCCCAGAGATGTTACCAGGCACACAGGTTGGAACTGGTTTGCAACTAGAGCAACTGTTTCTGAATAGCTGAAGGAATTGTTTTGCTGTGTGACTGCAGGCAGCTTTTAGCTTGTCGAAAGGTGCTCTAGGTTAAAGAGGTTTTGCTGCAGATGGCCGGTCCGAAGCTTTCTCAAGAACTCACAAGAATTAGAACTGACTCACGGCGAAGTGAGCTCTGTTTTAATGATCGTCATATTTTGATTTTCTAACAAATCAGAATTTGACATGTAAAAAGGGTTTTTGCCAACAAACCTGAGAAAACACGCCTCGCGATTGGTGGAACAGAAACCAATCTGTCATGACCTTGTCATCATCACGTGTCTTGAGTGTGTGAGCTGTCAGAAGATAGTGATTCACTTGTTAAATCTAAAATTACTGATCATAACATAATAATATTCATTTCAACCACAGTAATTTAAGCACAGATTATTCAAAACATTTCATTAGTATTCATATAACATTTGTTCATTCAACCATATTATTATCTAATGAGTATTTAACTCAAATGAGCTGAAAATGTTCACTTTATTCAGAGGCATGAGGAATCCTGTAGAAGCGATAAGGGAAGCTTAGGCCTTGAAACTGGAACAAATTGTTGACGATATGTTATGTGTTCAGAGCTGCAGAATCTTTGGGCTTGTTGGAAGATAGAATGTAAAATCCACCTTAGAGAATGGAGTTTATGTCTGCAGATGACCGGTGGCATGTAGGTCAATATGTAAGTGAAATCTGACCATTTCTGGACGTTACATCTTTGACCATTTGAGATGTTTTAGAAAATACTGAGCCACACTGAATGAGTAAAATTCAACATTAAAACATTTATCTTACAATACTTATTTCTCCACAATACAAAAACTAAACAAAAAAGTAGTAAAAATCACCAATTAAGAAATACATATTTTCAATGAAAATAATCTATATGCTTTTTTTTCTGATTAACTTGAAAAATAAGATTCTGGATTTCAAAAAAATCCACATAGATGATTTGATATGGCTAACAAGAACTAGCGCTTAGTGAGGTCATGACTTAAAAAGTGTCTGATTTTTATCATTGCTTCTTGGAAACGGTTCATTTGTGGTTAACTGAAAAAGTTTCAGATTGACTGAACACTGATTAGACCAGTTTAGGTGAGTATCAGCCAGTTCTGTAATTTATCTGTTGTGTTCGCCTAGGCATAAACTTCCACACAGATACAAAATGATTAAAATAAATAAAAAACACAAACAACGAAACTTTTGCTCTACTTTAGAAAAAAAGCCACAATTATAGACATTTCCACAGAAACAGGATGTTTTATTTTCATTAATTCTTCATGATTCCAAATTCTCTTATAGATTATTATTATTCTAATACAAATGTATAAATATTCAGCTCGTGTTTTATTTTTTATCTTCTCACTTTCTTAAATATTCATTGTGGATTATTTCTATAAATGGCAAATGGCGTTTGTATAGAGCTCCGGACCCCACGTGACTCTCAGTTAGTAGACGCCATATTGGCAGGTAAAGGAAGCTAAACAAACACAGATGTAAATATGAACGTGAACGGGATTGGCTTGGATTTTACTTCGTCGGAGTTTACTTCACACTTTAAAACTGAAGAAATCGTTTTATATAGTCAGAAATTAAATAGACTAAACATCTCCGACCCTTACCGTGCCCCTGGGATACTTTTAAAAAACGCCAGAAGCTGTCGGAGCGGACTTCTTACCGGACCTGGCCGGGGAACCCCTTGGGATTTACCCGGAGGAGCTGGCTCAGGCGGCTGGGGAGAGGGAAGTCTGGGCCTCTCAACGCTACTGCCCCCGCAACCCCACTCCGGATAAGCGGATGAAAATGGATGGACAAATAACAGATTTGAACTGTTGCATGCCGGGAGAAGTGACGTCAACTCCCGGAGCTCTATAGCAGCTTATTAGGATTCTACAACCCCCCAAGGCGTTTCACAATGCTGCTAAAAACCATCTCTTCCTCCAAATCATGTGAACTACCGACCTATCTCTCTCTCCTCCCTTTTCTGTCCAAAATCATTGAAAGGGTGGCTTTCAAGCAGGTCACAGAAAACCTCTCACAAAACTGTCTGCTTGACCCTTACCAATCTGGGTTCAGAAAGGGCCACTCCACTGAAACTGCTCTGTTAGGAGTGACGGAATCCTTAAAAGAAGCTAGAGCGACTGCCAAATCCTCGGTGCTTATCCTGCTCGACTTATCGGCTGCATTTGACACTGTCAACCATGGCTTCCTTTTGTCCACACTCTCTAGCATGGGCATCACAGAGAAAGCACACGCCTGGTTTGAATCGTACCTGACAGAATGATCATTCAGTGTATCTTGGCTTGGGCAATCCTCTACCGTGCACCACCTTGCCACAGGAGTCCCCCAGAGCTCTGTACTAGGACCTCTTCTCTTTGCCATATACACCTCCTCACTGGGTGAGATCATTCGATCACATGGCTTCTCCTACCACTGCTATGCAGACGACACCCAGGTCTATCTGTCATTTCTACCGGACGACCACACTGTCTCTGCACGAATATCAAACTGTCTCTCTGACATATCAAAATGGATGAAATCCCACCATCTCCAACTCATCCTCTCTAAAACTGAACTACTTGTCATCCCAGCAACACCATCCATACAGCACAATATCTCAATCCAGAATGACTTCCTATCTCTGGCTCCTTCAAAGGCAGTTCGAAATCTGGGTGTTGTGATTGATGAACACCTGACCTTTAAAGATCATGTTGCATCTGTTGCTCGTTCATGCCGCTTTGCGCTGTATAACATACGAAAGATCAGACCATACCTAACACAACATGCCACCCAGCTCCTGGTGCAATCTACTGTAATCTCCCGCCTCGATTACTGCAATGCCCTTCTAACTGGTATTCCAGCCTGTACTGTGAGACCTCTTCAAATGGCTCAAGAACGCAGTGGTGCGTCTGGTCTTCAATCAGCCAAAAAGAGCACACGTCACCGCTCTGTTCATTGAGCTCCACTGGCTACCGCTAGCAGCACGCATCAAATTCAAATGGCTAACACTAGCATCCAAAGTGCAAGATGGTACGGCTCCCATCTACCTGAATCCTCTTGCAAAGGCTTACATCTCAGCCCGGCCGCATCGGTCATCACAGGATCATCGGATAGCAGTGCCTACACCACGCTCGGGACAATCCAGACTCTTCTCATGCATCGTTCCACAAATGTGGAATGCCCTTCCAAGCACTACCAGAACAGCGGCTTCCATTTCCATTTTCAAGAAACTCTTGAAGACCCTGCTGTTCAGAGAGCATCTTCTAAACTAGCACCCTCCCTGTACCTGTCCCCCCTCTCCCCTGTCCACTCCTTGTTCCCTCCTCTCCATGATTGTCAAGTTGTTGTTGTTATTGTTGTTGTTAGCCTCAAGGGCAACATGCCGATTATCACTTGTAAGTCGCTTTGGACAAAAGCGTCTGCTAAATTCATAAACATGAACATAAACCGCAGGGCCGTAGAGAGTGTTCTTGTTTTTAAGGCCAGGCTCAAGACTCACATTTTTAGTATAGCTTTTACGTGATTTTGATCTATTTTAGCCTGTTTTTACCATTTTTTAATATATTTTATCAGTGTTTTATTACTTACTCTTTTTAATTAAATAGCACATATTTTCCCATATATATTTTAACTTGTAATAATTATTAGTTTTAACCAGTCTTTATACTTTGTTGTACAATATTTTATACATTTAATTATATGTTTTCTACTTGGTTATCTTTCATCACTGTGTTTTATTTAGATTTTTATTTATCAGCTGTTTATGTTTAATTTGTTTCTTAACTGTTATCTTAGTCTCATTAGTAAACTAGTGTTTCCTCCGTGGGGGCTGGCTGCCCTGGGGGCAGCAGTGGGCTGTGGCGGCCGGGGTGCTTCCCATGTCTACTCTTGCCAAGGCTATTGCTGCCAATCTTGGTGCTCCCGGTGCAGTTGGCTCCTTTGATGGCGTTTTTGTCTTCTTTGTATCTACTACATCTGCACTCAGCCAGCTGCCCTTTCTCTTTTACGTGTGTGTGTGTGTGTGTGTGTGTGTGTGTGTGTGTGTGTGCGCGCGTGCGTGCACGTGCGGGAGTTTGCATCTGCTTGGGACGGGATTGAGGGTGGGAGGAGGGTGAAACAAAAGGGATCTCTTATGTGAATCTGTGTGGGAGGGGTGGGATACCGACTGCCGTCTGGTTGTTTTTTAATATTGTAAAGCGCTTTGAGCTGCATTTGCATGAAAAGTGCTTCATAAATAAATTTTGATTGATTGATTGGTTGATAAACATAAACAACGCAATCAGTCGTTCACCCATTCACACACACATTCACACGCTGGTGGGGATGAGCTACGATGTTGCTGCCCTGGGGCGCACTGACAGAGGCGAGGCCTGTTATATACAGGTGCCACCGGCAGGGGCGTAGCACCAAATTCTGGGCCCTAGGTACAAGTCTTGTAGGTGGGCCCCCATGCTCAATTACTTAATATCTCTCTTACACATTTTTTGTCATGCTATAAGACAAGATAATATGATCTTAGTTTAACCTCTATATTGAGCAAATACAAATGCCAGCATAATAAAAGTGAAATGCCCAGACTTCAAATATAATTATTTTTATTTGTCAACAATGTGTTCAAACAAAAATCCTGGAATTTATTTTCCAGTAAATGCCCACTGACGGGTCTTCATGTTAGCAAAATCACTTATGAGATCTTTAAAGTCCAATCCTTTGGCTAATTGGCTTTCAATAGAAAGAAGAGCTAGGCTGTTCAGTCTATCCTGGGACATTGTTGATCTCAAATAATTTTTCACCAGTTTCAGTTTGCTAAAAGCCCGTTCACCCCCAGCAACAGTCACAGGTAGTGTGCAAAATATCCTCAGTCCAATACGAACTTCTCCAAAAATGCTCTGTAATTGCATCCTGTAGATGGCATTAAGCATCTCAAGAGGAGACCGAATGTGTGGAAATGTGGCACCATATATTGTTCTCAGGTGTAGCATCTCATTCCCAAATTCAGCTGTGAGATCCTTGTAATATTTTATCATCAGTGCCTGGCACGATATCTTCATCTGCTCTTCAGTCATGTCTGTCATGGTTCATGATGTTAAGCTTTGCTGATATGTATTGATATATTCAGGGCTGTTGCTAGCTGGAAGCAGCTGCCTGGATCGCTGCGCAACAACGCAGCGCTGTGCCGCTCTCTGTGCTCTCTGCTCAAAAGAGTCCATAAATGATGTAATATAGGTAGAAAACTTTTTTCCAGCTCCCCGGATGTGTAGAATATACAGCTCCCCCATAATTCGATCCCTGCTCCTGGATGAAAAACCGGACATTTTCATCAATACAAGAACCCCCAGTCCAGACGTCCAGGACAGAGAGTGAAAAGTGGACACGGTCCATCTCCTTTCCTTTTTGTATTGTTTTCTCTCTGTAAACATGCTGTTAACTTGCTTTGCACATCTTCTAATTGAAATCTGTCTTCATCATATATATATATTATTTTTCATAAGCTTGCGTTTGGTGCCCCTTCCCCGGCGTGGTGCCCTACGCGCTGTGCGTGGTGTGCGTGTGCGGAGCGCCGGCGCTGGATATATTAAATATATATGACATGAAATAAACCAGGTTCTCTCTGTGAATGTAATGTGCTCTAAATTTTATAATCCCTGCATTATCAGCCAAATTATACGATTGTCCGTTTTCAAGATCAAATATAAAGAAATTTAAAATGGGCTTAAAATATCTAACCAAGTCAATAACAATCCTCTAACACCAGTGTCATCATGCTATACGAAAAACAGTGGCAGCTTCTCATTCCTGAGATTACCACGAATCCATCGATACCAAGTTTGTCCTGGTCCATGACTGGGAAGGAGCTGAAATATCCACACAGAGTGAACCTGTTTTTACTGCGAGGTCCGCGAATTAATTGGCGGCGGCCGCCCGCGATAATAATTCTGATTAATATATATATTAATTAGTGTTTTCACTGATAACACTAATTAATATATATTTGATCTTGATGGTGAAACTAAAGGCGTTTAACACTGAACAACATGAATGCAGCTTCTGAGAGCTAGCTAATATCAGCTAAAACTGAGTTCTGCTGCTGCTGCTCACCGTCCTTCTACTTGCTTCTGTTCAATTAACTTTTCCTTCTTCTCCTTCTTTTCTTTTCTTTTCTTTTCTTTTCTGGAAGCCAAATTTCCCTTTCTTGGGAAAAGACATGACTGACTCTCCTGCCTCCAGCTCTGGCTGTCGGCATCTGCGATGTCTCATTAGCACATGCGGCTGTGCAGCCCCTGGCCGCTGGTGTGGACTAAACCACTTTGCACATTTTTAAGGGGTGATAGATGCCTCAGAGATTATTTAGTTATTATTTTTAAGGCGAAATTCTGTTTCTTAACCTCTTTATCCAGTTAAAGAGAAGTTTATTAAGACATTAAGTAAGTTGGGGGGGAAAACAACGACAATAAAACATTTTTATTCAAAGCTGTCTCAGGGCCCCTCCCTGCAGTGGGCCCTGGGTAAACGGTACCCTTCCCCCCCCCAGTCCGACACCCCTGGCCACCGGTCCCTCCGACCACCACCAACTGGCAAGGGGGGTTAGGTTTCTTGCCCAAGGACACAACAGCAGCATTCTCTGATCAGAGCCGGGATCAAACCTGCAACTTTCTAATTACTGGACAACCTGCTTTACCTCCTGAGTTGCTGCTGCCCCATATGCATATGAAACCATTTCTGCGTAGCACCTAAAAAGAAACTCATTTGTATGCAAAGTCTTTATCATAGTTTTCATGCTTCTGCAATTTTCAAATCCTAACTGTGCCAAGCAATCTGCGTGAATCCTATGATGTGCAGTGCATTACAGTTTGCAGCAAAAATACAACTGCAGCATTATATTATCACATCTTTAGTTGCATCCTGAGATCAGATGCTGCAAATGTACAGGCTGTCTGTTTGTGTTCTGCAAAGATAGACTCACTCCGCTGAGTTAATAGGAAAGATTATAATCCCAGGGAGATGCTGCTATGTGTGCAAGCCGCTGTTCTGTGTGTAGCAAGGTATAACAGATGGGGTTCAGTATACAAATGCTGCACTCCTACTGAGTTCATAGAAGCCTGCTGCAAATGCAGTGTTGCACGCTGATGATTACATTTTATAAGCCATAAATACTCATATCCTCTCATAAATCTATGTAACTTTTATGGGCCAGCATAAGCTCAAACATTTATAATCAGTGTCTGAAGAAGCAGTCACATGGATAGTATTTTTATCACCATTTTGCATATAATAAAACATTAAAATGTGATTTCTTTACAAATGATTGGATAATCTATTGGTTAAGTTATGATTTTTAGCAAGCTTTTTGCAAATGAGGGAATCCTTAAACTGTTTTGCGTCAACATCAAAGACCGTTCTTGCATATAAACACGTTCTTTGTTTGCTTCAGAAGCCTTCTGCAGAAGAAACCCTTCCTACATTAAAAATCTTCATCAGAACCTGCCAGCTTATATGAGTTGATCACAGCAAAGACAATCAGTTTCCTGATGGGAGGGTCTATTTTTTCTTTTAAACAAAAGAAAACAGAAGAAATAACGAATGTTGGTACAAGTATACTCGGTTTTCATTGGTATGTTCTTAACATTCTTGCTTTACTAGAGTCAGACTGATGGTAACTGTGGTGCATCTCCGTCTATAATGACTATTACTATAATTCCTAAATGATGAGGCCACAATTTTCAGGTGAATAAAGGGGGATGCGAAGGAAGCTGTTGGTTTAGCCTCCAGGCTAAACCTCAGACCTACATCAAGCTACATCATGGATAGTAGAAGCTAATCGTTAGCATTAGCAGCTGCACAACATGACAGAAGTCCTTCAGGCTTGTGGAGATAAAACGCCAATGTTGCAAAGTAAATGGAGGCAGTAGAAGAGCTGTTGCTGTTAGCCAATCAGAGGTGAGATGTTTGCATATCTATATAATAAAAAAGTAAATGAGGTCGTCTCCAAAGCTGGAAACGTTACCATAGTATGTTGTCATGGTAGCGTTCCGGGGACTTCGCTGCCTTGCAGCCCCGATGACACAGATCTCGGATGGCATGGTCTGGGCTATTTGGAACTTCCTTGGATTACCTTTTTAAAACATTCGCTGTGCTGCAGCGGGATTCGGAGCAGTTCGTGTTCGGTTCTGTCTCTGCATCTGAAAATATCACTGCTACATAGAAGAAACACAGAACCTCAGTGAGTATGGCCAGCCCGCTGTGTGTGTGTGTGTGTGTGTGTGTGTGTGTGTGTGTGTTCGTTCGAGTCCAGCACCGTTGTCCCAGCCCTGTCTCATGCGGTCTTTCGGTGAGACGGCAGCTTTTATCGTATTTTTTCCTGAGACAGCTAACGTGCTGCTGTGGCTCAGAGGTTGACCGCTCATTTTTGTGTTTGGTGGTTTGTAGTGTCGACCCCATCTTCTTGCTTTTTAAATCTGTGCATGTGCACAGGCATTTAAAGTAGTTATTAATAACTGGGACTCCAAATCCCGTCGTTTTCTGCTCCCCTCTCCTCCGGCTACCTTCTACTTACTAAAACAGGACCACCAGACCTCTATGGTGTGTTCTTGCTGTGTTGAAATTCTAAGTCCATCTTTTGGTTCTTTTTAAAACACAGGTTTTATTTACCTGCAAACGAAGCCTGACGAAGTTTGCAGCCGCAAACGAAATGTTGCAGGTAAATAAAACCTTTCTGTGTTTTAAAAAGAACTAAAAGATGGAATTAAGACCACCAGACCATTTTATCCACAGAGAACAACTCACAAAGCATTCCTTTACACCAGAGAATTTAGATTTATTGAAATAATGAGTAAATGAGAGCTTTAAATAGATATCAGCTGGGATGATTCTGTTTAAGGTGCCCCCTGGTCGCCTCAGTGTGGAGGCTTTCTTGGCAGGTCCCACTTGGATCAGGTCCTGAAGTCGCTGGAGGAACTATATATTCTGCTTTCTAGGGAACGTTTCAGGATTCTCTAGGAAGCAAAGGAGAATATTGCTGAGTAGAAGGATGTATATTTCCCCTCTCGTATTTTGTTCCCATGACCATAAACAAGAATAGCAGAGGAGGATAAATGGATACAAACAGTAATTGTGTCAATGTCGCTTCCATTATGTTATGTTATGCTGAAAGGAAAAACAAAGATCAAGACATTACAACAATGTAGAAGAACTTCATTGAGGAAATTTTTCACTTTTACTTGATGATACTTTGCTTCTGAAGATCCTAAAATTCTGCAACTTTATGGGGTCTTTGAGTTAGAAAATCTGACACACCAAAAATAAAATAAAAATCTTCCCTCCTTTTAATCTGCTGTACACAACTGCTCACTAAACATGCTGTGCAATGTATCTCCCTGAGAAGAGAGAATAGCTGTGTCCCAATTCAAGGTCTGCATCTTTCCAAGGCTCACTTAAAAAAAAATGACTTCAACCCAGCAGCATGATGAAAGCTGCCTGACTTCAAAGGTTCAGATAGGGACTAGAAACGCTGTCTTCTCCGGGACCTCCAAGGATCCAGTGGTTAGACATGGACTTGTGTGCAGCCATGATGGAAGGAGGACAGTCAGCCACTCACCTGCTGGTTGCTGTGATGATTCCCGGGAGAAACGGGGATAAGGAAAACCACAAATCTCCCTCTGAAAAATGATTTCAGGGGAAAAACGTTAATGTTCAGAGAACCACTTGGAGATAAAAAGTGTTGCGTTGTTCTGGACACAATCTTTTATCGTTTGATTTCAGTGAAGGTTGGTGCACCGAGGTTAATGAAGGCTGGAGATAATCTGGTCTCTATGGGGATTTGGGCAAAACAATAGTTATTTGTTGTAAGATTAAAATTGGGTAGAAAGGTCCATCATGGTAAGATTGAGTTGTGCAATACTTTTTCAAACAAAGAGAGAAAAATAGAAAGGGTAAAACTTTAAAAGAAAGGAGGTATTTATTTCAATTCATTTTAATTTATTTTTATTATTTTATCCTCAATTTTAGATTTAGGACTCATAATGAGGTAACAATAATAATTTAAACAGCAATGTGTTTAGTGGACTAAAATCTTCTGGAAAATTGATTGTGCCAAATTTGACTGAAATGCACCCTAAAAAAATAAATCTAAGTAAAAGTTTGATCGAAACTTTTCTCACAGTATAATTTTATTTTTGGTCTCGCCAGCTCACACAACAGAAGCCCACCTGTTCTTGTTTTGTAGTACACCCATTAGTATTTTGCTTCTTTAGAAAATTCAGTCCAGGTTTCTAATTTCTTTTCATCAGATCTCCGTTGCTTCTAGGTGATGCCCTGCCTGCTTAGTGTTTTACTCATAGCTCTACCTTTATGTTTCTTTGATTAACTGCCATGGCAACACTTTTGTAGTTTTCTGTGTATTAAAACAAAGTACTTGGTTTCCTTCCTTCCTTTCTCCCACCTGAATGCCTGCATTTGGGTCTTTCTTTCATCCAGTTGTGTCATCTTCAGAGTTCAGAGCACCATTTCCAGCCTTAAGGCTACTGGTTTAGAGAAAATGTCCATGCATTTGTTCACTAAAACGATGTAAAACTACATTCTGCACGCGTTGCAAAGATACGTCTGTGTAAGAAGAGGGTAGTGGCTCTTTACTGGCCTGCCTCCAATAGAATGTGTGGAGAATTTGATTTTTGCCTAAAGTTTGAACTCACATCTGATTCCTTTTTGTGTGGAGTTAATTTATTCACAAACATAACGACTTTTCCCTGCGCAATTGTAGATTCTTGGTAACTGACA
Source organism: Nothobranchius furzeri (assembly GCF_043380555.1). NCBI lineage: Eukaryota > Metazoa > Chordata > Actinopteri > Cyprinodontiformes > Nothobranchiidae > Nothobranchius > Nothobranchius furzeri. Next base: position 48,941,945 of record NC_091747.1, read on the forward strand.
TAAAAACACGTCATATTCTTATGGTCCTCAACACAGGGGATGCCACCTTGGATCCTTCTCCCAAAGCACTCCCAGGTGGCCCAGTACTGATGTGGCAGTCCCCTCCTCTGAGCTGTAGGCAGAGGGATCAAAGCAGAAGCTGCTGACCCCTCTGTGTCCAAACAACAGATGCATAATACCTGCAAAGTCTCTGCAGGCTGACCTACCCTAGTTGACAGTCAGCCCAGATAAGTTCACAATAAAGCAAAACCTCAGGCCCAGTCCTAGCATGGTTCTTGGACCATGTCAGAATATAGCCATGTTTAAGATCACGCTAGCTGCATTCGAATCCAGAGGTAGTAATCTTGTCAGCACTCATCCTGAAGTTCACATAGGCTGGATGCGTCCTCCATTACTAAGATTGGAAATGACAGACTGTTAACTTGGACAGACTCTAGCCTCTGGATATATTCCCTACCGTACCTCAGTGCATGTCCTGTTGTAGAGCAACTGTGACTGTACTAAACAGAATTCAAAACTAAACATAGCAGGTTACATGAAGAGTTATGGCACCTGTGATACTAGCTCATTTACAAATATGTATCTTATTATTTGAGGTAGCATTTTGAGTATATTACCTTAAAAGGCATACTAGGTAGGATGCAGCCCCAGGATTTGGACACATGTCTGTCTTGAGTCACATTTTTTATGAGCAATCAATGCCAGTGTACACGGGCACCAAACAACACAACGCTATGCATAAGAGGAAGCCCACAGTCTTCTTGTTATTGGTCTGAAGACCTTGCCAAAACCTGTGAAGATCAACCAAATTCTTGATTGTTTTCTAGATATTGTATCTAACGTCAGGTCATGTAACAACAAAAGCATAAATCAACATTGAGATCAAACCAGAACCCAAAAATATTCCCTTCATTTACCCAGTGTAATCCCTAAGGGGTGACCGGGGGGAATGGCCACCCCTAGAAAATTGCTGGCCACTCCAATGCCCCTCCCCCAGGGAAGAGTCCCTTCATTTAAAAAAAATCTGATTCATGTTTTGCCACAATTTGAAGATACTGTTAATGGTTTTTAAGTGTCTTAATGGTATTGGCCCGTCTTATCTCTCACAACTGCTTTTACCATATGAACCCTCGCGGCCCCTGCGCTCCTCTGGCAGTCGTCTCCTTGTCATTCCTAAAGTCAGGACACACACTCATGGCGAGGCGTCTTTTAGTTATTACGGCCCTCGCCTCTGGGATGGGCTGCCGGAGGATCTCAGGGTCGCAGAGAACGTTCATGTTTTCTTTCTTTCTTTTTTTCCCTTTTAAAGTAAGTTCATTCAGTCAAATATGCATGCTGGTATAGCTGATGTGGTGAAACAGATTATTTGCACAGGGGTTATGTTTAAATGATGCTGGTAAAAGTCCTTCAGCTTTTTCACAGTTTACAATAGTACAGAATAAAAATATGGTTCCCAAGTGAATCTGTGTTTCTTCTCTAACATCCGAATCATCAATAAAGGCAGATTTCACGCGTTTCCACCAAAATGTGATGCTTGGGTGAAACGTGGCAGCTGAACTGACCTGCTGGAAGGTCGTTCACACTCATCTGTAACCGGAGCATCCAGGAGGCACGCGGCTGACTCGGTTTTCACAGGTAAACGAATGCCAGCAGCAACTCTGAGAACAAACACTGAAGCATCTACTGACCACTCTGTCGTTTTGTGGCTGATTCATAAAGAGATGCAAGAAAAACTGAGCAGGAAGTAAAGTCAGATTGATATTCTAAATGTAGACTTGTTAACAGGTCAGCAGCTTACCCTAAAACTGTGGGTTCTGATAACCTTTAACAAACTCAAGTCACCAGTTGTGTGCAGAGATGTTTTTTAGACTGGCTGGTGTGGCGGGACACTTTAAAACGTACATTTACAGAGAAAACATTTAGTTGCATAACAGACAAACTCAAAGTGATCCGTGGATGTTTTCTATCAAACAAATACAAGAAAGTCAGAAAAAATAAAATTACAAACATGTGGCTGATGTCTCCAGATTTAACTAAGGGCCCGTTTACCATCTGATATCACACTTCTGCTGCTTTTTCTTCACAGACGATCTGAGTAGCGGCGACTACACTGATAACAGGAGTCGGGACTGATCGCTCTCCTGCTACCCTCTAAATACACCGTCTGGTTTTTCCTCGTGTTTCTGCATCACCTGCTGATTTCCTCACGGCCCGTCGGCGCATTCTTCTTCTAGCAGCCTTTTCTAAACCAACCTGAATGAGTAAACGTGGTGTTTCCACCTCACAACAAAAACAGCTCTGGTCGGTTGTAAAAACCAAAACATGACACACAACGTGGACCCTTCTGTAACTCGGTAAATTGTGCTCGTCGATGCGATACATTCTTTATAAAAAAACACAAAATAAACAGACGTAATACGTGAAAATGCTTGGAGCGGATCAGTCCTACCAGACTTTACTCTGAATGTAAACAATGTTGTTTCAACAAACATGTGCATCATTAGCTTCTTCGATGATGTCACTGGTCTAGATATTTGTACCTGGGATGCAGGAGGAAGTGTTTCTTTTTGCCTCAGGAACTTCTTTTGAGAGGTTCCAGGCCTGCAGGTGGTCCAGTCAGCCGACGCACAGCTGACCGACGACACGGACGTGGAAAAGGGATTAGACACGGAGCTGCAGCACACTAACGGCCAGGAGAAGGGTGGCGAGATCGTCAACAACTCGTGTTTTCTGGTTTATGTGGAATCTAAGGGGGGCACCAGCCCCCTCGTGGAGATGCTTGCTGAGGATGAAGAACTATAAACAAAACTCACAATGCCAAGGCATGCCGCTGAACCGTTTTTGTTTGTTTCAGGTGCGGTAAAGCATGTCAGCAGCGTTGACGGATATCTCAGGCATAGCATGACTTTCACATTCAGGATGATGTTTCAGAGTTTTCACCACCAGGTGAGCTGAGAACGTTCTTGGTGACACAAGCGCTGGAGAATCACCACTCGGTCGCCAGGTTGGGATTTACCGTCATCGTCCTCGATGACCTGCAGGTCCAGTTAGGGAATATCAGGAGGTTAAGAACAACCGTGTGAGGCTGAGCTGCAGCTGTGGAGAGAGCTGCTACTGAAGGACAAGGCCAACCTTCTCAGGGTCCATAGGGGGACATTTCCAGTTGTAGAGGTAATACTGCATATTTCCGTCTCCGATGCCAAACTTAAGCTTCTCCAGAAACACCTTATTCTCCATCAGATCCAAGGCGTTGAAAACATCAAACCCTTTCACTTTGGCCAGGATCAGCGCATCATTCATTAAGTCCTGTAGAGGTGTTTTCGTGTGAACGTTGTAGAAAGAGTAAGCTGCCTTCAAGCTCCTGTGGAGAGGATGGTCCATCACGGTGGAGGGTAACGTGTAGAAACTAGTAAAATCTGTCAGCGCGCCGCCAGCACCCTCTACTACATATGTGTCTATTATGTTCTCCTGTGGGAGAAACCAGTGAGCAACCTCCTCTTCTCCCATCGAAGGTGCAAGCTGGAAACCTCTCAAGTACTTTTGCAGCAGCTCAGCAATCTGGTGGACGCCACGCCTCTCCATCGGACACAGACCTGCAGTTCTGATGCTATCAGGTAATCTGTAGAATTTCATGGTTCTTTGCGGGGTCATGTTTCTGCTCAGATGGGAGAATTTCACTTCCACCAGTTTTCTGGGGTTCAACGAACGATGCCAGTTGATTTCCACCATCTTTGTTATTGTGTCACAGATGCGTATGTCTGCAGGGATGGCGCTGATGAAGCCAACCAGCTTCCTGTTGGAGGACACCCTGACTCCACAGTGCCACTGCGGTAACCAGCCGGGTGGACGCAGAGCCCATCTGAGGAAGCTTGGTGAATAATCACATCTGAACATGTTATAATCATCCTCTACATAGTTTTCATTCAACAACATATACAACTCCTTTAGTACATCTGCATTTCCGAGGTCCAGCGTGTCCCACATAAAGCCTTGAGGTAAAGAATATGGCTCCTGTCTGATGTTTTTTTGTCAGCTTCAATCGGCCCGTGAGTCGTTACAACTTCATTTAACTTTGGGACGGGCTGGGTGTCCCAGAACCGGTACCTGTGCTTGGCTGCCTCATCGATGCGCCTTGCTGGACCCTGGCAGGACAGCAACTCCATGGCTCTTTGGAAGTACTGCATGTTGTGAATGGGCAAGCCAGGGTTCTTTATCTCCTGAGAATCGGGCGCCGAGTCAGATTTGGCTCCCCCCGAGCTGGGCTTCTCTTTTTTTCCCTCTTCTGTTTCTTCTTCTTCCTCTTGGCCCCCAGGTCTACCCCCGGACTGCCCTGCATTAGCTCGATCTCCTCCTCATTGTCCCCGTCTATCCCGCATGTGTCCTGGTCGTCCAGCTCCAGGCTCTGCTGACTGGCCGCGGATTCACTGTCCTCCGCCATGGGAAAAAATGTTTTAAAATGGTGAGCCACCGTTTGGGAGGGCTTGGACAGAGCTAGAGAACGTTCATGTTTTCAAGATCATGCTCAAGACCCACCTTTTTAGTTTAGCTTTTAACTGATTACTATTTATTGCATTGCTTGTTTTACTTATTTATTTTTAATTACTGTTCTGTTACACATTTATGTTGTTTTATTTGTATAATCACATTTTATTGGATATTTTCCATATTCGCTCTTGTTATTTTACATGTCACGTATTTTAAACCTTCTAGTGTTTCCTCTGTGGAGCCCTCTGCCTCGGGACCGGTGGTCGGTGGCAGTGGCTGGGGTGCGCCTAGGGTAGTGCCCAGGTAGTGATGGGGGTTGTCACCCTCCCTCCCAGTGTGCCCTGTATTGGTGTCTTGGCTGCTGCCATGGATCTACTGCTGTCGAGGCAGATGGCTCCCTTGATGGCGTGTCTTTCATTACCTGTCCAATCTGAGTTCAGCCTAGTGTTTACTGTGGTCTTTTAATGTGTTATGTGGACAAGTGTGTGTGTGTGTGTGTGTGTGTGTGTGTGTGTGTGTGTGTGTGTGTGTGTGTGTGTGTGTGTGTGTGTGTGTGTGTGTGTGTGTGTGTGTGTGTGTGTGTGGGCCTGGGAATGATTTGTGGATTGGGGGTGAAACTGTCACAATTGGGAAAGGGAGGGAATGTGGGTTATGTGGGTCATTTTAATCTGTTAAGCACTTTGTGTTGCATCCTATTCATGAAAAGTGCTATATAAATAAAATTTGATTTAATTTGATGTTACCTCAAACCATAAATACATCTTTAATCAAGACATAAATACAAAACTCAATGAGAAATGCATAATCAACGAGTAAATTAATCTATCACAATTTAAAAACAATGTAAACTTATGTATATTTTCTAAATTTTCAGGCCTGCTACAGATGAAAAAAACTTTTATAAATGTAAAAATAATAATTCAGTGAAATAACTGAAATGTATTTTTCTGAAATGCTTGCTTCTCAAATTTAAGGTAAATGTGTTAAAAGCATATTGTTTTTAATGAAAATAAATGACAAGTAAAGTGCACAGCCACATGCTAAACTCTCCCCGAGTTACCACACGGACCAGTTTGGTGTGCCACCCCAAAATATTCTCTGGCCCCCCTAATAAAATATTCTGGGGGCGCCACTGCCTTTACCCCAAAATGCTCTGACGTTAACTTTCTGTTAATTGACTCTTGACCTTCTCTGTTATTTTTAATAGTATTCATTATTTATTCTGGTGGTTTAATCTTCTTTCAGATCCATATGAGTGCAAATGACCAGTTCTTTCCAAACTCTACGTTATGAGTAATTATCCAAAAACATAAAGATATTTTTTAAGTTTGCGATGAAGATTCATGACAAAGAACAGTTATGCACTTTAACCACAAAGAAGTAATTGATACTTACATTTTTCAGATAATGATTGATCATAAAGGATTTTCTTCTTGTCTGACCAAGTTTCATATAAATGAAGGGCTTTTTTTGCCTTACAGCGACTAATGAAAATGCACCTCATTTGCATTCCACTTTTCTAACTATTCAAAAGTGTAACACAGATGGAGGGGAGAAATATTAGAGTTGCAAGCTGAGGCCAGCAGCAGCGTGCTGGTAGGACAATTTCCACCACGGTGGACAATAAAGTTCTATTCCATTCTATTCTAGTTCAAAAGAAGAATTAAATCTGAAACAAATAGGGAAAAAATCTTTGGCAAAAAAAATGAGAAGATAATTTTTTGATTAGTTGTTAATCTTATAGTCAGGAAGACAGATGAATGTGGTTCCCTGTTAAAAAGGTGGTAGTAAAATATGTGCCCAGCAGGATTTTACATGTCAAAAGCAAAAGATTCAATATTTGTGCAAACAAAATACATCGTGAACTCGGAGGCATGCTCCAAGTGTCCCGAGGAAATGGAGTTCCATGACAACTTGGAAGAGTCAATTAATTGCGGGGCCTTAGTTCAGGCAGAATGATGAGGTGGGGTTAAGTCCTCTGGGCCACTAATTAAATAGAAGCAAAGCTCATCTCTGTCTCTAAAACACAATACCCACCCACACCTACGCTCAGACACTTCTCTTTGAGTCACCATCTTCGTTAGTCCCGCTAAGCTTATGTCGAAGAATCCTGTGATCTATGTTTACCTGCATTATCGGAGGACAAAACTTTCCTTGTGCGCTTCCTTCCGAATGAAGGAGCTTTCCTACTGAAATGTGGAAAAAGGATTCTTGTGTTCAGAAAAGGGCTATGTTTAATTTTCACACAGTCAAACTAAACCTGCCATTCTATTGATTCAGAAAAATCCACCTAGGACTGAAAGAGCTGAATGGATTGCTACTACTCGAGATGACAAATTGGAAGCCGGGCCTCTAGGATTTGCTCAGGTTATATTGATTACTTGGGTACCTTCTCAAAAGAACACTTGTCTTGCGTTTGCCTACGTGCTTACATTTAGAGATGTTGGCTGACGTGAAAGCACTAACCTAAGAGATACAAAGGTAAAAGTACTGTGGGGGCATGTTGATACTGTTTGTACCTTTAAGAGATCAGTACTTGTACTTTAAAGCAGAAATCCAGTTATTTTCTCAGAGGGTGCCATCTAGAGGTGGAAAAAATGCACTACACCAATAGCCCCTCTCCTTATATCTGTGATTTTGACTTGAAGCAATAGGGAACCTAAGTCACGCCCATCTACTTTCAGACCATGGGTCCCCGTCAGAACATAAAAACAAATGCAAGTAAGACTAATTACGAACTTTTACAAGCTGATGAATCTCAAAGTACGTGACTGGCGTGGACGAAACACGCATTTCATTTAAACATAACTATGTGCTTAGCAGATGCTTTTACCGAAAGCGACTTACAATTTTTTTTGTTGTGATCTGTGGGGGAAACCGGAGTACCCGGAGAAAACCCACGCATGCATGGGGAGAACACGCAACTCCACGCAGAAAGGCCGCAGCCGAGTTTCGAACCTGTGACCTTTGTGTTGCGAGGCAACAGTGCTAACCACTGCGCCACCATGCAGCCATATGTGCGATCCAGGGAGTAAGGCGAAGTGGATTACAAAATAGCTCTTTGACTTGCATTCTATTTTTCGTTCTTCTGCAGACCCACGGGCCGACCGAAGGAAACTTAGGCTCCCTATGCCTCTCGTTCATGAACGTGCATCGCTAGCCAAACAGAGATAAACGGATTAATAATTAACAATAATACATTTTATTTAAATGACTCTTTCATGACAGCCAAGGACACTTTAAAACAAGGCAGATAAAACAGTGCAAGAACAACATAAACAGAACAGAAATATAAAAATAAAAACATTACAATTTGGAGGAGTACATAAAGATTGATATAGAGTCACATTACATCATAGTACAGGGTAAGATTATCACTTTTACATAATTCCTGCAACGGAGGAAAACTAAAACAGACTTCTGCTTTAAGGGACCCAAAAAACATAAGCACAGCAGAAAATCTTATGTATGCATTTTACCAAATTCTTTACAGACTCTCATTTCTTACCAAGATGTTTTGGTTCTTCAACATCCAAAATGTTAATCAAGGTGGCAACTAAGCCAGCAGATCATCATTTTTATGTTTCTCACACATTACGTGCCAAGCTTACTTAGAAATTTGAACTCTTAATCTTCGAATCCAAAAGCAATCTGTCTATCCGCACAAGTTTCTTTTCAAAGTTGCTTCAAGGTTACCTGCATTTACAGACTTTTGGTGCTTTCACTATAAATCTGAAAATATATTTCTTCTTCCCAAACGCTGATGGTCTCCAGACATAATGTTTTGTAAAATCAGTACATATGTGTTTCTTTTACTACATGGGGACATAAATGGAGCTTTTAGATCTTAAAAGTGTTACCTTGAGGTTTAATGGTCAGGGCTAGAGGACACTTAAGTCCACATTTTACCCTCAAAAGGAAAGTGTATTTTTTTTTCTCTTATAAAACTAGACCTGAGGTAAACAGTAGCTGTGTGTTTATGTATGTATGTTTCCCGTTGACATCCAAGTATTCAGTGTAAAAACGTTCTTCAGATGTATACTGTAGTGACAAGGGCTGGGCAATGAGGCCTAATATCAACATCACAATGAGGAGTTCAGCTTGATAACGATAAATGGACGATAACTAGATGTATGCGATAAAACAAAAGTTGTCCACTAGATGGGGCTGTCACATTTCTAAAATTGAGTCACGTTTTCATGTGATGGGAGGTGGTACGGCTTCTTAAAGTGACATGAACATCCCCAACCTACACATATCTTTTCATTTTTTTATTATAAAATGATTGACATGGGAAAAAATATATCGGTTATAGTCTTAAATTTCGATAACAATACATTTTTGATATATCGCCCAGCCCTGGTAGCAACACAATGACAACAGAAAAATGAACAATGAGTACTCTCAGCAGAGGCAGACTAGACATCTGTGAGTTCTGGAGAATCCTAGAACAGCTGGAGTGCTCTTGGGCCGGTGGGTGTGCTCCGAACCGTTGTTGCACCCCCCTCCCACCACCAAGAAAGGTTCGAGCAAACATGAGCAATGATCCGCATCCTATACCGCTCGTGGAAGTTAATATGGAGGACTTATCCTACAGTGTACCCCCCCAAAACACACACACACACACACACACACACACACACATCCATTGAAGATTTTTTTTCCCCGACAGCACCCACCACACCACCCCACCCCCTCTAAATCATATCATGCGGACAAACTGAAATATTCTGGGGCTGAATTGTTGTCACGGTCGGTCCGCCCCTGACTCTCGATACTGTAAATTTTTTTGTTTCCAAAATACAAGTTCTGGGAAATGTCTGGTAAGAGGGAACATGACAGGAAAAATACAATGACTCGGTCCTCTCAGCTGTCATGTCTCCATACAACATCATCCGTTCAGGACTTTACTAAGATGTCAGTTTAGCACAACCATTTCAGCAGCGTGTGACATCACTAGTCATCGCTACCAGATGTCAAAAGACAATAGTAAAATGATCATTTTATTCTGTCAAACTATGCCACGGATTTTGGAGTTCAAGGCACGAAGAGAGTGATGTAAATAACAACATGTTTTGTGTTGCTCTGGGAGACCACCTAAAGTATGGTATTGTGGAGGTATTTGACACGTATTTCGTAGTTAAGAAACATGTAACGTCCAGAAATGGTCAGTTTTCACCTACATATTGACCTACACAATGTCCGTTCATCTACAGACCTAATTCCACTATCTGAGTGAAGTTTCTATCCTGTCTTCTAAAGCCCCGAAGATTCTGCAGTCCTTGTTGACATTTCAGGGGGAACAAGATGTCAGCCTATGTTCCCAAACAAAGCCTTCTTTTGATAAGACCGCAGGATTGCACACTCTCATGAAAGAAGAACTTTTACAACTCATAAGTTAAATAATAATTAAATAATAATATGGTTGAATGAACGGATGTTATATGAATATTAATATTAATGTTTTGATTAATCTGTGCTTAAATTACTGAAGTGAAATGAATATTATTATTACATTGAAAGATTAACAAGGATGAAATAAAATATATGACCCATAAATTTAATCAGCACACTGGACAAGACACATTCACCATATCTCAATAACGCAAGTAATAATCGTCACTGCACATCGATATTTTCTTATCCACAAAGTCAGCATCTTCATATCTGAGGGAGGTGTGTATCTGGGTTTGTTGGCAAAACCCCTTTACAGGGCAAGTTGTGATTCATCAGTAAACCAAAATATGGCCATTGTTTAAAACAGCATCACTCCCTGAGTGATTTAGTTGAGCCTAACTCTGACTGGCCATTGGAGGGAAACTCTGCTCCCATCGCGTCTTTGACAAGCTGTCAAAACCTTTTGCATGCTACAGCTGACCGCAGACGGTTCCTTCAGAAAAAAGCCGAACCAACTTCAACTCCTTAAGAGTTATTCCTAACCCCCAAATTCCACTACCTCCGCTCCGCTCCGACACGAACGCCGGAGCAAAATCGGTCCCGTTGTAGTCAATCAGAGCAATTCCACTACTGCGGCCGTGCTCCGGCAGTGCGGCGCCGTGCGCCGCCCTCAGTTCCGGCGTCCGGCAAAAGTAGAATCGATCCTATTTTTGCCGGACGCCGGAGCACCTCCGCAGTAAATGGACAGAAATCACAACGGCCCAACATGAAAAGGAGCAAGCACAACTTCCGTTTTTCACAATAAATCGATAAACAAAAGGCGTTTTTTGTTTCATATGCACAGGTTTAACAACTTTTAACAACTATCGATGGCGGCTGAACTTTAAATGCACAAAAGTAAGCCATAAATACAGTTTCCACTATCAAAGTAGTCACACTTTGTTGATCCAAACACTGCTGATCTCTACACAAATGATGGGCAGATTAAACAGCTCATGCTGATGCTTCTCCCACACAACGGGTGTTTGGATCTAACTTCCGCGTTTATTGCTCGGACTGTATCGCAAGATCTTGAAAATCCCGCGCATGCTTGTTTGCCCACCTCAGGTCTCCGCACCGGAGCGGAGCCGTTGTAGAGCGCGTACCAGTAAAAATTGAGTTCGGAAGCGAGCGGCTGCGGAAGGCGGGGGCAGACCGGAGCGGAGCGGAGGTAGTGGAATTTGGGGGTTAGACGCAAATAACAACTGTCGTGACCTGGAGACATCTCGAGACTGGTCAAGTCAGCACTGCAGTTTCTTCTACTTACTTCGGTACCTCTGGGGTCCCCGGACCTCAACACATTCCGGATCCATCACGGGGGTCTTCGAGGGTATGAAGACTCGACAGATTGCGCCTGATGTGGTTTTATGAACCATCACTATAGTTTATAGCAGACCAAATTCACTCCCACTCAGAACTCAGTTTCTCCAGATATGAAGGTTCTGATAACGTCACATTCACACATCATCACACCTCACATTCCATCCACTCAAATTCATTCATCATATAAAGTGTCCTAGTTGTCATGTTTTTAATTGTTTAGAAAATAAATGTCTTGCTCTTTATAAACTTGACTCTCTTTTTGAATGAATACGAAGTGACTGACAATCCCTGAATAAACAAATATTTCTAAATCTTCTGGTTAAACATTCAAACACCAACCAGACTGGATTTCCATATTTATATGGAAATTCACATCATATTGGTCAAAGTGTAGGGTAGTATATCAAGCTTTAAAAGCACCCAAATACATAAATATGTTACTCCTACAAACAGGAATTTTAAAGCTGTGTCACTGCTGCTTCCTTTCATTCTGCTTCATTAGCAAATTCCAATTTTACAAATGGAACATTTGCAATAGAATTTCCTACAACCAATCAGCGTAATTCAACCACAAGTCCTGCCCAGCAACTAACTTTACAAGGCCCACTCTCAGAAAATGACCCCGTCGGGCCAGCCCGGTGAAATGGAGACACCTACATGCAGTGAAGGTTCCGGAAATTAACCGGAGGTTCCGATAGTGGAAACAGGCCTCATGAAACGGTGATCTAGAAGAGTCATCTTTATTGAACAGGCCCCTATTTTCACTTTCATCCTTTTCATAGCAAAAGCTGGCTTTTATTTAGTTACTAAACAAACTTTAGGCACATTTTATAAAGCGTCGCATTACAGGAGAATTCTCCTCCACCTAACAACTAAGATCCTCTGTTTGGGACGGTAACAACATAAGCTTTCTTTGCTGAATACCCGATCATCTTAATCAAAGAGGTTGCAGAGAGCCATGCTGCTGTTAGCTAATCAGCTCCATTAATGGGCAAATTTAATTCAATTCCAGAGTAAAACAGCTACATGACATTGAGAGAGTGATTATCTGCATGACAAAAAAAATTGGTTAATAAAGACCCCATTAACAATCATTACACAACTTTGATGATTATTTTATCTCAAGGCAAGCAGGAGGGCAAGAGCTGAGATGCCCTGACTGCTGACAAAGACCTTATTTATCCTTTTCTTTGACGTGAGAGATATTTTTCAGCAATAATAATGTATCAGCTGTGCTCAGTTTTTATTTTTTTGTATAATAAAGCATTAGAGGGCGATGCTGGGAGAATAGCTCACCTTTTCCTCTTCACCTCAATTTACCTCCACTGGATCAGCCTCAGTGTGCTAAAGCTTTGATTTGCATTTAAGCAGCTAAATAATAAAAGTATGGGGTGTTGGGGCACCAGCTGGGTGCCTAAAAAGCATTTTAGTCAGGTGGGCCAAAACGCAACCAGCCATCATTATCCGCTCGGTGGAACAGAATCCAAGCACACATTCTTGTGAGTCATGAAATGGATTCAGTGAGTGTTTATAAAGGTGGTTTTTTGCAGAGACCACAAAAAATGTGAAAAATATTCTAAACAGGTTTCTTGTTTAGTTCATCTATCAGGCCCAAATAATCCGTTTTAGTAGCCAAGTCTGCTAGCATAAAGAAAAATCATTTTCAATTAGTTAAAAATGCTGCACAAAAATGTTGAATAAATGCAAATTAATTAAATAAAAAATAAATATAGATTTTTCCATTCTTGGGGAATAATGATGAGATAAATTAATAATATAGCAACCCATTTTTTATCAGCTATGTTAAAGACTTATTCTAATAAAAATAATGCATAAAAATAGATAAAGGTGGAATAACACAGTTTTTTTTAGGTAGATATATCACATGCTACCCTGTTAAAACGTTGGACCCGTGTCTACTCCGGCAGGTTTTCCATGGACGCCAGTCTTTTGCCTGAGGGAAGAAGTTCAAAGAGTCTTAGCCCATGGGTGGGATGGCTCAGAGATGTTCCTGCCTGCACACTGCTGGGCCCTGGTGGGGGGTGCAGCTGATCAATGAAGGGGCACTTTGTAGCTGCTGATAGTTTTTTTTTTTTTTGGACTGAGTAAACAGTGCACTGCAGATCCTTAATGTAATAGAAATGGTCCCTTTTGAAATGCTCAATGAAAAATAAGCAAAAGCAAAAATAACACAGGTGGATGCAATTAGTCTGTCACCTTCAAATACATGAAAGTTGCAACTCATCAAGCAAAACACAGAAATATAAGCACAAAATATGTTAATTAAATCAGAACTGTAGTGCTTTTATTCGCAGAGTTTGAAATAAAAATGCATTTTATAAGCATACTTGACTGTGTTTGCAATAAGCCTCCATAGATTAACTTTTTAATTGCTCAGACTGTTGTCTAAAGACTAATTTCAAACAACTAAATTATTTTTCCCCATTTCAGTTAAGAAAACACATCAGTGTTAAGCCTGTTTCCCTGCAGATTCACAGCCGTCTGCCGTTATATTCCCTTTTGCCTCTGAGTTTGCAGTATACATGGTGTATCTGTGCTGCAACCGCTCTGCAAAGAGTGAGTGAACACCAGTCAATAACAGAAAGCAGCTGTGAGGACTAAAAATGTAGCTTCAAGTCCTCACAAACACACACACACACACACACACACACACACACACACACACACACACACACACACACACACACACACACACACACACCAGCAGAGCCAGTGGACTTTCAAACAAGTTTTGACTCATTAAAAGTAGCTTTCTGCAGGACCATGTGGAGGTATAGTGGATATAGAACAGAATTGCCCCTTTGGAAAGACTGAAAATCTTTTAGCTTTACAGCCTTAAATGAAAACATAGACAAACAAAAAAAATAATATATCAGAATCAGAATCAGAAAAGGTTTATTGCCATTGTCAGTGAACAAACAATTCACAAACTAGGAACTTGCTTCGGTACTAATGTGCTACATATAACATGAATAATAAGATTAAAAATAAAATAAAATATAATATATATATATATATATATAATATATATATATATATATATATATATATATAATTCCCATCTCACCCTCCGCAGGTGGTCTTATCCTCCCAAGCTCGGGTCCTCTGCCAGAGGCTTGGGAGCTTGAGGGTTCTGCGCAGTATGCTAGCTGAACCTAGAGCTGTGATTTCTGGATTGAGATGTCCGATGTTTTTCCAGGGATCTGCTTTAGCCACCCCTCCAGTTTGGGGGTTACTGCCCCGAGTGCCCAGATAACCACGGGCACCACCGATGTGTGTGTGTGTGTGTGTGTGTGTGTGTGTGTGTGTGTGTATAGTCAGGCAGGTTGTCTTCAAGCATGAAAAAGACAATTTCTCATTACAGCCACAAAAAACACAGCAGAACGAGATGATTTTGTTCTTGTCTGATTTCTAAACTGTATTATTTTAAATATTAAGTTCTCTGAATAACTTCCTGATTAGCTTTTGTTTGATGGCTCCGTCTACAGCAGCACAAAAATGTTTGATTCAGAGTGAATTCATGAAAAGTCTAGTCAAATGTGAGATGGTACGTGTGTAAGCGCAATAAAAGAAAATCCAATAAGACGATATAACTCATCTGAAAAACACTTTCATGGTGGATTTCATGAGATTTTACTCATTTTTGGTTGAAATTTTTTTTTACTTTCTCATTTTCACACACACACACACACACACACACACACACACACACACACACACACACACACACACACACACACACACACACACACACACACACACACACACACACACACACACACACACACACACACACACACACACACACACACACACACACACACCAGTGAGAGTAGAATTTGTTGTGTCTCAATAGGATAAAGAAATTGAATATAAGTACGTTGAGTTGCTGCTTTCAGAGACCAAAATACATCCAGAGATAGAAGAAACATGGCGGTGGAGGTAAAGGGAGGAGAGCTATTATTACTTTAGTTCCCAGAAAGACTTTTCATCTCAACATCATCACTTGTTTTCTCCTGAGGGCTATCGCTGGTTGGAAAAGAACAAAGTGACACAAATCACTAGAAGGGAAAGCTACAGAAAACACACAACTGTATCACGCAGCTGTTCTCTCTGTCATGTAACAAACAGGTTCAATGTGGATTTCTTACACTGGGGGAAAATGTTGTGACTTTGTTAAGGAGCAACATAAAGATTCTTAATATAAAAGTAGATTAAAATAAATAAAAATACGGCCAATAAAATTTTCACTCAACAACAAGAGGCTTCATGAAATAAAACCTCTTGTTTTTTTTTCTTTGTTTTTTTTTTGCCCAAAATCACCCAAATATTGAATATTTTTCCACAAAATACATTTAAGAAAAAATCTAAATCATTAGAAATGAAAGACCTAGCCTTCATCCAAGAAATTTAAACAAAAAACTTTGGGAAATAAAGTTAAAAACCTTGCTAGTGACATGATGTGAATTTCTCTAAGATGGAAGTTTATCAACAGAGGCCTGGAAATACTGCATCATTTGATTACTTTAGAGGTCACAGGTGAGTGATTGGAGATAACACAGGTGTGGAGCTAAGCAACCAAAGGGAACTGGTGGAAATAGGAGAGAAAATACTCAGAATAAAAGGGACACTCAAATAAACAGCTTTTTAAATCCCAAAGACTCTTTTTCTTGACTAGACACAACCCGACATATAAGACTCTTAGGTTTTGGTCCCAGAATTGCAAAATTTTCAGAATTAAATTTAAATGTTTTATTTGCATCTGTAGGTTCCCTCAGCTTAATCTCAAAGTTGGACGCATTGAGATTCTTTCAAAGAGCAAACGATGTTTGGTTTCTAAATGGTTCTCCATTGGCTCTCATGACTTTTCACCATTGCTTTCTACAGCTGTCACAAATACTAATAACAGGAAATCTGGAAAGAGAAGCCTTACCATTTGGTGCCGCGTTGCACGGTCCACGGTCCACGGGGAGTTCGAGAAGGCTCCCGGGCGCACCTGCCAATATTTACCGTTCTAACAAAATACATCATTCATTGCCATCTGCTCTCTGGGTGCACATGTAGGGGCGCTGCTGCTGCAAAATTAATAGCTCCTCTAATGCGCCTTTCCTAATGGGCCTAATCAATTAATCAGCCCTCTGCAATCTGGAGGCATCATTAACCAGTGCATATGTCCCTAATGCTGTCAAAAGAAGAGTTTGCTCCACTGCTGTTGCTAACTCGTCATGAGTAACTGCATTTAAAGTTGTTGCTTTATTAATGTAAACACGGCTAATGTGCCTCGGCTAATGGAGGGACGCTCAGAGACAAAACGTTGCTGTGGAACTGAGATTTCGTTTGTGTGATGGTGGTTCTGGATGTCGAGCGTCCCGGTCCCGTTTAGCACCATCCCAGAAACCAGCAAGCAGCTTTTATTCACTCGTCTCAACACTGCTGGATTTCACATGCATGCTCACAAAAAGCTGAAAGCACCGGAGACACGAAACAATGTTTGACAAACATTCTCCTCAGGAGGTGTGTTATTTGATTTCATGACCTCAACGGTGGCTGAGCCTGTCTCGAAAGCGACACACACACACACACACACACACACACACACACACACACACACGTTGGAATTTTCAGCAGACCTTTTACAACAGCCGGCGATGCAAGCAGTGTGTGGATTAGAGTGTGTGTTGGTGTGAGTGTGGGTGGCTGGTGTTATGTACATATGAATGAAATAAAAATTGTCATTTCATCTCTGCACTCTGGAGCCATCATCAACAGTACGATCACGCATCAAAGAGGCTGCTGCGTCTGACTGCATAATCACCGGAGCAAGTCTCCCTCCCGTTCGGCCGCGAGCTATCAGAGAGGATATTGTTTTAACCCTTCGCTTGTGGCCGTTTAGGGGTGTAAAGTGAATGATAGACACATGCCAGAGGTAGGGACTCCTGCACATCAGCTCGGTTATCTAATCTAGACGTATTTGTGTATATTCCCACTGAATTAATAACTTCTTCACAGGTGATCCTGCATTCCCTTACATCCGTCTGATTCTCAGCAGTATTTTGCAACTCACTCCTAAATGCACACGCAGCTGGATCCCGCCCATCTTGCCCCAGAAGCTTATTCACATGCACGACCATTCAGACTTCCCCATATCAGGTTTGGCTCCCTTACACACACACACACACACACACACACACACACACACACACACACACACACACACACACACACACACACACACACAAAACTGCCAGATGATCCATCCCTGGAATGGTGTTCAGCATCTGGCGGGCAGGGTTTTGTCTCTCGCTACATCTCTGGGTTTGGCCTTTGCTGGACCCCAGCACGTACTGATGGATCACCTGTAGACCTGGATGGATGGTGTCTCACCGCCTCCTTTTTCCTGTTCTTTCTGTGCTGTTTCATCCTATCTTTCCTACTAATCTGTCATTCGCATAGGTCATTTATTACTTCACCGGGGCTTGTGCGCCTTAGACATACACGCGTGTCTGCATATGCCCACACAAGCGAATCCCCGACCCTTTTGGTTGTGGTTCCAGGTACCAGCCCAGTTATTTCACAAGGGACTTGATCGCTTCCTGTAGCGATTTGTCTCATCGTTTGCCATTCCTCACCAGAAATCCTCTGCAAAGCAAGTAGCATTACATCTCATTTAGACCAAACACATGTTTAAACCCTATTAAGACCATGTGCATTGTTCACGTGCCTCTCCCATGTTAAGTGCATTTTATGTAATGGCATTTAACGCGATAAAGCAGGGGGGGTTGAATAAAAGCCAAAGGATTGTGGCTTTCGAAAGGCTTTATTTCATCCCTCTATTTGCTTCAGAGGTTTTCAGAAAACTCAACTTTTGGAAGCTGTTTTCAAACACTATTCAGATGTTCGAAAATGCTGTTTCAAATGAAAACCTGTAGGGTTGAGTGGGTTGAAAAACAGGATTCACAGCCAAATAATAGGTTGAAAGTGGGAAAAAAGGAAAGCAAAAAGGTAATGTACTCAATTAAAATAAATAAACGCTTTATACAAGTTTTTGGTTCCATAATGTGTATTATTATTATTATTATTATTATTATTATTACAGGTTGTTTATATTTATTTCTTTTGATAATTATATTATTATAATCATAGTAATTGGAGACACCTGGAGTGGACGCTGGCGCGTTTTTGCAGCCGCTGCTCACCGGTGATTTTAACGTGATTTTATCGTGTTTTACTTTTTATGGAGCACTACATTGTAGATGTCCTAAGCGGGTGTTATATTTTTTCTGCCTCCATTGGATCCTGTTTGGTTGTCAGTTTATTGTTTGGGTGTACAAGCGGACTAAACCTACCTCTCCCTCCTCCCGGCTGTTGACCCGCTGCTATCGGCTAGCTGACCACCGCTGTTCATCATGTGGACCTGCAAGTTATTTATCTGGTTGACCCTCCTCTGGTCTGCCCTGTCCCTTCTCCTCCAACCTGGGGCAGCTCTGTTCCAGTACACGGCGGCTGATCTCCTCCTGCTACACGGGCATCTCTCTGTGCCTCCGCCGGTAGCATTACAGCTCCACCCGGAGATCGTCCTTCCTCCCCGCCGGAGATACATCCATCGTGGGTCTCGCCGTAACTTCCAGCTGGATAACTCTCACTCAATCACCTCATACTGGTCCACAACTCGTCATCCTCGCCTCAACACTGGCCGGACTGCGGACCTTCGCTCGCTAGCCAGCCTGGCGAAGACAGCAACCTTCAACCACAACAATACCGTCAACTTCGGCCTCCTGAATGTCCGCTCTCTCACAAACAAGGGTCAGCTCATTCAGGACCTCATCACCGACCATAAACTGGACTTCATCGGGCTCACGGAGACCTGGCAGCAACTTAACGACTTTTCCCAACTTAACGCTTCCGCTCCCCCCGGCTTTGTTTACCTTTCCTATCCACGTGGCTCCGGTCGCGGGGGCGGTCTCGCGCTGCTCTATCGCGAGAAGTGGAAGGTGCTGCCTGTCTCCACTCCTGCCTTCAGCTCCATGGAATCTTCTGTTTTTCAAATACCCGGTCCCACTCCTACAGTTATAGCCTTGATCTACCGCCCACCCAAGCCCAATAGTGACTTTTTAAATGACTTCTCCTCATTACTCACCCAGCTCACTACCCTCTCCCCCAATGTCATTCTGCTTGGTGATATAAATATTCATATGGACAACTTGAACCTCCCCCTCACCAGAGACTTCTCCTCCTGCCTCAACAGCTTCGATTTTCAAACATATTCTAATTTTCCCACGCACATTAAAGGTCACTCTCTTGATTTAATCTGCTGCTCTGGTTTAACCCCATCTAACTGTTCTGCTAATGATGTAAATATATCTGATCACTTTTTTCTGTCATTCAACATCCCCCTCTGCTCTTTAAGAACTAAGCCTATCCGTCACATCTCATTCCGCAATATCAAAAACATTAACCCAGACACCCTGTCATCTATTATTAACACTATATCCATCCCTAGTTCTGCTTCTCCTGACCATCTTGTTTCTCATTATAACTCCACACTCCACAATATCTTGGATTCTCTTGCCCCAGTCAAAACTCTGTCCGTCTCCTTTACTAACTCTGCCCCCTGGTTTACCCCTGAACTCCGACAGATGAAAGCCAAAGGACGTCAACTCGAACGCCTCTATAAACGAACTGGTCTTGCAATACACAAAGAAATGCACAAAACTCATCTGCTTCAATACTTGGACTCAATTAAACATACAAAATCTGCTTTCTACTCTGGATTGGTTTCCTCCAATGAAGGCAACTCCAGGACTCTGTTCTCAATAATGCGCAATATTTTTCATCCCCCGGACTCTCTACCCCCCCACCTGTATTCTGCTGACTCATGTAACTCTTTATTAACCTTCTTTATTCAGAAAATTGCTTCCATACACCAGCAATTAATTCCAAGTTCTTCCCCTCCCCCTGAGATTTTTTCACCCGGCCAGTCATTTTGTTCCTTTCTTCTTCCCACCTCATCCGAAATATCTGATATTATCTGTAAATCCAAGCCCACCACCTGCTCTCTCGACCCCCTCCCTACAGTTTTGGTTAAAACATGTCTCACCTCCCTTCTCCCTCTCATAACCACCATAATCCACTCCTCCCTCTCTACCGGTATTGTTCCCTCACTTTTCAAAACTGCATCTATTACTCCAATATTAAAGAAACCCGGCACCGATCCCAATAATTTCAATAATCTTCGTCCCATCTCAAATCTTCCCTTTCTTTCAAAAATCCTTGAAAAAATAATCTCTGCTCAACTCCATGCTCATCTCACGCTCAATAGCCTCTATGAACCCTTCCAGTCTGGCTTTCGTCCTGGCCACAGTACAGAAACTGCACTCATAAAAATCACCAATGACCTCCTCACTGCTGCCGATACTGGACTGCTCTCCATTCTCATCCTCCTCGACTTGAGTTCAGCCTTTGATACCATCTCTCACACCATCCTCCTCCATAGATTGTCTTCCCTTGGCATTTCTCATACCCCGCTTGATTGGTTCCGTTCATATCTCTCTGGTCGTACTCAGTTTATTCAACTCAAATCCTTCACTTCCCGTCCCTTCCCTGTCACTACTGGCGTCCCCCAAGGCTCTGTTCTCGGTCCACTCCTTTTCATCACTTACCTTCTTCCCCTGGGAAATATTTTCCGTAAATTTGACATCCATTTTCATTGTTACGCGGATGACACCCAGCTCTATGTATCCTCCAAACCCTCCTCTTCACTTCCTCCTTCCTCCCTCACCAATTGTTTATCTGAAATCAAAGACTGGTTCACATCAAACTTTCTCAAACTCAACAGTGATAAAACAGAAATGTTACTTGTCGGCACTAAATCTTTTCTATCCAAAATCCACAGCTTTACACTTCCCGTCGACAACTCCTTAGTTTCCCCCTCCCCTCAGGTCAAGAGTCTGGGTGTCATCCTCGACTCCTCACTATCCTTCCAGTCCCACATAAACAATATTACCCGGTCTGCCTACTTCCATCTACGTAACATTAACCGCCTACGCCCCTCCCTCACTACTCACTCGGTCGCCATTCTTGTCCACAGCCTCATCACTTCCCGTATTGACTACTGCAACGCTCTTCTCTTTGGTCTTCCTCACAAATCCCTCCATAAACTCCAACTTCTCCAGAACTCGGCAGCCCGCATCATTTCCAGAACTCCCTCCTTCCACCACATCACACCTGTTCTTCAGCAGCTCCACTGGCTCCCTGTCACTTCCAGAATCCAATTCAAAATTCTGCTATATACATTCAAAGCCATCCATAACCTAGCTCCACCGTACCTCTCAGACCTCCTTCATCCTTCAACCTCCACCCGTTCCCTCAGGTCCTCCTCCTCCATCCACCTCTCAGTCCCACCTTTCCGCCTGGTCACTATGGGGAGCAGGGCCTTCAGCCGCTCTGCTCCCCAGCTCTGGAACTCACTTCCTCCTGACCTCCGTAACATTGATTCCCTCACTCTCTTTAAAACCAGACTCAAAACTCACCTGTTCCGTCTGGCATTCCAATAATTACTCTCTTTGCTCCAATCTGTCTGTTTGTTTTATGCTGTTTTATCTTTTATTGTTGTGTATTTTATCTCTGTAAAGTATCCTTGAGTGTTCAGAAAGGCGCTGTTGAAATAAAATGTATTATTATTATTATTATTATAGTAGTAGTAGTATGTTGTTTAAGCACCAGCATTACTAGGGCGCATTTCTGTTTATTTACTCATGATTTTTGAAATATGGGTGGTCACTCTGAGTTACATATGCAGGCTAAAAGTGAAAATTGTCTTCTTCCTCTATTTCCTGCATTAATTGATTAATTGGACTCAGATTAGTGCAGGACTATTCAATTCCGGGCGTTGAGGGCTGGTATCCAGCATGTTTTAGTGGTTTCTCTGGTCCAACACGCTTGATTCAGTGGTTGAATCTCTTCAAGGGTAGATCTCCTTCAGGCTTGTGTTATTTGTGGAGCTAAAACATCCTTGTTGCAAAGCAAACCATCAGTGGTTCAGTCCCATTGCTGTCAGCCAATCAGAGGTGAGATGTCTGAATATCAGAAAATAAAATCCAGCCGTCTTCAACTCACCTCTGCTCTGGCTCGTTTCTACTTCCTGTAACAGGAGCGCCAGAGTATTTCACTCCACAGATCAACTCACAAGGCATTCATTTATACTAAAGACTACAATGTTTAGGGGGATAAAACCAAGTGAACTTGGTCTTTAAGTAAAGAAATCAACTGGTGTGAAATTAATGTTTCATAAATTCCTACTTTAGGTTGTTATAAAACTCCTCATAAACTAATATTTATCCAAATTGACTGAAAGAATCAAAACTTTAGGTTACTGTCGTAACCCCGGTTCTCTGAGTAACATGAGTGAGATGTCTCACTATGGGATACGCCCCTCCGCGGATTCCTCAGAAGAACTTATCTCAATACGCCAATCCTGATTGGCCAGTGACCGTGACGTACGCGTCCCCCTGCTACTATAAGTAGCAAGCGTCCCAACGCACGCACTATTCAAGATAAACACCTCTTCTCGCTTCGCCCAGCAAGAAGGGTTGTCTGGTGAGACATCTCACTCATGTTACTCAGAGAACCGGGGTTACGACAGTAACCTAAAGTTCTCTTTCTTAACATTTGTTTCGATGTCTCACTATGGGATATGGAGACTCCCGTATTGCCAGACAGCTTATCCAGCGATCACCAACCTACAGGGATACGTCTTGGCCCGCCAAAGACCCCACACTCAGAATCGTGTGAGTCATTGCAGGGACCGAAACATCAAGCTTATAGAAGCGTGCAAATGCAAGTGGAGAAGCCCAACTTGCTGCAGCACAAATCTCCTGGATTGACAGCCCCCGAAAAAGGGCCCAAGAAGCAGACAGGCCCCTAGTAGAATGGGCCCTGAGCCCAACAGGTACCTGAATGCCCTGACAGGAGTAAGCCAGAGAAATAGCCTCCACAATCCAGTGGGAAAGCCACTGCTTTGTGACGGGTTTCCCCTTACGAGGCCCACCCCATGACACAAAAAGCTGCCCCCCCCTGCGAAGGTTCTTTGTCCGATTCACATACTCCTTGAGCGCGCGAATGGGACACAGCTTGTGCCACCGCTCCTCCTCAGGAGAGGAGAAGGGCGGTGGGTAGAAAGCTGTGAGGATAATAGGAGAAAAGGAGCCCACCACCTTAGGCACAAAGGCAGGGTTGGGCTTCAAGGACACCTTCATGTCACCTGGTGCAAACTGGGTGCAGGATGGGTGCACAGAGAGAGCCTGTAAGTCACTAACTCACTTTGCAGATACCAAAGCCTGGAGTAGCACCACCTTACGAGACAGGATCTTAAGGTCCAGGCCGTCCATAGGTTCAAATGGAGGCCCGGAGAGGGCCGACAGCACCAAGGACAGATCCCATGAGGGCACCAGGGGTTGAGACACAGGGAGAAGCCTGTGCGCGCCCTTCATGAAGCTACACACCAGGGGGTGTTGACCTGCCAATTTCTTCCCAAAACCCAAGTGTCGGGCGGAAATGGCTGCTAGGTACACTTTAATGGTGGAGAAAGCCTTCTTCCCATCCAACAAGTCTTGCAGGAAAGACAGAATGACATTCACCGGGCATTGGAAGGGTGAGACCTCCCTGCCCTGACACCAGGCTTCAAACACCCTCCATTTACAGTCATATAGGGACCTAGTGGAGGGGGCCCTAGCATTCTGAATGGTTCGAATGACTGCCTGGGGCAGCTCTGCTGACACTAGCCCGCACCCCTCAGGGGCCAGGCCCACAGGGCCAGCCGTTCTGGATGAGGGTGGAAGATCGAGCCTCCCGCTTGGGACACCAGGTCCCTGCGAAGCGGCAGTTTCCAAGGTTGGCCCTCCAGGAGCTGGAAAATGGCCACCCCTCGAACTGGCCCCATACTGGCCACCCAATGCATGGCTGGCCAGTATGGGGCCACCAGAATGAGAGTGTGGCGCTGGGTTCGTACCCTCAGCAAGGTGGATGGTATCAGGGCCACTGGGGGAAAAGCGTAAAGCAGACCCCGTGGCCAGTCGTGCGCCAGCGCGTCCACGCCGAGTGGAGCGTCTCGGTCGCGCAGGGAGAAGAACAGAGGACACTGAGCATTCTCCTTGGAGGCAAAAAAGATCCACTACGGCTGTGCCGAACCGGATCCAAATCTGTTCCAACACTGCTGGATGCAGGCTCCAATCCCCGTACAGGGGTGTCCCTCTGGACAACAGATCCGCCCCCCGATTCAGAACACCCGGGACGTGGGTGGCTCTGATTGAGAGGAGATGCCTGCTGCACCATAGGATCAGTCTGCGTGCCAGCGTGTGTAACCGCATGGAGCGCAGCCCCCCCTGGCGGTTTATATATGCCACAGTCATGGTGTTGTCTGTTCTCACTAGGACATGATGGCCGGAGAGAAAAGGCAGGAAGCGCCTCAGGGCCAGAAAGACCGCGAGGAGTTCCAGATAATTTATGTGTGTCCCCCAGAGCTCTCTGCTCCACACACCCCTGACAGAGCGACCCTCATGGAGCCCCCCCCCCCCCCCCCCCCCCCCCCCCCAACCTGACAGGCCCGCATCTGTCGTGACCACTTTCCTCACGAGAACCAACCCCAAAGGCACCCCCTGTGCCAAGAGGGAGGGGTGACGCCAACAGCGGAGCGCCGCGACGCACGCTGCAGAGACCGTCACCCTGCGCGCTCTGTGGCGCCCTGGAGAGAGACTCAGAGAAGCCACCCAGCGTTGAAAATCTCTCATGTGTAGATGGCCGAGTGGTACCACTGAAATAGCCGACGCCATGAGACCCAAAAGCCTGAGGCATAACGCAAACCGCACCGAACTGTGTAGGCGGAAGCGCGCCAGGCAGAGCGAGAGCGCGTCCACGCGCGGTGTCGAGAGACGGGCCGTGAACGCCCCTGAGTCCAGATTCAGACCTAGAAAGGTTATTTTCTGGGAGGGGAGTAAAGCGCTTTTCTGCCAGTTTATTCTGAAACCCAGACCACACAAGTGATGGATCACAACCAGCGTGTTTGACGCTGCCTCCTCTCTGGACCGTGCCAGCAGGAGCCAGTCGTCTAAATACGTGGCCAGCCGAATGCCCCTCCCTCTCAGAGGGGCAATCGCTGCCTCCGTACAC
Source organism: Nothobranchius furzeri (assembly GCF_043380555.1). NCBI lineage: Eukaryota > Metazoa > Chordata > Actinopteri > Cyprinodontiformes > Nothobranchiidae > Nothobranchius > Nothobranchius furzeri. Next base: position 48,967,373 of record NC_091747.1, read on the forward strand.
CTGACAAACACCCTCGGGCTCAGCGAGAGGCCGAATGGGAGCACGGTGTATTCGTAACAAACTCCCTGAAAGGCAAACCTCAGAAATTTCCTGTGTGGAGGGTACACGGGAATATGAAAGCTCGGGGTATTGCCTGAGGAAGGTTCGGCCGAGCCGGCAGTGCCGGTGAAGGCTTACGGGGAAGGCAGAGATGAAGGGCTTCATCCTCTTTCTTTTTGGCCTCACACCGTTGCTGCATCGATGCCAGGGCAGAGCCGAAAATGCCTTCAGGCACGATTGGCATGTCCAAAATGTCCTTCTTCTCTCTATCAGAGAGGTTGGTGAGGTTCAGCCATCGTGCACGTTCCTGAAGCACCATCATGCCCATAGCTTTCGCCGTAGCCTGGACCGCGCAGCGCTGCACCCGCAGGCAGATGTCGGTCAGTACGGTGATTTCCTCCCACACCTCCGGGTCCGGCTTTGTATTCATGTCCTCACAGAGCTCGGCTTGGTACGCTGAGAGCATGGAGGAGACATTCAAAGCTCGGACCGAGATGGCGGTAGCCTTGTACGCCCTCTCGTTCAGCGCTGACTGGAAGCAGTCCGGCTTTGCAGGGAGAGCGGGAGGCCTGGAGGAAGTTGCCGAAAGTCATGGGTGCAGGTGGGCTGCAACCAGCGGTTCCATCGGCGGCATGCGAAGCATGCCAGCCCTCTCCATCCCCTCGAAGTCCAGCGAGGAGGCTCCTTGGACAGGAGACCTTGAGCTGAAAGGATGTTTGTCCCAGGAGGACCTCACTTCTTGGAGAAGCTCCGGGAAGGCGGGAAGGAGGGGCTTTGCCGCCCTTGTGGCCTGAGGCAGCTTCTTACCCTCGTAGCGGGACCTGACAGCCTCCGTGACCACGGTGGGCCAAGGGATGTTGAGCCTGGTCGCAGCGCGTCGGCAGACTGACTGCATGTCCAGGTGGGCGGCCGGAGAAGCCGCTCCATCCCTGGGAGAGGATGGAAAGCTAGGCATGGAGGCCTGAGCGATAGGGAGAAAAACGTCGTCATCCTCGTCCTCCTCTGAAATGAGGAGTTCCGAGGTGTCCTCGTCGTCTCCGTAGTCCAACTCCAACACATCCTTGACGGGGTGGCTCGGACCGGCCAGTTCGAGCTGTGAGCCCCAGCTGAGTTCGGCACACGGTTCCGGCTCCGGGAGGGCATTTTCGCTGGCGTCCCCAGGCAGTGGCCCAGGCGCCGGCAGGCAAGGGTCCTTCCCCGACAGGCTAGCTTGGCGAGCTAGCCGCCGGCGAAGGCTCTTCAGGGTGAAGCAGGCACAGTTCTCACATGACCCGGGGACTTCCAATGCCAGCTGGGCGTGTTCCAGCCCGAGGCAGCTCGAGCAGACCTCGTGTGGGTCTTTGCTCGAGATTTTGTTCCCACAGGTACAGAGGCGAGCTCCTGCGCCATCGACTCCTCTGGTGGGAGGAGCGGCTTCCATGTTGGCTAACTGGTGTGTTAGCAGAGAACGAACAGGTGCACTGGAGTGTGAAGCTGCTCGTTATGCCCCGAACCTATGGTGAAGGTCAGGACAGAAGAACGGTAAGTTAACGTTCGGCGACGGAGAGAATATTAGAAGGCTCCGTCTGTGAACAGTTGAGCTAACTTACCTCAGAGATAAGCGACCACCGAAGCGAGAAGAGGTGATTGAATAGTGCGTGCGTTGGGACGCTTGCTACTTATAGTAGCAGGGGGACGCGTACGTCACGGTCACTGGCCAATCAGGATTGGCGTATTGAGATAAGTTCTTCTGAGGAATCCGCGGAGGGGCGTATCCCATAGTGAGACATCGAAACGAATGTTAAGAAAGAGAACAGCAAATGAGCTTCAGCCACTGAATGCATACCATGTCTTTTCTAAACTGGTTATGCTAGTAGCCATGGTGCTATACTGATCAGTTTGACAGGAAGCTTCTCTGCATGGCTAGATATGTTTCTTTAGAAAAATAAGTCAAATTAAAGCTTCAAGCGACGTCGTTCGGCCCTCGCAGCTCAGCGCCGCTCCGGCCTGGCCGCCAGCCCGGTGCACCTGGGCACGTCTGCAGGACAGAAATGTTGAACACCCCGACACCAGAAACCGCGAAAGGTCCCCTCGTCTAGCCTGGCAAGCCAGACTAAATAAATGTATTATTTAGTCTGGCCATGCTCCATTGACGGCTCTCGGTTGTGGGGCGGGTTCTACCGTTGTCTTTCAAATGATCTCCGCATGCTACTGGACAATGAATGTGACATACTCTTGTTTCACTCTGTTGCATCATCCCACCCACCAGGCATATAGAGTGCCCTGATTGGCCCACAAAGCGGATAAAGCTCTGTGATTTGTTCACTAAGCAGATAGAGCACTATGATTGGCCCACCATTATGGACCAATCACAGCTCTTTATGTGTTTGAAACCCCTCTAGAGAGCTGTGATTGGCTAGACAGAGTCCTGGTAGGAGCTGCTGAGGTTCCAATAGAGCATGCCTAGACCATTCTTTGCAATGCAAGAATTTGGTCTAGTTCACTAGGCTACCCCTCGTCTGCACCTCACCCTGACTCGGCATCTCATCTGAGCCCACCAATAAATTACACATCTCCCCACTAGGGGATACTCTATATTTACTGCACTGGTGGTGTGATGACACAGACCAAGTTTAATGCTATTCTGACCACGTTTTTTGAAGTTATTGAAGGTTAAATTTATCTAGGGGGCGCTATGACGAACTACAGAAAAAATCCCATTGAGGTCAGCTTTGATTGATAAAGATGGTTTTGTGGTAGTTTGGCATCAATCAGACGTTGCGTGTGCTTTCCTGATTCAGACAGCTGAAAGGGGGCGGAGCCAAAGGGATTTGAACCAACAACCACATCAATGTGTTTGGTGCAGTCACGTGATGACACAAGCCAAGTATAATGCCATTCTGATCTTGTCTTTAAAAGTTAATAAATTTTGAATCTATCTAGGGGGCACTGTGACCGTTTACAACTAAGTCCCATAGGGGTCATCTTTGGTCATCAAAGACGGTTTGATGGCATCAATCAAACGTTGCATGGGTCATCTAGAGCCAAAAGGCTGTAAGTGGGCGGAGTTAAAGTGATTTGAATGAGTGAGCACATACATTGTTGAATGCAGTTGCGTGATGACTCCCACCATGTTTGATATACTTGAGTTTTTTTTGTAGAAGTTACAAAGATTTTATTGTATCTAGAGGCGCTGTCTCAAATTTAGGAAAAGATCCCATGGAGGAAGAAGAAAATATCATTTATATAGTGCCTCTCAAGATGAAAATCACGAGGCGCTTCACAAAAACAGAAAATGTAAAAATATAAAAAAGAATTTAGAAAATGGTTAAAATATATTTTAAATGAGCAAAAAATAGACAATTGTGTTTAAAAAATGTTAAGAAAGAGAGAGAGTGAATAGGAAGGAGAGAAATCAGTGGATCCTGAGGAAGGTGGAATAGGTGGGGAGAGCAGAATAAAGAGAGAGTGGTGAAGAAGGTCAAACAAAAGCCACTTTGAACAAGTGAGTCTTCAGCTGCTTTTTAAAGGAGTCCACTGACTCCACTGATATCAGGCTCAGGGGGAGAGAGGTCCAGAGTCTGGGGACCACAGCAGCAAATGATCTGTCACCTTTGGTCTTTAGCCTGGTGCTGCACAACCAGTAGGCTTTGATCACTGGACCTCAGGGACCTGCTGGGGGTGTAGGAACTAAGAAGATCACCAATGTAAGATGGTGCTTGTCCATGTAAGGCCCTATAGACTAGAACCAGGATCTTGAAATGAACCCTGAAGTTGACTGGCAGCCAATGAAGCTGGAGGAGAAGCGGTGTGATGTGGGTGTGTTTGGAGGACTTGGTCAGAAGCCGAGCACATGCATTCTGAACCACCTGCAGATGGTTCAGGGAGGTTTTGCTCAGACACGTGAAAAGAGAGCTACAGTAGTCTAAGCGTGAGGAGATGAAGGTGTGGATAACTGTCTCAAGTTCAGAGCGGGACAGAATGGGACTCAGCTTAGCAATGTTCCTGTTCCATGGAAGAAGGAAGAGCGAACAAGAGAACTGACATGAGAATCCAGGGCGAGAGCTGGGTCAAAGGTCATGCCAAGATTCCTGACAGAAGGTTTGGTGTGAGAAGCAAGCTGACCAAGAGAGTCTCTGACTTTGGGAACCAGCTTGTCTGGGGCACAGATGAGGATCTCAGTCTTATCTTCAATCAGCTGTAGAAAGCTCCCAGCCATCCAAGTTTTGATAGAGTCTAAGCAGGTGTGTAACAGCTGCAGCTTAGACATATCATGGGGTTTAAAGGAGATGTACAGTTGGATGTCATCTGCATAAAGACGGTAGGAGATTCCTTTGAAGGAACTCAGGATGTGCTGAAGAGGGAGCAGATAGAGGAGGAAGAGCAGAGGCCCCAGCACAGAACCTTGTGGGACACCATGGGTCAGGGAAGTGTTGGAGGACCTAAACTTGGAGACGGCCACAGAAAAGGAGCACTCAGAGAGACAAGAGGAGAACCACTCCAGAGCAATTCCTGATAGGCCTACCCAGTCTCTCAGCCTCTCCAGTAGCAGGTGATGGTCAACAGTGTCAAAGGCTGCAGTCAGGTCCAGCAGGACCAGAACAGAACAGTCCCCTGCATCACTGTGAGTCAGAAGGTCATTAGAGACCCTAAGAAGAGCTGTTTCAGTAGAACGAGCTTTACGAAAACCTGACTGTAAGCAATCATAGATATTATATTCATCAAGAGCAGCTGTGAGTTGTTTAGCCGCAACCTTTTCCAAGATCTTGGAGATGAACAGAAGTTTAGAGATTGGTCTGAAGCTGCTATGGAGAGAGGCGTCAAGACTCGTTTTTTTAAGAAGCGGGTGGATTACAGTGTTCTTAATGTATGCAGGGACCTGACCAGAAACCAGAGAAGCATTAATTATAGAGAGCACACTGGGACCGATGGACTGAAAAGCACTTTTAAACAAAGATGAGGGTAAGATGTCGAGGGGGCATGCAGAGGTCTTCATAAAGTAAACTACTTTGGTTAACTCAGGCAAAGAAACAGGAGCAAAGCTATCCAGGATGATGGGCCTGGTTGGAGTCGGGAGAGGCAGCGATAAGGCTGAAGGAGAGATGCTAGATCTAACCTTATTGACTATGTCCACAAAGAAAGATAGAAAGTTCTCACAGTCTGCAACAGAGTGGATGGAGGCTGTGGGAGAGGCAGGAGAGACAATGCTGCTGATGGCGTTAAACAGTGCCTTGGGGTTCCCTTTGCTCTGGGACACCAGAATGGAAAAATAGGAAACCCTAGCGTCTCTGACTGCAGAGTTAAAGGATGTCAGAAGATCCTTTAGGTGCAGCAGATGGACGTGGAGATGGTTTTCTTCCACAAACGCTCAATTTTTCTGCATTGGTGCTTCAGGCTGCCAAGGCTGTCATTAAACCAGGGAGTAGGGTTCACTGCAGGAACTGATCTGGTTCTGACAGGACAGATATTGTCCAGAATGGAGAGGCAGTTCTCATTAAACTGAGAAGTTACGGAATCTGGGTTGTTATCAGAAGAACAGGGTGGATCAAAAGCAGCAGAAAAATTGCTAGCTGTATTCTCATTAAGAAAACGAGAACTAACCAGATGGCAAGCAGGAGGTGGGGACGCAGAAACTGACAAGTTAAAGAAAATGCAATGGTGATCTGAAATATAAACATCCTCAGGACAAACACTGTCAGCATTTAGACTCAGACTCAGGGTAAAAACAAGGCTAGAGTGTGCCCCCTAGTGTGTGTGGGGCCAGAAACATGCTGGGTAAAGCTGAAGGAGTCCATAAGGCTGGAGAAATTCATGCCAAAGTGGTCTGAGGGATCATCAATGTGGATTTTAAAATCACCAACAATCACCAATCTGGACAGCTTCACAGCCGAGGATTGAAAGTCATTAAACTCCTGAAGGAAGGAACTGTTTAGACCAGGTGAATGATAGACCACAGCACAGTAGAACAGGTCCTTACACACGACTTTAATCAGCTGCAGTTCAAAGGAAGCAAAGTGACCAGAGGTTGTAGAGCTACATGTAAGATGGTCTCTGAAAACAACAGCTAGGCCTCCACCATGACCAGAACCCCGGGGCTGGCTAAGAAAAGAATAACCACTCAGGCAGAGTTCAATCAGACCAGAAAAATCAGATGTTTGCTGCCAAACTTTAGTCAGAAACAGAAAATCCAGGTTTTAAGAGATTTAAATCGGTGAGCAGGAAGGACTTATTGTTAACAGAGCAGGTATTTAATAGAGCCATGCTGAGTGAGGTGGAGGAATCAGAAACTACAGAAACAGGTGGAGTTAGTGGACGTAAATTAGCAGGGTTAGATCCACGGTGTTTATAAAATTCACTTATGGAGGGAACAGGAGGAGAAACCATTGAGGAATGAGGATAAACCGACCTTAAAAAACTTGGATGGAGAAACCGCTCCGCAGCCTGGCGGGAATGCGGAAGTGGCGCTCAAGTCGCCAAACAAAGGAAAAGAAGCTAGAAGATCATGCCGATGTTTACTAGATAAACCACGCTTTAAGAGAAGTCTTATTCTCACCTGGATTCCTGCTCATTTACCTCTTTTCCTGTGTCATTTTCCCGGGATCGGATAAATATCGCTGGAGGCACCCTGGTTGGAATCGTCGTTTGGCTCCGGGCCAGTGTGCTACTCAGATAAACAAACAGGGAGGTATGTCCTCGGTGCATCTTGGGCAATTATGAATGAATGGAAGGACAACAGAGTCTGGCGATCATTGGAGATGGTAGCAGGGACACTACTGAAGAGGATCGCAGACAGGAGCAAATTGGAAAAGATGAGGTTAGTGGAGAAAACTTTGAAAAAGTGGCCGGTGGCTGCGGCTAATCCAAGCACAGGCGCCATCTTGTTACCGACCGGAGGCGGAAGTGATATGATATGGAGCAGTTTGTAGGTTGACAACAATCATTTGCGTGCAGTTTGGTGTGAATTGCATTATGCATGTGTTATTCAGGGCCTAATATCTGTCAGGGGGCAGAGCTGAGGCAATATCTACCAATGACCACAGGATTGTGTTGGGTGCCTTTATGTGATGACACATAGCAAGTTTGGTGCAGTTGCAACCTCGTCTGTAGGAGTTATTACAGTTTTAAAGGTATGTAGGGGGTGCTGTGGTGATATTATGCAACATTCACCAACCGTTTGTGCCTCATTGGCTAAAGGGCATGATTGTTGATTGCCACGTTCGGTCTCGTGCTGATTGGAGGCTGTTTGCGGAAGTTACAGTCAAACGTAAGGTCACTGCGACATGCCAGAGTTCGCCGTGGCATCAAAGCCCCTCCCTTTCTGGAAAGCTATCAGAACTGAATGGTCATTACAGCATCATGAACAAATTGCATGACCTTAGTGTCATGTTGACTAAATTAGAGGGGACAAATATGGGCATTTCACCATAAAACAATAGACTTCCTGTTGTCAGGGGGTGGGGCTTAGGTGATGTCAGCTGTCCACATTGTCATTGTCTTGAGATGTGGTCAGTGATCATGCAGACAAAGTTTGAAATAGATCTGATCATGCACATGGGAGTTATTACATCAAGTAATGTAATGGCGAAAGGCCAAAGTTTGAGGCTTAGCCACACCCACACCTTTCAAGTTTTTTAAAATCAGACAGTTCAATTTTTTCCTCATGTCTTAAAGGTCGCCATGCTCCCAAAGCCCCACCTTTTTTTTGAAACCTGCCAATACAGGACATCAAGTGACCCCAACTTGTCCACCACTAATTGCCATAGATTGCTGGTGATTAGGTGAAAGGAGTCCAATAGGGAGCTGTGAAAAAGAGTGGCGTGGAAACGGGTCAAAGTTTGAGACTTAGCCACGCCCACACCTTTATACTTATTTAAAATCCAACGGTTGAATTTTTTCCACTTTGTCTTAAGAGTATATAGCAGAAGTTTGAAGGTGATCGGCGAAAAGGGCGACGGGGCATCATTCTCTAAACAATGTGTGCGAAGACCACTAAATCGAGTACTTGGACCAAAATGGCTGACCTCCTGTGTGACTTTGCGCTTGGCTCCAGGAGACATTTTTGTAGGTCGTGAGACACTACATTAGTGTACCAAATTTCGTGATCCTCAGTCAAAGCATGGCTTGGGGCTGACAGTTTTAATGGTCCTAAGGGGCACCATTTCAGAAAATAGGTCACGCCCACCGGATTTTCACACCATATTTTTTGGGGGGCCGAACTAGAATCATTCACCACAAGTTTCGTGGCGATATCTTAGAAATGACGAAATTGGAGGCAAACCTATGGCCACGGCGGTATGCTTGACTTCGCCGCCCCTCCACAGTCCAGCCCTCTTTTGAAAACTCCCATAAAGTGACGCCAAGCAACCCCCACTTGTCTTGAGTTACCATCTACAAATGTGTGGTGATTAAGTGAAATGGGGCGATTTGGGACCTATCACAGTAAAACTTGACCTTTTTGGTCCTGAGGGGGCGGGGCTTGTGTGATGTTGTCATCTGACCATTCAATTAGTTTGTGGGTGGATGCCGAATGACCGCAGAAATTTTTGTAATTCTATTCCATTTGGTTATGAAGTTATAGCCATTTATATTTTTTTGGCGAGTAGTCGAACTTCGAGGTCTAGCCCCGCCCCCTCAGCATATACGAAAAGTCAGTTTTATTTTTTCTATTTGATCGCACATCACTTCTGAGCAATTTCCCACAAATTTCGAGATGATCATGCGAAAAATGATCAAGTAAATCAATCAGAAGCGGACCCTAAAAACAGCCAAAGCGGATAAAAATCGCCATTTCAACCCAAAATGGCCGACTTCCTGTTTGATGTTGACCATGGCTGCAAGAGGCTTTTCTGTGCAGACTGTTTACAAAATTTCATAACTGTACGATAAACTAAGGTTTATGGAGGGGGTATTTTTCACATTGTAGGGGGCGCTATTCAGCCATTTTCTTTGCAATTTTTTTGGGACCTTTAAAATATCAAAAATTTCACCAGGCCTGAGAAGTTTGCAAAATATTTTGAGTTTTGGGGTATGATAAGGTCCCCAAAAAGCCATTCAAAGGGGCACCGGAATAATAAATAATAAATGGAGGAAAACAAGAGGCCTTTGCAGCGCTTTTGCTGCTCGGGCCTAAAAATGTTTTTATTGAACCAAACAGTAAATAAAGCAAACCTAAGGGAGCACAAGCATGAAAACAGAACAAAACTTCCATCCTAATTCAGACGAGCTCCCCTAAGTTTGCTGCATTTCCTGTTTTCTAGACTCTTATTTGATGTTATGAGTGTCGGTTGGTAAAAAGGCAGGATACTGCACCCAGAGGGGAACAAGTCCATCAGTGAAAAAAGTCTCGACTCTGAACCGAGGGACTTCCAGCACCACACCAAGCCTGAGCAACAAAACACGAGTTTAGCCCCGCAGCTGTGCAGAGGGGAAACTAAATAGAAAATCAAGGAAATGGTAAACAAAGTTGAGCAGATAAGTGTCAACCAACAACAAAAAATAAAAAATTTGCCTGGGGACAGACAACGCAGACCTGCTTTGCTCTTTGGCCTTGAGTATAAACACATGAAATGGATTGCGTGCTTCGCCCTGTTCACATGTACCCAGGCGGTTTCCCTTCAGTGGCTTATTACTTAGAAATGCCAGGATGTGATTTTATGCACGGCCCTCCATTCGCTGCAACACTTGGGAGAGATGTGCAGTTAAATCCCCCCTGGAGGTACCTATGAAAACATGCATTGGTGTTTACACAAAGTTTCCCAGTTTAGGCCTCGTGTTGGTTAGCAGGCCCTGTTTCATTCACTTTTAGTTGCGGTAGCCTGCGGGCAGCACCTTTCGCATCTTAATGGAGGCAGCAGTGGAAGCAGTATAATTTTAAGAGCTCCGGTGTGGAGTACTTGTAGTGTTTCTACCACCTAAATCACTCCTCTGATGCTTCTGAGAGGGCACCAAAAGTGTGTTTCATCCTGCTCTGGTTTTATCAAAGCAAAGAAGTATTCTACAGCTTCTCTCAGAAAGAGTGATACAAATCAGCCTCACAAAAAGCATTCATCAACGGTCTGGGAGGTCAGCTAAGCATGCCTGTTCCTTTATGGATCCCTCGGATGGTGAGTCTTGAAATCTAGGATGCAGCAATCAATCACAGACTATTCCCAGGTGAAGTTGGGATGATTAGACACTTTTTAGTTGTTGAAAAAAAAATGTAGGTGAGGTAAAAGTGTTGTTGCTGACCATATTTAGTAGATTTCCTCATCCATGGACCAGAGGCGTGGCTATGGGTGGGCCTGGGCCCACTTTTTCCAGGACCCACCCACTCAAATCGTTTCCTTAAAATAATTCTATGTAAATTTATTTTATTTTGGAAGGGTGTCCTTTCAGGGCATCATGCAATGAAATGAAACCAAGCAAAATTTCTGATCACATTTATTGGGCCCACCCATCTTTTCTTAGGCCCGCCCACAAGTAAGTCTTTGCCTATGCTGCTGTCGTGGACTACGTAAGCAGGATAATAAATCATATCCAAGTGGCAAACTCCCCCACTCTAAAGTGAATCCAACGCGAAAGTGACAAAAACTTCATCCGCTGAGGGATGGCCCCAAAACAAATCTAGTTCCCATTGATTCCTTGTTAAAAATCAACATCACCGCAGAAATAAACATATCCATCCATTCCATCCATCCATTGTCATCCGCTTATGCGGAGTCGGGTCGCAGGGGCAGTAGCCTAAGGCAAGAGGCCCAGACTTCCCTCTCCCTAGCCACTTGGGCCAGCTCCTCCGAGGGAATCCCAAGGCATTCCCTGGCCAGGTGAGAGACATAGTCCCTCCACCGTGCCCTGGGTCTACCTTTAGGTCTCCTCCCAGTTGGACGTGCCGGGAAAACCTCACCAAGGAGACGTCCAGGAGGCATCCTGACCGAGCCACCTCAACTGGCTCCTGTCGATGTGGAGGAGCAGCGGGTCTACTCCGAGCCCCTCCCGGATGACCGAGCTTCTCACACCTATCTCTAAGGGAGAGCCCAGCCACTCTTCGGAGAAAACTCATTTTGGCCACTTATATCCGCAATCTCGTTCTTTCGGTCACTACCCAAAGTTCATGACCATAGGGGAGGGTAGGAACGTAGATCGACCGGTAAATCGAGAGCTTTGCCTTCTGACTCAGCTCTCTCTTTACCACAACAGACCGGCATAATGCCCGTATCACTGCAGATGCAGCACCAACCCACCTATCGATCTCACGCTCCAGTTTTCCCTCACTCGTAAACAAGACCCCGAGATACTTAAACTCCTCCACTTGGGGCAGGACCTCATCCCTGACCCGGAGAAGGCATTCTACCTTTTTCCGAATTAAGACCATGGTCTCAGATTTAGAGGAGCTGATTCTCATCCCAGTTGCTTCACACTCGGCTGTAAACATATTTACAACAAAAAGATCAAACTTGTAGCCAACTTCATCAAAATATTTCCCCAAGGATGTTGGTTTTATCGTTATGCGTCTGTTTCATAAGCCTACTAGTGAGTGTTCCGTGACTGTGTTTGCATTCAAAACCTAGCTTCTTTGCAAATTCGCTATAGAAGCTTTAAAATTTTACATTGAGTGTAAGTTGCTACATTCCTTATCCACCACATGGGGAGCTGCAGCGTCATCAGCTCCTGCTTTCATGGTTTGAATTAATACTGTGAAAAACAAACCAATCTGAACAGAGCTACGATTAGATTTTTATCAGAGATTTTTTATGAAGAATGTCAGTAATTAAGTTAAACCGACAAACTGCAATCATACAGTAAACAGCTCACTTATCTCGCTCTATTTACTGAATGTTCCCCCCATTTTTACTATTATAAACTTGTCCCAAATGAAAACCAAAAAGATAAACAGCAGCTGACATCCTCACTTGACATCAGAGGTTATCGTAATAATTCATTTTAACTACAAAGCCACTCGATAAAACGGCCCACAGCTGTGCGGGACATTAATTAAATTCACTGGGCATTACAGCCCATTTGATAAGAACAGAGGAGAAGCTTAAATGTAGTTTTCCTTAAACATGATTTTATCTTTTCTTCTTCCCTCGACACCTCACAGGATTCTTTCCCTTGATTCCTGATTTGGTGGCCAGATCCTATGAGCATCCTTATCTCAGAACTGCACAGTATTAAAGAATGTGACCCTGAACTGTGCTTTTCCCAACCTCACTCTGAAAATGTATTGGAGACAGAGAGCATCTTGGCTCTGCTTTAGTGTTAAATCATTTCATTTAAAGATGAGATGCAAATCAGCGACATGGTCTTCATGTTTATTATGATAGACTTTGGCTATTAAATCTCATCTGCACTCTTGCAAAATTATACTGATTAATGGGATGACTTCCACATTGCTTTGGAGGCTGGAGCCACATTTACATCGTTATCACCCACCGCCAAACGAGGGAAGGTGGGTGATGATGCTTTTGTTTCTGCTGTTAGCAAAATTTCATGACCTATGGAAAATACGCTAATGGCACAAAGAAGGGCTGCAGCTCGTAGCACCATTTGTCCTCACAGTGGAAAGGTTGGAATCAAGAGGGAACCTTGCACCATGTTTTTCTGGCCTAAAGTGCCCACAAACCTCTGTTAGCTTGACTAGCTTGTAGCTGGGTGTCATGGCTGACTCAGATCATCAGTCCTACTATCAGTTCCACCTCTCTGTATATTTTTGTATTGTCCAAAGGTGTCGAGACACGTGACGTGGCCAAGATGGCGGTTTTGGGAACCGCCCATGTGGCTTTATTTCCTATAGGTGACATCATGAAGGGTTGGTCCATAATTTTTTCAGTCGTTGGTTCAAATCCTGGCATCAGCATTTCTATATGGATTTAGCAGGTTTCCTCCATGCATGCGTGGGTTTCCTGGTGCTCCGGTTTCCTCTTGCTGACCAAAATCACGCATGTTAAAGACCAAGTTCCTTCTTTTTCTTCAACGAATTTCCTGTGGTGTCTAGTATACGTGAATGCCTTGCGAGACCATTGGTTAAAAGGCTCTGGCGCTCCTGTTTCAGGATGCTAAATCAGCTGGATCTGTTGGATTTAGATTCTTACTCAATATTATTATTTCCTGATATTCTGATTCCTGATCTTGCCTCTGACTAGCTAACAGCAACACAACTCTGTGACTCAGTGCTTTTAACATTCACATCTAGTCGTCAGGGGTCCCCAATCCTGGTCCTGGAGGGCCGGTATCCAGCAGGTTTTGTGTTTTTTTTGCTCCAACAGACTTGATTCAGTGGTTGAAACACCTGTGCCGCAGCTCATCAGGCTCCGCCGAAGCCTGTTAGTTAGCTGCTGTTTGAAATCAGGTGTGTTGATACAGAGTTCAACTAAAACATGCAGGATACCGGCCCTCCAGGACCAGGATTGGGGACCCGATCTTCATCATTATCCTAGTTTGCACGTACTTTAGAAATTTCCTCTCTGCTGCGGTAGTTGGGAACATGCGCCCTTTCATGTTTCCATTTTCCTAGTTAGCCTATAGCAGCACAAGTAAACGTAAGTAAATAAACTCTGGCTGGAGTGAAGCAGACGGAGTAAAAGCGGCTAATGCACAATGGCTGAAGGAATGGACGTTGCAGCACACTTGCAAGGCATTCATTTATACTAGACAATACTGCTAATATATTGAAAAAACAAGTGAACTTGTTTTTGATTTCATGGTGGAAACCCTGCAGGTCACCAGCCTCCAGATGGTCCCTGGTCTCCCACCACAGCATGATGTCACAGTTTTAAAAAGATCAAAACCAACTGCATATGTGACGGACAGGTTCAAACTTCCCATCTCTGGAGTGCTGAGTACCAACAAAAAAGCATCTACAACAAAAACTGAGTTGATTTATTTGACTCCTGCTGTATGAAGGGGTGTGTTTTTGTGCGTGGTCTTAACAGGGGGTGGGGGGTCATAACTGGATGAGGTTTGGGATTCTGCTGGAAACATATCTCAGCTTTCCGAGGATGATGTGGGAGGGCAAGAAAATAGAGCATGGAGTATGCGGCTTTCAGTCATTAATCAGTGTGGTGACCCTCATCCTCCACCTCCTACCACTTCCTCAGCCCTTTCTCTTTCAACAGCAGCCAGGCATCTAATGTAGATTCAGCGTGTCAGACACCCTCCTGCTCTGACTGATGGGCGGAAATTCACCACTTTTAACTAAAGCTACTGATACCAAGAAGGAGGACAGGAGGCGAGAGAACAAAAAACCTCATTTCTCACTGTGATCGTCCATCTGTGAGCCCACACGGTCGACCTGATGATGCTGACCCTGCTGCGGCCGATGCTCCGCTGCTGTTGGTGTCTGAAAGGGTAAACCTAATGTGTCATGATCAGAACTAGATGGAAGAACACAAAAATAAGGGTAGATAAAAAAATACATTTTATTAAAAACAGCTCTTTCTCTCACATCATCCTTTTTTCCTCATTTCTTTTCCTAACGGCTGCTTTGATGGATCATTTTGTCGCCCTAATAGCAGCTCCAAATCCCTGGGTGCTCTCTCGTTGTGTTCCGTGCTCCTGATCTCAAAGATCAGCTCAGGAGCCGACGAAGAAGAAGAAAACCTCACCCAGGAGGGAAACATCTTGCACTTTATTTAGACTTTGCTTCATTTATTTTTTTAAATTTCTTTGCCAATATTAACTATAACTGGTACTTGCCTCTTGATTTTTTATTTTTTTTAAGGAACCTCAAATAAACAATGCAGTCGTTCATGCTTGCAGATGCATTTCAATCATGCACGAGTGGTGGATAAGTGATGGGAGCTGCTGCAACGTGCCACTCTCTCTTCCTCCGTGTCTGGTTTCCATCTTAACTGGAGGGAAAAGGGATGAGAGAGATTTTTTATCTCACCCACCGCTTCGACGCAAGTATCAAGACGGGGAAAAGAAAGCAACTCATGTGTCGAACAGTCGTCACTGCCAGTTTGCAGAGACGCTTACGCTCTCAAAGACGTACTGTATCAGTCAGAGCGAATCATGAGCGGTGGCTTTAATCTGTCAGTCAGCGACTTGTGGCAAATTTTGTCCTCAGACAACGGATTATTAAAATTGATTGGGACAAATTGGATCGCAGTCTTTGTCAGGATATTATTTATGATGCCCTTAGCGCACGTTTAGGTCTATAGGGTGACTCCAAATTGGATTTTGCATTCTCACAATCTGTTCTGTCTGTGTTTTAATGTTGTCCATAGCTGTGTTCCCATTCTAGAAGTTCTGGGAAATATCTAGGTTTGGGGTAGGTGACAGGGAAGAAAGATGGCTCGGTACTCTGACTCGTCTCCACACAAAATATCTTTTACCATTTTGCTAAGGGCTGGCATATATTTGCTTTTTAACTATGCGTAAGCGTGCTTCAGATGGCTGCCTTGTGTAACTTGGGTTGACTTGAAGCTTCATTTGTGCACAATCCCCGAAATGAATGGGACTTATTCGAACGCCGCAATAAACGCGTAACCAGTAGGCGGAGTTGACAAAATGGGCGAGACACACTCACCATGGTGACTCAGTCACTGGTTTAGGGGTCTTACTATCTACGATCCCGCTGCTGTCTTTTTTCTGACATGATCTCTTCTATTGACGCCATAATTCTTTTGGTTGTACCCGGCCTGAGTACTCTACCGTGCCCCCTCGTGGAATCCTCGGGTACTACGTGCTGTGCCAATTCGGGGTTAAAAAGCAAGTTTATTCCAGGCCTAAGACGTCGTCAGCATACCATAACTGTTTCACTAGTAAATTAAGTCACTGATCAGCACCAAAACGCTTCCATGGCCATTTCTCAGTCTGTTAAACTACACTGTAGTTTAATTAATTCAGTGAACAGGAGGAGCTGTTCTTTAAAACCACTAAACGGCGTAAATTATGGCATCGTTTGCGGGATTTACGGCACATTTTTTGGGCATTGGGAGTAGAAACGGTGATATTGAAGCAGCACCAGTGCAGGTATTTTCTTTTCCTTCCAGTCTGCTTCACCAGAAACCTCCAATTTTACAAACACCAGTTGTTTAGCGGCGTCTGCCGATATCACCTCCTACTGCGTTACAACCAATCAGCACAAGTTAACCACAAGTCCCACCCAGCATGGTTATGGGGCCAGTTCCAAATACACTCTAAGTTTTAGGGATTTTGTACATGTACATGATGCACAGTTTTTGTGTTGAGGTGCAGCTGTTGTATCACGAGCAGGAAAGCTGCCACCGGCTCTTGGTCTTGAGGATAAATCTCATGCCATCAGCAGCAGAGTTCACAGCCTTGTTTCCTCCTCACTGACACCAGACTTTCACAACATTTGGGACTGAAATCTGTTTGCGCTTAACTCAACAATTTGTCAACACTTTTTGGTACGTTTTAATTTATCTTGGCTTGACGACCCGTTAGCTGGGAGAGATCAGATCCAGTCCAAGCACGGCTTATGTGAAAGAGATTTTCTGCCAAACAGCTCAAGTCTAAAAGCATCTTTAAATTTGCTTTAACCTTCTATTCCTGCAGAAAAAACTGTATAAAACCATCTAAGATTGCCTATTGGTGCAACTTGCACAGCTTTCTTGCAGCAACAATGTTTGCCTTTATTCACAGTTTGCATACTCTCCCCATGCATGTGTGAATTTTCTCCGTCATACTTTAGTCTTGCATCAACCAAAAGTAGCATGCACCAAGCTAGCTGCAGAACCCTGCAGTGAGCCCTCTGTTCCACAGCAGACTGTGGGGAGTTCGAAACTAAATATATTTACTTTAATTTGTGCTTAAAGGATATTTCCTCTTCTGCAGCCTGTGAAACAATTCTTTTTACGTCTGAGTTCACATCACAGAGTTTATTTAGGTTACGTATTTTCCGCTGCAAGGCTTTTGTTCTGTTGATCTTTAAAATACACTGCTCTTGTGCTTTGTTGTTTAAATGAATGTGATCCAGAGTGCAGTTATTAGCTTTGCTGCCTTTGATGTGCAAGCCCTTTGATGGACAGGGTACCAGTGACCTGTGACCCTTCACAGGAACAGCTGGAGTTGTTTGAGCACTGATTTTATTGTAAGCTTATCAAGATGATTGCAAATATTATCAGGTTTTTCAAACTGAGGCTCATCCAAGAGCTATCAACAACAGTTAGGATAATGATCGTCCCTAACCGTTCGACAGAAACCCACAACTGATTCACTAGCCCTAAAATCTTCCGCTCTAGAGAAGGTAAACGTTATTAATGATGGTTTATAAACACTGCTGTGTTTTTTAATCAGTTTCAGTTTTTAGAAAAGGCTGGGGAACAGATTTTTACATGCAATTTTTTAAATATGATGGTTACCTGAGTTTCACATGCAGGCTAAATGTGAAAACTGTCTTCTTTCCCCATTTCCTGCATGAACTTCTGATAGAAATAGAGAAACGCTTGGATTAGAAAAGCCTGTCAGATCTACATCACACAATAAAGTAGCATCACCCATCTTGGCTAACAGGAAAGGCCGTTTTTGATTTAGCATCCAGGAGAGAGCAGAGCAGTAGAAGCTAACTGTTAGCATTATCAACTCTACCACATGGCATAACTTATTCAGGCTTGTGTTATTTGTGACATTAAAACATCAACGTCAGTGATGGTCACGTTTCTGTTAGCCAATCAGAGGTGAGATGTCCAGATATTGGGAAATAAGCCTCTAAAACCTGCCGTCTTCTGCTCACCTCTGCTCTGACTCATTTCTAGTTCCTGAAACAGGAGCGCCAGAGCTTTTTTCCCCACAGAGATCAGCTCACAAGGCATTCATTTATACTAGAGACCACTGCAGATGTGTTGAACTTCAAGTTATTGTATCAAATCTAAAGGAAATGTGATACAGGATGTGTTTTTACTGTGATATTAGACTTTTAGATCCATGAGTATGTAATTTCCCAGGCACAGCAGGATAGTTTTATAACCCAGAGGTTAATTTCTGCTGATTCCTTCTGAAAGTTAGAAATGACGACCATACATGCAAAATTTTTAGATTTTTGTCACTTTCATTCCTTTTCTTTTTTCTTTTCCTCTACATCATCTGTTCCTCAGCTCTGAGCCTTCACGTTTTATTAGGACAACTAAGCAAACCACAGTTCTGCTGATGTTGCTGATTCAAAACTGTAAAAATAGTAGAGCCTCATTGCATTGTGTTTGGCACCAGGCTCGTCTCTCTACTTTGTTTTCAGCTGCAGCCCCGACCCGGGTGACATTCCCTCGTCATCAAAGCGGCGCTGCATGAAGCTGCCTCCGGTTCCCAAATGTTCAGGAACTAAAACAGAAAACAAGAACTGCAGAGTTCTCTGTCTGGGGAAAAGATGCCGACAATAACCTCTTGGCGAAATCTCCCTTTGTTTTGTTTCAGCGTATTTAAAATGTTTTAATGACAAAAGGAGTTTAAGGGTTTTTTCCTGGGATAATTCAATGTGTGCCATCCCTGAAAATATTCCTTGATGTGTTGAATATGTGATCGTGCAAGAAATTTTAGGATGAAGCTAAAACTGGTTTTATATTTGCAGCAAAACACCTCAAACCCAATGTGTGCCAAAAAATAACCTGTAAAAACAACAAAATTTATTTTTTTGCAGAAAACAAATAGCAAGAATTTAGAAATTTTGCAGGGGATGTTTTCTGTTGTAATTTAAATAATTTGACAACCCAAAAACACCCATCTCCTCTTCTGTTTCAAAAGAAACACCCTGTTGCTACAAATTTGTGGTAGGCGCTGTTTTTTAAAAGTTTCATTAAAAAAAATCTTGATTTCTCTCGTTAAAGTTCTTCTGTGAGGCTAAAACCTAAATAAACACAAGCTAAACCAGTTTAGACGTTAGCTAAGGGCAATGGCACAAAGTAGGAAGATAGGGTCACCGGGTTAAATCTTTAGTCTGGAGCTGCAGACCCTTTTCTGTTCTAAGTGTCTTTTTCTACCCCCACAACCTTTTTCTAAATTAGGCCATTACCGTGGTAACCCAGGAAAACTGCCAAAACATGGGGGGATTGTGGGACGCGGCAGGGCTGAGTGAAATGGGGTCAATGTGAGAGGTCAGCGAGTCATTTTCAGGAAAAATAAAAGTCCCTGTTACCTTTTGGCAAACAATTTTTGGTCCCTTGGCTACCAATCAGTTATTTGTGGGCTCTTTCACTTCCCTGTAAAGAATTCAAGCCTCTTTCTCAGTTGAACCCTCAGACTTTAATTAGAGCAGGTGATATTGACACACAAATCCTCTTAAAAAGGTTTCCTTCCTGGGCTTTACAAGTTAAGACTTTTCACTTATCCCTAAAAATGACAAATCACAAAGATTGGGCACATTTTCTACCACAACACTTTAAGTGGTCTCTCGGGATGATGACGATTAAAAGTTCAGATGCGTGAACCAGGCCATCTTTGGTCAACATCAGTGTCTAGACTCAGAAATGCACTTCTGGGAGAATGGTCAAAAATCTTCATAAAGTGTATCTTTTTAAAGGTATGGGACACTGAAACCCCTTTCTTAATGGTCATTTCTGATTATAATGAGTTTTTCATGCAGGCTGAACAGGAAAATAGTCTCCTACCTATCTCCTGCATTAGCTTCTGATAGAAAATAGAAACTTTAGGATTTGTAAATCCTGATAGTTCTGTCACACTGTCACTTAACATTCACGGACACACCCATCTTGACCAATGTCGATTGTTGTTTTATTTAACAAACAGGAAACAGCATAGAACCACTTGGCTAGTAGAAGCTAACTGTTAGCGTTAGCAACTTCACCACACAGCTGAAGCTCCTCTAGGAGTTTCACCTTTAAATGACACTGGTTCAGAGAAGTAATTATGTTCGTGCACCAACCAGAACAAAACTCGAAGTATCAAATATTACTTGTGGATGAAAACATTTACTTGGTGTTCCATTTACTTTTTTTTGTAATTTTCCAAGCCTCATTCAAGCCAGAGCTGTTAGTAAAGATACTTATCTGCTCACAGCTGTGCGTGTTTGCAGGAACCAAGCCACGAAAGTATTAACATTTCAATTCAGAAGGACCACAAAACATTCAAATAAATGACAAATAGCAGCTTGGGTCATGAAGAAAAACATGGTTGAGATCAGCATCCACACACAATTAAAGCAAAACTGCAGACAAAAGAAGTTAAAACATACTTCTTATAATGAAGGCGCCTATTTAGTTCTAATCCAAGAATGTTTTATGGCTGGTGGTTGTTTCAGAAAGTATCATGAGTAGGCAGGATTTCCTATTTCAAACTTTATTTGAAGCTGCATCACATGCAGCAGTATCAGGCATCCATCTTGGCTCTCATTCACTTCTTTTCTCCTACATACGTTCTCCTAACCCAGTCTGCTTCAGCACACCTGATTTCAATCAGCAGGCAATTACCGTAATTTCCGGACTATAGAGCGCACCTCAATATAAGCTGCACCGGGCTAAAAGCCACAGATATCTACTGAAGTGAAAACGTAGTTTAACTGAACGTAACTGAAGTGATCAGTATCAAACAAAACAGAAAAGTTATTGATTAGTTTATTCATCATCTTCCTGCACACTGAAACCACTGAAATCATCTTCTTCAGTGTCGGAGATGAACAGCCTCAGAAGAGTTTCGTCACATACCTTTTATTGGCAATGTCAGTGTCGCTCTCCGTGTTGCTGTCATCATCCCGGGGTGAAGCTGGGAAAACAAGCAGCGCCGTTTTACAGTGAAAAAAATCCTCCTGGGCGCTTTCCGTAGCACTCCTTTAACCATTCCTTCATTAGACTTTCCAGCATCCATCCATTCTCCCACCCCATGCATGCCCACATGATGGACCACCGAAGCACACGCAGCAAAAGACTCATTGCCCCGAAATGCAGAACTGACCGCCACAGGAAATCCTTCGTACCGGTGGCAATAGGACTGTTTAACTCTTCCTCACGCTGTAGGTGATTCTCCAAATACTATTACCTTGGTTATTCTGTGCCCTCACCGACTGTGCAATATTACCCAAGAGTTCTGATTGTAAATATGTTTTTATCCCCCCATCATATCATATGTTGCTACAAACCCATATTCTTTTACACAATACTTTAATCACTTTTGTGAATCGCCTGCACCGACGGCTTAATTACTTATTCACAAGGATGCAGTCATGTATTTAATTATTGAGATATGCGATTGTTTGTTTTGCACTATCCTACATGGTACTACTGTAGATCTTTTTTTTTAATGAATATATTGTATATCATATTTCTATTTCACCTGTTCCTTTGTCTCTCCAACTGCTTTGAGCATGTAAATGACACAAGAATTTCCCTCGGGATAAATAAAGTTGTTCTTATTCTTATTCTGGTTGACTAAAGCCGCACCTCATTATAAGCCCCATGGTTCAAAGCGTGGGAAAAAGTAATGGCTTATAGTCCGGAAAATACGGAAACAGGCTTCTACAGAGCCTGATGAGCTGCTGCACAGGTGATCCAACCATTGAATCAAGTGTGTTGGACTAGAAAAACCACTAAAACGTGCTGGATACCGGCCCTCGAGACCCGGAATTAAATAGCCCTGTCATGTCCTATACTACCCCTTAGTGGTAGACACAACAGTTTGGATATTTTTGCTAATAAATGTGGTTTGAAACTGGCTTGAAGTAACAAAATATGTAAAGTTTTTTGAACCAACAAGTCTGATTCTGACTGGTGCATGAGAACTATAATTCTGAGCAGATTGACAAGCTAATGGCTAGTCTGAGCAGGCTTCTGTATATATTTTTTAGCATTTTGTTTTTTGAATTGTCATTCATTTGTATAGCAGTTTCCAACACCCATCACTCATTAACTAAAGTGGCGAAAAACAAATGAAAAACTTTAACGTTTTGAACCAATAGTGTAACAAGCATTCTAAGAAGAGAAGGGTCAAGGGAAAGCCAAACAGTAAAAACGTGTCTTTAGACATTTTCTTTATGGCGGGTGTTGTAGTTTGTCTAACAGACATTTATACAGTGGTGATTCGTTAAGCTTTGATTTTTGCTGTTGCTTGCTTAAAATATTCCTGAAATTCACAGGAAGTGGTCTCATTAGCTGGTTGTCCCTGCAAATAACTTAAACTTATTCAAGTAAATGTGTTAAAAGCAATCTAAAAGTTCATATAATAGGATTTGCATAAAATACAATGCTTTTTTATTTTTTTATTTTGGTTTTTTAAAACATGGTTTTGGTTTTAGACTTGCTTGGTCTAGCTGTTAGCTTGTCAATCCAGTAAAAAATAAACTTTATTTCCCTAGGCTGAGGCCTTTTGAAGAGTTATCTAAAACAGGTAATTATAATAACTTCTAGGTGTTCCCCACTCTCCGTTTTAAAGACAACAGACAATATTGATGGGCGTCAAGTCTTCCTATGGGGATACATACTTGAGCACAACATCCGCTCTTGTCTGTGAGCTTTACAAGTGGGAGCTTCTGGTATGACTGAAGCCTGAAAGACTTGTTAATGTTTCACAGCAAAAGGTCAACAGGATGTTATTGTTGCTTTTCTTGTTCCCTGACCTCCTGATAAGGAGGTGTCCCACATAAATGTGTACCATGCAGACACTCACGGCATTATTTCCCCCCAATAAATGCCACATAATGAACTTTAATTTTTTGGTTGGCTTCAGCTATTTAACGGGCTTGGAAAGCTTCAGGAAACACTTATCCAGCATCACTTTTGCTTTGATTCTACATTTTAATAAAAACCTGCTCAAGTATGCAATGCCTGTTGGATATTTAAAAAAAAATCCTCATGAGACTTTGTTTTCTGGTTTCAGGGAAATGTGACAGGCCCAAAGACACCGAGGGAACACACGGCGCGTGACATTCATGCAGCACTTTATTAAAAATCCACTTGAGTATGCAAATACGTGTATCAAGGTTTCACATCTGAAATTAGCTTTTTGTTCTAGTTTTAGCTTTTGTATTATTTCTTTTAAACTTGACATTTGATCTAATTCTGAGTCCCATCACTTGACCACACTCTGTGGTCCAAGCCGGAGAAGGTGGCTATGGTGTTTAAAAAAGAGACCGAAAAGAACAAGATTAATAGAAAACAAAAACTCCATAGAAGGAAACCAGCTTTCAATGTCCGGCCAAATCTTTTAATTTTCCGCCTCATTAAGAGCTCCATTGCATGTGCTGCGAGCCCAAGGCCAGAGGCCGCGTGAGACACCAGCAGACCTTTTTTAATAGCCTGTTTACAACCAGGCTTGGGCAGCACAGGGAACAAATTGAAGTATTGAGTTTGTTAACAATAATGGCTGCGGTGAATGATTTAAGGATTTGCATACTCACAAAGGTCATATTTGTCAGGTTCTTCATTGGGCAGGACTTTAAACCTGCAGCCGCTGAGGTTTATGATCCGGACTGATCATTGTCAGGGTTGGTTAGCTGCACTGAATCGTAATTGGAAATAGCTTCCTTCCTTTGTGGGCACTTGATAGTTCAGAAATTTGTGTTAAGTGCAGCAAACCGAGACAAGAGCGTGTGGTCCAGTATTTCACTCTACTGTCATGTGAAATCGGCTTGTGGTTGCATAACAATGAGAGCACAGAGATAACCCTGTTCCTTTTATCTTCTTTTACGATGTGTACACATAATCATATTTAAACAAATGTAAAACAGTAGATGTGTGAATGCATAAAAATGAAACAAACCTCAGATATCGATGAGCTCATAAATGCTCTAAAGTGCTATGAACCAACAGCAGCAGCTTCCCTTCTCTAGAGGACGTTTACACCAGCAGAGAAAGATCATTAAATATTCACTCTGTTTATTCAAGCAGGAGCTTGATCAGCTCCAAATCTTGGACAAGTCAGAAGAAAACTTCCTTGCCTAGATTGTGAGGCACATGAACTCCAACCTTTATTTATGAAGTACTTTGCCCAAAATCCCTCACACAAAAATATGTCTTTTTTTTTTTTTTTTTTTTTTTTACCGTGTCCTGTCTGGCTGTGAAGCAAGCAGAATTGATGTCTGAATGCTGGTGACAAGCCTTACAGATTTACTCTCAGGTGGAGCATCAAAGCATCTGCTTTTAATGTCACGCCTGATACTTAAAACTTTATTGTTGTTGTTTTTGAATGCTTTGTAATTCCGACCAGACACGGAGACAGAGGTGAAAGAGAAAGGAAAAGAAAAGGTGGGGAGAGAGGAGGGGGGGGGGGGGGGTGTTCCACAATAATAAATTAATAGTCTGCTTCTAGACCTGCAGAAAAAGACAAAAAAAAAGGGACACAACAACAATACAACAAGATCTAGCTATCACTACTTCAACTTGATGAAGAAAATATATAATCAACAATGCTTAACTGAAGAATCACGATAATAAATCACAGTGCATTAAGTGCCCACCATAGTCTTAAGACCTGTGTTTAACGTTCCCAAGCCCATTCTTTTGAGAGCACCATGTGAGCACCTGTGTGTGTACACGCGCTTGTTTATGTAAGGATTCTCTATAGGAGCGTCCAACAGAGAGTGTGAGGGACCACAGATCCGCCCCCCAAAGATGCGCAGGAGACGGGGGGGGGGCGCTCCAAGTCCCAGAGATCCAGGTGCTGCCCCAGAACACAGGAACCCCAAGGAGACTGCAACCAGGAAGGCCCCCCCCCCCCCCCCCCCGAGAGGCACAGAGGATTGCCCTGGGGGGCCACAACCAGCAGCCGGCAGAGTCCCGGGAGATATCAGCGGCAAGCCCACAGGCCCGCCCGCAGCCTCCCACCCCCTAGCCGGCCGAGCCCGGGACCCAGCGACCCGGGACCCAGGGGCGACCACCCCCGCCGGGGACCCAGCAGAGCCCAGGGACCCAGACCCCACCAGGCAGCCACCGGGATCTATCAGGCAGATGCCTGAAACTTAAACCCCCTGACCCGGTTGCCACGAACACTCAGGCAGACCATGGCACAACCCCTCACACAAGGTGTGGCAGGGGGAGGGGGGACAAAGATCTATATCGTCAAGAGAGGTTCCAGGAGAGGGGAGGAGTCAAAGGCCCCACCTGACATATACAGTCATACACAAACACAGTCACACACTCCCTCCCTCATGCTCACACATGCACATACAACCCAAGACTTACAAAAATGCACGCCGGACACCCACTCATGCTCCCCATACACACCCTATTCACTCTGGTCCCGGTACTGCTGCACATGGGGTACAACCATCACCGGTAACCAGAGTTTGACCCTTTCTGCTGGGGTGCTGATGAGCAGGCTCCCCCGCCCAACGCTGAGCACAGCAACCCACCACCCCAGACACTAACCAGACGGCCAGATCTCCCTCCTAGCCTCCAGCCCCAGGAGGCCTAGCAACAACAGAGGTGGCTAAGACCCCTAGTCTCCCTCCGCCTGCTCCAATATAGTGTTGTGTGATCATGAGGTGTATTCCATGGCTGTGGTGAGTGGGCAGTGCGGGCATCATCCGGCCTTCCCTCGACACAAAAATATTTCTACAATCTTACTTTTGACAATTTCAGTACTTTCCAGAATGAGCCATTTCAGCGCTCTGTCACGTTAAGAAAACCAGCTTTAACTGGCCACGGTTGCCCATCCACTTTCTAATTGGGCTGCTGTAAACTGAGAAGGTCCAATGTCTGGGAGGGGGTCAGAGTAGAGCTGCTGCTCCTCCACTAGCTGATCTCTCTGATAAATGGTTTCCTTAGCCATTTTTACAAAACGATGCGATTTATTTGTCACAACGCCATGACGGCATCAGAGAGCCTTAGGTCGTTTATAAGTGGTCGGGCCATGGTGATGATGTCGTGCAGTCGTGTCCTTTTATGAAAATATTAGGGGATGACGGGGGTTGGGGAGGGGCGGTTTCTGCACTTTAATTTTTAAATACATTGCCGATGGAAGCTGTAATTCCCCACGTCATCATGACACCTCCATCTGTTGCGCCAAGGTGCAATCGCCATTTATATGACAATTACAGCAATATTACTACCAAGTGAGGCGGAACGAACGCTGCAAAATTTGTGCATCCCTATGCCAGCATGGCACATTTATAAGACACAGCGTTGCTGTAATATTACGCCGATTTGTCGGTACAGTGTGTCTTATAAAAACGGTGACTTTTTGAAATGGCTTGTTTTGGGCACAAAACCTCTAAAACCACACACTGAAAATAATTAAAAATATGGAAGGATTTTTATCGTGTGTGGAGTGTTTTTAGAAGCAGTGGAGATCCACACAGCAGCACAAAAGGATGCAAAAGGTGATTTTGGCCTAGTATGTCTCTTTTTAACCCTTAAGAGCCCAAGCCTTTTTTAAATTGGAAAGCACAAATAAATACATCAGAATTTAGAAAAAAAATGTTAGAAAACTGACATGAAAAAGTACAATAATTTTTTATATATGTATTTATGGATAAGGTGATGGAGGGGGCATGGGAGTTTGCCCAACCAATCCACATGTGTTTTGTGGATTTGGAGAAGGCTTATGACCGTGTCCCCAGGGGCACCCTGTGGGGGACGCTCCAGGAGTATGGGGTGGGTGGCCTTTTGTTGAGGGCCATTCAGTCCCTTTACCAGAGGAGCGTGAGTTTGGTCCGCATAGCCGGTAGTAAGTTGGACCTGTTCCCGGCGAGGTTTGGACTCCGCCAGGGCTGCCCTTTGTCACCGGTTCTGTTCATTACCTTTATGGACAGAATTTCTAGGCGCAGCCGTGGTGTGGAGTGTGTCGAGTTTGGTGGCAGGAGAATCTCATCTCTGCTTTTTGCAGATGATGTGGTCCTCCTAGCTTCATCCAGCTCTGACCTTCAACTCTTGCTGGGTAGGTTCGCGGCCGAGTGTGAAGCGGCTGGGATGAGGATCAGCACCTCCAAATCTGAGACCATGGTCCTCGACCGGAAAAGGGTGGCTTGCCAACTCCGGGTCGGGGGAGAGGTCCTAACTCACATGGAGGAATTTAAGTATCTCGGGGTCTTGTTCACGAGTGAGGGTAGGAGGGATCGGGAGATCGACAGGCGGATTGGTTCGGCGTTTGCAGTGATGCGGACGCTGAGCCGATCTGTCATGGTGAAGAGGGAGCTGAGCCAGGCTCTCGATTTACCGGTCGATCTACGTCCCAATCCTCACCTATGGTCATGAGCTTTGGGTAATGACCGAAAGAACGAGATCGCGGATACAAGCGGCCGAAATGAGTTTCCTCCGTAGGGTTGCCGGGCTCAGCCTTAGACATAGGGTGAGGAGCTTGGACATTTGGGAGGGACTCGGAGTAGAGCCGCAGCTCCTCCGGATCGAAAGGAGTCAGTTGAGGTGGTTTGGGCATCTGGTCAGGATGCCTCTTGGACGCCTCCCTGGGGAGGTGTTTCGGTCATGTCCTGCCGACAGGAGGCCCCTGGGTCGACCCAGGACACGTTGGAGAGGTTACATCTCCAATCTGGTCCGGGAGCGCCTTGGGGTCCTGCCGGAGGAGCTGGTGGAGGTGGCCGGGAAGAGGACGGTCTGGATCCCCCTATTTGGGATGCTGCCCCTGCGACCCGGACCCGGATAAGCGGAGGAAGACGACGACAACGATGTATGGATAGAATGTCGCTTGGGGTTGTCAAACTTGTGTCACCACGGGTTTTTAAGGGTTAAAACATTGATTTTGGTCATTTTTTCATCTGGATTAAAGGTCAGGTTCCATTTTTAAAAGGAAATTGTAAATTTTCTCTAACTCTCCACCTCTTGCACAGTTCATCCTTTAAAATTCTACAAGGAAAAAAAAAGTAATAATGATGACATTATGATTTAACAATATGTGTTTTAGCACCTTGGTAGCTTTTGACAACTCTTTCTTTCTGTCTGGTTTATTTTTTCTCACTTTCAGCTAAAGTCTGTCAGACCATGTAATACATGCAAGGTGCTCTGGACGAGGACTGAGGGCATACAAAGTCAATGGACCTTGACTGAAACAAGTGTGAAGTTTTTAGCAGAGTGGGGAAAAAAATCCGTAGCTGCTGAGAGTGGCCAAGGCTGCCGCCGTTGTGATTTTATGTCCGGTGAGTGAGTGGGCTGAACCTGCAGACAAGAAACAAAGGTGGAGGACTCGTTGAGCTCTAACACACACTGACATCAGATTACAAGCCTAACCTGAGGCATAGCTGCACCAGTGGAGGTAGACTACCCTACATACAAATACCTCCTCTTCTTTCTCATTCCTGTCAGGTAAAATCTATGCTACTCTCATCAGCCACTTAATTATAATGAAAAAAATATCCGCCTCCTAACATAGACCTCGGATGACCTGGAAAGGCTTATTGTATGAGAGCACGCTCCTGGGCTTTCGGTGATGCTTGTTTTTGTTGCTCACGACACGACTGGCTGCATGCCTCACACCGACACAGTCATTCTAAGTTGTTCATCATGACAGGCTTTCTCTTCCCAAACTTTTCTGCAGCAAACATGTGAGCTCTGGTGTCCTCCTATTCCACCATGTTGAAACTGGGAGGTCAGAGGTCGAGGATTACAATTATTATGAAGGGTTCAACAGAATGAAAAGGTGAAAAAATGTCCAAATA
This sequence comes from Nothobranchius furzeri, assembly GCF_043380555.1. Taxonomy (NCBI): domain Eukaryota; kingdom Metazoa; phylum Chordata; class Actinopteri; order Cyprinodontiformes; family Nothobranchiidae; genus Nothobranchius; species Nothobranchius furzeri. The sequence continues at coordinate 48,995,880 of NC_091747.1, forward strand.
TCATTCTTACATATGACATATCCTGCACGTTCACACCTGATTCATAGGCTGACTTTTCTCCTCTGCACGACCAAAATGTGTGCAGAATTCTTGTGATCGTCCATTGATTCAGATCAGGTGTGTTGGTGCAAAGAGATACTTAACCCTAGAACACTTCCCCACTCAGGCTGCTATAAGCTGAGAATCTCCAGTATCCTGGGTTCTGAGTAGAGCCACTGCTCCTCCAGCAGCAGCTATTTACTGCACATGAGAAGTAATTCTTTTGTAATTTGACCCATTTGTGACATCACAAACAGGGCTTTTTTTAACGGTTTGTTTTTGACACAATTTTTAAAACCAAACACTGACAGAAAATGGATGGATTTCTTTCACATTTGGAGTGTTTATAGAGGGAGTAGAAACCCAAATGGCAGCAAAAAATAATGCAAAAGGTGAGTTTTCCAGTTACGTCTGTCAAACTGTTAAATTTCTGCTTCTTTTGAGCCCCAAATGCTAAGCTAAGCTAATATTGCTTCTATGTTTCATACATGTTCCTATAAAATACCATGCAGTGTGAAACTTATGGGACTATCAGATTGTGATTGTTTTGACTTAAGTCAGCTGTTAGCTTATCAACCCTGTTGATGGTAAATGCTCTTTCTCCAAATGAAGGCTGTTCAGAAAGCTATCTAAAACTGTTGTGTCTGCAACTTTTGCAAAGAACATTCACAACACCTTTAGAAAGATGTTTAAGCTTTGATGCCAAGAATCATACGAGCAATACTATTTTAAGGTGAACTGCGGAGATAAGCAGCGTTTCGTCATTGCCTTGACCCTTAAAACTATCATGCAGCAGCTCAGTGTCTGTCTGTCTGCTTGGCTGTTATCCTCTTTTGGCTCACATGGAGTCCCACAGGAGAAAAACTCTTACCTCCCCCAGATGGCAATCCTTTCAATGGCCTACTGTCATCATCCTCAGCACAGCAGCATTGCCATCTGGAGCACACTCCGGTCCCCTCTCTTTATTGTATCCTCTTGTGTGTTTGTACAGATACTGTTTTTTATTATTGTGCAAACACACGTATCTGCACAAGAGTGCACATGGTGAATATTTTATCTGAACCACAGCAGACATGCAGACAGAGGATTCTCACTGATGCACACCCGAATAACGGGAAGCTCATTTGTTTTTATCAAGAGAAGAAAGCCCTGCACGTGATAGTCTGCACTTCAGACAGTAGTATTAATAATGGATATTTAATCTGTTTGGTATTCGTTTCATGGGCTCAAAGAGACCATCGGAGTGGATACAAAGATTTTTCCTACATTTGTGTAACGGCATTAACCTCTTGCAAGTCAACAGGCGTTTATTTTTGTTTTAGGACAGCTAAATGTAAATAAACCACAAACATACTTCTCATCTCTTGTAGGACATTGTTACAGGTTTGCATTACCATAAAGGTCACCGCTGCTTTTGATAATTCCCTCATCTCTGAGCTGTGACTCACTGGTGTTGAGTGGATTTTGTCATGCATTTATACCACAGGGCGTTGAGCATTCAGCTCAAGGTGAGCCATTGTCTTTTTTTTGTGTTTGACACTCAATTTAAGTCTCTGGATTTTTACGTGGTGTCCCCGGGCCGAATAAAACGACCGTGGTATCACCCAGAAGCAGATTCACGGTGCCTGGCTTACCTGACGAGCTGATGTCCTTTCTATTAGCTTACAGCTCTGGAAATATGAAAGATGTGTTTAATCCCCTAACGTACCGATCACTTCTCGCCGCTCGCTTTATTGTATATTGACTGGGTGATAGCAAATCCAGTAATTACCGGTTCCTCCATGTCACATCCAGTGTTCAGCTCAAACCAATGGAAAGAGCTCTATGACTAGCACGTTGCTACGCTGGAATCTCATCAGGATTCAATCGCCTGTATCTCCAGCGTGAGCAATGGTGGGCCTCCACAGGAGGGACAAGCGGAGGGAAGAATAATTACTGGCCCGATTTCCTCCCTGAGTCATTCACGCACCAGCAGGCCCAACATAAAAGAACCCTCTTCCTGCATTGTTATTATGAAATGAAAAATGGGCAGCAGATGAGTACAGCGACAGGCTGTTTGGTGTATTTACCTGTCATTTGTCTCCTTTTGGACAGAAGTGGACACTTTGCAGTTTGAGGCAGAGCACTCTAACTGATGATATCAGTTTTGCAGCCCCTGTACTCTCCGCAGATGGATGTGCTGCTCTGTAAGTGTTGGGTGTAATCAAGCCACATGCTGGTTGTCGCACACCGAGATCAACACAGCGCATTCCAGATATATTTGAAAGCAGGCCTAATTAAAAAAGCGCACCAGGTTCTTGGCAAGCATTGATTGTTTGTGTACCTGCACATCCAGGATAAAGACGGCACCATTGGGCTGCAAGGTTGCTCGGTCTTAACCTGTTTAGAAAAGCAAAGACCCACGTTCAACACATAAACTAACATCTTCTCTTACATTTCTGCAAACAGATGCTGGCATTAAACACAAATGTTAATTGAATGTCTGGAGGAAGGTTACCTGAGCACATTCATCGATGCACATCAACAAAACCCTCTCTATTAGCTTTACAAATGATCGTTAAAAGCCTTTTTCCTGTTCACAGGGTCACTTTGCACCAGCTGTCAGGTAAAAAGGACTAATCAAGGTGTTGAGTTTATTCATCAACTTCATGTCGTATAATTCAGAGTACCTTCCGGAAGTTCAGAGACATTGAGCTTAGAGTTTTTCGACATTTATTGAGTGAAATCTTGAATACATGCTCCACAAAATTCCTTCATTAAACCTCAGAATTGTGACATTGATCGACATTTGAATACCCGACGAAAGAGTGACGGAAAGAACCTTGAAGGGAGACTTTTTTTTCTTAACATAGCTTTGCATGCTTTTAGTTTGAAAAACCATTGAGGAATTCTGAGAGAAGTACTTAAAACCATTTCTTTGTTTGTTTGTTTTTTTAAATAAATCAAATCTGAAATTTTGTTGCAATTCACAAAACACCATCAAGTGACACTATTTGCACAATGGCTGTTTTCCTACATTTTATAAATTTCAACAAGAACAGAGAAAAAATTGGGTTGTCAAAGGGCACAACTGTTCTCGGACAGGAGTTTCAGGTAATTCTCTTTCAGTGCAGCAAACCTGTAGAGAAATGAACAGACTGTCACTTGCGTCCTGCTGTTGTATTCTTGGATAACAATTTAAAAAATCGAGCGATTAAAATCACTTTTCCTTCCTTTCTAATTTAAAAAACAAAGATGTTAGAAGTAATGAGTGAGAGCATTGTTGGTTGTGCACCATCATACAAACATGCAAAAGAGAGAATGTGGTTCTTACAGGAGACATGTTACGACTTCATCGAAGTTATATTAGTCGTGTGATTGATACAAAACATGATTAGTTCTTGGCACAAAAATCCCTCTCATAATGTGATTTCCAAAGTTTTTGCAGAACTTTTGGCGTTTGGCATTTTCAGTACCTTCCAGAATGAACCGTTTCAGGGCTGTCATTTTTAGGAAAACAAGCTGGAGCTGGCCACGACCACCTATCCTGCATTCAGGCTGCTATATGTTGAGAAGCTCTGATATCCAGGAGGGGCTTGGTGTAGAGGTACTGCTCCTCCAAGAGGTGGTTTTATGCCAACTTCCTTGATTGTGACATCACAATCGGGCGACGTTTTAAAACGGCTTATTTTAGGTACACAATTCCAAAAACCTTACACAGAAACATGTACTTCCTGGTATTTGATTAGAAAAATATTTGAATGCTGCAGCTCAAAATGCCCAATCGTCATGCAAGCACGATATTCAGCAACACATATATTTTTCAGTTATGATAATCATAAAAAGGAGTATGCTTTTCATAACTGTTTAATTGCAAAAACACTACAATATTCTGCAGATCTACAAAGATGTTTACATGATTTATTTGTTGTATTCAGAAACTACTGCTTTCACCTGGCCACTGAATAAATAATTAATTGTTTTTAACTCCTGGTTTAAAATGATTTGCTATCTTTCAGTTGGTCAACCATGTCACACAACGTCTCATACAATAAAAATCATTTTGACACCAAATATTGTTCATTAGTTGACAGTAAAATCAATTGTAAAAAAAAATCCCTGGTTCCATATTTATTTTAACTTAGTTCTCTTATCATACCTCTTAAAGGGTTGCAACACGTTCTGTCCTTAGCTCCTTCAGACATTGTGAATTTACAGGAAAATATGTAAAACAAGTTCAGTTCATGTCCAATCTGCCAGTTTGAAACTTTCACATTTACTTGTCATCCCGTTTAAGGCTGCCTACACTCACAGCACCCACTGGCAGACCTTTGTAACATAATGTACCATGTTTCAATTACTGAGAAGAAAACGGAAAAGTTTCAGAGCTCCTGGGGAGCACTTTGTGAGAAGAAATGTGATATGTCTAATTTTAACCACAGTAGAAGTCAGTAAAATGGCCAAAGAGAAGGCTCACTCAATGACGCATCAATGGTCATACAGGTATTCTCACATATTCACCTTTAATTTTGAACCTCAGACAATTTGATGGTTTAACAATAAATTTGGGTATCTAAAAGCTTCCCCTTTTAGTATAAAAACTGTTTAATACTATAGCTGGAAGACAGCTAGACTGGAATCATTTATTTCTTTAGAGTCATGTTTAAAGAGCAAGTCACCCCCAAATCAACTTTTTTCCCCTGACAAACTAAATAAACGAGTGTCTAATTGTGCTGCAGACACGTGTAGTCAGTAATTTGGCACTTCAGTGCATCTTGGTTAAAATTTAAATGTTCTGCCTAAAACTGGCAGTGTTGTGCCGTTGTCAGGTAAAAACTATGCACTGTATTTGAATTTAAATCTGCCACCGCTATTGGCTAAGAGGTATGCTATGATGTAAACTAGTACATTATGATGTCACAATGCTGTGGTGAGCCTGTGTGTGTGCGTATTTGTTAGCGGCTCCGCCCTCTCTGTCTGCCAGGCAACAGCATTTGTTGCATTTTTTAAACATGAAGTGGGAGTAGAGTTAGACTCTGGTAGGGGGTGACTTGCTCTTTAAATCTACATAGCACTCATTTAATCATTACATTTGCACTGGTCTCTCTAGTAGGAATGCATGCCTTATAACTCATACTCTGGGGAAACAAAGCTCCGGTGCACCAGTTTCAGGACGGAAAGTGGAAGGCCACATCAGAGTTGAGATTCAGAGGTTCAGAGGTTTGGGGTCTGATTTCCTGAAATATGGACATCTCGCCTCAGATTGGATAATATAACTCAACCACTGATTCCATTTGCTTTGAAACATTTATGTTTTATCTCCACAAACAACACAAGCCTGGAGGAGCTTCTGCTGTGTAGTGGAGTTGCTAATGCTAATGATTAGCTTCTACAACCTGAGACGTTCTCTCCTATTTCCTGGACGCTAAACCAACAACAGCCTTCCCCATCACTAGTCAAGATAAGTGAGTCCATGAATGTTAAAGAGACAATGTGTAGCATTTACCATTAATCTCTGGAAATATCCGTTGGTAAGGTCTTACTCAAACACAAAAATACAGCTTGCTTGCAATGATTTAGGCATGTCCTATCGCCAGGGAAAATACACATTGTCACTTTAAGTGATGTAGATCTTTCAGGTTTATCAAATCCTAGACCGTCCATTTGACCGTCTATTTTCTATCAGAAGCTGATGCAGCAGATAGATGTAGGAGACTATTTTCATGTTCAGCCTACATGAAAAACCCAGTGACCGATTATAATCAGACATAAGAATTAAAAAAGTTTTTCAGTAAACCACACCTTTAATGAAAAGCATTAGAATCTACTTACTTATGTGGATTGAAACCTTTGTGTAACTAATTGACAGGATCATTCCTTTGCTTTGTTGAATAATTTGTCATTGAATCAAACTCATTAAATTGCATCAGAGTACTAAACTGTACAGTATCCTATTAGTTTCAGCTGCTCATGTACTTACAAAGATTTTGTCATGATGCACATTACATTGGCAACACACCAGGTGTGCACAATCTTAAAATACTTATATTTAATCTGTGAAATCTGTCTTCTTTTTGTGCATGCTAACCCTAGAAGCACGTCCCGGTGGCCTTATTTTGTGATTAAAATGAACAGTTGAGAGTGACTTTTGCATGTTCCACAGGAATCATTTTAAGATATCTCCCAGGCCCGGTGTTGATTTTGATAGCAGCAGATACTGCAGTCGGAGGCGCGTGCTGTGAACTTATTCCTGTGAACTCTGCTTGGCGCTTTCAGGTTTACTTTCTCTCTTCTCTTTACCTCCTCCTGTCAATACAATCCCCGTACACATCATGGGCATTCTCCTCCGTACTCAGCCCCTCAAAATACAGTCATTAAAAAATAAATGTGCGATGCTCATGGCAGGGAAGCAGGTGGGAGTGGTGCGAGCCTTCAGAACATCTCAAATTGACTCATACTTCTGCCCACTGACTGCATTTACTCAAAGCCACAGCTGACATTATAGATTATAGACATTGATTTTCCTATTTTAAAACTTAATGAACTGTGTGAAAAGAAAAGAAATGCTAATAATGGACTGCTATTCTTGTGTAGCAGACATTAGTGAGTTAGTTTACCATGCATAATTGACAGTTCTAAAAGTTGTTTAAAAATGGGCTTTTAAAGATCTTATAATTATGATATTGATCAAATTTACAAAAATCATCAAAGCTGCTTTCTGAGTCCTATAATTGCTCCACCTTTTATTCAAATGCACATTTTAAAATTTTAAATCAAAGACATTTTATCTTAACATTGCGTTACTAAAAATAAACTTTTCATATACCTGCAGCCAAAATCCTCTGCTGTGGTACTACTGACACAATATTTGACACGTTAGCGAAGGGTGAAAGTTAATATAACACCTCAAAGTCTGAAAGCCTTGACTCAGCAGTCTCAACTGCTATTCACCATCATTGGATTTGTCAGTTCTGATGGAAAGGTGTATGTTCATATTTACCATTTTGGCCCCTTCACTGTCTTTTTATCTCTTCTGGCTAAAAGTTCTGTCTTAAAGTGGAATTTTGATCTCTGACTTCTGACTTCTGGAGACGATTTTCACCAGTAATCAGTCAGATCAAGCTCAGATGTCGTAGACGTTGTTTCTGCAGAAAAGAATACATCTTTATTTCAACCTGGTTTATTTTTTAACCAACGTTTAATAAACTAAAACTGCTTTGATCACCATTGAGTGTTAATAACAAGTCTAAGATCAAGTCTAGGAAAAAACAGAAGGATTGTGTAAAAATGATAGTTTTGTGTTTTATTTTCAACTGTACACTATAAAACATAACATTTACTTTATCAAGTTATGTCAACTAATTCCACTAAACTTAGCTGCTTCGATGTAAAGATATACAGGTGCTGGCCAGTAAATTAGAATATCATCAAAAGGTTGAAAATATTTCAGTAATTCCATTCAAAACGTGAAACTTGTACATTATATTCATGCAATGCACACAGACCAATGTATTTCCGATGTTTATTACGTTTAATTTTGATATTTATAGGTGACAACCAATGAAAACATCAAATCTGGTATCTCAGAAAATTAGAATATTCTAAAGGCCAATGAAAAAATGTTTGTTTCTCTAATGTTGGCCAACTGAAAAGAATGAACATGAAAAGAATGTGCATGTATAGCACTCAATACTTAGTCGGGGCTCCTTTTGCCTCAATAACTGCAGTAATGCGGCGTGGCATGGACTCGATCAGTCTGTGGCACTGCTCAGGTGTTATGAGAGCCCAGGTTGCTCTGATAGTCGTCTTCAGCTCCTCTGCATTGTTGGGTCTAGCGTATTGCATCCTCCGCTTCACAATACCACATAGATTTTCTATGGAGTTAAGGTCAGGCGAGTTTGCTGGCCAATCAAGGACAGGGATACCATGGTCCTTGAACCAGGTGCTGGTGGTTTTGGCACTGTGTGCAGGTGCCAAGTCCTGTTGAAAGGTGAAGTCTGCATCCCCATAAAGTTGGTCAGCAGCAGGAAGCATGAAGTGCTCTAAAACTTCCTGGTAGACGGCTGCATTGACCCTGGACCTCAGGAAACAGAGTGGGCCAACACCGGCAGATGACATGGCACCCCACACCATCACTGACGGTGGAAACTTTACACTGGACCTCATGCAACGTGGATTCTGTGCTTCTCCGCTCTTCCTCCAGACTCTGGGTCCTTGATTTCCAAAGGAAATGCAGAACTTGCTTTCATCAGAAAACATAACTTTGGACCACTCAGCATCAGTCCAGTCCTTTTTGTCCTTGGCCCAGGCGAGACGCTTCTTGCGCTGTTTCATGTTCAAGAGTGGCTTGACACACGGAATGCGACACCTGAATCCCATGTCTTTCATGAGTCTCCTCGTGGTGGTTCTTGAAGCGCTGACTCCAGCTGCAGTCCACTCTTTGTGGATCTCCCCCACATTTTTGAATGGGTTTGTCGTCACAATTCTCTGCAGGGTGCGGTTATCCCTAGAGCTTGTACACTTTTTTCTACCACATTTTTTCCGTCCCTTCACCTGTCTGTTAATGTGCTTGGACACAGAGCTCTGCGAACAGCCAGCTTCTTTAGCAATCACCTTTTGTGTCTTGCCCTCCTTGTGCAAGGTGTCAATGATTGTCTTTTGGACAGCTGTTAAGTCAGAAGTCTTCCCCATGATTGTGGTGCCTTCAAAACAAGACTGAGGGACCTTTTAAAGGCCTTTGCAGGTGTTTTGAGTAAATCAGCTGATTAGAGTGGCAGCAGGTGTCTTCTATATTCAGCCTTTTCAGAATATTCTAATTTTTTGAGATACCAAATTTGGAGTTTTCATTAGTTGTCACCTATAAATATCAAAATTAAACGTAATAAACATCGGAAATACATTGGTCTGTGTGCATTGCATGAATATAATGTACAAGTTTCACGTTTTGAATGGAATTACTGAAATATTTTCAACCTTTTGATGATATTCTAATTTACTGGCCAGCACCTGTATTTATATGTTATGTTCACAGCATGTATGTTACTGTTTACATTTAAGAAACTAGGTTTGGTAGAACAAGTTTTCATAACTTGGTTAAGTCAATTTAACATTTCTTTTTATTTATAGTGTAGAATACGTTTTGTTTCTGCTAGTTAAAAAACAAAGATCCTTGGATTCAGGCACTTGCTATTTGAGGTTGAACTGTGAATTCTCTGATTTCATCAGTCCCTGAGTCAAGAAAAAAACACTGAAGTTTTAGAATCCCGGACAAGCCCCCATTATGTGTTTGACACAAAAATATAGAGTTGTTTCTCAACTAACAGGGATTTTCATATGAAATTTAAAAATTATATAAACACTTTCAGATGTCTGAGGCCTGTGTTCAAGTGTGTGCTCTAGTGTTTTTCAAATACATTTGAGGAAATTAAATTCTTAATTTCATAACAAAAGCATTTATGGGTCTGGCAATTTTAAGAATGCAGAATATATGAAAAAGATAATGAACTTCTTCTTTTGCCTTTTTACAAGTAAATACAACAAAACTGCCCCAGCAAGCATTTTAGAATCACACTGCAATTGTTTTATTTGGACTTTCTGATTTACAAATAAGTCTAGCTGTTTTCCTTTTTACTCTTTAGTGTAATATGATGACAAAACACAAATTCATAAAATATTAAATTTGAGTCATGTGAGTGATTGAGTCATTTTACGTGCAAAAAATTATATTTTTTCTAGTAAAATAATTCTTAGTATTTTTAGCAGTTAATTGCTTATAGTGTCACTTTTCTAGTGTGCTTATTGTTAAGTTAAAAAAACAGCTACATTTTGTAATTTTTACATTACAATAACAATTAAGACTCGTGCAACAAGTAAGTTGCACGAGTTTTGTCATTTTTTTCAGCACAATTATGTTGTAAAACTTTTAAACATAAACCCAAATTAATTATATGTATTTTTTTTGAACATGTAGTTTTAGGCACAACTTTAAATATAGATTTTATAGATATTACTGTAGAAATATCTAAATGATAGGTCTAATTTTTCAAGTTAATGCATTACAACTGTTACTCCAAATAAGTCCTTCAGAAAAAATAATATGTTGAGTGTAAAAATCCAAAAGTTCTTGCAGAAACTCCTTTTTTATTAAGCATGAGGAAAGGTTATTTTCTCAGCTCCTAAAAGACAAAAGCAGTGTAATATTGTTGAAATTTGCAAGCGCTACATGATTTATTAAATTAGAGATAGCGTAGAGGCAGACTAGGGATAAAAATGTTTCAGGAACTGCAACTGAAACGCTCGAACAACTCACTAAAAATACACGATTAAACATTAATGATTAAATCTTTTCCATGTTGCTGTGTATCCCTGAATCATCCATCTGAGCCTACAATTTTTTACTCTGAGTTTCTCTCCCAGAATGACTCATCGTGGCCGCAGCTAGTCGTAATTATTGTATTCTAAACTGTGCAGCACCGACAGCCACAGGTTTGCTTCTGGTGTTTAGGCAGCGGCTTTCAGATGATTTTGTTCCACTTGGCTGCACACTTTAATGAAAGTGTGAATGCTGTTGGAATGGTGGAATCAGCGGAGTCGGACGGATTAGCACTTCCCTTTTTCCACACCCTTGATGCTTAATTACCACAAGTTTGTTGTTTTCTTATTCATCTCTTATGTTTAGCCTTTTTCCCCCCCAGCTCTCAGACAGCTCCCGTTTAGCCGAGAGTCTGAGTAATTGGTATATTTAGGAAAGGTGACAGAAAACAGGAAGAAAGAGCCGATCTGGTTTCTGTCTGACAGTTGGAGCTAGTTCAGCAGCAGCCAGTTATTTTATAACGGAAACATATTTCTCGCAAACATCTCTATTAGAAAAAGAAATCCTCAGTAGAATTGTTTTTTTGACCATTAATTTATTGTTTTTCAGCTTTTTTACCCCTACAAACACACACAGCATCCCGTCTTTGATGTTGTGCTTTTCTCTTACAACTCTTGCTGGAATATCATTACACCCAGACGAATGAGTTTAGGGTCATGGGCTGGCTTTGACTTGTATTTAGCATTTAAATCAGCTCAGGCTTGGTTGTGATCTCATTACCATGACACCTGACTTTATTTGATGTAAAGCCGGAGCAATAATAAAGATCCCGTCTGGGTTAAAGGAGGGGGGAGAAGACAAGGATTGTCCTGCAGCCCAGGTAATTTACTGCAGCAGAACAAGATAGAGAGATTGTGTTATTATAGACTTGATCGCTTGGCAGGCTGGCTAGTAATTGATCAGAGCGCTGCAGAAGTGCTCAGTGGTGATGAAGGGTGAACGGAGAGGGGGGATGTTGGAAGTGGGGGCAGAATTTGATGAAAAAATGTAATACATACTGTTAAAGAGTCGGACAGATCCATAATTTGAAAAGGGAGAGGGCAGGCTGCGGAAGATTAGACAAGTGAGTATTGATTAAGGACATTCCCAGTGACGCACTTTTAGCAAATAATATAGCAAGGTCAGTGGTGGTGGTGGTGGGGGTGGGGGGTCGGTGGGTGGGTTGGGGTTGGCCCATGGTCATATCAGAGTGAAATTTTGGATGAACAAATCTAAGTACCACATTTGGATCAAAAGGAGGGACTGAGTGCAGCTAGAATGCTGCAGATAAAGAAACAAAATGGTCCCAAATCCAATATGAAAATATGCATAAAGACTTGTTGGAGGGTGGCCCAGTGTCAAGAAGGGCAGCACAGACGTTACTTTTTTTCTAGATAAACATCAAGGACAGATATTCAGCTAAACGTCCAGCAACGGGCCTCTAGGGGACTTGGGTAAAGTAGGTCTTATCTGATTGTTTGCAGCCATGGAGGTGGAGGTGAATGCTGCCAGTTCTGTGTCATGGCAACAGTAAACCATTCTGATTTTCATGTGGTTCTGCTTCTCAGCTTCTCAGCCAAGGGAGCCCAGTTGGTTGTGATCTCATTACCATGACACCTGACTTTATTTGATGTAAAGCTGGAGCAATAATAAAGATCCCGTCTGGGTTAAAGGTAATAGGTTAAAAGTTATAAAATGTGTGTGTGTGTGTGTGTGTGTGTGTGTGTGTGTGTGTGTGTGTGTGTGTGTGTGTGTGTGTGTGTGTGTGTGTGTGTGTGTGTGTGTGTGTGTGTGTGTGTGTGTGTGTGTGTGTGTGTGTGTGTGTGTGTGTGTGTGTGTGTGTGAGTATATGCATGGGTATGGGTGCCAACAGGGTTTGTCTGCAGTTTCCATATTGGCCCCACAGAGATTTGCCCACAGGGAGTTTAACAGTCTGTCCTAGCCTCCAGTAAAAACCTGCCTAGGGCGCCAAAAGGTCTAGGACCGCCCCTGGCTGAAAGACATGTTGGTGCAGCATGAATAATCAGGTTGCACGCGGCTGCAGTCAGGATTTGGACCAGAAGTTGACTGAAAGCACATCAGGGCAAACAAGGTCTTCAAAAAAATCAATATCAACTTTTTTAAATGAATGCAGTTTTCAATAAATTTATGAAATATATTTTCTGTTATTTTTGCTTCAATGTAGAATAAAACACCTCTGATTTTGGCATCACATTGTCTCCGCGTGTATCTCCTTATCGTTACTTTGAACAAGATTTACTAAAATTACATTTTAATTTCATTTTACAACCTAAATAATATTATAAAACAAGATTATTTTAACTCTGACAGTATTATTCAATAAAACATTACAGTCATTTTTAATATGGCAATCACTGTCTCATAAGTAATGTAGGATCTGTTTATGAGTCCGGTTTTATTAGCTCTTTAACGCAGAGACGGAGCTGCTATGTCCCAATAAAGTCACCTTTGTTCATGCTTACTTGCTGAAAATTATATAAACAATCTATAGGACACTAAACAAGGAACACCCAACTTTCCAGCTGACAAACACTTTCCTCTTATTTTGCATGGAAAGATTCAGCAGCCTGCATTCTGTCTGCACATAACAACAAAGTTACAAGTAACTATAGCATGACACAACATATTGGTTGTAATTAGTCCCACATATTTCCCTAATATACCACCCTTTTAGTGCATCAATGCCTTGATTTAGTCATTTTTATAATGGGGACGCAAAATGAGCTGATTCTGAAACAGCTGTTTCATGAGGGTGACACCTCTTTCACAGCAAAGTTGAAGGTGATTATAAAATACTGACAATTCCTCATTTCTCAAAGGTGTGGATAACTCATTTGTTGTCAGCCGTTTCCTGATCGGTAAAGCCCTTCACTGCCAGCGTTTCTCACTGTTTTTTTAAGAGTCACAGAACGTTGCGCGCCAGGATGATGTCGACGCTCAAAACAACCAAAACAAAGGCGACTCACCTCTTACATCAGGAAAAATCCGCGGGTTTCAAGCGTTATCCGTTCTTTCATAATCCATTGTTGAATTGTAATAGGCAGAAGCTTTTCCGGTTCGTGCCTCACTTTTTCTTACAGCAGCGGCCCAAAACGATCTCCTAACACATGGATTTTCTGCTTCCTGATCATGTGACGTGTGACGTATGCGGATGAAGATCGGCTTTAGAGCTGAGATGTTTGTTCTCACGGTGCGGGGCCTCGTTTCAACGCCCACACGATAAAAACATGCAAATGACTCGTCGTTGGCAGTGAATGAGTTAATCAATATATTTGCAGTGGTCTCTAGTATGAATACCTTGCAAGAAGTACAAACCCCTGCCTCAGCAAGACCAAATCTGTGACATCACAGCTGAGTTTCAGACGGCAGGATTTGGAGTCTTATTTCCTGATGTTTGGACATCTAACCCTGGATTGGAGCTTCAGACTGATATTTGGCCATCTTGCCTCAGATTGGTACCACTGACTTGCAACGTGGATGTTTTATCTCCACAAATAACACAAGCCTGAAGGAGTTCTGCTGTGTGGTGGAGTTGCTAATGCTAACGGTTAGATGAAACTAGCCGAGACATCCACTGCTGATTACCGGACGTTAAAACAACAGCTTTCCCTATCGTGAGTCAAGCTGGGTGAGTCCATGAATGCTTATTCGTAGTGTGATGTAGATTTGTGAGGATTTTAAAATCTTTCAGAAGCTAATGACCGAAATAAGTATATGAGACTATTTTCATGTTCAGCCTGCATGAGAAACTCAGCGATCGATTATAATCAAATAAAATATTTAAAACATGGTTTTCCAGTCAACCACACCTTTAAGCATTGTTCTAAAAAGGCAGAAATCTTCAAAGTCTGCAGCTGCAACCCACAACCAGAAATAGAAGCAGCCAGGCAATCCTTTTCAGCATCTGCAACAAGACACGGTATTGATTACTCTGCTTGACGGAGTCAAACCTGCAAGAAATAGAAAAGCACATCTGAGCTGCTCTAAATAATTTTGCTGTCTTCATCATGGCTGCTTACAGCAGGGCTCCCTTCGGGGAGCCTAAAATCAATTGGACATCGTGGAGGTCGCCTTATTATGTGCCAATAGATGGTCCAAGACATCATTCTAGTCCAGCGGAGTACAAAAGAGTAATTTAATATCTCAGTGGAATAGGACCGCAACAGCAGCCTTCCTGTTCAACCAAATCATTGAAAAGTTAGATGCTGAAGGATGAAATGTGGACCACTTCCTGTGTGATTCATGGCATTCATACAGAACAACAGCATTTGATGTAAACAGTAGTCTGGCAGCGATGCCGCTTTGTGTTTTTCACAAAGTCGAAAATGTTTTTGGAGAGAAATAGTGAAGTCTTTTCACATCAAGGAAAGTTTTGGAACGACCATGCAGTCCTGCCCCCGTGCAGCCCAGCACACCATCCGCCTTCATTTTCCTTTTCGTGCTCCACTGGCCCCGCTGAACGTCTGGCGAGGGCGCCAAAGGAGTTGACATCTAGGTCGGTATGAGTGACTCAGACTTATCACAGGAACACGGGGAGTCGTGTTGTAGGAGGTGAAAAATCTGCCTCAAAATGCAGCATGAAACAGAGCTCGCTCTACAAATCTGAACCTCAGTGATGAATCCTTTTATGACTAATTTTATGAGACGCAACAAAGCAAGGACACGCAGAAGCGTGTCGATTCTGCCCAAAATTTATCAGCATAATTCTGGAATCAGCTGCTGCAGAAAAAAAAAACCCAAGGTCCACTTCATTTCTTTTCTGTTGTCATTGCAGAGGTGACAGCTTTCACAAATGAAATTCTGAACCCTGTGGCTTACTATTAGTGTCTTTGTCGGTGTAAATAGCCAATGAAGCTCACAAGTTGTTGAGAGGAACAAAATGTTTTGCCTCTTTGTTGCAGAAATTCACGCGGGATGAAGTTTCCTGTTCCTTGGTGCTCTTTCTTAGATTGATTATTTCATGACACTCTCCATTAAAGCCCCATTAGCTGCCATTATGCAAGGCTATTTCCATAGCTAACAATAACACTGACCCAGAATGCATGTGGAAGAGACACAAGCGCCGTTTGACAGTTACAGGATTGTTCATCGTTAGCTGACATTGTCCATGAGACAATGGAATATGTCATTTGCTAAAAGGCTACCGTAACGCTACATGTGACAGAGGACATCCCTCTTAGATTTCTACCAGGCTCTCTATCATAAGCATCAGTAGAGGAAAAAACTCACTGATGCAATTCACTTGGTTTCAGTGTACAAACATTCATCCCACATATCTTCTGCTGCTCTTAGGCTTTGATTAGGAGATTCAGTTAAACCACCATTACATCAAAACAAGAGATGTATGGAATTTCACGCTCCGCCTCCTTTCATCTCTCTTTCTGCAGCTTTATGACAGATAGGAACAGAAATAGTGAATCAAATTGATTCAAAATGAGGAAAAAAATGGCTAAATGTCTGTTACTCATAAAATACTTAAGTTTATTTACTTGAATGTATCGGCTTTTAGATGCTTCTTTCTGCATCTTCTGATGTTCAGGTTTCTAACCAAATCCTCATCTACAGACACTATACTAACTCCTCATGACACACCTTAAACACCAAGTTCACTTTTTTTCCCCAACACATTTGCAGTGGTCTTCGGTATAAATGAATGATTTGTGAAATGTGGAACAAAAGCTCTGGCGCTCCTGATTGAGGAACTAGAAGCTAGCCAGAGTAGAGGTGAGCAGAGCACGTCAGGATTTGGACTCTTACTTCCTGATATTCAGACATGTTGCCTCTGGTTGGCTAACAGCAACGACTGTTTCCAACAAGAATGTTTTATCTCCACAAATAACACATGCCTGGAGGAGTTCTGCTGTGTGGTGGAGTTGCTAATGCTAACAGTTAGCTTCTACTGGCCGAGACGTTCTGTGCTGTTTCCTGGAAGCTCAATGAACAACAACCTCACGCATTGCTAGCCAAGGTGGGTGAGTCCGTGAATGTTTTACATTTCAATGTAACGTTGAACCGACTGGCTTTCTCCACAATAAAATCCATAATTTCTCAACATGAGATGATCAAAGCTTGAAAGGTTTCTGTAATTTTTCAGGGTCTGTTCAATGTGTCATTTCATGTGTATGACTGTTCTTGAGAGCTATCTGGGATTTACTTCTGATCTATATGTAATCTGTTTTTATTGTGCTGTGAAGTAAATCTTAGCATTGCTGATTTTAATATAAGATTTTTATGTCTGAAGGTTGCTTGCTGCCATGTTTGATCTCTGTGCGCTCTTTCCAAGGTTGGCCTTTTACATTTATTTTATCTTTTCATTCCCTTTTACATAAAAAACTTCTTGGATTTTACATTCCTAGCCTTGTGGGTCCACTGGGGCCATTGTATATGTCTAAATTGTTGATTAAAAATGGCCTAGTTCTGTTCGGCTTATATTTGCAGTTATAAAACTCAGAGATTATGTCTATTTAGATGATTTCTGTTATCTTAACCCAAACTTCTGAAATTTCTATCACACTTGTTGCAGCTCAACATTTTAATTTATTTGTTTGCGCAGTTGTTGCAGCTATAGACTCACTGGTGCAGTATGTAATTGTGCTGTTCAAATAACCAGAGTTTAACATAAGTTTTAACATTTTCTCGAAGAATAAATGGGGAATAGTAATGTGCACGCAGTTACATGGTGGGTGACTCCCTTACAGCGTCTGTCATCTCAGTCAGCATGTTGAATATCCTCGCACCCGTTCCATTTGTCACCTCCAGAGGGGTCTTCGAATTTTAATTTGAATTGTGTCTCAGCACAGGGCACTTACGCTGATCAACAATAACCCGAGTCCAAGGGGATACTCCGCAAATGTAAAGAGATATCACAGTCTTTTATGATCAAGTATTATTAATTTCCTAGAGTAAATGGCAACGGCTCACACTGGGAAGTGGACTCGGAATGGATATTGACATTGTGATCAAAAGAAACGGCGGCAAAAAGGAGGAGAAGGGGAGCAGCTGGAGTAGTGGACAAAAGAGATGTCAGGGGGAATTAAAGTGAATTCTTATCTCTGCTCAGATCCATTGTAGACACAACTGTCACCGTGTGTCACGCCGGTGTGTGAACTCACTAATGTACAACGATAATCGGAGACAAGCCTCCCTGCCAGCCTTGAAAGAGAAATTCACAGTAAATCTGAGCCAACGTTTGGATTTTCATCCACTTTGAGCAGCTTTAAGTGGAGACTGTACACATTTGATGGGTGTTCTGATGGTGTAAAATGTTTTATGCACCATTAAAAGCATCAAGAGTTATTTTAACAAATGAACGCCCGACACAGCACACTGTACTTAAACTAATTGTGTTTTCCTGTACTGAATAAAACCGAAGAGTGTTTTTCTGAGCCTGCTGACTGAACATATAGGATGGGGAGAAAAGATGACAAATGATGCAGCGTTGTGAATTTATTGACGTGCAATTCCAACTTTGGCGCTTCGGCGGCGGCTGCTACATGAATAAACTTCATGACTGTAAACAAGCTTTGATTCGAATGGTTTTTCTGTGGATGGTGAAACAACTAGAACCATTTTCTCCCTCAGACTTTGATATTGATGTTTCACATATGCGGCACCCTTTTGGAAAATAACTGATTGGCTGCAGTCTGTGTGCACAGGGTTTGATTCAGAGCTGTCATTTAGTTGTTGGAAATCATGATCGTTAGTTTTCTTTCAGTGTTGCTTGTCTTCCATAAGAGTGTAAGCAGGCGGTTTGGAAACTGGGACATAAAGAGAAAACCATATAATTCAATGCAATACTCATCTTCTAAATGAACTAAGCATGACTACAAATATTTGTTGTCCATTTTCCTGATATTTTAGGCTGTAGATAGAAGTATTTGAAGCATTTGAATTAAGCTGAGGCGTTTTGACTTAGTCAGGGGTCTGCAATCTTCACAAGCAAACCTTTTTTACCGTTTCTTCTTCCTCTGGGCTTAGGTAGGAAGTCCAGACTGTCCTTTTCTAAGCCACATCTGTATTGTCTTCCCATGCAGTCCTAGAGGTATTATCTCCTGGTATATCCTGGGCCACTTTGAAGGTCACATTCTCTTGGAAAAACACCTTCCCAGGAAGTTCTCCAGGAGGCCTCTTGACCACCTCACTCAGCGGTTCTACTCCAGGTACCTCCTTGTTGTCAGAGCTCCTGGTCCTAACTTTTAACAGTGAGCCCAGCCACCCTCTGGAGCAGGGAGGATTGGAACAATAATTCAGGCAGGGAATTTTGTACCAATCCAGACCAGAGTAGGTAATTGTTGTCATTTCTGTTTGAGCAGAGAGACCACCATGGAGCAAACTCTTTGGCTGCTTGTATTAATTAAGTCATTACCAAAGCTCATTGTCACAGGGGAGGGTTGGAATTTGTGTTGAACTGCAAATTGGGAACTTCACCCACATGCTTCCGCCCTCTTCATCACTAAAGACCAGTTTCTTTACAGAAGCTTCTCTAAACCACCTGTCAATCTACCTTTTCAACAATCCAAGACACTTAACTTCTCCACTTGAAGTAGGACCTTTTGCCTGACTTGAAGTTGTCAATTCGCCCTTTCCTGAGTGGTTGATCACAGCCACTTCTGCAGCAAGAGCCGTGGGTTATAGTTTGATGAAGCTAAGAAAGCAAAGAAGAGATCCTTGTGCCACCAAACTTGGCCTTCTGCCTCTCCACAACATGACTATGCCTAGAAAATCTGTTCATACATGTTTTGAACCAACCAGTGAAAGGGAAAAGGTTTGACTACCTGCCATGGCTGCTTGCAGCTGTAGCTTTGTACATTTTGTCATGTGCACAATACTGACCGTTGAACTAGAATAGTTTTGAGTTTAACTGAATGTGATGTTTAATAAACATACCCTGTCACACACTCAATCATTTCTTTGGACCACCTTAAGCTTTGATTACGGCATGCATCCACAGTGGCGTTGTTTCAGTAAGCTTCTGCAATGCCATCAGACTTATTTCCATCCAGTGTTAACGTTTCACCAAGATCTTGCACTGATGATAATAGAGTCTGACCCTTGCACAAAGTCTACTCCTGCACATCCCGAAGACTGTTAATGAGGTCTTGACTCTGTGGTGGCCAATCCATGTGTAAAACTGATATCTCATGCACCCTGAGACACACTTTAACTATCTGAGCCTGATGAATCCTGGTCTTTTCAAGAGTGTGGCAGTGCAGTGAGGAAATTAAAATAGAACCACCTCATGTGCAGATGAGAGCTGCTGCTGTAGAAGCAGCTCCTTTTGCATATCGGAGCTTCTCAGCCTATAGCAGCTTGTTTTCTAAAAGTGATTGAAAATGTCAAGAATAAAAGTGTGGACATCTCTTTATGTGAGAGTGATTTAGTACAAAAACATTCATTAACACGTTTTGTATGGACCATAGAACTATTCTAACTTAAGAGAAAAAGTCTTGTCCTCTTTAAGGAGACCACAGAACTAAAACTTCCAGTTTTTCTAGAAGAAATCAAACTTTGCAACAACGAATCACTTCATTCCTTGAGATCATTCTTATTTTTAATACCATGCTTCTGCCTTTTTGTGGTTAATTATATATTGCACATTTGTTAATGTTATATCACGTCAAATATTAAGACTCATTAAGGAGCTGAAATAAAACATTTTTATTGTAACAAGGAAAAAAAATCTACATGCCTCACTTGTGCATTTTTGATCATTAAGTTAAATGTTCATTATCTTGGTGAGAACGTGAATCCGCAATAGCGGCAAATTAAATATGTTTTAATTACTTATGTGAAAAAAGGAAATTTTTTACAAGGGAAATTGCTAAAGTTTAAAATGCATCAATCATCCAAAGCACTGTAGTGTGTTAAATTATACCATATCTCAAGAGCTTAAAATTAATATCTATATGGTGGAAAATGCTTTCATAACTTCTGACAGACTCACAAATTACAATGTTTCATCAAGTTTGGTTATTAGGATAAAACATGACACATAATATTATATGCAGGAGTTACTTTGGTCCTCTTGTTAGTTGCTCCGACAGAATGTCAGTAAGAGAATAACGTATTTGCAAGTTTCATGTGGTATTGTTAATGAGGAAAGACCTGTAACAAACTTTTTAATTAGCGCTAAAAAAAGAGAGGTGGCTGTAGAAAACTAACAATCAACAGCTATATCGCAGAGCCCGCTGGCTCTCGGTGAGCATTCACTCAGCAGGCTCAGTGGAGATCTGACACTGGAGAGCGGAGACAATGATGCCAAACTGACTTAATTACACCACAACTGTCAGCCAGTGACATCTTAAACTAAACAGCTCTTTACCTTTTGTATTTGAGCTCTCCTGAAACACTAGCTAGTTCGTCTGTTTTACTATAAATAAGAGAGAATTATAAGACACCTTTCGTCAAACATTTTGACAGGTCTATTGTTCTTTGACCTTTCATTCCTATTGTTCATTTGACCCTTGACCTTGCCCCCCCTTCCTATCATTAATCAAATGGACAGGTGTATTGTTCAATCTTTGCCCCCCTTCCGTATCATTAATCAAATGGACATGTGTATTGTTAATTGTCCAGATGGGCTAGACCCCCCACGCCGCATCATCAATGGCGTATTGTTGAACGTGTCCAGATGGGCTAGACCCCCCACGCCGCATCATCAATGGCGTATTGTTGAGCGTCCATGATATCCCACGTCATAGGCTAATGTGTGTAATGGTGTGTGGTTTCTTTTTTGTGATAGCCCATCGGTTCCCACAGCCCCTCCCTTCTGAGTGTAATCCTATTGTGTTTAACTCTTTAAAAGCTCAGATCTGTCCGAATGGTGAAAAGCCGAGCTCTAAGAAAAAATGATGAACCACGAGGAGCTGAATGAAGCACCAGGCCGCGCTGAAGAGGTGCCTACAGACATGGCTCACTGACAGTGGATGAGTGCGGCCTAACTGTTGTGAATGACAGCCCCACACACTGTCAAGTACCTATGAAATGGTTGTACGTTTCCTCAAAGTTAAAGAATCTGTTTTTGTAGTAGCAGACAAGATGGTATGGTCTGCTAGCTCTTGAGTGAGTGGCAGAAGCTGAAGTCAATGCATGAACTTTTGCAGCCTTTTGCTGAACACACACAAACTCTTCAGAGTGACACATTTGTCTATGTCATTAATACTCTCTTTGAGATGTTCACGTTGGATTTCGTATGTTCAGTCTTAAACTTTGTGTTTAAATGTGTCATTTACATGCAGCTCACTGACACTTTTTGACCAGAACTAAAACTATTGTGTAAAACTCTCTGTCCAGCAGCACATCAAATTAATGGCTGTAAGCACACACACACACACACACACACACACACACACACACACACACACACACACACACACACACACACACACACACATACACACACACACACACACACACACACACACACACACACACACACACACACACACACACGCACACACACACTTCTCTAAGAAGTAAAGGGATTACATTCAAACATTTGTCTTTGACTAAACCATTCAAACATTTCTATCACTTCACAAAAGCAATGGTTTACCATCCTAAACCATTTAAGGTACTGTTGTAAACCAGCCTGCATACTCAAGCCTATAAGAACAAAAGTTGATCCTTACCTCAGCGTGATGCTTTTTAAGATCTGTTGAGCTTTCTTAAAGTTCATTCTAAACAATTTTGCACGGCCAGCGACTTCTGACAAAGCAAATGACTTCCTTTTTGTTCTGCAGGTGGCGGTAAGTTTTAAAACAAAGATCTGGCTGAACCAAATCGTCACAGAAACAACACACAAAAAGCAAATTACTTACTTTTTTGCAGGTGGGCTGAATTGAAAGAGTGGCGGGAAAGTTTTAAAACAAAGTTCTGGTTCATTCTAACCAAGTCGGCATGGTAACAATTCACAAAAGCAAATGACTTGCTATTGTTTCAAAGAGCTATTTAGGTGAAAGCTTAACCATCGCCTCCTGCCTTTAGTGTCACATTTTGTTTTCACTGTCACACACACACACACACACACACACACACACACACACACACACACACACACACACACACACACACACACACACATTGCTTCCTGCCTCAGAGAAAAGATTTGATCCATTTTGTAGGACCTATAACAGCTGAAATAAATAAAAAGCTGTTTATGAGGTTTGTTTTTTGGGAGGGGTGGATTAGTAAAGTCTCAGAGCAGACGTACCTCTGGTCAAACCTTTAATGACATACCTCCCAGAATAGTTAAACTAAGGCACATGCATGCCGTAAACGGATTTACACACGAGTGAAAGAGCTGCTACATTTTAACCAAAACATGAGCAAAGAATAAGAATAAGAAGAAGAAGCGATGGATACGTGTTTTGAATATAGCCTTCCTCTGCTAAAAACAACGTTCGAATTGAGACATGATGAGATTTCAGGAAGAAATGTCCGGTATTATTTTTTGGATCGTAAAGGTTTTTTTATTTCTGCTCCAGGGAGTTTTGACGAAGCAATGGATACGAGCACACACACACACACACACACACACACACACACACACACACACACACACACACACACACACACACACACACACACACACACACACACACACAACTCTAAACAACCATTCATACATTTGTCTACCTATACAACAAAGCAAATGACTCTGTATTGTTTATAAACATTTTTTTTTCGACCAATCGCAACCGTTTTCTATTCATGATTTTTTTAAACAGCTGTATAAAATGTAAAAGCGCATTTTCGGAGTCGTGATTTGAGGTGTAACAAGCTAAGATGACGGGTAAGTTTTTAACTCAAGACGCAAATCTTTTTTTTCTCTTTCTGGTTTAACATCTTTATTTTCAGACGCTATTGTCATATCGGACGGCGAGTGGGAAGAAATTCCTATTGAGGAATTAACTTGTAAAACTCCGGTACCGGTCCCCCTGGATGATTTGTCTAAAATTAATCGCGCGGTCGAGAATCTGAGTGAGTGGATTTTATAAATATATACGTAACGTTCTTTTCTTCAACTGAGAAATATCTCATTTTACAGAAAAGGAGGGGGTTCAACCTTACCCCGGAAGTGATAACTTTTACCCAACCACGCCTCCATCCACCAGCCGAACCGTCTTACATTCGTATCAGCCCAGCCATACCGTCAGATCACACGGGAATGCGAGCGTGAAAGCTGTTCGTTACAGGACCGTCACGCCGCAGACGATCCTCGAAGCTGGTAAGTGATTACAAAATAGCGATTAATAAGTCAGAGATGTGTCGTTCATATTTATCGTTTTTATTCTTCAGAGCAACGTCCGACGGCCTACGCACCCCCAATATCTCAGCCCCCACCACCTCCAGCCCCTTCTCATGCGCGGACGGATGGTAACGATAAAAAAACAACTGATTAATAAGTCAAAGATGACTCGTACACATTTACCGTTGTTTTTTTATCCTTTCAGAACAACATTCGACTGCCGCTTCAATATCTCCGCCCACACCTCCTCCATCTCCTCCTCCTCCTCCTCCTCCCCCTTCTCCTGCACAGGGTAAGAGATATATAAAAAGGTGGTTATTTACTTCAAAGATGATTCGTTCATATTTTTTCATTATTTTTATTCTTTCAGAACAATCCGACAGCGACTCTGAAACCGCTGAACGTGGTCCTGAGCAGCCAGCCGGTAAGCTGTTTCACAAAAAGCTCCGCATAGTATATTAAATTTGAAGTAAAAAAGATGTTTTTATCCTTTCAGATGAAGAGGAAGAGAACGCACCACCTCCTGCACCTGTACAGAGTAAGTTAAATTTTATATATAATTTATTAAAAGCTCGTTCATTTTATTTATTTTTATTTATTTTTTTCATCAGAAAAACGACTGAAGAAAAAGAAAAACATCCGTCTTTCACCACTTCAGAGATTAAACAGGATGAAAATGGCCTACTTATTGCTGCAGGTCAACTCAGGCCTGGTCGAAGTGGTCCAACAAGTGCTGGCTCTGTAAAAGGAGGACGCAGATTTTTTCTTCATTTTTAGTAGGTTATTAATGTCTTTTGTATCATGAGTGAAAATTGGTTTGACGACCTTTCAGATTTGATTGAAGTAGATGGTGAATTAAATGTAGATTTGTTAGATCGAATTTTAGCCAGCCAAAATCCCTCAGATGAGGCCGATAATTTGGTGTTAAATGACTGGTTTGATTTAAGCGGACTGAGTGAAGTAGATGAATTAGCTTCAGATAGTGAGATCTTAGCATCCCAAGCCGTTTCAAACGAGGTCGATCAAATTCTAGCAAATTCAGATTCGCCTTCATCAGAAGCAATAAACGAAATATTGAGACAAATAGAACACCAGCAGCACGTAAACGAGGTCGATCAAATTCTAGCAAATTCAGATTCGCCTTCATCAGAAGCAATAAACGAAATTTTGAGACAAATAGAACACCAGCAGCGCGTAAACGAGATCGATCAAATTCTAGCAAATTCAGATGAGCCTTCATCAGAAGCAATAAACGAAATATTGAGACAAATAGAACACCGGCAGATCGGAGGGAGCGTAAACGCAGCTTTTAACCAGCGTGAAATTAGAGAGAGAGTGTCTTTTCAAGCAATCAACGACCCAGCCGAGTTTTATATTAATCTGATGGAAATATTAAACAGGTTTGCTGAAAGAGGAAGCCAGATCGCGCGTCCCAACGATAGAGTCCAGTTTGAAATTAATACTTTACACACGACGCACCACGTTAATTTTAATTATGACGGATCAAATATGTTAAATCAGCTTCAGTATTTACTGGATCTGTTAGTCCAATCAAATGAAGCATTAGAGGCCGACAACGAATTTAATTTCAGACTGCAAGTGATAAATAACCCGTCCGGCGGCGGAAAACGAAAAATCGAAACCATTCTGGATCACGAATTAGTCAATAAAAAACGAAACCATCTCATTTGCCCTCCAGAGGCCAATCAGCCGTTGTGTTTTGCGCTAAGCATAGCCGGCCTGTTAAATCCCTCAGCGAGAGATACAGAATTATTGAATGTGGCTAAAAATATTCATCAACAGGCAGGGCTTCAGGAGCAATCAACCGTTTCATTTAGCGACGTGATTCAATTTGAAAATATTGTTCAAAGAAAAATAATCATTTTTTACAGATCCGACAGAATCATTTCTAAATTTGAAACAGATTTTAGCGATCGAACAAATCCGTTGTTCATTTTGCTACTCAATCAACATTATTACGGCATAAAAAATATTAAAGGTTTCTTAGGAGCCAAATATTTTTGTTCATGGTGCTTTTCCGCTTATAATAACATAAACGGACATCATTGTAAATGGTTCTGTCGCGTGTGTAATACCGATTTATGCAAACGAACAGAAACGTCTCTCATCACATGTTCTGATTGTAATCGAATATGCCAAAATGTAATATGTTTTCAAACTCACAAAACACCTGTTTTCAGGCCTCAAGCAAACAGGTTAGTTTCTCCTTGCGAAATGTTTAAAAAATGCACCATTTGTAAACAAACTTATTACATCGCCATGGGTGGAAATGGTTCACAGCACGTTTGCTCAGCGACCAAATGCATCGTTTGCAAACAGTCGGTGGTCACGGACGATCATCGCTGTTTTATTCAGCTTGAAAAAAAAGATGACGGTTTAACGGAAAAGGTTATTTATTACGACACTGAAACGTTTACGGATCAGAACGGTGTGCATACACCTTTTTTAATCTGTGCAAAATCCGATTCAGGCGACGTTTGGGAGAAATTTGGTTTAGATTGCATTAAAGATTTTATTATGCAGATGCGTCGTCCTAAATTCAGCAATTATACATTTGTTGCACACAATGCGCGTGGATTTGATGCTTATATAATTCTGAGCGCTATGTGTCAATTAAAAATTGTTCCCAAAAATATACTCATGCAAGGCTGTAAAATCCTGAGTTTTCACGATCCAGATTTCGGGTTGAGATTCATTGATTCCTTAAGTTTTCTCATGATGAAATTAGCCAACCTTCCAGCTGCTTTGGGCTTTACAGATAAAACTAAAGGTTATTTTCCTCACAGATTTTCATCGCTTGAACATCTGAATTATAAAGGACCTTACCCAGATGTCAGCCATTATGGGTTTGAACAAATGTCTCCGGAGCATAAAAAAATATTTTTAGAATGGTACACCGATGTGTCTAAACAGCAGCTGTTTGATTTCAGAAAGGAGGCCGTGTTTTATTGTAGAAACGATGTGGAAATTCTGCGTAAAGCATGCGGTATTTTCAGAGAGGAGTTTTTTAATGAAACAGGTATCGACCCGCTGAAATCTGTCACGATCGCTTCAGCTTGCATGCGCGTGTTTAGATCAAAATTCCTAAAACCAGACACATTGGCCATTCCTTGTCCGCTCGGTTATCGACCGCAACAAAAACCATTTTCAAGTTCAAGCATCGTGTGGTTGGAATGGGTTTCACACAGTCAAAATGTAGACATTCAACACGCTTTAACGCCTTTGGGGGAGTATAAAGTGGGAGATT
The DNA here is from genome assembly GCF_043380555.1 of Nothobranchius furzeri. Classification (NCBI taxonomy): domain Eukaryota; kingdom Metazoa; phylum Chordata; class Actinopteri; order Cyprinodontiformes; family Nothobranchiidae; genus Nothobranchius; species Nothobranchius furzeri. Next base: position 49,022,787 of record NC_091747.1, read on the forward strand.
TTTATCTCGACGGATATGCTGTGATTTCAGGCGTCGAACAAGGGTTTGAGTATATGGGTTGTTTTTTCCACGGCTGTCCAAAATGTTTCTTACAGTCATCCATATGTCCTCTGAGAAAAATCACTTTTGGTGAAATTTATGACAAAACCGTCGAAAAGCTTCAGTCGTTGGAAACTGTGCATCGATTAAAAATGAATGTCATTTGGGAACATGATTGGCAGGAGATGGTAAAAACTGATCCGGACGTGAAACAGTTTGTCTCAAGATTTGACCCCCCGCCCGCTCCTCTTTTACCTCGTGAAGCCCTGTATGGTGGCAGAACTTGTCCGGTTCGGCTGAGGCATTCTGCTCAGAGCGGTGAAAAAATCCACTATGTGGATTTTACGAGCCTGTACCCTTATGTAAATGCCACACAGGCTTACCCCATAGGCCATCCCAAAATTCATGTTAAAAATTTCAGAGATCCGAGTCACTATTTTGGCTTGATTAAAGCTGTCGTTTTGCCACCCAGAAAACTGTTTTTCCCTGTTCTGCCTTTTAAAACATCCAAAGGTAAACTCGTTTTTACACTGTGTCGCACATGCGCTGAAATGAATAATCAATCTGATTCTTGTTCACACAGCGCGTCTCAACGTGCTTTGACGGGCGTTTGGGTGAGTGTAGAGCTCAATTACGCTTTGGATTCAGGTTACAGTCTGGTGAAAATGATTGAAGTCTGGGATTTTGAGAAAAGCAGTAAAGATGTGTTCGCGGGTTACATTAACACGTTTTTGAAGCAGAAACAACAAGCGTCTGGTTTTCCTGAAGGATTGATTGATGATGAGTCGAAAAGAAAATACATTCAGGACTACCAACTTCGTCAGGGAATACTATTAGATGCGTCCAAGATTCAGCACAATCCTGCTAAGCGTGCCATTTCAAAATTATGTCTCAATTCACTCTGGGGAAAGTTTGGCCAAAGAGATGATCTTGTACAAACCACATTTGTTCAAAAACCTGATGAATTTTTTGACATTCTGTTTTCAGGGAGATACAATGTTAAATTCTTCAGTTTTCTCACTTCAGGAGCTGTTCTGGTGCAACACAGTTTGGCAGAAAAATGCCTAACGACTCCTGGCAGAAGCAACAACATTTTTATAGCTGCATTCACCACAACTTATGCCAGATTGAAATTATTAAATGCGTTGAACAAACTGGGAAATCGCGTCATTTATTACGATACAGATTCTATAATTTATTCTGTCAAAGAGAATGAGTGTGTTTTACCAACAGGACCGCTGCTGGGGGATCTAACTGACGAACTTGGAGGTGATTCCATCACGGAATTTTCATCAGCCGGTCCAAAAACGTATGCTTACAAAACCCGGGACCGCCAGCAGGTGGTGATAAAGGCTAAGGGTATCACACAGTCATTCATTTCATCTGATCACATCAATTTTGACAGCTTAGCGCTGCTGGTTGAGGGGTACGTGGCTGGAGAAAGGGGAAGATTTTTGCAAACTCAACAGGATGTCATCAAGAGGGATAAAAAAGGTCTCACTCTCGCGAATGTTTCATTTGTGAAAAGGTTTCGTGTGATTTTTGATAAGCGGAGGTTATTTGCTGACGGCTGTACAGAACCATTTGGGTATTAAAAATGGAAACTGATTTTGACGCTAGACTAAAGTCTCCATTCAGTGTACAAATTGCTGGTCCGTCAGGCTGTGGAAAAACCTTTTTTGTAAAAAGTATTTTGGAAAATTGTATGCAATGTTTAACTGAAATGCCAAAAAACATTGTGTGGTTTTTTACATCTTATCAACCTATGTATGATGATCTTTGTAATAAAAGTATTCGATTCGTTCAAGGTCTCCCGCTTTCATTCGAGGATGATGATTTATTTCCATCGGGTCAAAACCACTTGGTGATCTTGGATGACATGATGTCTCAAACGTCCAGCCATCCTGGAGTGCTAAAATTATTTACCCAGCTGAGACATCACAGAAATATGAGCGTCATTTTAATCACTCAAAATGTTTTTCATCAAGGAAAACATAGTCGTTCCATCAGCTTAAACACCAATTATTTGATTTTGTTTAAAAACCCTCGAGACAAATTGCAAATTAATGTTTTAGCAAATCAAATATATCCTAACCAAAAAAGATATTTCATGGAGAGTTTTCAAGACGCTACGTCAGAACCGTACGGTTATTTAATTGTGGATTTAAAAGCGGAAACGCCAGACTCTTTCCGTCTCCGTACGGGTTTACTTCCGGATCAACTCACCGCGGTGTATTTGTCTAAAACAGAGCCATGTCAGCCCGTATAAAACGCAACGCCAAGATTCTACGTGCTTTGTCACGTATGAAACCTCGCCAACGTCAGGAGTTTTTAAAAGGGTGCTCCGATGACGTTCTGAAGGCTTTATGCGAAATAGCTTTAAACGTGATCAAAGGAAATATACGTCTATCGCCGCGACAATTTCGAAAGTTGTCTAAAAGCAAAGAATTGCTCAGACAGTTGACTCATAACAAAACTAGCCTTTTTAAAAAAAAGAAGCTTTTAGTCGGTCAGAAAGGCGGATTTCTACCCATACTCTTAGCAGCCGCTGCGCCTCTGATCGGCGAACTGATAGGTGGCTTAATAAGGAAATAAACGATGGCTTCTCAAAAAATGTTTATGGTGACCCCCCAACAATTACGTCAGCTTGTTAAACCTACGATACGGGACGTGGCTGAAGAGAATCTTGACTCTGAAATGAAATTAATTATGCAGGAGACGGGATTAACGCCGTATGAGAAAATTAAAAAATACAATGCGCTGTTACAGCGTTATCTGAAGTTGATGAGAGCCGGTCTACACGAAAGTGCACCTCCCACTGAACCGCCCACTGTGACGGCTGAGCCTACGTCAGCTGTAGAAACAGCAGCTGACACACTCATTAATGAAACGCTACAGAATCTTCCTGTACGCGGAAGAAAAAACGCCGAGTACCTGCTGAAAATGACACGATTAAACTGGACTCCGACGGGGGAATTTAAATATAAAGGCGATGTGCAGAAAGGATCACACATCCTTGACTTGATTAAAAGCATCAGCAACCCGTTAAAAAAACATACACAATCAGAACCGACGGGTTGGACTCCTTTCCTAAAAACTCTAGTAGAAAAAAATGTACCCTTATCTATCGTGTCCAATCCGCTAGCGAAACGTCAGATTACGCAACTCAGGAACGGAGGGGTTGTACTTCCGGATTCTGAAGACGTTTTGAAGAAAAAAAAGAAAAAACCGAGGAGAAATATCATTTTATCACCAAGCTGGAGCGATGTCCCCACTTTGAAGAAATGGATCAGCTTTACACCTTAACTCTCTTGTTTGTTCAATAAAACTTTATTCAAAACAAATTTCACAGTCCGTGACATTCTTTAAACATTTCAAGAGTACAATTCACCTGTGTGTAGTAAACATCATGACGTTTGATGCAATTTGAAAATTTTTTAACAAAATGATAAACCATAGCATCATTTTTATCTACATTTTTATGATATTTAGACATAATTTGTTTCAGAGAAAGTCCACAAGCCTTATGACACAGGAAAAAAACACAATGCTGGCCACAACGGTCGGATGCAAAACTCTGTAGCTGACGATCCTGATATTGTATTCGTGAACAACGTTCTGTTAGAAAATTCAGGATGTTTTCAGGGTAATATTTAAATTCAGGCGATAGACCGTAAGAGTCAAAAAATGTCCCGAGGCCATTTTGTTCCACAGCTAGCGCCAACCAGTGTTCACCGGGTAAATGGACAGGATGAGTGTTTACCACAAAGTAGGCCGGTAGTCGAATGTTTTTTGGGACGGTAGACAGCTGATCAGACGCGTACACGCCACCAAAATAATCTCCCAGCAGGTTCGATAATATCCCGTCCAATTCGTGATTATCCATTAATAATAATCCACCAATACCTCTCTCTTTGAGTTTATCTCCAGAATGGAGTCGTAACACGCATACACAATGAGTGTAGCCGTGGCTCTCAGAGGTTCTCCAAAGCGCATCTCCATCCTCAGGTTGCCGGTGGAAACGGTTGAAAGCGCCTCCGAGTCATCCGCTGTGTTCAGATTAAAGGCAAAGAGTGTATACCCCTGTTGATATTCCAACCTATTAATCGATAGAGGCAAATCTTTCAATTGTCTTGAAGTGGCTGTAAACAGATTATAAAATTCTCTGACCGATGTTCCCTGGTAAAAAGTAGGTTGAAAGGCTTTCGATGGAATCTGTTTTCCGTCTCTGGACAACGCCAGATATTCCACATTCATGTGGCGAAAATTAAAAGGCGAAAGATCTCGACGTCCTGTGTAAGCTTCGTGATCCACTAATCCTAAAACGATATATTTAGGAATGGCGCCGAGAAAGAGGTTCTCCAGATTACATATCCTCGAATTTTGTGGAATGGAATAAGTTTTGACGGTCACGCGTGAGAGCGGGTACATGGCGTTTGCTTTTAGTAAAGCAGACTCGTGACCCAAACGTACGGCGGGTGAAATATTAACTTTCTTCACAAAAAGCGATGCACCCAGGAGTTTCAGCTTGTAGGTGGAATCACGCGCCCCCATCAGACAAAACGCATCACACGCGCGTGTCAGTTTAATTCTGAGATCGACGGAATTTAAAAGAAGTCTTTCACAGAAAAATATATCAGAATGCAGGGGTCCTATCAGATCCACTTCTCTGGAGTTTTCTGTAAAAGTCGCTCGTTGATTAAGGCCTAAATTGCGTCCGTTAATTACAACGGTGGAATCGTGCGCGCCTGCGGTGTCTTTGAAGAACAATCCCGCGCTGAATTGGGAATTCAAACTCGCTTCAGAAAAGTTCAGCAGGGTTTCGATGATCGCTCTGTAGGGGTGCGTGGCGCTGGACTGTGAAATCAGACGATCGCCGAGAACCACGTCACATTGTGAGAAAATCGTGTTTAACGGGTAATTAATCAGACCGGTGGCAGCACCATCATCTAGCGGGCTGCCGTCATCGTTTGTAATTTTCACCCGCAAAAATAGAAGAGTGTCGTTTAAATCCAAATATTTTTCTCCATCTCCGGGGACAAAAAATTCTACAGGCCCGCCGTCCGTCAGGGCCGCTATGGGTAAAATTTCGCTGTAGATCTTATCTTCGATAGACAACTGAGTCATGGGTACGGTGAAGAGATCCAGTTCACTCAGCGTACATTCTGACGATTTGCTGTGGAGCAGTGACATGATTAAAAAATATCAGAGCCCGTCTGGCGAGACTTCTTCCTCTTTTGCTTGCGTTTTGTAACTGGAGGTTTGATGCGTCGGTCGCTTCGTGATGTAGATGTCTTTAAACGCCTGCCGGGGGGTCTTTTGCGAACACGCCTCGACAGAACCATGAGGCCTGACCCCTCTTGGGCATTAGGGTCATTGATTTTACCGACGGCTCTCGTCAACACATCTGACATGATTCCTGTAGCGGCCTTTTTGAGATGCGGTTTAGCCAGAGCAAATCCTTTTTTAACAAAAGGTGATATGAATCGAAACAGTCTTGAAAATATCGATCCAAAGCCACGTCCGTACATATAAGGAACACCGCTAAAACCTGGTAAACCATGACCGGCCTGAGTGACGTAATAATTGATAAAACGGTTGGGATCGTTTCTCTGCAGGTGATAAATCATGTCTGCAAGACGTACGAGTGTAACTGACTCTCTCGCCCTGTTTCACGAGCGTTATATTATTGTATTTCTCTGATGTGCGGGCCTGAAATGAAGCCTCACCGTTGTTTTTCCGTATAAGAAGTGAATCGGCTCATTCTGATCAGATTTTATTTCGATATGAATGCTTTCTATATGATTCGTAGAAACGCTGATGTAATCCACAGGATTAAACACATGAGTGACCGTGTGACCGAAGGTTCCTTTAACTTTCACCGTACGTAATAAAGGCGCAAAGACGTCCCCGACCAACTGCTCGGTCACGACATCCGTGTAGCAGTAAAATTGATATAGACCGCCTGTTAAATCGGGTGGGTGAGGCGCCGATTTGATAGGTTCATCGAAGCCTGAAGTACCTTCAGGCGTCAACCACTCACCCGCGTTGAAACCTAACAGATAGGCCAGAGGCGCTAAAAATCTAAATTCTATTTCATCACCGATCTGATATTTGAGAATGGGGTCGGGGAATCTGTGAATGAGATAGAAATCAGGATCAATCTTTCTCATAGCAGTCTCACATTCCATTCTAAGTGTTTGGATAGCTTTATAATATCCGGGAGTAATCGGAGCTCTGTTGATTTTCTTAGGTTCTTTCACTCGTCGCCATTCAACAAACGCACGATCGTTCGGTAAATTAAACCACGAGTGTACGTAAGTGATTTCAGACAGTCCCACTTGCCACCTGCCATTGAGATTGATGTGACGGGCTAGATCGGTTCTGTAACTGGCAATCGTGTTATTTTTAAACACCTCGTTACTGGCGTTAGAGGGCAATGTGATATAAAAACCCTCCTCTTGTCTCAGATCCATTTTTTTATTGTATCTGTTTTTTAAACGTCGTGCAGGTCTGAGGCTTTAATCCAACTGGAAAATTTTTGAGGCCATCCAAGCCATTTAACAAACACTTGCTTCTGGCCTCTGTAAGTTCTGCGCTTTAAAATTTTTTCAACGTGGAAGGATCGTTCGGTCGATAAGTTTACTTTCTGCAATTCGGGTTCATAAAATGACCCTTCAATTTTTTCCCCATCAAAATCTTTGAGTTTATAAACCGGCGGTGCTCGATGAAGACACTGGTCTACTGTGAACAGCTCGTGCGTGAAACTCTGCTCATATTTTTTATCAAAAACACCTCTGAGTTTGGAAATTCTCACAACGTCACCCCTGTTAAACTTCATTTTCTTTGCAGGCTTCGGTGCGGTGGTCCCGTAAAGGTTGCGAAACACTTGCCATTGATTTTCCGTGTTAACTTCAAAGGGGGCCATTTTGATAGAAGTGTGGTAGCTATGATTATAACCTTTCACCAAATCTTGAATTACATCTATGTAGCGATGGGTGTTTTTGGCTGTGAAATATCTCCACATTCTACCTTTTAGAGTCCTGTTAAATCTCTCCACAACGCTGGCCTTTACGCTGCTGGCTGTGGCAAAATGCACAATTTCATGTTTCTTCATGAGGGCTTCAAATTTCTTATTAAAAAATTCTTTACCGGAATCCGTTTGCAATTTTTTAGGGACACCGCTGTCTTTCAAAACTGAAGCAAAAGCTTCTGTAACATCTTTCCCCGATTTGTTTTTCAGGGCTCGTACATAGGCTTTCTTTGAAAATACATCTATGACGGTTAATAGGTAATTGAAGCCGTCGTTTGATTTTGACAAGGCCTGCATGTCGCATAAGTCAGCTTGAAACTGTTTTAGCGGCCCTGAGACAAAAACCTTATTTCTCGGAAAATGAACTCTTGCAGGTTTGTGAAGTGTATAGGCGTCTTGTTCTGAGAGAAAATCGCGAGCCTTATCCGATGAAACTTTCTCCCCAATATCTTGTTGTAAACCGGTTCTAAACCTTTCCACACCACCGTAACTACCCTGATGTTCTGGTGTAAAATAAACCTTTTTCATCACCTCCTCCATCTCTGATGAATGGTTGGCAAAAATGATGCACATTTGTTTTCATTAGTTCTTTTTATTTCATAAATTGTACACACAATCTAATCATACTGTAAAAAACAGCAGTCATCAAATATAATCACACAGTCTAATCATACTGTAAAAAACAGCAGTCGTCAAATATAATGAATAAAATCATACCGTAAAAAACAGCCGTCAAATATAATCTAAACACTAGTCAGAACTAAAAACAGTCGTCAAATATAATGAATAAAATCACACAGTCTAATCAGAACTAAAATCTAATGACGCTACCGTCAGAGCTAAAATCTAATCATACTGTCGTCAAATATAATAATAAAGTTGTAGAAGAGCCCCTCCGCAGCTCGCTCACTCCATCACCACCCCGGACAGCGCGTCCAGGTCAGCTTTGGACAGGCGATCGTACACCGGAAAAATGTCTTTGTGAATGGGCATCACAGCCCTGAATCCGTGCAGCTGCGTCACAGCCATGGTGAACAGAATCTCAGTGTCCAGAGGCTGGAAGCCGTGCAGACTGAGAAAACTTTGAAGAGCCGGAATCAGTTTAGGTGTTAAAACCCTGCGAATAATGTCCGTAAAGTGAAAATCGTAAAATAATTCATTTTCAGCTACGTAAAGACATTCGTGTTGCCGTTGACTGGGGTGATCGATCTTGCATCCGTGGCAGATGGTTGGTAAGTGAGCTTTGATCGCCATGTTGACCAAGTGAAGAAGACCCATTTTCACACGGTCTACTTTGTCTTCTGAAAACACCCAGTCAGGCAGACGGTGAGGCTCCTCATCGGTGCTCTGGATGTCGAGGGGTTGCACATCCTCCTCCTCCTCATGACCTGGCGGCGGCTCAGGGTTTGATGTCACCAAAGGTGGATCAGCCCCATCGACCCAGGGCCTGAATGGTACGTTCTCCGGAACCTCCATGATGGTGGGGAGTCGTGGTAGGTTATCCTCTGGAAAACATGATGGGGCCGATGCGGGCCTCGGACTGCCGTTGTATCTCGGCGGTGGTGGTGATGGTAGCGATCTGGACCTCGGACTGGTGTTGTATCTCGGTGGTGATGAATCCGTTAGTACCCAGCTCGGTGGTGGGCTCCAAAGGTCTTTAAGGGTCGTCTGATTGTAGAACCCCGTCATGCTGATGCTTAGATCGTCTGGATGAAATGGTTTCTAACTGTAAGCTCTTTATAACTAGTGCTGGATGGGGGGCGTGGTATGATGATGCAACCTCCTCCTCCTCCTCCTAAGGCAGGTCTTAGAACTCCAGCTTTTTTCGCACTGTCAGAATGTCGTTCCAACAGCGGCTGGTACGAAAAAATGAAGTAATACGATCCTCCACTTCATTTATTTTTTCACACCAGGCTTCGAAAGGTACAACCTGTAGAAGGCGGTAAATTCCGCATACAGAATGCACATTCTCCAGCACAAAAAAGAGCTCAAATCCTCTCACACGGACCGAGGCCTTGAACATCCACTCTCCATCAGCATCCTCTTCCCCCTCCCATGAAGCGCTGAATGCTGTCACAGCGTTCTGGATTTCATCCAACGTTGGAAGAGCTTGCGGCCCGCTGCGATTGACTGGCGGACGAGGTCTCTCAGGATCATCTCTGTGCACCTTGCGTGGAACAGCCAGCCTGAGCACAGCCCAATCGTTGTAGGAGAGAACCGCTGGTGAGTTTGATAAATAGGATTTAAGAGGTTCGCCCTCAGCCACATCTTGGATTAAACACAGTTCCTTAGTGTCGTAGCTGAACCGGTATCCAAAACTACCGCTATAGCCATAAGGTTCCAACTGCCATATTTGCTCCAAGATCTCTTTACCGCCGAAAGGAGGAACCTGCACTCTGCAGATGTAAAATGTAGATTTGCGGGGGGCACCAATTCCAGCCGGCATCTGATGTATAGCGATGGATTTTTCACAAAGCATGGTTTTTGACAGCGGTATATCCACGCTCTCTTCTTTCACTTTTTGAGTTGAAGTTGAAGCGTCTGATGTAGTAGACACTTCTTCAGCGCGGCCTGGTGCTTCATTCAGCTCCTCGTGGTTCATCATTTTTTCTTAGAGCTCGGCTTTTCACCATTCGGACAGATCTGAGCTTTTAAAGAGTTAAACACAATAGGATTACACTCAGAAGGGAGGGGCTGTGGGAACCGATGGGCTATCACAAAAAAGAAACCACACACCATTACACACATTAGCCTATGACGTGGGATATCATGGACGCTCAACAATACGCCATTGATGATGCGGCGTGGGGGGTCTAGACCATCTGGACACGTTCAACAATACGCCATTGATGATGCGGCATGGGGGGTCTAGCCCATCTGGACGCTCAACAATACAAATGTCCATTTGATTAATAATACGAAAGGGGGGGCAAAGATTGAACAATACACCTGTCCATTTGATTAATGATAGGAAGGGGGGGCAAGGTCAAGGGTCAAATGAACAATAGGAATGAAAGGTCAAAGAACAATAGACCTGTCAAAATGTTTGACGAAAGGTGTCTTATAATTCTCTCTTAAATATTATAGATTTTAAATAAAAGTGGATCCTTTTGGTAATGCTTATTGTTTATATTCATATTTTTGTGCAAGTTACTGATAGGTTCACTCCGATGCTAATGCAAGCCAAAATAGGTATAGGCTTTAGTAAAAAAAAAAAAGTATTTTGTTGATTTTTGTGCATTTCTTCATCTTTTTGAAAAAAAAGTTGCACACAGATACGCCGCTAATTTTGCGAAAAGTTAGTAAAACACCTCAAATGCTTAGATACACTACTATGAGTTTGCATGGCCCACTCCAACCTCTGCAGTAAACACGCCTTAGCAGCAGCAAAGTTACCTGCAGAACAACGCTAGTCCGAGCTACTATGCAACTTTTTCATATTTTAAAATCATTTTCTTGACGTATGTGCTAAAACGACCCTTTACCAGATTAACTAAATGCCACTCAGACCCCTGTGGCCAGAATTATGCATTTGCAACTTCAATAGTGCCGGGCTGCTACCTACTGGAGGGAGGAGCAATGAGGTGGAGCTGGACTTTGCTTCATGCACGTTTCCTGTTTGTTTTAGATCATGAACACAGCTGATTTGTTTGATTTAGTGATGAACCGCTCTTCTAGAACCTAATGAAGGCCGATGAGACATTCCAGCAGTTAGAAGAAGGTGTTAAAAAGACGAGCGCACAGCAAGGAGATAGGTTTAACTTTTTGCTTTGACCACAGATAATTAATAACAGATACTAGGGGGTGCTAAAAGAAAGCACAACTGCTTAGTGTTCCTTTAAGGCTAGCCCAAACACTAGTCCAAGCTACTACTATGACTAGTCCGAGCTACTGCCAAGGCCTGGAATATCCTTGCCTTTGAACCTTGTGTTGGCACAGGCTGCATCTTTGTTGACATACTTGCTGCTGCACTGCATGTAGTACTGGAGTGTTCAACTAGGGGGCACAGATGAGTGCTCACACCAAATAAAGAGCTGGGTATGTGAGGTACAAAAAAACAAACCTGGCATCAGTAGAAGAGATCAGTAACTGGTTCAGTTTGAGATTGCAGGAGAAAAAAAGACAGCAGCGGTATCGTATGGAAGACCTCTAAAACCGTGGAGATGGTGTCTCGCTGCTTTTGTTTATATTTATGTATTTAGTAGACGCTTTTGTCCAAAGCGACTTCCAGGTGATAATCAAGCCAGCAGGTTGCCCTTGAGGCTAACAACAAACACTGTTCAGTCAATCCTAGGTGGCAGTGAGGCAGCATAATCAATCACAGAGGGAAGTGAACATGGAGTGTGCAGTAGAGTGGGGGATGGGGGATGGGAAAGTGTTAGTTTAGAAGATGCTCTGTGAAGAGCTGGGTCTTCAGGAGTTTCTTGAAAATCAACAAGGAATCCCCTGTTCTTGTAGTGCTGGGTAGGTCATTCCACATCTGTGGAACAACACATGAAAAGTGTCTCGATTGTCCAGAGCGTGGTGTAGACACTGCTAGCCAGTGGCGGATTTAGCAATATGGGGGCCCAAGGCAAACACACATATGGGGCCCCTTACACAAAATTTTTGACAGTCTTACCTTTAACTGGATTTGCGAAACTCTCCCCTCTTCTGCCATGAGTTATTTTCTATTTAATTAGTCCTCCTCTTTTTTCCTGCCTTTCTCTTCCTTTGAGTGCTTTCAATATTTGCTCTGCTTTCTTCTTCCCCTCAGTGCTCCTGTGCTTTTGCCTTTGTTTTTTTTTTTCCATTTTGGTCTATGTTTTCCTCCCTTTCAACATGTTCCATTGTCTTTCCTTTCTGCTTCCTTTGATATTTACATTGAAAAATGACATCACTTTCGGAAGTGAAGATAAGAGCTTTTTTGAACCAAGCTGCTTCTTGCTCTTATTGGAGCCACTAAAGCCCTTTTTACAAGACACACCATACTGGCAATATTGCAGCAATGGTATGTCTATAAATGCGCCATGCCGGCATGCCGTTGCATGAATTTTGCGCCATTCATTCCGCCACTCTTTAGTAATATTGCGGTAATGGTCTGTCGTATGCGCCCTGGCGCAACCGAGGCAGATGTCATGATGACGTGGGGAGTTATTGCTGAGCTCCGGCTGGCAAATTTATTGAAAATGAAAGTAAGCACATGCAAATAAGGTTTGTTTTTTGAACAAAATGAGCTGAGATGGCAAACTGGAGTGCTGCAGCCCTCCATGAGCCTCTCTATTAGAGCTGAAGCTCAGATCACCAGAGACTGCACAGGGACTGATGGGGCAGACACCTTTAGGAGCTGCTCGTTTAAAAACAACTTAACGATCACGCCTTCAATTGCAATAAAAAGCAAGTTATGTCCAAGATAAACGAAAGTCTGCGGCAGCGCAGAGACTGCCCCCATACTCCCTTTATGCCGCCTTCACCTAATCTTTTATAAAATTGCCACGATTGCGCCACATTACTGCCACGGTCTGATCTTATAAACAACCTTTATCCTCCCCAGGGAGCCACAGCAAATCCCATTTTGCAAACTCTATGGTCCTGTAAAAACAGCTTAAGATAACTTCATTTCATGCTTAATGTTTTGACTACCGCTTCGAGTTTGTTACTCCCGCCTCTCTTCTTATTTATGGTCTTATGGCATTTGTCAAACAACATTTCGGTGCATTACCGCCACCAACTGGATTGGAGTGGAATGACTACCAGTTGCTTCCTGTTTGTGCATCGCCGTCTTAAATGAATAGTCCATTGTGGCATTAACAGAGGGGTGCCGGTGGTCAGGGCTAGGGGGCCCAAGGCAGTCGCCGGCCTATGCCTAATGGTAAAACCGCCACTGCTGCTAGCTGACAATCCTTCGATGACCAGAGCAGCCGGGCCATGACGGAAGCCTTTGCAAGAGGATTCATGTAGATTGGAGCTGTACCATCCAGGACTTTGTATGCTAGTGCTAGCAATTACAATTTGATGCGTGCAGCTAGCGGTAGCCAATGGATCTCAATGAACGCAGGGGTGACATGTGCTCACCCAGGCTGATTTAAGAGCAGAAGCGCCGCTGCATTCTGGACCATTAGAAGAGGTCTCACAGTACAGGCTGGAAGACCAGTTAGAAGGGCAGTAGTCGAGGCGGAAGAGGACAGTAGATTTCACCAGGAGCTGGGTGGCATGTTGTGTTAGGTACGGTCAAATCTACCTACTGGTTACTCGTACATTGCAATATTCGTCACAGCCATTTTAAACATGCGTACATGCAATTAAACTGCAAGTATACAGTGAGCTTAAGGCCTAGTTTATGCCTCTGCATTTGTATGGAGACACGCAACGTCATTGTCTGTCCTTGCAAGCCTGTTAGAGAGCCCTTGCAAGGATGGATGGAGTCGAGCCCACTTTTCGACCATCTAGAGAATGAGATGGAGAACACAAGCTTATCATTGGTCAGGACACCACTTGTCTTGCGCCCTGAATCACACGTATGTTGTACTTCGATTTAAATGAAAAGTAACAATGTGTGTTTTGACCCAGACTGTCACCTACTTTAAGATTTATCAGTTAATAAAAATTCTTAATGCCTATGACTGCAAATCAGATGAAGGCTTGTCGTCACAGACTCTCTTTTCCCCTAGAGTAGCTGCTACCACATGGCCACATTAATGGTGGTTCTTTCCTCCTGAAGGAAGGATTCAAAGTTCACTAAACCTACAGCCATTTTTCCTCTGCTCTTCTCTGGTTTGATGGTGCCAATTTGGCATTTCGATGGTGTCAATTTGTCATTTGTAGTCCCGGATATATTTTCACACAAAACCTAAAATAACTTTTGTCCCAAAAAAAATGAGCACTTTATTGGCATCAGAATGTGTCTTTAAAACTCACGGACATCATATATGAAATCCATGGTACATAACAAACGGGATTAGAAAAAAGAGTTTTTTTAGCCCATTTTACTTGCATTCATTTTTTAGTTCTTCCGGGGACCCGTGGCCTGGATGTAGATGAGCGTGACTTAGGCTCCCTATTCTGGCCTTTATGCTAGTCCAAGAAGATACTGCTAATGTTAACCCAAGCTACTGCTAGCCTAAGCTACTACTAACATCTTTGTTGGGTTGGGGTAAAACAACAAAGAATAATGCTGGACCACTCATGCTCCAGGATGTACTGGGAATATCCAGACGTTGGATGAAACCTGTAGTACACCTTTCTCACGAAAAGCCAAAATTAAAGAAGTGAATGAAAAAACATATTCCAAAACTTTTGCCCTGACATTTTTCAGGCATCATTTAATTTATTTCAAGTGCTAACTTTTTAAAAATGTTTTCAAAGTTCATCTTCTGTGATAATGGAAAATCAGCAAGGCACAATATGACATGACACTCTCTTGTCAAGGCTAGATTCATTTTTTTTTTAAATTTTGCAACAGATGGCAAGCGTTCACACTGTGCGCATTTTCTTCTATAAAATTTTTGAGGGAAAGGTTATTAAATGTATAAAATTTCAAATAAGAGGGAAGTGTCCCCTGGGCAGATTCTCTTTAGTTTTCCACACATTTCTATTGATTTTCTTTCTTTGAGTGTTTAAGTGACATCCTTCACTCTCAGGAATTAATCTTTCTGCATCTGCAGCTTCTTCAGTCACTCCTGCTGTCATATTTTCTTTCTATTTCTTCTTTTCCTAGTTGTCAGTCATTATTACTGCCTCTCTCACAGTTACTTGAGTCTCATGTTAATCGCTCTAACATCTTGTATGTCTCCCAACGTGTTCCGCAATACAGTTTGGACAATGGAGAAACATTGACAGTGAGATGATGAAAGTAATCGGCTAAAAAATATTTTTACAACCGAGTTTTCTAGTTAAAATCTGGAAACGCAAACTCGATGGATTACAAAGAAACTACTAAAATTGTCATTGCTTTGCTTTTCCTGGCAGGAATTCTAAAAGATCGTTTAAGTTTTTTTTGTTATATTGTCCGATGGGAACAAGTTTGCATGCTCAGTTCAAATATTACAGTAATCCCATTGCCTGTTAAAAACGTGAACTGTGACAATTCATGTGGAAATCCACACTTTTTTTTTGTTTTTTAAACATATTTTCTTCGTTTGCTTCAATCAATGCAAATTTTTACTATAATAAAACAAAAACGAAAGTATGGTAAAGTAAGTCAAATTTTCCTAAAAACTTGGACATTGTTCTCTGACTGTTTAACTTTTCAGTAGAATCCTAGTTTACATTATTTAATTCAATTATATTTTTGTTTGAAGACCCTAAAGGACATCAATGGACTGGTCGAGGGGTCCCACCCGGCCCCTGTATTATCCCTGGTCATCAAGGGCCTCTGCATGTTTTAGATACTTACTTTCTCCATCTGAGTGACTGAGAAGATACGTTTCTGCAGGACATGATACACAGGTAATAAAACTGCTGGCTCAGGTGTATTCAAGCAGGAAAACGTGCATCATGGAGGCCCTCGGGGACCAGTATTTGACAGCCCTAATAAAGACGGTGCCTCAAGGTTATTCATTGTTAGGGATTGATGCATCTTTCAAAAACAGGATCTTTGCTACACTACATGTAAGAAAGTTGAACTTGGGAGCTGTGATGGATGAGTATAATTTAGTCTAACTGGGTAGGCTATAAATAGATAAAACTCCACCAGAAGAATACCTAGCTTAAACACTTTGAAGATTAAGGCGATTAAAGCAGGTCACTCTTTCCTTGTGGATTCAGAGATGAACCATCAGGTCTGTTTCTTCTATGCATGCCTACATTTTACCATGAAATTAAAAAAATATAATTTAAAACCTAGAGATGGTTGAATGTGTTCAGCGGTGCAATCATAGAGAATTCAGCAGTTTATAAGATTAACACTAACAACACTTAAAAACTTAATCAGTGCTACTCTAGAACTCATTTTTCTGAAAGAACATCCAGACCCTTGATCTCCAGGCTAGATAATAATTCATGTGTTTGCTAAGAACCAAACATGTAAAAGCCATATGTCCTGTTAGCTTTGTGCACATTTTTGTCTATAAATAATTGACTAATATTTAAAAAATCCAACCTAAAAGATGAACTAAGGTAATCCTTGGGGCAATGTTTTAATAGTTTAGCATTTTAATTAGTTTTAATTTTGTTTTTTTAAGTCCAAAATTTTATTCTATTTAGTTTTAATAAATTTTTACAACTTGTTAGTTTTAGTTTTGTTTATATTTTTTGAAAGTGGTTAGTTTCATTTTAGTTTTTATTAATTTATTTTATACTTTTATTTATTTATTTATTGTAATAGTAATTACATATCAGAGACAAGAACGAAAAAAGAATGGAAATTATTGTGTGCAATGAAATCCCAGAAAATCAGCAAAGTTTTAAAAAAAAATGTATAAAACAGGCGAGCAAAACTTAAAGCAGGTAGTATAGATCAACAGAAAACAAGTCATTTCGATTAATTTTAATAGGAACATAAGATTAATTTTAATAGGAACATAAAGAGGCACAACAGTGCTTTGCCTGGTGTTACCTTCTGATCCTGAGGTGGAGGGGTATACGTGCTCCTTAGCCTTCTTGATGTAAGCTAGGTTAGCCATCTTGTGCGAGCTTTTCAAGTGCACCTTCAGATTTGTGGGGTTTTCCCTGTTCCAGCGGCTCCTGGAAACGTAACCCAGACGCCGCTTTGTTTGAGATAGGGTCCAGTAGCGTCATGAAGGAACTGTTTTTTGACCTAAAGGTCCCCTCTCCTCAAGAAGAACTAATCTCCTTCAGATATGCTCAAGGCCTTTTGATGCCTCTGCATCTAAACTGTCTTAACTAGCTATTTGCCTCCCCCTACAGCTCAAGAGAAGAAAGAAGACCAAAAACTTTCCTATTAAATAATGATCAAATACCTTTGTTAGTCCAAATAATCGTGTAAAGCTCAATGTTAAATCAATCTGTGAAATGAGAATATTAATTACTTGATATTATAATGACATGATAGTATTTTAATAAGTAATATAACTTTTAAACTACACACTAGACTGATCACACGTAATGTTAAATCACATGACACATTCCTTTGTCTCTCCAATCAGAGCTTTCCTTTCTGACATGTGGCATGATCTGTGCGGTGTTTATATTTGTGTCCAATTTTGATTCGACCATAAATCTAAACATCTGAATTATAAAACTAAGTCCCACGTCACCCTTAACTCACTTCAAATGTTCTAGAGTTACGAGCCGGCCACTTGTAACTTTTTAACCACAAAGAACCTTGACAAGCTGGATGATTATACCTGGTGCAAGCTCCACCTGACGCAACGCTCCTTCAGAGTAAAATCTGAACTCACTGACCCTTCAGGGTCCCGCTGACGCTGTCAACCACCTGCCGCTTACCTGGAGGCATTCCAAGATTATTCTGTCGTACCGTACGCTGTTTCACCGGCTTCGATACCAAAGGGGGGTTCGAGAACCTGGCATTCTGGATCTAAAACGGAGGTTTCCGCAAGGGTATGTAGCTTGGCAAGATAGCGTCTGAATGTGGTTTTTGAAACTCCAACTATAGTTTAGAGCAAAACATTCACTCCCACACAGAACTAAGGCTTCTCCGGAAACGAGAGTTCTGATAACAACATTCCACATTTACACCATCCATTTTGCCTTATTCACAACTAGATCCATTCATCACACAGAGTGTTTAAAGTTTGCGTTAGCCTTGTTTTAACTGTTTAGAAATAAATCTTCTTAAACTTTAAAACTCGTCTCACTCTTTGACTCTGGGTTATTACGAAGTGTTACCTAATCCCTGCAATCAAAAAGTTCCGATCTTCTGGTTAAAGGTAGTATTCAATGATACATCAAATTGATTCCATATTTTCTGTGGAATCTCACCTTTGATGGTTTCCTGCGTAAGATGTAACTATTGATCCACTACATTACCAATAATAATGTGTGCCCAATGTTCAATCAATCTGTGAAATTATTATGTTATTACTTGATATTATAATCCTGTGATCAGTAGTATTTTACAAGTTATTATAATCTTGGACATTTGCACTAGACACTAATGACACGTAATGCTTAAGTCACACGACACATTTCCTTTTGTCTGATCCAATCAGAACCTTTGTTTCTGGCGCGAGGCATTGTTTTCTGTGGTGTTTGTATAAACCCCCTTTTGCATGCCAAATTCTGATTTGCCAGTAAACCAAAATATGACAATTATAAAAACTATTCCATGCCACCTTTTTTTGAGTTCAAAGCATTCTAGAGAAGTCTCGGACAGGCCATCCGGACTTCCTCCTCAGCCAAAAAGAACCTCGACAAGCTGGATAAAATCTGTTGCAAGTTACACCTGAACGCAACGATTCCTTCAGAATAAAAGCTGAACCTCACGACCCCTTCAGGGTCTCGAAGACGCCAGTGATAACCTGTCGTGACCTGGAAGCAGTCCAAAACTAGTTTGGTCGGAACTGCTGCTTTTCAACTGGCTTCGGTACCAAGGAGGGTCCACGAGGACCTCGGCATTCTGGATCTGATCGGAGGCTTCCCCTGGGTACGTAGACCGACAGATGGCGTTTCATGTGTGTTATAAATCTCCTACTAAAGTTTACAGTGAAACATTCACTCCCACTCAGAGCTAAATGCTTCTCTGGATCCGCTGGTTCTGATAACAACATTCCACACATACATTGTTCATCTCACATCTCACTCCACCTTAGTTCCATCAGTACACAGAGTGTTAAAGTTAGTCTTGTTTAAATTGTGTAGAAATAAATTTCTTAACTATTTTATACCTGTCTCTCTCTCTTTCCTTGGAGGTAATATGAAGTGTTGCTTAATCCCCGCAATAAAAAGTTCTGATCTTCTGGTTAAAATATTCAAAGATCCATCAGATTGATAACTCATATTTCTATGGAATCTCACATTTTGTGGTTCATAAGTAAGATGTAAACTACCCATCCTTTACAGAACGAAAGAATAAGATTGCAGAAATGCCAAAATGAGTTTTCTCCGTGGGGTGGTTGGGGTCAGCCTTAAGGATAGTGTGCGGAGCTTGGACATTCGGGAGAGATTCGGAGTAGAGCTGCTGCTCCTCCATATCGAGAGGGTTCAGTTGAGGTGGTTTGGGCATCTTGTTAGGATGCCTCCTAGACGCCTCCCCAGGGAGGTGTTTCAGGCATGTCCTGCCGGCAGGAGGCCCTCTGGTCGACCCAGGACACCCTGGAGAAAGTGCATCTCCGAACTGGCCCAGGAAGTTCTTGGAGTCCTACCGGAAGAGCTGGTGGAGGTGGCCAGGGAGAGGGACTCCCTAGTTGGGATGTTGCCTCCGTGACCCGGACCCGGATAGGTGGAAGAAGACAGACGAGAAAATCAATACACAAATCAGTGTTTCCACAGTTCTGGGTACAGTAAACGTGTTGGTCCCTTTAACGTAACTTAAGCATTATCAACCAAAGGTTCTCTTTATTAACGTTGTTAAATAAGTGTTAAGATTAGGACAAAGGGTGGTGGTGGTGGGGGGGGGGGGGGGGGGGGGGGTTGACAGGCTGGGGGTCTGCTTAGTAATGGAATACATAATATGGTAAAGCAGTAAATAGTTTATAAATGCTTAATAATACACTAACATTAATAAAGGGACCGTTAATGTAAAATCTTACCAATGTATTTTACTATCTAAAATCTATTCTATTTTATGAAGTAAACTCATTTCCTTTGTTATGTTATTTATTTTTTTGTACCGCAGCAATTTCCTAATGTTGTGATTGTCACTCATATGGCAATTAAACCTTTCTGATTCTCATGTTGCCCAACACTGTCTGTTGTGCCATAAATTAGAGTCAACAACTCAACATGGAGCATTCTGAGTTCATTATGTTGTCTTTTTCAACTAATTATAGTTAGATTTTTTTAGACATGTGAAAATATCAGATTTCATTAACTTTGCATAACATGTTTTGATTACCAACTTTATCTTATGATCTGATCAGATAGTCTGAGGGAAAAAAAAGAACTTTCTGTAGTAGAGTAGATATGTTTTCACCTAGTATAGCATTCAGATCCATCGTACTTTTCTGAGCTGTCAGTAAAGAAAAAGTACAAAACATGCCTGTGGAGGTCATCTGCCTTAGATCTGTGCAGTCTTTAATCTTTTCATGGACAATAGGTATTAATGCCATCTTCAGAGATAAAAAATGCATCCATAATTAAGCTTTAGAATACAGTAACTATGATCTAATATCATAATTCAGGAGTATATGGAGACAGATAAAAAGGACTGTGGTCATGTATAAAATAGCTTGTGTCTGTTTTGTTAGCAGCTTGCTGACTACGTTAGCTTGACTAAAATCCCAGCTGTCATTCTCAGCTGAATCCTAAATGCACTTAGAGGCATGATAAGCAACATCATGGGCCATTTACTTCATATGCAGAAAATTGGAATCTGCATTTAAAACAAGTTAAAAGGCAGCTGTAATCCAACTCAGAGTATCCAATTAGGTAGCAGATAGCCCCGCATTTTCCTGCAGAGATATCACAAGATTCCAATATTCACACGTAGTGCTCCTTGCCTTGCACCACAGAGTTAAAAAAAAGAAGAATTCCAAGGCTAATACATTTTGAAGATTATTATCAAACTATTTTTGGCCAATTCACGTGACAACATTTCAATTTGTTTTATCTTTACACTCATTTTCTGCTTCCCAGGTATTGTCAGTTAGAAATGTTTGTGCTGCTTAATAATAAAAAGATGGCACAGAGTATTTTAGACTTCCTCCTGCTGAAGCTGTGACTCTGTATTCGAGACATCTCGTCCTTTTGATCGAGTCAGATTAAAAGCTCCAACATTAAGGTCATTTGGTATAAAAATGTCCTCAATCCTTGCCCATAGATGTCACAAGTAATTAACTTCGCTACTGGATGATTTCTGCCTAAGTGTTCTCCCGTGTGTCTGTCTGCCTCAACATTTCAGGCGAAGGTGGACCAATGTCACCAAAGCTTCTTGAATTTATCATGGAGCAGAATAATCAAAAAGAGGAGTAAATCTCTGAGGCTGATACTTGTCGGCCATGTCTGAATGTTTCAACATTCAGCCAGATGTCTTGACTAGCCAACTTCCATAGAGCCACGGAGTTTCCACTAAAATGATTTCTGGGAAGTTTCTGAGAAAGGGTAAAGCCGGGCATGCACTGTGCGACTTTTTCACTTTTTTGAGCCGATTTTCCACTCGTGCGAGAATCCACAAGGTCGGGGTGAGTTTTGCGCTGAGCGTCGTGTAGTACACAGGGGGTTACGAGAGGCGATTAACACCACATGACCAGCTACCGATCAGCAATCGTGAGCTTGCACAAACTTCTGGCATGTTTGATATTTTGCTCGTCCCTCGTGAGGGTATCGCACTGTTGAAGCGGCGCTGCGAGCAGCTGCGACCCAAAAAGTATCAGAACCGTTCACGGCGCATGCGCAATCATGCATCAACACCGCTCGCCCGCTATTTCCCTAATCACACACGTTGTTCATTTTTATTTCTACACGTTTTTTTACTCACAAAGATTGTCAAGAGAGTGTGTTTGTCGTGTTCATGTCAAATTAAACTGATCACAAAACACAGATTTACTTTCTTTATTTCGTTTTCCTCATCCAACCCCCATAAATCCCTGTGTGTCCCCCTGCAGCACTCCCGAAGGACAACAGGCAAAACAAAAACCGTCTGACGTGTTGTGTAAAAACTGCTATTTTAGCATATTTTTAGGTCCGACGTGTTGCTACCAGATGTACAGTGTGAGCAGTCAGGTCGCATCCGAGAACTGGGTCGTGCAGTGTGAGCACATGGCTCGTGAGATCTGCCCTGCAAGGAAGTCGTAGGGTTTGAGCTGAAGCTAAGTGCTACGAGTGAAAAAGTCGCAGTGTCCGCCCAGCTTAAGGTGAGCGGCTCGACCACAGACATCTTATACGTATAGACACCCAGTGGAGTGGCGCTGTGTTGGCCCAAGCTGGGGAAGCGGCCCACCGGGACAGTGCCAGAATGCCAGATAGGTCAGTCCACCCCTGTGTTTTTGGAGTGGGCCGCCTCTAACTTCATTGTTTTGTGTTCTGTTTCCATTACTCGTTGAATTAACAGAGCATCCGTTAATTTCTAAAGACGAGCGGTGTCACAGTGATCCTTCAGCATTAACCTGCAAAGCGTAGAAGAGATCCTGTTACATCCTCGTTGGTTCAGCTGTGTAAAGTCCAGACGGCTGGTTCTTAGGACTGTTGTCCCCACAGCTTGCTAGCTATTTCAAACGGATCTGGATGCTTCGTGCTAAACACTGTTAGCTTTGAGATGTTTATTTTTTGTACATCTGCACAAAGATGTTTTAGCTGATCTAAACTAATAATATTAAAATAGTTAGGTTTTATTTTGGATAATGGCTGGAGATGCACGCATTGCCCAGATGTAAACAATAACATTCAATGAGTCTATAGAGAGCCCAAGGGCGTCAGTTTGTTTTCAGAATTGCTGGGGACAATAACCATACACTTGAGTGGGGTTTAAAAATTGCTGGGGACAATAAAGTAGGCTAGCACAGGGGTCGGCGGATCTGGAGCCACATGCGGCTCCTCCATCCATCTGATGCAGCTCTCTGTGCTTGTAAAATAATGAATGGATATTTAAATAAAATGCTTTATATTTTACTGCATTAATTTTACATCTGTATGCCAATTCTAAATGTAAAGATTGTCTGCGTAAACCTGAACTGGTCCAACCCAGTCTTACTGTGAGACCGGGTTGACGCGTCACGCTTGTGCGTAATCATATGCGCTTCTGAGCTGCTTTCTGACCTTCCCCACCTACAAAGTTTAATTACAACAATCAAACGTGACAGAGCCCGGATTTGTATTCTGAACAGTCTAAACATGTTTTAAAAAGAATCGCGTGACAAAAGTGGCACCTGCTCAGTAAAACCACCAACAGGGTGAAAAATATCAAAATATTGTCGGCAGAGACGAGCTACAACTTCTGGATCCACTTTATATAAATCGTTTTATTGATTATCTTCTTACGAAAGATAACTTTGACGTACACGAGCGACCAGGCGCGTGGGATATGTTGTCTGTGCCTAAAATAATTTGATGTTATTCACCTTGTTAGTTTAATTTCCATAATAGCAGAGCAGGTGCGAATTTTAGACGCGTCACGCATGTCTCCGTTTTAAACATGTTTAAGCTGTTCAGAATACAAATCCAGGCTCTGTCTCGTTAGGTAACTAAAGTTTGTACTGAATGAAACTTTACATTAAACCATGTTGAAATAAAAGGATCCGATTAAATCATTTCCCCTCATTTACAGTCACGACGTACAGCGCAGTGCGCGTGGCTCTGGGGTTAATCAGGTTTAGTTGTTTCTCTTTGCAACAATCTTCACAAGAAGGCAAAACAGTTAAATGGCAGGTTACAGATATTTACATTTGACTGTTTATTTTGACGGATAAACTCAAGGATGTTCGTTGATTTCCTCCCACTGAAGCGGTCTGGAAACCCGGTCTCTCTGAGGGATGTGTCACTTGGAAAAATGTTATTTTTATGAAATTATGAAAGTTTGGCTGAACAGCGCTTGTTCCCGTCTCCAATATGGAGACGCATGACGCATCCAGTCGCCTCTTCAGCTCAGAAAGCTCCAGACATATGATCACATACAAAGTTTATGTGGAGCAGAAGCGGTCGGGCCACGGCAGGTGAAACGTTCCTAGCCTACATGAAGTGAAACTGTTTAATTGTAACATTAATATGTTACTGGACACGCTGGTCTGGTTGTTTAGACCAGTGTTTGAAGTGGAAAACACACACACACACACACACACACACACACACACACACACACACACACACACACACACACACACACACACACACACACACACACACACACACACACCAGATAAAATAATGCTGATAGCGTGGACTAGAAGACAGGTGATGGTTTACGTATTTAAATGATGATCAGGCTGATGTAAAATGTAATCTCCATCCACATCCAGACACAATTATCCTCCATTCTTTTTCTATTTGCTCTGCTCTTGTCTGGGCTGATCAGCTGATGGTACGCGCGGCACGCCTATAGCGGCTGATGCACATTTTACGCATTTGGAGAGGTGGGCTGGATGCTTTGCGTTTACTGGTCCACTTAACGCACGGGTGTAGACTAAATATTAATGACAAATGAATGAAAATTAAATTGGGAGTTTTTACTTCATATTTTATAAATAAAAATGACGGGGGAACACATTTATGACGTCTTTTTAAACGAAAATTTCTAGCGCGACCTGCCTGCTTCACTAAGCCACTGCTTATTAAGGTCCGTCCAGAATTACTGTGGCCCACCCAAAAATGAAAACCTGGCGCCGCGCCTATCATAAACCTCTGCAAGTGGTTATTCTTCACTTTATCAGACTTTGTACAGCTAATGTCAAGATGTAAAATTATTCAGTCGAGCTCTTCCGTCCCTCCCACTCCTGCTCTCCTGGAAACCCGACATCGGCTGTCAGAAGCGGAGGTGAAGAAGGAGATGAGGCAAACAGAGCGGGTGCGACGTAAAGAAACCAGACTGGTGTGGAGGTGAGCAAAACAGCTGGAAAAGTGTGGGTGTTGAATCCCCCACGGGTGCGACGCTCATGGTACCGGCTGCTGACTGTCACCTGTTGTGAGCAGCTCTCTGCTGTCTGAGGGTAGGCCCCGCCCACAACGATGCGACTGCTGCGGTGTTTTCTTTACTGTGGGAAATGGGTAATAATGGCTCTTTGATGGGAACAGGTTGCCGACCCCTGGTAAAAGATCTGAGCTGGTAAAACAAAAATCCTCATCAGCAGGCTTTTTTGAAAGTGGGGGGGACACAGCTGCCAATCACAAATTTTGCCGGGGACATGTCCCCGGCGTCCCCGGTTAAACTGACGCCTATGAGAGAGCCTAAGTCCATCTACTTCGGGACCATGGTCCCAGTCGGACCCGAGAAAGAGGTCTGGAAAAAAAAGAGTAACCTCAGAACAGAAAACGCACATATGACCCAGATGTGAAACGAAATAAGCTACCCAGCCCATACTGTACTGACCCAGATGTGGAGGCGGCTAATGTCTCTGGTTCTAGATTAGTTCAGCACTGTCAGGATTGGCCACTAGGGGGCAGGAGATGATCAAATATATTTGGTCTGGACGGACACCTCAGACACCATCTTGGATTTTCACTCTGTCGGCTGCTGATGTTTAAAGCAGAAGTCAGACAAACTTTAGCTGAGCAGGTGAACCTTTGTGAAGCATAATATTTGAATGATAACCTGATGACGTTTGTAATTCAGTGACTTGAACTTGGATTCATTTTTTTTCTTTCAAGTCTGCTATCCTGGTGAGTACACAATTTGCTCACGTTAGCATGCTAAGAGAGTTAGCAAAGTGTTTAACGCTGCTAAATGAGTTTTTTATTATTCTAAAACCAGTCCGGATGAACTTAAAATGAAAACTTGAACGCAGTCCTATTTAAGCATTTGTGATTATTTGTGTGCTGATTAGTCTTTTGTTGTTAAATCTAGATCATTATGAAACATTCCATGTAAGCTAGCTGGACACATATATTGACCAGTTTATTACATGCTTATATAATGGTGTAAATAGTAAACATTATTTTGTTGTTAAATTCCTGTTAAAAGTGGGACTGCAACTGTACGTTCTTTTTTCTTTTGTAAGTTTTATTTTTATATGCTTTTGTTGTGAAAATCCGCAGCGGAAGTTGGGTTAAGCGTGGTTTATGCTTGAGGCATTCACTTTCCGCTTGGTGAAGCGGCTCAGGGATGGAACACACTTCACAACTCGCAGCGTTTATGGTTCGTGTGGCTCGTCTCTGCGGTGAGCCAATATTCTCCCAAACTGAATGGGGCAGCATGGAGCTCTACGGCATGCATCCAACACTACACCATAGTAGAAGGAAAAATGACTGTTTACAACATGGCATTTCAGCATTTTTAACAGTGTCCTCATCTTTTCCGACAGTGTGAGCTATTTCTCTCCAAGAATTATTAAACATGTTGATCACGGTGATCTCTGAGAGCTGAATCATACAAATGTCTGTATTTACGAACCTCTGCCATACTAGTTCTTGCTGGTCCGCCATGTTTTTCCGCGTCCGACTGTCCGTAGCGGAAATTTGGGGCCGTGCGGAGACACGGTGGAGGGGCGTGGTTGTTAAAATGACGCAATTTCGCCGCGCGGAGCCGTGCGAACCTCGCGGACACGTCAAGCATAATCCAACCTTTATGCTTAGTGCCGTGTGCTTTGGCGCAATCGGTCAGTAGCAACGGAACTTCTGCTGTGGTAAATTCTACTCCTCCCACCCAGATAGAAATATGTCCATAAATATATCTGCAGCTATCCATGAAATGTCAAATAACATGCATTCAAAGCGCTTATAAAACTGTGTTATTAAGAATCGTGATTTTCATACTTTTGTTAAAAAGTTATGGATTAAAATTGTTGAGGAAAGACACATAAGCTAGCAAATAACTACTACAGAGAGCTGTGTCATGGACAATAATGTGAAACTTTCCTTTGTAGTCTGGGTGGAGAACTGTTTACTGGAAACTTGTGGTTGTGCGTGTTCCATGTTCCAGGTATGTTTAATTTGTGAAAATGTTAGAGCTACACATTAATGCTCTTGTTCAGAAACTGTTTTAGCTCTGGCCACTGGGTAGTGACATTTCTTTCTGTTTGTTGTACAAAAGGCAAATTGGGTTTTGTCTGTGTAAATTGATTTATTTTCATGTATATTTTTTTCCAATTTCTGTTTATTAGGCCCGAGCAGCGAAAGCGCTGCAAAGGACTATTGTATCTGCTATGTTTATTTTTCTTCCGCCAAGTAAATTGGCTTTTTGGAGGCCTTAATATACCCAAAAACTCAGCAATTTTTGCACACATGTCAGGCGTGGTTAGGGCTGGGGGTAAACGATTATTTTTAAGACGATTATTCTGACGATTATTTTATCGAATAGTCGACTATTCTAATGACAATTTAGAAAATTAATCTAATGATTATTTTTCTATTGCGCAATTAACAAAAACCAGAAAATCTCAAATAAATTCCTCAAAAAAATTGATAAATTCTTACTGTAAGAGAATAAACACTACAGGCCTTCCATTTTGTATAACACTGCTTTTATTGTGTTGCAGTTGGTTATGTTCTGGTGACGTGTAGAACTTGGGAGTGCAGGCTGCTGCCTGAGAGGTGGTAGAAGATGGAGTGTCTCCATGCTGTTTGTTTTGGTCACTTATGTGCGTGAGGCGAGTGGTCTTACGGGTTAAACCAAACTCAGGTGATATTTTACACTAAACCGAAAACCCACAACACTCTAAATGTAATAAAAGGGAGATCTGCACCACAAAAAAGATGAACTCTAAACCAAGACGTAACAGCTTATCCCAACGCAAGAAGCTGTTAGCGAAGATGCTAACAGTAGCTTTACCAACATTAAGTTCAAGTTACCAAGTTTAAATAAACCAAAAACACCCAGCAGCAAACAGACCAGCACGGAGGAGAGGCTGCTACCACCAAAACAGCTCTCCTCATGTCTGAAAGAAGCTCCTTAATGAAGGGAGAAGCGCTCCCGGTGATTTTCTACATCTGCGATAGACACGAAGCAGCGCATCTGACCCCGGAAGTTGTTGTCCGTTGCCGGGAGACGAAGGGGCAAAACAGGAAAGGAACCTAGTAGCGGACGGACGTTGTTCCGGGTCTTCGGTATTTGGCGGAGATGTTAGTGAAGGCGGAGAAGAGGGCGAACTAGAGGAAAAACAGGCAGATTCCTCCTCTATTTACAAACTCCTGGGGATGCAACAAGTGGGCGCGGTGCGTCGACTTCCGGATCTGACGTCGACAAATTTTTAGAATCGAGCCGTCGACTTCGTCGAGGCTTCGTTACAGCCCTAGGCGTGGTGTAAAATTTTGTATTTTAAAAGGTCCCAAAAAAAATCGCAATAAAACTAGCTCCACAGCGCCCCCTAGAATGTGAAACATATCCCCCTCCATAAACCTTAGTTTGTCATACAGTTATGAAATTTTGTACACTTGTAGTACTCAACAATCCGCACAGAAAAGCCTCTTGCAACCATGGTCAACATCAAACAGCAAGTCGGCCATTTTGGGTTGAAATGGCGATTTTTACCCGTTTTTGCCGCTTTTAGGTTCCGCTTCTGATTGCTTTACTCGATCATTTTTCGCATGATCGTCTCGACATTTGAAATTGTCTGAAATTGATCTGAAGGGATGGCCAATAAAATAGAAAAAAAAACAGACTTTTCTTATGCTGAAGGCGCAGGGCCAGGCCTCGAAGTTCGACCACTCGCCAAAAAAATATAAATGGTTATAACTTCATAACCAAATAGAGTAGAGTAACAAAAGCTTCTGTGGTCATTCAGCATCTGGCCCGAATAGAAATTAATGGTTGAATGATGACATCACACAAGCCCCGCCCCCTCAGGACCAAAAAGGTCACGTTGTACTGTGATGGGTCCCAAATCGCCCCATTTCACTTAATCACCACACATTTGTAGCTGGTAACTCAAGGCAAGTGGGGGTTGCTTGGCATCACTTTATGGGAGTTTTCAAAAGAGGGCGGGGCTGTGGCGGAGCGGTGAAGTCAGGCGTACCGCCGTGGCCATACGTTTGACTCCCATTTAGTCATTTCTAAAGCTATCACCACAAAACTTCTGGTGAGCAATTCTAGTCCGGCCCCCCAAAAATCTGATGTGAAAATCTGGTGGGCGTGGCCTATTTTTTTAAATAGCGCCCCCTAGGACCATTAAAACTGGCAGCCCCAAGCCATGCTTTGACTGAGGATTATGAAATTTGGTACACTAATGTAGTGTCTCAGGAGCTACAAAAAAGTCTTGAAGCCAAGTGCAAAGTCATACAGGAGGTCAGCCATTTTGGTCTAAGAACTCGATTTAGTGGTTTTCGCACACGTTGTTTGTAGAATGATGCCCCATCGCACTTTTCACCGATCGCCTTCAAACTTCTGCTATATACTCTTAAGCTATAGGGGAAAAAATTCAACTGTCTGACTTTTCAAAAGTTGAAAGGTGTGGGCGTGGCTAAGCCTCAAACTTTGACCTGTCGCCACGCCACTCTTTTTCACAGCTCCCTATTGGACTCCTTTCACCTAATCACCAGCAATCTCTGGCAAATAGCAGTAGACCAGTTGAGGCCAATTAGTCTCCAGTACTGGCAGGTTTTGAAAAAAGGCAGGGCTTTGGGAGCATGGCGAAATTCGCCATCACGCCATGGAAATATGTTTGCCTCTCATTTCCTCAGTTATCGTGATTCGCTACGAAATCTCTGAGTGATCCTAGTCTTACCCCAA
This sequence comes from Nothobranchius furzeri, assembly GCF_043380555.1. NCBI lineage: Eukaryota > Metazoa > Chordata > Actinopteri > Cyprinodontiformes > Nothobranchiidae > Nothobranchius > Nothobranchius furzeri. Next base: position 49,052,228 of record NC_091747.1, read on the forward strand.
TAGAAATGGACATGATAGGTTTGTGGGTGTGGCTTTTTTTCTGAAATAGCGCCCCCTAGGACCATTAAAACTGTCAGCCCCAAGCCGTGCTTTATCTGAGAACTACGAAATTTGGTACACTAATGTAGTGCCTTGGGACCTACTAAAAAGTCTCTTGGAGCCAAGGTCAATGTCACACAGGAAGTCGGCCATTTTGGTCCAAGTGCTTGATTTAGTGGTTTTCTGCACACTTTGTTTGTTGAGTGATACCCCATCACCCTTTTCACCAATCGCCTTCAAACCTCTGCCATGTACTCTTAAGACATAGGGGAAAAAATTCAACTGTCGGATTTTTCAAAAGTTGAAAGGTGTGGACATGGCTAAGCCTCAAACTTTGACCTTTCACCATTACATTACTTGATAATAACTCCCATGCGCATGATCAAATCTATATCAAACATTATCTGTGTGATCACTGACCACATCTCAAGACAATGAAAATGTGGACAGCTGACATCACCTAAGCCCCGCCCCCTGACAACAGGAAGTCTACTGTTTTATGGTGAAGCGCCCATATTTGTCCCCTCTAATTTAGTCAACGTGACACTAAGGCCATCCACTGTCTTCATGATGCTGTAATGACTAATCAGTTCTGATAGCTTTCCAGAAAGGGAGGAGCTTTGATGCCATGGCAAATTCTGTTTGACTGTAACTTCCACAAACAGCCTCCGATCTGCACGAGACTGAACATGGCAATCAACAATCCTGCCCTTTAGCCAATGAGGCACAAACAGTTGGTGAACGTTGTATAATATCACCACAGTGCCCCCTACATACCTTTAAAACTGTAATAACTCCTACAGACAAGGTCGCAACTGCACCAAACTTTCTATATGTCATCACACAAAGGCACCCAACACAATCCTGTGGTCATTGGTTTATATCACTTTAGCTCTGCCCCCTGACAGACATTAGGCACATGCATAATGCTATTCACACCAAACTACACGCAAATGATTGTTGTGAACCTACAAACTGCTCCATGGGATATTTTCCTACATTTGGGACAGCACCCCCTAGATACAATAGATCCTTTGTATCTTTTACATAAAAGCTCCAAACTATATCAAACATGGTGGGAGTCATCACGCAACCGCAGTCAACACGTGTGTGAGCTCACTCATTCAAATCACTAACTCTGCCCACTTACAGCCTTTTGCCTTTAGATGACCCATGCAACGTTTGATTGATGCCAAAATAGAAAACCATAATTGATGACAAAAGATGACCTCTATGGGATTTAGTTGTAAATGGTCACAGCACCCCCCTAGACAGGTTCAAACTTTATTAACTTCTAAAGACAAGGTCAGAATGGCCTTATACTTGGCTTGTGTCATCACATGACTGCACCAAACACATTGATGTGGTTGTTGGTTCAGACCCCTTTAACTCCACCCCGTTTCGGCTCTCTGGTTAACACACACAATGTCTGATTTATGGCAAAATAACAGAAAACCATCTTTGTCAACCAAAGCTGATGTTAAAACTCATCACAAACGAAGGGGTTGAAACCAAACTGAGGCCTGGAGGTCAGCAGATCCCCTGCACTGCTGCCTCCCAGACTGCTGAAGGCACAGCCTTTTTATCCCAGGTGTGGGTCATCAACAGGATTCAGCTCAGCTGTGCTCCTCAGCAGCCTGGAAGAGAGGAGGAGGAGGGGCGGTGTCAGGCTTGATCACCAGGGCTGGGTGATCTTGGCTCATGCATTCCACTGTCCAGGCTGGCAGCCGTAACAGCTGACCTCAATGGGATTTTGCTGTAATGGTCATAGCGCCACCTTGATAACTTTAACCGTCAATAACTTCAAAAATCGTTGTCAGAATAGACTTAAACTTGGTCTGTGTCATCACACCACCAGTGTGGTAAAGATAGAGTATGCCCTAGTGGTGAGATGTGTAATTTGTTGGTGGGCTCAGAGGAGATGCTGAGTCAGGGTGAGGTGCGGATGAGGAGACCGTTCGCGGTTTCTGGTGTTGGGGTGGTCGACGTTTATGTTCCGCGGACGTGACCGGGTGCACCGGGCTGCCGGCCAGGCCGGAGCGGCGCTGAGCTGCGAGGGCCGAATGACGCTGCTTGCAGCTTTAATTATTGTTACTGTTTGTTTGACCTTATTAAGATTGAAAGAAAATGACAAATTCCACTATACAATCATCTGTCAGTAGCAATGGAGCTTTTGTTGTGTTTGGGTGGAGAACTGTTTGCTGGAAACTTAAGGCTGTACGTGTTCCATGTTGTTCCAGAATAAACCACACAAGAGGTCTACTTGTCCTGAGTCCAGATATTATTTTCGCAGCAAAAGAGATGAGAACAGGGATGGTTACACTAAGTAGCGTTACACTGGATACTGCATTGCTGCACTGCCAATTGCAGAAATACACAACTACAGTTGCAAGAAGAGTTAGGTAAATTAAATTTAAATGAATGAGTTTTAAAATGCTATTTCAGTTTGTAATTTTTGCATGTTAACTTATGTGTTCCTGTGAGTTTATTACAGCAAACGGTAATGTAAAATAGTTTATTGAACGGTATAGAGTTGAGAAGTAATTGCCCGGTGCATGTGTGCAGGCTGCTTTTTTTTTTGAAGGTTTTAGTTGGAGAGCGAGTCCTCACCTGGCTGTTGGTTTCCTGTCACTGGATCATCAGCCAAGCCACACCATTTCCCTTGCATCACCCTTCCTGGATTGTTTTTCCTTTTTTGGACATCCTTGGCTGAGAGGGCGGTAGGGATTGACTGCACTCACATTTCATCCTATTTTATTAAAAATTTTGCCCACACTATGGTTTTATATTATTTTATGCCTGAGATCTCAGAGGAACTTTTGTTTCTAATTTTGCTTGAATCATTTGTGTACAAAAGGAAAGACCTGGTTAGTGCTGGGAATCGAAAACCGGTTCCCTCTGCGTCAGTTCCTGAGAATCGTTTGCCATTTTTGCAAAAAATTATTTGATCAATTCCAGTTGGAGCGAATTATGCCACCACTCACATTGTGTAGCTTACATAATTACTCAACAGGAAATATGAAGACTAAGCGGCACAAAAGCTCAGACGTTTGGTTATACTTTACGAGAAAGCATGCCAACAGGGCAACTTGCAATACTATAGGGAAAAAAAACACTCCAAATATGCAAAAGCATTTGCACTTAAATCATGCATTAACTTAAATAAAATAAAGTGAATATCATGTTTTTGAGCTGCTCTGGACTAGCAAATTTCAGCGCAGCCGCAGAGGTGACATTTGCACGTAAGTAGTCAACTAACATGGCCTATCATGTTGGCGTCATTTGCCTTTTATGCACACCTCCACAGTAGTGGTGAGATTTTGCTCATCCTGCAAAAGCTACAGCAAGTAGATGACTCTGCCTTCCCAAGGAGCACAAAGGAGAACCTTTGGTAAGATATTTCCAAATGACACCAGGTACCATTGATGTTTTATTTAAATGAACAGAAAGTTATAATACCTAAGAACAGTCATGATGTCACATGTCCCACCCTTTTAAAATTTTAACGATGCTGATATCCAGAAATTCTTGGAGAAGTAATAATTGTCTTAGACCCCAATTTAAATCCAATGTGGATAAGGATAAATCCTGGGACAGAATCAGGGAAGCAGCTAACACACAAGTAGCAGCAAATTAATTATTTTTCTTTCATTGTAGCACATGTCCATCGTGAGACTGAGACCTTTCATCTATGGCTCAGTGGTTTTTAGATTGATTTGTTTATTTGTCACTTTCTACTCAAGATTCTGGAGCAAGGAGGAGAGAAACAGAGGGAGTGGTTAGATGATGAAGAGGAGGAAGAAGACTATGTAAGTTTAGCTCATTGTGATGATTTAGATGTCATGGATTAAACATTTTAGATTTTTTTTATTATGTAAATTTTATTTCACAAGCCACTAGTAAAACAAAAATGAAACAAAAAAACTCTTTAAAGAGGAAAACCAGCTGCAGTCATTCCAACAACGGCAGCCTGTTCTTTTCCTGGCCCAGAGAATGGATCAGGAGATCCAGCTCTTCAGAAGTCTGACACCCCATCCCCTGCAAGGATAATACCACCTTATGGTGATGGAGCAAGACAGACTCTGCTCCTGCTGTCAGGACTGGCTGTAAGCTTTGTGTGTGTCCACCCCATCTGAAGGGACGTTCTCCACAGCTGGAGACACCGTAAGTCCAGAAAGATTGCATATCTTTCCTGAAAAAAGCAGATAGGCCTTTTATTCTGTAGAAGAATAGTTAAATCTCCACAGCTGATGGCTGCAGAATTGCACAGTGCACAGTTCCATTAGATTTGGGTTGATTATATTTGTTGCTGCTGGCTAACGTAGTTTTATTTTTGAGTTCTCAGCTCAAATACCCTTATGAAAAGGAGAGCTGAAATGTTACTGGACATTCTTGTGTAATTGCCACAGAATAAGTAGTTGTATTTTGTTATGTTATTTCTAAAGACGAATATTTATTTTATTATTTTATATTTACAAATAAATATTTCTGGGGACCCTGTGGCAACCCATTGAGGAGCCCTAGGCAGTGGAATGATCAAGACCTCACTGTTAGGTTTGTAAGGTCATGTTACTTCTGAAAATGTATTGTTTTCAAAGTAGGGCTGGACGATAATTCAGTAGTTCAATATATCTATCAATAGATGTGGTGTGATAGAAAAAAATGAGTTGATTAAACTTCAATTAAAAAAGTTTCCTTTTTGCATTAGAACTGTTCAGGTAGCAGCATACTAGACTCACTACTTAAGGCTGATTCATGCTTCTCCGTCAGCCCCGCAAGGGACAGACACGCACGGATTGACGGAAGCGTTTTGCTCTCATACTTCTCCGTCTCCTGGAGAGTGTTGCAAAGCAATTCCCCGGCAGGACAACAGAGGGCGTAGCGCTGTTCTGTGGTATCCTGTCATGTATCCGGTCCACGATAGTGTGTTTATATTGTGTTTTCTGTATATAAGAGACTTTTAAACACGTACAAATTTGTCTCTCATTCTCCTCCACCTCTTCATGCGCTCCCCACCTCTAAACCCACGTTTCCTGTCATTTCCATCTACAAATAAAACGCTTGCTGCACATCTTTTCACTCATCCAGTCACGGGGGAATTAAATGTTCATATTTTAGAGTTTTTTTCGCGAGGTATTCTTCAAGCTTCTCCGTGTCTGCCGCTAGTTATTCTCTGCTCTCTTTATGTTTTTGAGGGTGCAATGGCGGCGGTGTAGACGACAGCGGTGCCCTGACCAATCACAAGCTTGCGTTCTCCGTCTTGTTTGACGGATATTTAAAAAAGTGGGCTCGACTCCGTACGTACTTGCGTGCCTGCCGGGGTCCTACGCAAGGACCGATAATGGCGTTGCGTGTCTCCGCACTGACGCAGACGGAGAAGCATGAATCAGCCTTTAATCCTAACAAGTCAAAACCACAGACTCTGGCACTAGGGCTGCCACGATTAGTCAACTCGTCACAATGACATCGACAAATAAAACAGACCTTATTTTATTAACATTTTTTAATCTCGCCTGATGGGGCAGGTTTGGCAGTTGCTTCTTGTCTTTCTGCTCAGCCGCCACTTTGGCTCCGAGGCGCTTTCGCAGTAGTGGCCATCCAGCTCAGCCTTCATCACCGGACAAAGAAAACATGGCGACTCAGCAACGTAGCTCAAAAGTTTGGGAGGATTATACAAATTCAAAATAAAGGCCCGTAGAGTGCAAACTCTGCAAAGTGAAACTCTCCTTTCACTGGAGCACATTGGCGATGCACAAGCACCTTAAGAGGAAGCATGTCTTGGCGGAGAACAAAGAGTCGCCTCGGAAAGTTTACCTTTTCTTTGCTGCTAACATCAACAGAGAGTTACTTGTATTTATAGGTGTAGCAACACGAGTATCGGTGGCAATTTTATTACCTTTGGAACACATTAGTATGTCGCATATTTTTGCTCTAATTACAAACGCTAATGATTTATTTCATCCTGCTACATTACGGTGTTAATAAAGGCGCTCTTGTTTGTTCAATGGACGAGTTTGTTACATGCACACCTCAGCAAGCTAACGTCCTGACCATTGTGAGCATGTTGGTCACGAGACTCCTGTCCATGGTTGGTGATCAAGGTTTCAAAGAGATGATCAAGCAGTTCAACCCAGGATACCATGACAACTACCAACCAGGCTGATCCCATTTCACCGCCTTGATGGAAAGTAAAAATTAAACAGCTTTTAAGGTGTGTGTGTGTGTGTGTGCTCACGTGTGTGCGTCTGTCGCTGTTTCTGTCTGAACACAAATAAAATAAGCATTAGAATATAATGCATTTTATGATAAAATAAAAAAGTTGCTGACTGAGCAATCAAGAAACTAATATTTTTTTAAAGCATAATACATTTTCTTATTGTTAAATTTTAACCTACTTTATTTGATATAACAGAATTATTAGTCTTGTAAATAAACTAACTTCAATATCTTTTATCTTTACAATAAAGCAGACCCTCAGAGCTGTCGATGGTCCCCTGACCGCTGACGTGTAGACCAGCTGTGCTACTGAGGCATACCTTGGTGTCTTCTGCCATTTCCTGAGTTAAGATTGGAAGATGAAGCACTTCATCTTTGCCACCATGCCTCTTGTGAACACAAGTCATTTTTGTGTACAATTTATTTTAGGTTTTAGCTGCCTACCTCCATTTGACTGTAGCATTTGTATCAGCAGGTTACAAAGTTAAATAAAAGTTGTTTGATAAGCTATCATCTTGTCTTTGTTATCAGATGGCACATAGCTGATCACACTTTAGACTAGAAGCTAATGATGGGTATATTAGAGCATCCTGGTGCAATAAGTTACACTTTTTCAAATGACACAATAGTCGACTAATTGCCAACAAAACAGGTGATTAGTCGACTACTAAAATAGTCGTTTGTGGCAACCTTAAAGATGTCGCAGCAAGAAGGTACGAACATAGACAACTAATCAAACCTGCAACCTTCCAATTACTGGACAACCCGCTCTAACTCCTGAGCTACTGCTGTCCTGCAGTTTGAAATGTATGGTGGTCATTCACAACTTGACTCTACACAAAGATAATGTGATAAAAAAAATTCCGAGCTGAAATTTTATGATAGCATTTACAAATTTTCATGAAATCATTTCTAAGGTATTTTAAATTGACTGTTATGAAGGTCTGACCCATTTGAATTAAATTTGCCAAATCAAAAATGTGTATGAATGTGATTTTGGCTCTGTGAAATTTTTGCAGGCTATTTTGTAAATGTAAATGTCAAACATATCCAATATTGGGAAAATTCAAGAGTTATATAACCAATATTTGTTATTTACCTTCATCATACAACACACAATGTAGATTTATTAATAAACATGTGAGGGTATTTAAAAATGTATTGGAATAATAAAGCACTTGTATGTTGCATTTAATTTTCTTTAAAAAGTATGGTAAATGGCCTGTATTTAAGTCCAGAAACCTCCCAAGGCGCTTTACAACACAATCGGTCATTCACCCATTCAAACACATGCTAGTGGTGATGAGCTACAATGTAGCCACAGCTACCCTGGGGCTCACTGACAGAGGTGAGTCTGCCGTACACAGGCGCCACCGGTCCCTCCGAACACCACCAGCTGGCAAGGTGGGTTAAGTTTCTTGCCCAAGGACACAACGACAGTGACAGACTGAGCGGGGCTTGAACCTGCAACCTTGCGATAACGGAACTCCTTTGCCACCGTCACCCTTATTTTAATATTTAATGCTTTACAAGAGTCTTCCTTGATTTCTATCTACAAAAACTTAGATTTTACCCCTTTTCCACAGTCATCATAGACTCCTTTATTTTAGAAAACATTCCCAATAAATTAAAATACTTTTCCTTTTCCTAATTGAAAATGAGCAAAGTTCTGAGAAGGTGCCGGGTGGGCTGACTGACTTCTTCAAAGGCAAAAGAAGCGAGTGCTTCTGAGTTTAAAGCACTTGGTGGCAACGTAAAAGAAAAAGCTCTTTTCAAAAATCAAACAAGAAAGAACAAGGCGTTCTGGTTTCTGTTGAGAGAAGCATCTCACAGAACTCCACACGGGATATCTCGCAGATGTCTTTGCAGGTGCTTTTGAATTTGTTAGGCCAGTGCATTCTTGCGATCTAAACTATGACACTTTATGACGCTGCAGCTACAAATAGCCTCACATGAATACGTTGCTGAACAATTATTTTTGTTTGTGTAAGGGAGAACAGGAAATAATAGATTCTAGGTTGTGTAAGGTTTGTGTTTCAGTTTTACAGAATAAGGCAGAACTTCACAGTAAATAAAATTAATCAAGCATCTTAATCCAGAGCTTGTCTGTTCCAAACAAATGCAGCTTCATCAGTGCTCAAAGGCAAACTGAGTTTAAAGATTTCCTCAATAAGAAATCTGTGTTACTCTTTCATTTAAATTAAAATGAACAAACTGCTTTGATAGGGAGAGTAACTTCCTGCTTGTGGGAGAAAGTCAAAAGACAAATATGGTGAAATAACTGTCAGACTTTTAAAACATCTCTGTGGCCAGAGAGACAATAAAATATTATATTAACATATATTTTTAATTTAGAAATCTGAAAAATGTAAAATTCTAACTGTCTTTTTGATAATTTATCACACCGTATGTCGCTGTTAGTAGTCTTAATAATGCTAATGAGAGAGTCACGCTTTGTTTAGAAACACAGACTGCAGTACCTGATTCTTAGAGCATGCACATTTGTTAAGTTTCATTCATTTTTGAAACAGAAATTCCTTAAAGATTTATACAATGTTCAAAAGTACAAAGAAATAGCCTTGTACATTTTTGTATTTCATTTATTTTATAAAAGGTGTAGAACACTTAAGCTATCTTTTAATTATTATTTCTGATTATAAATATTATGTATGCTAGTATTTGAAAAGCCTGACAGCCCTACGTCACACTGTGTCACTTACAACTCATGGACCCATCTTGACTCACGACAGGGAAGGCTGTTGTTGTTTTAGCATCCAGGAAACAGCAGAGGGCTAGTAGAAGCTAACTGTTAGCATTAGCAACTCCACCACTCAGCAGAATTAGCTTAGGGTTGTGTTTTTTGCGGGGAAAAAACACCATGGGGGGTCTCAGTGGTATAGTCACGTTACAGTTATTCAATCTCAGGCGAGGTGTCCAAATATCATGAAATGATGAAATGAGTCCAAAACCTGCCCGCTGACTTGTACGTTCTTGTATCTCCCCCCCCCCCCCCCCCCCATTTAATTTCTACTAAAGAACACTGCAAATGTATTAAGTGTTCAACACCTTTAAGAAGAAGCAAGTACCCACTACTTTTAAAAGTGTTTGTAATTCGAAATAAAAAAGGCAAGTTCAAAAATTATTACGATTTTATTATTAATATAAACATTATTATTACTAAAATTACTAAGATTCAACTGATGAGGAATTAATCGGACTGGTGTAAAAGTGACTGGAGCTATTTTATTTTCATGAAGTCCTAAATATTCCCTGCTAAACAAGACTTTAAATGAAATATCCAGCTCAGCTCTGGAATCATGCCAAAGAAAAGGACTGATTCTAAAACAAATTAAGTCAGACCCACAAAACCTTTATCTTTGTTAAGACTCTAAAGAGGCCACTAAAATCACATTTAACAACAACGATCTTCTATCTTCTAGAGTCCATGTTCGGTATTGAATTATTTTGATATGCAGTAAAGCAACATAGCAAACATGACTCTGTGAAATATGTTTTAATGATCAGACATCTGATTATTAGCTGAAAATAGTTTTTATTTTATTCTGCACCTTCAGTTTATTTGAGAAATAACAGCTGAAAATCTTTAGCTACTACTTCGTGGTAGCATTTTATTTAGACGGCCCTGCTGTTTTTTATGCTGGTTCATCGTCAGGGTTTAGTGAAAGCCCGGGGCACTAAAAGGTGCTTGGTCAAGATTAATGTCATTCATTACAACTGCGCTTTTCAAGCTATGCCAACTTAAAATGTCTGCTGTAAAACAAAAGCTCTTTAGATCCTCTTAAATCCTAACCACACTGGAATGCAAATGCAACATCTCAGGAGCCGGACAGATTGCAATAAAATTTGGATTTCTAACCTTTTTTTTTGCCTCCATTGGATTTAGTTTTAAGCTCAGCAGCAGTTTAAAAACTCAGTTTGTAATTCTCCAATGCTTTGATGTTTGATCAAACTCCTTCAAAGCTTAAAATGCTTATTACGATTAAAAAAAATAAAACAATTAACAATGCCATCTATGCTTGAAAGCCACTACCTACTTAGGCTGTCTAAATACTTAAGCTACTCAAGTATTAGACCAAAAAGAAAAAAAAAACATTTTTACCACCAACCATGCAGTTTAAATTATGCTGCATTAATCGTAAATCAGAAATAGAAATACTAAGTTTTAGTTCTGTATTTTTGCCTTACAATAAAACTGCAATAGCAAACTCTCAAAACAATCTAGCTTTTGAAAACAAACAGGGTCATGGAACTCCGACTCCTCTCGTCTGATATCATCCCTGAGCCAGGTTCGCCTAATACCAGAACCCACGTTGCCAGAGGAAAGCGCTAAACACTAGTCGCCGTTTTCTAGGTCCAAATGTCTTTTGTCTGTGACTTCAAATTGTGTTTTTCTTTTTGGGACTATGGTAGTTTGTCCTAAAGTTAAAGTGGTATTAGCAGCCAACTGTTTCTGATATTATTAAGCTGAGAGCCTCTCACACCAGTAGTGTTCTGGTGCTGAATATATAAGTGCTTAATGAATGGAGGCTCCAGGGAAGTGTGGTGGTTTATCTCCACAATATATGAATAGCTATAGGATGTTAGAAGGTGTTTAAGAGGCATTAAAGAAAAATAATTTTCCCAAATTTGCTATTGCTTATATATTAAAGCTAGAATACTTGGCTACTAGTTGAACATGGTTATGAGAAGAAAAAAAGACATCCATTTGTAATTGTAATTTCACTGATTTGGAACTTAAAACTCCTTAGCGACACATTTTTAAGTGGCTGGGTCACTTGGGTTACGTGATGCAATTTTTAACAGATTGCAACAGTCAAACAAATGTTTCATTTTCATGCAAGTCTCAAATTAGGTCTCAATGTTAAATGTTACAATTTATCACACATTTCTTGCATTTCAAACCCAAAGAAAACTAAAAACATGAAGTAATTCCAGCTCATGATTGGTTTCAGACACACTTAATGAGTTTTCGCAAAACTCCAGTGTCACAAACTCAAGGCCCTGTGGCTCTTCCAAGAAAATGGGCAACCTTTGCAAAAATCTTCAGATCTTTAGCAAACGCCCTTGCAAATGCCTCCAGCAGACACTAGCTGGAGTCTAGACATTACACACTTTATTAGCGAAATAAGATGCATCGATAACCAAAATAAAATGTATCGATAACCAGAATAAAATGTATAGAATAGAATAGAATTCAACTTTATTGTCATTGCACAGGTACAGGTACAGGGCAACCAAATGCAGTTTGCATCCATCCAGAAAGTGCTTTAGCCGTGATATAGATGTATTACAATATATATTAGCAATAATATTGATGTGTAAGGATATTACAGAAATGGATCTATTACGTATGTTATAATGTACACGGTATGAAGTCTTCGTCTTCGTCTTCCTCCGCTTATCCGGGTCCGGGTCGCGGGGGCAGCATCCCAATTAGGGAGCTCCAGGCCATCCTCTCCCCGGCCTTGTCCACCAGCTCCTCCGGCAGGACCCCAAGGTGTTCCCGGACCAGATTGGAGATGTAACCTCTCCAACGTGTCCTGGGTCGACCCGGGGGCCTTCTGCCGGCAGGACATGCCCGAAACACCTCCCCGGGGAGGCGTCCAGGAGGCATCCTGACCAGATGCCCAAACCACCTCAACTGGCTCCTTTCGATCCGGAGGAGCAGCGGTTCTACTCCGAGTCCCTCCCGAATGTCCGAGCTCCTCACCCTATCTCTAAGGCTGAGCCCGGCCACCCTACGGAGGAAACTCATTTCGGCCGCTTGTATCCGCGATCTCGTTCTTTCGGTCATTACCCAAAGCTCATGACCATAGGTGAGGATTGGGACGTAGATCGACCGGTAAATCGAGAGCCTGGCTTTCTGGCTCAGCTCCCTCTTCCCCACGACAGATCGGCTCAGCGTCCGCATCACTGCAGACGCCGAACCAATCCGCCTGTCGATCACGGTATGAAGTATGTTATGAATATTCTATGACTATAAGTATGTACAGGCTGTAGTTAATACAAGCAGTCCATGAGTTTAACATGGGTCATATGTCAGGAGGCAGAGTTCAGGAGTCTGACAGCTGTAAGAAGAAACTGTTCCTGTACCTGGTGGTCTTAGTCCGGAGGCTCCTGTAGCGCCTCCCAGAGGGCAGCAGGGTGATCAGTGCATGTGATTAGTGACTGTGGTCTCTGATGATTTTCCTAGCCCTTTTCAGACACCGCTTCCTGTAGATGTCCTTTATGGCAGGAAGTGGTGCTCCAGCGATGCACTGGGCAGTTTTCCTGACCCTCTGCAACACCTTCCGGTCCGAGGCGGAGCAGCTCCCATACCAGACTGTTATACAGTTGGTCAGGATGCTCTCGATGGTGCAGCGATAGAAGTTCACCAGGATGTCTGAGGACAGGTTGTTCTTCCTCAGAGTCCTCAAGAAGAAGAGGTGCTGATGAGCCTTCTTGACCAGCTTGGAGCAGTTGGTAGTCCAGATGAGATCCTCGGAGATGTGGACTCCCAGGAACTTGAAGCTGCTCACACGCTCCACTGCTGTCCACTTAATGTGGATGGGTGGATGTGGGTCAGCATTCCTCCTGTAGTCCACGATGAGCTCCTTAGTCTTATCCGTGTTGAGCAGCAGGTTGTTTGTGTTGCGCCACTCAGTCAGACGGTCCACCTCCTCCCTGTAGGCGGTCTCATCGTTGTCACTGATGAGGCCAATCACTGTGGTGTCATCTGCAAACTTAATGATGGTGTTGGAACCATCAGCAGGTCTGCAGTCGTGGGTGAAAAGGGAGTAGAGGAAAGGGCTCATCATGGGGGCTCATCAATCATTGTAAAAATGTTCGTATAGTTTTGTTATTTATGGTGAAGCTTGGAGGCTGTATAAAGCTCACATGATTTTTGTATGTATGACATTTTTATTGCACCATTATTGAAGGATGTCAGACACATGTAAGAGAGAGAGGTTTGTTGGAGTGACTTACTCCACCCTCTAAAAGCAGCTGCAGTAAAAAATAGCTCATGGTTAAAACATAGAATTTTGTCTAATTTTGTACTACAGCATGTCAGATATTTCACAGAAATCTCAAGAAACAGCATCCTCTTGTGAAAAGTGGCACAGTGTGATATTTTTTTCAAGACACTGCTGCTATTGGCTTAACGGCTGTATTAGTCTTGGTGTTGTATTTTAATCTCAAAACATTAAGACTTTTAATTTCTTCAGTCTCCTATACTGCCTGTGTCATTACAGTCTAACAAACTGATGCTTTTTGAAGCAATAATATCAGGAAAGTGAGCAGAAATTTATCTGAGGCCCTAATATAAATCCCTAACCACATAAAGGTTGACAGCAGCTCTGGCTGTGTTTGCTCGAGCTTCTGCAAAACCATTTTTTATAGCCTCACTTAGGACTAAAGCAGCTGCTCAAACACTTGTTGGTTGGACAAATGACACAACGTCGAATAATGAGGACGCCCCACTGTATGAGAGAATCCATAGCTAATTACAGCGTCTGGCTTTTAAGCCGGACAGTTTGACGAGGACATCAAGAAAACATGTACGCTGCGTGTCGATACTGTTTATGTTGCTCTTCACACCGTGTTCAGCAGTATTGGATCGCTTTCACTACCCATAAAACAGACTGAGTGGACAATGAATGAATGCTGTGTTGCAGTTAGAGCTGTAAAGGCTTAACTGTGGCATAAATGAATAAAATAAAACATACAGAACTATTTTTATTAGACCAAAATTAGAAAAAGTGCTTTCTAGATTCAGTACCAGGGACCACATGTTTGCTTTAATGTGTTTTTCTGTCTTATTTAACTTGACATCATGACCATGGTTAGTTATGTATTGGCATGAGCTTGAATGATGGATGGTAGTGTGGTGAATGAAAAGGGGTCTTCATTCTTTTAAGGAATCAGCTAATTGAATTTAGCTCCTATAAACCTTTTTCCAATATATACTGCATGTAATGAAGCACCAGCGCTCCTTCTGTAAAATAGCTCTGATCAATGTTGACATTTCTGCGCGGTGCTGTGATTAGCCCGGGGAGACCGGCTTTAATATAAGCACACCCAAGCATTCGGGGGCTTCATCTTCATGTGTGTATTTTATTTATTTTTACATTCCAATACGTCTCAAGCACAGTCAAACTCTTTGACTTGTCTCAGAATTGTTTCATTGCTTTGTAGCCTGAAGTAAAATTCAAGGGCTGTATGAACCCTTCAGTCTGCTTGATGAAAAATTTATTCTCTCACCAGGTGTAATGCAGCGATGCTCTCATTAAATCCTGATTTTCTTCAGCTAGCTCATGTTTAGTGTGTGTGTGTGTGTGTGTGTGTGTGTGTGTGTGTGTGTGTGTGTGTGTGTGTGTGTGCATGCTTGTATTTGTACCCTTGTGGAGACCAGATCTGGGATATTTACTAACCTTCTTATGCCTGATGGTCCTTGTTAAGACCAAAACCCATTCCTAATATGGAGTACTCCCTAGGGTTGAGGTTTACAGATAAAATGTGAATTGAGTTTTTGGTACAGATAACTTTAGGAATACACTGGTTAGGGTTAGGGTAAGGGTTTGGCATAGTGGACTCACTAAAATGAATGGAAGTCAATATAAAGTTCTAACATGGGTACAAATGCAAGAATGTGTGTGTGTGTAGCCCATGAACACAAAGACAATGTTAATTCTACAAGAAATGTTTTATCGTTTATGAATTCAGAGTTTTTTGGTCTGATTATTAAACCATATAGAACACAAGGAGTTTTGTTGTTTTGGCCACTGGATGGAGTGTACAACTAAATCACTTAAATGTTAACTACACAACAGGTTAAATAGAATGCAAATGTTTTTTTCATTTTTAATATGAAAGGTAAAGATTTTTAGGGTTTATATTTTATATATTTCGTCTTTGGGTGGTGGTGGGGGTGGGATATTACGGTTTGTTGAATGCCGCAATATATTACGTTTTCTAAGTTGAGACATGCATAAAATAGAGGCCACCGGATGATGTTTTTTTTGTAAGGCTGATACTGATTTTAAAGATATTTGTTGCCGATGGCCGATATCTAAAGCCGATTATTAAGGTTGATGTTTACACGTTGTAGCAGCACATTGATTGTGAAAGACAACTGAAGACTCACCGTGTCAAATATAAATTACATAAGTCAATAAATCTCTTAATTACATCAAGGAATGTCTATGCTAGAACCTTCCTTTAACTTACATTCTTTTACCTTCTGCCTTTTATGCTGTAACATTTTTAATCTGAGGCTATCCCTAATTGTGAAGTTGGCAATTTTACCATGGGAGTAAATGGGAACTCGCTCTTTTCTGGAGCCAGCCCCTAGTAGATGAGAGGTGACCTTCAATTATTGTTAGTTCTGCGTAAGCTTCACTTTCAGCAAGCACAGTTTGCCCCTTAACCCGGGCTTTCCACTGGATGCGTAAGCATGGCATAACACATGCAAAGTGGAGTATACAGCAGTTAGCTGCCATTATAGTGGATGAATGCATTTCCACCGGCCACGAAGCAGCATATTTTGGATTAGAAATAGTGACTCATAGTTTTTAGCAATGAATGTGTCTATAAACTATATTTGTGCTTTACATTTTCTTATTTGTTTCCTCAAGTCCTGTAGCTAAGAATGAGGTGATGAGCCTTAGCTACAGGACCATTGTCATGAATTTTATCAATATGTTTATCAATAACCCATGTCCTATAGTGAAGAGAGAAGGAGACAATGAGCAGACAAGTCAAACAGTTATAACTGTGGCATAATGCACGAGGCAAAATGCCCTGAACTACTGTTCACAGAGTTTATTTATACCAAGGGATAGAGAGAGAGAGAGCGAGAGAGAGAGAGAGAGAGAGAGCGAGAGAGAGAGCGAGAGAGAGAGATTGTGTGTGTGTGTGTGTGTGTGTGTGTGTGTGTGTGTGTGTGTGTGTGTGTGTGTGTGTGTGTGTGTGTTGTGTGGGTGTGTCATGCAAAGAGGCATAGAGCAATACATGTACATTCAGTTGATTGAGTCAATGATCAAGAATTAATAAACATAAATTTTTCCATAACAACCATAAAACATTATTTCTGTTCTTATGTCCTTGTATTCGGTAAGCAGATCGGCAATGAAAGAAGCAACCTCGAAGCCAGTAACTTCTTACCAAAGCAATAGAAAAATAGGTTCCTTTTCTTCATTTCCACAAAATAATCGGTTTATGCTGAAGTTTTATTTTTCTACAGAATGAAATCATTGTATAAAGCTGTTAAAGGCTTGAGGTTTTCCAGTCCTACAAGAAAAACATGAAAATCTTTTTGTGGAAAATAAGAATTCTGAGGTGTAAAAGGTCATACCTTGTAACTAACAATGCTTTAAATCTTTAAAGAAAATAAAACATGC
This sequence comes from Nothobranchius furzeri, assembly GCF_043380555.1. Taxonomy (NCBI): domain Eukaryota; kingdom Metazoa; phylum Chordata; class Actinopteri; order Cyprinodontiformes; family Nothobranchiidae; genus Nothobranchius; species Nothobranchius furzeri. The sequence goes on from NC_091747.1 coordinate 49,068,883, forward strand.
ACAAGTGGCTAGAGAGTTGCATCACAACAATGTGTACTGGCCTTGTTTTGGTTCCCTCACAACAGGTGAAAGTAAAGTTTTGAAGGACAATACCGTGAAGCTGGAGCCCCCTAGTGCAGCGCGCTCAGCACCAGCTGCTTCATTTTTTTCTCGTTTCAGGCTGAAAAGGGTTTCCTCTCCCTATTCACTGATGTGAGATTCTTAACTATCGATTCTGGCTGCTAGACAGTTCTCGTAATTAAAAAAATTCTATGTGGAAAATGGTAAACACAGCTCAAAGCCAACTGTGGCAGGCCTCTTCATCCTTAATGAGATTTCAGAGGAATAGCTAAGCAACCAACCTGAAGAATCAATACTTTCTCTCTCAAATGCTTTTGATAATCTTCTCTAAGGCTCTGATCAATTTAGGCTGATGCAACTCATTAATAATACCTGTCAGGGCCCACTTAGAGTGTGTTTAAGACTTAGAAAAGGATCAGAAACAGCAACTTTGACATAATAAAATGTTTGATCTCAGATTTAGTAAATATTCGTTTGAAGTTACTGTACTTCCAGGAGGGTTGCACATTATCGGACAGAGAAAATAAACGCTGAGACAAAAGTTTTACACCCTGCTCACGTTATCTTTCTTTTGTTGCTATGATTGCACTTTTCATTCATATGATTTTAACACTCAGAATAAAAATGAGATTTTCATGAGTGTATATATTTACACTTAACAAAAGAGATTTTGAGAAAGGAACTTATCTGCCCTTACGCACTATTGACAGAAATCACACCAAGATCTTATCCATTTCTTTTCCCTCAAATTGTTGAATTTATCTTGGTTCTATACCCATCAAGCTTCAATCTTATACAAAAAAGTTGAATGATTGAGAAAATATCAGGTTGGATCTCATTTTCCCTCAGACCTGCCTTAATTCTTCATACAGATTTAAGACTGGATAAACATTTAGTGATCCAGAGAAGCTTTAAATGACCGTAGTCTTGTTTTTGCTTGGGTAAGTGGTAAGTGGTGCTATTTTTATCATTCATTAGCTCATAATAATAATAATGCTGTCGCTAATGCTAATGATCAGTGTGTGCTAGGATGTACTTGTAACTAACTGTTAATGCCATTTTAAATCGAAATTTCTGGTACATTTGTTTGATTTTAATAAAGTATTAATGCCACATTAAAACACTAAGCTGACTGCTAAAAACATTAGCTCTGAAAGCTGTTTGTAATGAGGATATGTGAATACAGTATCAAACTGTTAACCTGCTGTTTTCATGACTGTATTTACAAAGCCTAATTTATACTTCTCCATCTGCGACGTTATAGAGATACGCAATGCCAGTCAGTATGCATCAGCGCAAGAGCTCTCCGACGGGCTCGCAGAGGGTGACAGACACATGCATCTTGGAAGAAGTCTGACTATATGAACGTTTATTGACCCGTGACTGAAGGAGTACAAAATACAGAGCAAACATTTTATTCTTGGATGGAAAATACGAGAAACATGAGTTCAGAGGTGTCGATAACATGAAGAAGTGGATGGAAGACAAATTTGTTTGTGTTATAATGTCTCTGAAATACATTAAAACTGTGTAAACACAATAGTAGATACATTGTCGTGTACCGGATACGTGACTGTAATGGTGACAGGATAACTCAGAATAGTGCTATGCCCTCTGTTGTCCTGGCGGGGAATTGTTTAGCTACAACCCCAAGCTGACGATGGAGAGGTCTGAGAGCAAAACATCTGTCAATGCGTATGTCTCTCTGTTGTGGAGCTGACGGAGATGTATAATTTAGGCTTTAGTTAAAATGCCATAAACAAGTAAAAGTCTCACCTGTTAGAAAGTGATCGCTGCTAACTCTCTGTTTCAGCTCCTGTTTCGAGCCGTGCATCACTGATTCATTTCTGCCGTCTTCTTTCAGTACTTTTTAAAAATGAAGTCCTTTGTTGAGCACTACATTTGGGACTTGAACATTTTTTTTATCCTTGTCCCAATTCGAGTGATTGTAATATCCGTAGACCGCACCGAATTTTGGCATTTTTACGCCCAGTCAACTGTGTAAAAAGGATTCTGTGCAGCGCTGGCTACTTCCGTACCCCCATCTGCATTGGGTGACATATATGCAACGTCATGTGAAACCCAGCAATTGAACAGGTGTACCTAATAAAGTTGCTACATGTTTGTATTGATGGTCAAATCATTGTAATGTGTGGCTATTTACCTTGCTAGCCAGTGGGACAGTGTGTGTGTGGGGGATTGTGTTCAAAATTCTACGTCTGTGCTGTGGTTCTCTGTTTATATTGATGGATGTGCTGGACGGTTCTTTCTTTGCATTTTAATGTTGTTACTGCCAACACTGTCGCCAACTACTGGTGTGGTTTGGGTATTTCAGCATTGCTCTTTTAAGTTCTGCATAGTAGCTGGACATGGATACTTTTTTCCATTGTTGTGAAAAGATATTTCTATTCCAAGAAACCCTACGAGGTGTGTTTCGATCAATAAAAGCAAATTTTGTTTGATGAGGTGTCGTTTATTTTTCTAGCATAAAAACAGCATGGAGCATGAAAAATGATAGTGAACAAACCACCATCCGTGCTTCCATTTGTAGGCAGCCTTTTACTGCTTATTGTAAATGCATGCGTTGGTTATATAAGCTTTGCGTCTTATCCTAGGTCAGGATTTTATTGACTTGCTTAAATCTGCTCAGTTTCTAATTAGAAATAAAGCAATTTTGGATTTCTAGATCTCACAGATATCTGTTGTCTTAACTTTTCTCCCATGCAGTAGAATCAATAAGCCATTTACTTTATTCTGTATTTTGCAGCAAGGTTATCTGTTTATAGCTTTTTCAGCTGAAAGTTCACATTAATTATGTGATTTTAGCTAAACAATGGCCATTAATGGGCAACTTTTATCTATTTTATACTTTGCACTGACAGTGCTGGGTGGCACAAATGTACAGGCAGGGATGAAGGATAGTGCACCAGCGTTTTAAGCTAGTGCCTTCTTCCTGTCCATAATGAGCTGATTACACTGCTACTTTCACCCAAGTGACTGGCATAAGCTCTACAGGGTTCTTCTCATCATGAAAAACACCAGAAAAGCTCGGACAAAAATGCATTTGTCATCTTTGGATCATTAGTGTCCTAAACTTCCCCCTAAAATAAGAAACTGGGATTGGTTCTCATTATTTCCCTCTTCTTCCTGAGCCACGTGCATTTTTTTTAACAAGGCAAAGAATGTTTAATTTATTCGCCAGTGCCCATAATGGATTTCCATCCTCGCAAGTCTTTAACAATAAAAACAAAACAGCAGTTGAGACATAATTTCCCTGAGGTTAAAATGTAACAGACAATGATTAACAGGACTCCCTTTCATTAATTTACACACGCCAGAATCATTTTCAGCATGATAACATGCATTTATTATAGCAGAGTGGTGGAGGAATATTTACCAGATGGTTGAAATGAATGTGACGCTGCACATCCCGTGTGCTGGACTTAAATCTTACGTGTATAGTACATCATTAGGAATTAGCATTTTTTAGCAGTAAACTGGGAAAAAAAAGGCAAGAGGAAAAACACAACAGAAGGAACTCCCAGTGGATTTTCAGGCTTCGAGGCAAAGCATAGGAAAAAAAAGTACAAGCAGCTCACAGCTGGAGATAATATTGTCAGTAATTACTCCCATCCCTACTGGGCAGAAGACCTCAACGTTGTCTGTTTCTCCTGTCATATCTGGGCCAGGCGCACATCTCATTCCAGACTGCGCTGGCTTTGTCAGGTATCAGTGAGGCGAGGTGGGGGGAGGCATTAGTGGACCCTGGAGAGGAGCGGGGTGAGGTGATAAGAACATCAGAGGGAATCCGCCTCATTTAATGCTACACACTGTTGAAAGCTGGCCTTCTGATCTGTATAAACAAGAGGTGTGCAAAGCCCTGCGTGCATCTTAGCTTGAAAAAGGATGTGCAGTTTATTTAATCATTTTTATCCAATTTTGAACAAATTGTTGCATGAATTTGAGTCATGGGGTGTACACGCTGTTAATAGGCATTATTCTATAAAAGTAGGCTGTGTTTACAGCTGCTGCAGCCCAATGTGGGGGAAAACACTCAGTATACTTATCCATTACTTCTGGTGATTTCATTTTATGGGAATTAAATACTTTCTAGCAGGTCCGTGAAGAAATAATAAGCCCTGAGTGGCAATCATTTACATTTTTATAAACATTTCAAGCTACATTAGAAGTGATGGGGATCAGTTTGAGTTTTTCAAACCCATGTCACACACTGCTGTATTAAATGAAATGAACCACGGAACAAAAACCCTCTCAGTAAGACTTTTAATTATATACCACCCACACATAACACAGAACATCACAAACCAAAAGTGGCTGTTAACGATATTGTGGGTAAAATGGTAAGGAGGTAAAAGGTGAAACAGACAGTAAAACTGAAAATGTGTAATTGATAAAATGAATTGATTTTCATTTTTATATTTATAACTTTGACACTGTTTGTCTTATTAACATATTCCATTGGCATTATTATAACATACAATAGACAAGTTGTGTTAATACATTATTTGTAGGATTAACTTCTAAAACACAAATATTAACTATAAATGCAACACTTAGAGATTTGTGGGAGAACATTTTAATTGGCAAACTGTTGAAAAGTACTGCAGAGTTGGAATTTAGACAGAACCATTATCTTTTTTAAAGTTGGACATAATTTTCCCAGCAATGCAGAACAGCTACACGATGAACAGAAGTGAATTTTGGTTTATATTTCTTCTGTGCATCTAAGAACCAGTTCAGCTGACCAACATGCTTTGCAAGCAAGTAAATAACAAAGAAAGCATAAATACTGGCTACCTCAGTTTTTTTTAAGAAACTAGCGTCCCTGGAAGTCCCACCACCTCACTTGCACACAGTCTTGGTGTTTTACATCTACAGCCGAATATATGATACAAATAAATATTTGAACATCTAGCAGCAAGTTAAGAACAATATTAATCTACATAAGTAAACCTTTGAGGAAAATTATCTTAGCTCTATTTGTCGCCCTCTGCTGCCCGATCTCCCCTTTCCGATGATGCAGTCCCATGCGCGATCCAATGAGTAAACTCCATCTTCTCTGTTCATGGTCCCGCATCCACGTCTCCTTATCTCTATGGCTTCTTTTATCCATCTTTTGTATTTCTGTTGTTCGGTGTTTATGATCCTTGTGTTGTCCCAGTCCATTACATGGTTTTCTCTTGTGCAGTGATCTGTTACGGCTGACTTCTTTATTGTGCTTTCTGCTTCTTGTTTTGCTGCTCTTGAGTGTTTTCGACTTGTTTCTTTCTCGCACTCCTTTCTATGTTCTATTGTTCGTGTGTTGAGTTGGCGTCCGGTATCTCCTATTTATGTTTTATTGCAGAGTTTGCATGGGATTTCGTAAACGACTCCACATTTGAGTCCAGCTGATATTTTGTGTTTTGGGTGCACTAGTCTGTTTCTAACTGTTGTGCATGGTTTTGTTGGTGTGTTTATGTTGTGTTTTTTCATTGTTGCTCTTATTTTTTCTGTTATGTCTTTGATGTATGGTAAGGTTATCACTGGTTTTGGTTCTTGTCTTTCTGGGTTTCTGGTTCTTTGCTTTGGTTGTTCTTTTTTTACTGTTGTTGTTTTCCTTTGTTTATTGCCCATGTTGGGTATCCACAGGTCTTTTTTTTTTTTTTTTTTTTTTACCGTGTCCTGTCTGGCTGTGAAGCAAGCAGAATTGATGTCTGAATGCTGGTGACAAGCCTTACAGATTTATTCTCAGGTGGAGCATCAAAGCGTTTGCTTTTAATGTCACGCCTGATACTTAAAACTTTATTGTTATTGTTGCTGAATGCTTTGTAATTCCGACCAGACACGGAGACAGAGGTGAAAGAGAAAGGAAAAGAAAAGGTGGGGAGAGAGAGAGGCGGGGGGGGGGGGGGGGGGGGGGGTTTCCACAAAAATAAACAAAAATGAAAAAGAGTCTGCTTCTAGACCTGCAGAAAAAGAGATTAAAAAAAAACAACAAAGGGACACAAAAAAGCGACACAACAACAATACAACAAGATCTACCTATCACTGCGTCAACTTGATGAAAATAAGAATTATATATATATAATCAACATTGCTTAACTGAAGAATTACAATAATAAATCACAACGCATTAAGTGCCCACCATAGTCTTAAGACCTGTGTTTAACGTGCCCAAGCCCATACTTTTGAGAGCACCATGTGAGCACCTGTGTGTGTACACGCGCTTGTTTATTTAAGGTTTTTCTATAGGAGCGCCCAACAGAGAGTGTGAGGGACCACAGATCCGCCCCCCAAAGATGCGCAGGAGACGGGGGGAGCTCCAAGTCCCAGAGATCCAGGCGCTGCCCAGAACGCAGGAACCCCAAGGAGACTGCAACCAGGAAGGCCCCCGCCCCCCTCGAGAGGCACAGAGGATCGTCCCGGGGGGCCACAACCAGCAGCCGGCAGAGTCCCTGGAGACATCAGCGGCAAGCCCACAGGCCCGCCCGCAGCCTCCCACCCCCTAGCCGGCCGAGCCCGGGACCCAGCGACCCGGGACCCAGGGGCGACCACCCCCGCCGGGGACCCAGCAGAGCCCCAGGGACCCAGACCCCACCAGGCAGCCACCGGGATCTAACAGGCATATGCCAAAATCTTAAACCCCCAGACCCGGTTGCCACGAACACTCAGGCAGACAAGGCACAAGCCCCCACACCAGGTGTAGCAGGGGGAGGGGGGACAGAGATCTATATCATCAAGAGAAGTTCCAGGAGAGGGGAGGACCCAAAGGCCCCACCTGACATATACAGTCGTACACAAACACAGTCACACGCTCCCTCCCTCATGCTCACACATGCACATACAACCCAAGACTTACAAAAATGCACGCCGGACACCCACTCATGCTCCCCATACACACCCTATTCACTCTGGTCCCGGTACTGCTGCACATTGGGTACAACCATCACCGGTAACCAGAGTTTGACCCTTTCTGCTGGGGTGCTGATGAGCAGGCTCCCCCGCCCAACGCTGAGCACAGCAACCCACCACCCCAGACCCCAACCAGACGGCCAGATCTCCCTCCTAGCCTCCAGCCCCAGGAAGCCTAGCAACAACAGAGGTGGCTAAGACCCCTAGTCTCCCTCCGCCTGCTCCAATATAGTGTTGTGTGATCATGAGGTGTATTCCATGGCTGTGGCGAGTGGGCAGTGCAGGCATCGTCCAGCATATGCCAGCTGATGCCACTGCACCACCCCACTTACCCCCTCAGCCATCAGTGTCTAAGTGCAGTTTAAAATTGGAAGTGGGCACCGGCACTCGGGAGGAGGCTGAAATATCCCCCTGCCAAATGCCGTTGAATGTGCTCACTCCCAAGGCCCTAAGTGTTTGTGTGGAATGTCGTCAGTGGAAGTGTATAAGGTGCAAATAAAATTGGGGGGCAGGTTTCCTCAGGAATGCGGAAATGGGGTCCATACCCGCACTCCCTGACTTGCCTACCCCCCAAGGTCCTATGTGTATGTTTGTGTGATGATGTGAGGGAGCAGGAGGAGAGAAATATGCGGGGATGGGGAGGAATGGCTGGTTGGGCTTAGCCCTCCAGGGAGCCAGCTCCCCTACTGGCCCCAATAGGCACCTCTGTTGTCAAACTGCCACCCAGGGCATGGAGACCCCAGCCCATCCTGCCAGGGTCCAAAGCAGCAGCATTACAGAGCCTCACGGAGTCCGAGGGCACCAACCCAGCCCCACCCCAGCAGAATATCTATGCCCACCCCTGCATTTGCACAACTTCCAGAATATATACGACATTGGACATCCAGGTAAGGTTGGGTCCTCCCCCTCCTGGACCTCCCCCTCCCCTGTGATGGAACGGCAGAGGAGCCAAGGTCTACCTGAGGCCCCCGAACCCGGGCCAGGCACTGCTGGATGTCCCTGCCTTCTTCCCGGCAGCATACATGTCAGGACCCGACCCCCAAGGCCCCGCCCAGATCCCCACACGGGGCCGGCCACCCCCAAACCCCGAGCCCCCAGGCCCCCACCCAGACCCGCCCAGGGGCATTGCAGCCGCCAGGCAGTGACCCATGGCCGCCGCCAAGATCCCCAAGGGGCCCCACTCACAACCGCCAGCATTCCACCCCCCGAGGCGACCCAAGCACCTCCAGAGGGGGGCAACGGCCCCCAGTCCCAGACACCCCCAGTGAACCCACCTCCAAGGAACATCCGGATACTCCAAACTCAGACCCCACACCCCCCCACCCACACCATCCCGCAGGACAACATCAACGGCCCCCCACCCTCGCTATGTGATGGAACCGATCAAAGGAGCCCAGAGAGATTCATCTGAAGTGGAAGCAGAGGCTATATCAAGTGCAATATGATCTAACAAAAGATTTCTATACTGGTTAATGCAGAGACTTTCTCTATTTTTCCAATTCAAGAGGATAGTTTTCTTAGCGATGCATATGGCAGTCAGAACCACGTGAACCAAAGATGTTGCAATCGGGACATCGTCCAGCTTCCCCAGTACACAAAGAGAGGGGGAAGTTGGGATATGACATTTCAGACATTTTGACAGATCCTCACATACTCTACCCCAAAATTCCTGGACAGGTGGGCAGGACCACAGTGCATGAATGTAATTGTCAGGAATGTTGTTTGTGCAGTGTGTACAGGTGTCAGACGACACAAACCCCATCCTGAACATCCGATGACCTGTATAGTGTACTCTGTGTAGAATTTTGTACTGAATTAATTGTAAATTGGGCTGTCTGATCATTTTAAAAGATTTTAAACAAGTTTGGGACCAGAAGTCCTGGTCAAAGCTAACTGATAGATCCACTTCCCATTTTTCAATAGGGATTGCAATTTTATCGTCTATTTTGGACAGTGTCTTATATACTTTAGACAGTAGTTTGGGGGGTTTGAGATTATAAAAGTCTAATACCCTTGGTGGTGTTTGTAATTCTATTTTATTGAGCTTAAATTTTTGTTTGACTACAGATTTAATTTGGTGATATTCTAAAAAGCTATTCTTATCTATTCCAAATTGGGAGACTATTTGATTAAATGGGATGAAGTCCAATCTTTCATATATGTGTTCCAGGTATAGGATTCCTTTATTTTTCCAGTCCGGAAGGTTCATCATTTTGTTGTTTTGCAAAATGTCAGGATTGTTCCAGATAGGTGTGCGTCTGCATGGTACTAGTGAAGACTCTGTCATTTTAAGACACTCCCACCATGCTGTCAGAGAGGTGCTGATACTAATACTTTTGAAGCTTTCATGTTTTCTTATGCTTAAGCTAATAAATGGTAAGTCTGAAAGCTCTATCGTATTGCAAAGTGTCTGTTCTATGTCTGACCAGGACTCATCTAGTGGGTTATCTTGCAACCATCTTGGTATATATTGCAGCCTGTTGGCTAAGAAATAATAATAAAAGTTGGGTAAATCCAGTCCTCCTCTGTCTTTGGTCTTCTGAAGCGTTTTTAAGCTAATTCGTGGGGGTTTATCCTGCCAAAGGAATTTAGTAATTGAGGAGTCCAGAGATTTAAACCAGTCAGCTGGAGGTTTGTTTGGGATCATTGAGAATAAGTAATTTATTCTAGGTAAGACCATCATTTTAATTGTAGCAACTCTCCCCATGAGTGATATTGGTAAGCATTTCCATCTTGCAAGATCATCTTCCACTTTCCTTAAAAGTGGGATGTAATTTAGTTTGGTTAGATCTGCTAACTTGGGAGAGATATTAATTCCCAGGTATGTGATATTCCCTGACTCCAATTGTGTATTAAGCAAATTGACAAATGAGAAATTAATTGGTAGAACTGTGGATTTTAACCAGTTTATAGAGTAATCTGAAACTCTGGAAAAAGAGTTTATCAGTTCTATTGCTTGGGAGAGAGAGGATTGAGAATTCTGGAGAAAGAGTAAAACATCATCTGCATAAAGACTGATCTTATGTTCTATTTTCTTACACTTTATCCCTTTAATATCTGTTGTTTGCCTAATTGCTGCTGCTAGTGGTTCAATAAAGATAGCAAATAGTGAGGGGGAGAGTGGGCATCCCTGCCTGGTCCCCCTCTGAAGACAGAAGCTAGCTGATATTTGGTCGTTCGTCCTGACACGTGCTGTTGGTGAACTGTATAATGTTTGTAGCCAGTTTATGAAGAAGTTCCCAAACCCAAATTTATGTAAAGTTGCAAATAAGAACTTCCAGTTAACTCTATCAAAAGCTTTTTCTGCATCTAGAGATAATATACTAGTTTCTATGTTTCTACTGTAAGAGAAATCTATCAAATTAAGTAATCTACGTGAGTTTGTGGATGACTGTCTACCCTTAATGAAACCAGTTTGGTCAGGGTGTATTATGAAGGGGGTTACCTTCTCTAATCTTTTGGCCAGGGCTTTACAAATTATTTTGAGATCAACATTAATAAGAGAAATTGGGCGATAGCTGGTAGGAAATGCCGGGTCTTTGCCTGGTTTTAACAAGAGACTAATATTGGCTGAATTCATGTTTGGCTGTAATCTGCCGCTCTCTTCGATTTCCCTCACCATTCTGAAAAATGTTGGAGCCAGAATGATCCAGAATTCTTTGTAGAATTCTACTGGGAACCCGTCTGGACCTGGAGCTTTCCTATTAGTCATGGATTTAAGGGCTTCCTGGAGCTCCGCTGATGTTAGTGGCGAGTCCAGGACTGTAACTTGGCTGTCTGATAATTTAGGAAGTGTTATCCTGTCAAGGAACTCATTGATCTCGTTATCTGATGGGTTTATCTGTGGTGAGTACAAAGTTTGGTAAAAGTCTCTGAAGGTGTTGTTTATTCTTTCAGGATCATATACTATATTCCCGGTTGAGTCTTTAACAGCAGATATGGTAGTTTTCTCTTTATTTATTTTTAATTGGCTAGCTAAGAATTTACCTGATTTATTACTATGTTCAAAGTTTTCTATTCGTAGTCTTTGTGCTAAAAATTGTGTCTTTTTGTCAATAATTCCATGAAGTTCTAATTTAGCTTTACGTAATTTGCTCATTGACTCTTCTTCTGTGGACGCCTCTAAAGACTTGATGATTCCTTCTAACTCCTGAATACGTTTGTTTTCTGTTTTTTTCTTATGTGACGAGAAAGAGATTATTTTACCTCTCATCACTGCCTTTCCTGCCTCCCAAAGAATAGATGCTGATGTTCCAGGCAGGTCATTATGTTCTAAATATAAAGCCCACTCCTTTTTAAAAAATTCTATAAAACCTTCGTCTTTAAGCAGTGATGTATTAAACCTCCAGTTTTTGCTTGGTGGGATTGTCTTTTTATTTACCAGAGTTAAAGAAACCGGAGCATGGTCGCTGACAGCTATGGGGTGTATCTCAGTGTCTGAAATGTCATCCAACAATGAGCTGCTGACTAGAAAATAATCCAAACGTGAATGAGAGTGATGGACGTGCGAAAAAAAAGTATATTCTCTACGGTTAGGATGAAGAGATCGCCATGCATCACAAAGCCCATAATCACTCATGTACTGTTTAACTATGTTAGTGGATTGCCAATTGCGCTGAGTCCCAGCTGTACTGAGCCAGTCTGTTAAGGAATTCATCCAAAAATTAAAATCACCTCCAAGTATAAGTGGACAGTCCAAGTGTTCGGAGAGTACAGAGAAAAAATTATGAAAGAATGGAGGGTCATCAATATTTGGACAGTATATGCTGACGATACATAAGCGCTGGTTCTGTATAGATATTTTTAACATTATAAATCTACCCTCTGGATCAGAAACTGTGTCCAATACTGTGAAATTTATGTTTTTGTGTATTAAAATAGCTACACCTCTTTGCCTAGAGTTATAGCAGGCAGAGAACATGCTGGGAAACTCAGGTGTTTTAAGTTCATCTGCAGATGTGGCAGATCTATGAGTCTCTTGTAACAATATTACGTCTGCTTGCACTCTCTTTAACTGATAAAAAATTTTTAATCTCTTCTCTCTAGAGCCAGCCCCATGTACGTTCCATGAAACAAACCTTAGTGCACCCATAGATGTGTGTGTGTGAGTAGCTATAATATGACGCCTTCATGTGTATGAGATAAGATAAGTAATTAAACGCATACATTAATCTTATAGTAAATAATAATAATAAGGGTGTTGTTATAATCATTATTATCATTTGCAACATTAAATATAATAATAGTAGTAAAAAAACAATAATAAAAAAAAACAACTTTAATATAAAAATATTAATGCTGATGATGATAACGTAAAATATATAATAAAAAAACAATAGTAGTAGTAATAATAATAATAATAATAATAATAATAATAATAATAACAACAACAACAACAACAAGACAAGCCCAACAGTGTTTTGATTGTGCAATGAAACGCCTTAGGCTACTTATCTGTGTGACTGCGTATGGAATCTGTGTGTGTGTGTGTGTGTGTGTGTGTCTGTGTGTGTGTGTGTGTGTGTGTGTGTGAGATTGCGTATGGAGTCTGTGTGTGTGTGTGTATGTGTGTATGTGTGTATATGTGTGCGTGTGTGTGTGTGTGTGTGTGTGTGTGTGTGTGGGGTGTGTGTGTGTGTGTGTGCCCGCGCAAGTTGTGTGCTGCAGTGTGCAAAGGGAAAAAAATTTGTGCCATGCAGATGTAAAAATCCAGAAGCAGATTAAAAAAAGGGAAAGAAAGGAATGATAAAGGTTTAAAAGAGAAAAAAAGAAGAAAGAAAAGAAAAAGTGTTGTGGGTGTGAGGTGGTGAGGGAATAGGTGAACATTTCTAAACGGATCTAGCAGCTATTAATCCTGACATGTTCAAGTGCTTTTAATAATAATAAATTTGTACCTGAAGTGTGTCTAATAAAGCCAGTCTGTTACTCCTCGTTCTTTGTAGATCTTACCGTCAACAAACAGTTTATCCACGGAGATCACAGCCCGCTTCCCATCTTGGATAAACTTCTTGCGCAGCGGGAAGAGAATTCTGCGGCGATCCAGAATTTCTTTAGGAAACTGATCGTTTACGCTGTAATCTTTACCTTTAAGCTTTCTCCCGCGGCTTTTAACAAGATCTTTCTGCTTAAAGTGCTCAAATTTAGCCACGATGGGACGAGGTCTTCTGCTGTCTGTTCTCCTGGCTCCAAGGCGATGTACCCGATGAAAGGTGATGTTCCTCACCGTTTCCTCCGGCACCTTCATGTGAGTGTGGAGAAAGTTCTTGATGGTTTGTTCACAATCCTCCGTTTCTCCTCCGGTCTGCTCTGGGAGGCCTGCGAACACCAGGTTATCTCTCATGCTGCGTGATTGGAGATCCAGAACCGTCTCCTTTAGAGCTTTATTGTCCTGGGAGATCCGATCTAATCCTGCAGTTAAGGAGGAAACCGATTCCCGCAGAGACGCCTTCTCAGCCGCGAGCCGCTCCACCTGCTCCTGGCTAAACTCCAGAGATGTTCGGAGGTCCTGGAACTCCTTGTGAAGCACCTCAAGCAGGTGGAGTCGTCCCTCAAATCCCAGAAGCCGTTTATCTATGGACTGTAGTAGATCTAAGACATCCTTGTGGGGAGATGAGGCCTCGGGCGAGTCCCGGGGACGGCTCCTCTTGGTCAACGGCGTTTCCGCCTCAGCTGCTGCTGCTTTCTTCGGTCCCATGACAAAAAACTCAAAAACCTCGTCAATATATGTTTGCAAATTTTCCAGATTTTCTCCTCTTACCTCCAGGTTGAGTGAGTTATATTTACCAGATTTATTAATTTTTTTGCGTTGTCAGTGAGTAAATTAGGCGAAAATCTGTCTTAATTGTTTGTGGAAGTTGATTAACAAGCTGCCATCTGCTTCAAGACGCCGCCGTGTGTCCGGTGATCGGGCCGTCAGCGCATGCGCATGCTCCCTATCCACAGGTCTTTAAAGCGTGTTGTCTTGTTTACGGTCTCTTTCTTCTGTTGCCATGTTTGCTCTGTGATATAATGTTCTGATTACTGACATTTTGTGTATGGTGGGGTGTTCTGATGTCCATAATAAATATTGGTCTGTGTGTGTTGGTTTTCTATATGTTCTATGTGTTCATGTTTAGGGTCCCGTCGTTCTGACTGGTTATTTTCATGTCCATAAATGCTATGCTGCCATCTGTTTCTGACATATGTGAACTTTATGTTGCCTGTGTCATCAATGTTATTCAAGTGTTGTGTTAGTGTTTCTGTTTGTCCTTTTGGTATGATTTCCAGTAGGGATGAGCGAGTACACCACTATCTGTATCTGTTCAAGCAACTAAATTATCTGTATCTGTACTCGGAATGGGCGTGGCATAACCCGTAAGTGGGCGTGGTTTAACCGGAAGTGAGTGTGGTTTACATCAATATATTATTTTAAGTCTGAAATTGATATGGAATGATCAGAAGTTGATTTGTGTATTGTTTATTTGAAAACTATTTACAGAGCAGCCTCAGAATTGAGATTAAATATTTTGTATCACAATAATAAAGGAACTATTTCAGAACAAGTGTTTCAATAAACTCAGAACATCAATATTTAAGTGCATGGATTAATACATCTGAACTCATGCAGTAGGAACTAGGAAACATGAAATGCTAGAACCAGACACAACTTTATGTATATTTTTTTATTTTCATTTGATTAAACAGATTTTTTTCTTAACGTTCTTGGCATTTTGAGAGCCTAAAACCCCAAAAAGTCTCCCAACCCTTAGCAAAAATGGTGACTTCTTGCACTTTCTGACTCACATAAATGGGTGTGAGAATGATTCCAGACACCAACGACTCTGTGGCTATTTTAAGAGGATATTTGTAACACGTGTTCAAAATCCCAGCAACAGAAGACCAAAGTGACACCTACTAGGAAACTGAGAACCCTTGTAACCTTTTAAGATATTTTGTCTTCCAAATGCTGTTCGTCAATTTACTTCCCAGTAAGACAACTGGTTTAGGAGTTGGATAGCCAATCGCAATATCATACTGAAAATCTTTTAAGCACCTTTGCTGATAAAAAAACAAACAAAAAAGACATCTAATAAATTGTCATTGCCAGTTTAGCTATGTAGTTACGTAGTTTATTTGAAACTGTACATAGTATCCCTGTCAAGTTTTATTAAAGTTATTTTATTAAATAGAGACACTTTGCTACCCAGAGATATACTTTTCTGTTAATCAGCTTAGGATGCTCAAGCCAGGCCTATACTGATTATGTAGGAATTTGTATAATCAGCTTGTCTCTTTACATCATCACCAATTAGGAAATCAGCAAAAGGCCTACAGTAAACAATACATTTATCACGGAACGTAACACATTACTTAAGCTACACAATAAAAGCCATGATATCTTAGTGAGCCAGGATGGAGAGTCAGTGTGAAGAAACAGGTTTTCAGCGTTGATTTTATTTGATCAACCGTGTGGGCAGCTCATGTGAAAACGTTGTCTGTTTCTCAGAACAAGATTAACTCCTGCTCAGGCACCACTGTGCACTGTAGTTGCCTTGATATTCTATACGTCTGTAAATGTAATTGCCTTTCTGCCTAGCAGTATGGCACCAGACATCCCTCAGCTTTACCTGTTGTCATACCCTTCATTATGTTAGATGCATTAATACCTGTAATTTCATGCCTACAGCTAATGAAACAGTGCAGGTTGTGTGCATACAGTACAAGGTTTACTTTATGGTCTGGTTATTCCTTTGGCTCTGAACAACCTAAGTTAAGTTGCTTGTTTCAACATAAGACTTTTAAATATAGAGAAAAATAAAAACATAAGGCAATTAAAATGTGTTTATTTGACAGGGAGGAGTTGAGAATTGGTCAGTATTTGAAGACCATACCCTTAAAGACCAAATTCACTAAGAAACCTCTTTTTACTTGTTACTTTAGAAATCTGATCAATGAGTCTGAGTTTTGCATGCACGCTGAACGTCTTCTACCCCTATTTCCTACATTAGCCGTTAGTAGAAATTAGACAGGGAAACGCTCGGATTAGAAATGCCAGTCAATTCCACGTCACATTGAAAGTTAGCATTTGTAGACTTGCCCATCTTAACTTGTGACAGTGAAGCCTGTAGATTTACAGTTAAAATATGAAAAATTTATATATATATTTAAAACAAATGCCTCCACAGGGCATTTAAAGGTATGCAGAATGAATGTACAGTTTCTCCTTTAAAAGCTATTATTAAAAAAAGTATCTAAATTTTATTTTGTTGGGCACGACCCTGGGTTTACCTTTACATTTACCAGCCACTAGAGGGCAGCAAGGCAAGTCTGGGATTGTGTAAAATGGCAGATTTGACAAGTCAAGCAGCTGGTTCTGAGCCCAGAAGATTTTCTGTAGTCCTTATCCTGTACGGTTTGTCTCTGGAACGTGTCAGCACCCCAACGGCTGGAAAATTAGTCCTGTTGTTGCAATGTCACCTCTGAACACCAGAGTTTGCCAGAGTGTCTGTGGTCCATATTCAACGTTCAACAAAGAAAACAATCTTTTATGTAGTGCCTCTCAAAATAAAAATCACGAGATGCTTCACAAGGATCAAAATAAATAAACAAATAAAAAAGAAAAAAAATCATAAAAATTAGAAGTTTAAAAATGTGATTAAAAAGGTAAGGAAATGAAAAAAGAAAATTTAAAAAGAGGTAGTCAGTGTATGCCAGGAAAGATGGAATTGGTATCGGAATTAACATCCAGGAGAGAGCAGAACACACCTCACCTCGTAGAACTTTACTGTTAGCATTAACTCCACAACATGGCAGAACTCCTTCAGACGTGTTATTTGTGGAGGCAAAACATCAATGTTGCAGAGCAAGTGGAGTCAGTGACAGTTGCTTTGCTTTTAGCCAGTCAGAGGCGAGATGTCCAAAAATCAGGAAATAAGACTCCAAATTCTGACGTCCTCTTCTCACCTCTCTTCTCCTCTGGCAAACGTCGACTTCCTGAAACAGGAGTGCCAGAGCTTTTGTCCCTCCATAGAGATAATCCCAAGGCATTAATTTATACTAGAGACCACTGCAAATGTGTTAATAAAATCAGCGAACTTGGCCTTAAAAACATAGTGAAGAAGTGAACAAACTAATCACAAACACAGGCTTTACTCTAAACTGTCAAAGGGTTTGCTTCGGTTTGAGAACGCAGCACTCAGGCAAAGATGAAATAAGAGGAGAAATAAAAATGGAGGTGTTTTTCCACACACCCTTGACCCTGTTGTTTATATACCTCTAAAGGCAAAGTTTTGGAAAAGCTCTTCATCAGATAATTGCTCCAGACTTTCACACAAGTCCTTAAGCTCACACTGTCAATATGTTATTAGCTACTGCCAGACCTCACAGGTGGAAGTTATTATCTGTGTAAAATATGGCATAAATAGCGTTTCTGAACACCACAATGTCCCATCCCTGTGAAGAGAGAACATACAGACAAAAGCAGTATTTACTTTCCTGTACCTGAGTAATTGATTGTTTTGTGGTCAGGAAGGAGTGGGGGTGATCACAGCACTATCGGCTTCATTGGCTTCAGAGTCTGAGCCAATCAATGCATCGACACAAAGGGAGTTCTTGTGCCATCAGTCAGCCAGCCCATCTCATCACTCTGTTTATTCATCCGTGGTAAACAATAACAACCTTCATGCTTGCCTGAGGTTCTTCCTATAATCACTCGAGCATGTAGGACTGAGATATAGCCACCTGGATAGTTTACTCTTGGTTCTTACAGAAGAAAAGAAGTGTGCCTCAGAGCTGTGTGCCATAGTTTTATCCTCACAGTCCGCTGGGATGAACAGATAATGGACTCACATGCATAATAGTGACATAGGGTTGAATTGTACTTCTACCGCTAACTAACATGTTGTGATCCATAAATAAAAGCCTGTATTCAGATTAAATTATTCAGCACGCTTTGCTTTTGAAAACGGGGCAAAAAAATATATTAAGTGTATAAATGTAACATAATATCTCTACCTGCTTAAATGAAAAGCTTTTAAACAATGTTCATTGTAAAGCAAAATGGCGAACTGTGTTCTACCTCTTTTGAAACTTGCAAAAAGAATTGTGAATGTTATAAAATGATCATGCTGTATGAGGATTTAAACAAGTGAATACAAATAAACCACCTGAAAATTAACATATGAGAAAATAGAATGGGAAAGGTTAAGGGCAGGATTAGTGTATGAGAAATTAGAAAATATTGGCAACATAAAGACAGCATGATGAATAAATAAAAATTCATGAATATGAAAAATGCATGAGAAAACAAAAATGTTATTGAAAATAAATTGTATAAAAAGATAATTTAGACATTTGAAAATCAAAGCATGTATGTGGAAAATACTGAAAACATTGAGAAAAAATGATAAAGGTGCAAAAGTGGTACAATTATTGGAAAAATGAGAAAATATAACAATCATGAAAAAATTGAGAAATCATAAATGAGAAAATAGAGGAAACAAAAGTATGTTCGTGAAAGTGGCATGAGAAAATGTAAGACAATTAGAAAGCATGGGAAAATTATATAGAAAGGAGCTCAACATAATAAAAATGAGAAAGCATGTATGAGAAAGTATTATAAGAAGAAGAGATAATACATCTGAGAAAATAAATGTGTGAAAGAATGAGAAAGAACACATAAGGAAACAATTTAATGAGAAAAAAGAATGAGACATTTTGACAAGCCAACAAATCAGGTGTTCAAATTGTAACATTTTTTTCAGTAGGAGAAGAAGCCTTTCCAAAGGAATAATGTGTACCTTTAAGCCAGGCAGGTGACATGTGAGGACCAATTACAGAGACTCCATTGCTTTTATGAATCCCAGTTAGCTGCAGAAATCTTGCTTTCCCAATTTAGGAATGATGTGCCTCTAGTAATACTGTACTTCCTGCTGAACAGCAAAGGACATCACTGCCTCAAATTGACAGAGGCACACAAAGGCAGGTAATCAAAAGCCCTTCTACTGTAATGAGGAAGAAATATTAAACAGTACATCCTTTGCCTTTGATCCACCGTACCACCTTTGGGCATGGTAATAAGTCTAGATGCTAATGTGTGACGTACTAACAATAGAAACTAAATGCCCTTGATAGGCAGTGAATGCAAATACAATTCAGGTCACATAAAGTAGTTTCAGGGCATGGTGTCAGATCTAAAAAAATCATTGTGCAGGAAGTCCAAGTAGTGCAGTAGCCTGGCAAGCCATCCTACATATGTGAATATATAGTTTGGCCACGACCCATCGACTTTGTGGTTGTGGGGCGGAATATAAGGTTGTCTTTCAAACAATTTCCATACTGTATGCCAGGGGTGTCAAACTCAAACTCACAAGGGGCCGAAATGAAACTCTGGGACGGAGTCGAGGGCCAAACTTAATATTTTTAAAAAAGTGACGGCAAATTTGCACATTTTCTTTATCAACATATATGCAATTTTGAACCTTTAAATTTGGAAACAAACTTATTTCTGCATTAACACTGAATGTGGAATAACCAAATTACACACGAGCAAGTCCGTTTTAAATAAAAGGCATCAGTGGTATTCATTACTTGTGGTATAATCAGCATTTTTAAAATCTATTCAGGATTTATGTTTTCTTGTTTATTCATTTTTCTTATTTTTATTCTCCTTTTTTCTCCTGTAATACGTGTCATCGCTGCTGTGACATCTAGCTTTCCCCACTGAGGAACAATAAAGGGATTTTCTATTCTATTCATCTATCTGCAGCCTTTCCACTTCCTGTTTACTGTAGGTTAAATCTTTTCTCACGGGCCAACAACAAAATAAAAATATCATTTTATCTTAAATGAAAATGCAACATCTCACCTGTTAACTTTCATGTTTTGGAGCAGAAAAAGAGCATAAAACCAACATATTTAAAGCTCAGTTTGCTCCACTGGTTTACTGTGATGCTCACCTGTTCCAGCCAGATACCTGCATCATGGGGTTGATCTGAGCTGAGGAGGAGATTCCTGTTGTTTTGTTCATCTTCATCATAATAATGACAACATTAGATGACAACAGGTGCTCACATAGGTTTGTGCTGATGAACATGTCTGAGCAGCTTGACCATGTTGTTGTGTGTCGGGGAGGAAACACAACCACAGAATCATGCTGGTTTGAGCGTGTCGCTGCTCGCTGGAGTTATGTCGGCTCTGTCTGGAAGTTAGTTGGAACACTTTTTCTTTCAGTCGTGAACACATTACTGAGCGATTAAAATCTCCGTTTCTGGGCTTCAACGTCAGAAAATAGCTGAGTGAACTCAGCGCTGAGTGAGAGGAGTTTAGTTTGTCCGAGACAGCGGAGCTGCAGAGACCGGCAGCAGGCGCTGGAAAAACACAAAGGAGGGGGCTTCGTCGGCTCCGCGCTGACGCCGCAAAGCATCATGGGAGTTGAAGTATGTGCGGTAAAATCGGCCAGCGGGCCAGTTTTAATATATTTTTGATATTTATCTCGCGGGCCACATAAAAATGCTCCGCGGGCCGCATCTGGCCCGCGGGCCTTGACTCTGACATATGTGCTGTATGCTATTGGACAATGAACAACTTGACATACTCACCACTATGGATGTCAGTCAATGGGCCAGTCCTCCACACACTGTTTAAGGAAGATGCAAATATGTCCTTTTTCTAAAGAAAGGACTTAAGTACCTCTATCTTTATTTAGGATTTTTAAAAGGAATAAAGAAAAAAGTTCACAATAAAACATTGCTAATGCCTTTGATATTTTTATGCTACATGCAAATACAAAAAGACAGTCCTCAACATTTTTTTCTAAACAAAAAATGTCATCATCCTGGTCTGTTTTACTACAAAGTGCCACATCCTTTACAAACAGGGCTGCTTATTAAGTTTCTGAAGCACATGTTTTAGCATTCAGACTTTAATTCAGTGCATAATACAGCGCTACATTATACTCTAGTACCCATTCACAATGCAGTGAAAAGTAATTAGCTGTTGGGATCCAAGGTTAAATGGGCCAATATTGGTTTTTCAGTCAACAGCCTAATCCAGTGGGTAAAGTCATGAGACAGCTTGACAGAATCACACAAATATCAGTGCCAACAAGATGAGATCATCTTCCCTTACTTTCAACTGCCAGCTCAGTTTTAACTAAAAAGGGCTTCTTTTTATTTAGGTACACACAGCAGGTCCTTTGATCCTTCAGTCAGCAGTCAGTAGAGGCTTGAGAGTGAGAAGAAAGTTCCTCAAAGTAAAACCTAAAGGACCTGAGGAAGCAGCACAGCACTTAACATACCAGCAGTTCTTCATGTTAACAAATTCCTCTAGAAGGAAGGAAAGAAGTAATAACAATAATAGACATCTGGTGATTCACTTATCCATTTTACAGTTTAATTCCTTTGATTTGATTTGTTTGCTGTTGGCTTTTGTACAAATAGACTGTCTGTATTGCTTTAAATGTTGGATTATCGTATCCTAGATCTCCTGTCTGAATTATGTCTCCTTTTAGAAAAAGCTTTCCAAAGTGTTTGCCAGTGTCACAGAAACAGCCGTTAGTTTTGGAGGAAACAGAAAATCTGTTTGCTGTTTCCTACACATGGTGCTACAAGCAACACCCTGCTGCTTGATTTCATACACACAATATGGTATTTATAGGAAGAATGTACAGTGAGAATGTGTGCACCTGATGCATTCTTTAGACTGAGCCTGCACACAATTCTGCGGAATAGTTTCAGCCTGATATGGTGGAAATGGGAAATGAGGCAACAGAATATAAAAGAAAACAGGCATTTTCATGGAACTTGTTGTCTTATTTATTATGAGTGCTATAAATAAATGCAGTTGTGTCTAAAATTTGACTAATGTGGTGTTATTAGTAGTTTCCTTATTGTTTTTTATATGAATGTGAATTTAAAGATTGGTCTAAGTACAAGATCATAGCTGGGTAATGAGCAGATGGAGGCACCTAAGAACTGTTGATATTTTTTGTTTGAAGTGGGATAATGAAAACCTTCTGAGCTGTTGGTATCTTACCTGTAGTAGATGGTAGTCAAAGCCATTTCAGGTTGGAGAATGAAGCAGTACGAGCATTGTTTCTGCAGCATTTGTTGCTCTGAATTCACAGAATATCACATTTCCAGTCAGCGTATTTTACTAAGCCAGCAAAGGAATGGGCTTTGAATGTTGGTCACAAATTTCAAATGGCATTGGGATGGGAGTCTCCAAACTGTCTTAAAGATGGGGTATGTAGTTAAAAATACAAAACCAGCTTAAATCAGACTCTCTGACTTTGATCTATGATACAAAGCATCTGTCATAATTGTTTCCTAGCAAAACAAATCATGTGATTGTAAAGCATTGACCAATACTTTAGTGAATCCTCATGAAGGAGCTGTCAATGAATGAGAATGCGCTGCAGTCTCCAGCGTGCACTACACAGCGATGCGCCTCAGTCACCTTAGTAATTAAGTAAGTAACAATTATTTATTTAGCACTTATCACTGAAAGAAAAATCAGAAAGTACTTCACAAAGAAGAAAACTAAAAAATCGTACCTTTCTAACAGATGGTTGTCTATATAGACCAAATCATCAGATTCTACCAATCTGTTCTGTGGGGTACCCCAAAACTATTTTAGGTCCTCTCCTGATTTTACTAAATATACACTTTCTTTGTCAATAGTTTATTTAATAATGTCTTTTATCACTTATGTGCAGAAGACATTCAGCTGCACTGCTTCTTTAAGAGTTCTGACTTCTAAAACCTGTCTGAACTGTTCCAGTGTCTATTAGCTATCACTAACGGTTCTTAGCACACCGACAAACAAGAAGAAGCCTGTTGTTTTCAATGGAGTACCCAAAACAAGTACGGAAGTTACCGGTTCCTCTACATAACCTCTTCTCTTTGGTTCATCTGTTTGCTTTTGACACAGTAAGCTAATCATACCAAGGTTTACCTGGAACAAAACTGAGACTCAGGTGTTCAGAAGCACCAGAGTTTGTTTCTTAGGTCTGCACCAGAGTTGCACGAGATGGGATTTCACATCTAGAAAAAAAAAATCAGACTTTAAAGTGGAGAAAAGCGGTCTGCTGTGAAAACTCACAAAAATATTTTGTTACGAGATCGTAAGAAGAGAGCACGGCATGATGGATTTTGTCCCAAATTATTTCCTAAACCACACACGATCCCAAAAAACTTGACGCAAATGTGTCATAAGTACAAATTCCCTATGATTCCAACTGAACATTTGTGCATTTTCATGCAAGTGTGTTTATCAAACCAGTTTCCAACAATCACAACCCAGTGAGATACACATTTTATGATGGGGAAAAGTCATATGACAACAGCGGTGTCCAATACAAAAAATTTGGGATTTGAAAAGAAATGTACATAAATTGGTAAATGTCAAATAAAAACACACTACTCTGATGTGTTGTGCGCACTAAACCTTTATCTAAGATACTAAACCTTTACCAGGTTTCAGCTCTCTTTATCTCTTCGTCATCTTAGCAGGGTTGCCAGGGATTCACTCTAAATCTCAAGGCTGAGCTCACTTTTTGATCCGCAAGGCTTTCAGAAGCCCTGGAGAATTTCCTGTAGTGACATCATCTGATCATCCCTTGAGTGAATTCCACCACTAAAACAACATCGATACTGAAATATCTTCTTATCATGGAATTAACTCCAACCTTTTTTGAAAGATCTCTAATCCAGTCGAGGAACTAAATCTATGAGTGACTGGTTTGTTTTGGTCCTTGTGTTCCCTGAGGTGTTTTTTTCTCAGATCTTTTGCCATCACAGTAATCTTGGGAATTATAGCCTGCGATTTCTTTTACCCTTGACTACCAGATGTCCATATTCCACCTTTAACTAGGTTTTCCCCTTTTCTGGATAAAATCAGTTCCATTGGCACTGAGCATAAACATTTAATGATGCTAAATCCAGGAAACTTTAAAGGGACTTTACAGAGTTTTGAATTTTAATGCTCGCGATTGCCCCCTCAGGCCAAAAGCATAACGGCAGCTTCAACAGTAGGCTCGTGCACGAGGCGCGCATGCTGTACGTGCACACTCCTTAACGAAAATAGCAGCTCAGACAGTCCTGTGTGTGTGTGTGTGTGTGTGTGTGTGTGTGTGGTCCGGAGGACAGAAGACAAGAGAACGTGCAGCTAATTAATTAAATAATTTGATTCTGTACCTTTCTCTTCAGCACAGCCGATAAAGGTTTAAGATGGGTCAGTCCGTCAGCTTCACAGATCATTCCCTTCCCTTGCTTGAAAAACTGTTCCAAAATGAAAGTTGAACCCACATCTTTTTTATCTGTGAATTCAATGCCATTCAGTGAGTCTCAAAAAAAAATTGGGCATCTTACTGTAAAAAAAATATACCATTAATGTAAAAAAGAAACTCTAAATAAACTACGTTCACATCCAGAATGGAACCCGGGTCCCCTGCACGAGAGTCCAACGTCTAACCAGCTGAAGCACCAATGACGTCTTCGGTATCTGTAATATTTATATTCTTGATTACAGCTAAAACAACGTTCAAAGAATGGTTTGGAGCGAAAATGGCTATTTTGTTGCTAATTTGCGGGAAATATCTAGAAGAAAGTAGCTAAGGGTCCTCAGAAATGTAGCTAGCTTTGTCACTAGGCGTTAGGAACAGCGACAAAGACTAAAGCTACGGATAGCAAATGCTACGGGCGATGCCTGAGCGTGAACGCGCATGAAGCAGCCTGCTTGACCTGAACAGCTCTCTTTTTCTGTGATTTTACAGAAAAACAGGCAATCACAGTAAAACTGCCAGGGCTCATTCTACAGGACCAGGGCATTGCAGGAGAATGTATGAAGAAGAAATGTATTATTTCTATACATGTGTTGGCTGTCAAACTTCCATAATGCCCCTTTAAGCCATGTTTTGCTGCAACAAGTACTCAGTGGTAAAACCTACACACATTGGTAAGGCATTAAAACAATAACCTGTGAGTTCAAAGTTTCCTGTCTGTTCTGCACCACTCACCTATGAGGTAACTCTGCTATTGTGCAGCATTGCGTCAGATTTTGTTGCTGAGAATGTTGCTGAAAAGCTTGATCCAAAAAAAAATTTCCTCTGCAAACTTCAGTGTGTAGAATTTCTGCAGTGTGCTCTCGAGAAATAACATTTACAAGAATTTTTGGGGGGGGTTGTTAGCATTTCAGTTTGCACCCATTAACACTGTTGCACAAACTAATCATTTTATTTGGTTCCAACAATCACAGCTGGATATCTTTTCTAAGCTTTCAATCAGGATTTTATACCCAATTTGGAGGGATGGGCAAATCCTCTCTGGCAGGCATAAAAATAACAAATTATTTCAGAGTCGGACAAGAAAAAAAATTAATAACTCAAACTAGATTAGTGTCATTGTGCAATTAGGTCCCCACTCCCACTCTGACCCTGTAAGTAGGTTGTGCACAGGCTCCATCCACTGTTAAGAATAATTGTTTTTATCAGCTTTCTGCAGATACCAGCCAACAAAGAGCTATTAAAAGGCTTACTTTGATGTTGTCATGCGACTTGCTTGGAGGCTTTTGTAGGTTAATGGAAGGATAATCAGGAGTATTTGATCTCTGGAGTAGCCGGTATTAGCTTGTGACAGACATTTTTTTCTCTTTTTCTCTGCAGCTGCATTTTTTTAACCACCACACATTGACAAGGTTTTTTGTTTATTTTTTTAAATCAGCAGATATTTGTCCTGGTTTTAACTGTTGCCTTTAATATTTTTACGTATCCGCAACCTAGTTTTACTGAAATCTAATCAAATGTATTCAAGTTTTAAATGTCAAGAGTCAAATTTAGCAAGTGATCTGTATTGTAGTTAGGATGTGGAGTGATTAGACCCAACATTTGATGGACTACTTGCAAACAACCCAGTTCTGTGATCTGGTTTTAAGGAGGCCATGATTACTAGTTTGTGTCTGATAGCTGTTGATCATTTTTGCTTTTAAATGCAGCCAACTATGTGGTATTTTTTTTTAGTACCAGGATTATACCATTAGGTTTTAAAAACAGTGCAGTGAGACAAACTGTTGGGAATCCCCAATGGGTTGTATCACTGATGTCTTTTATAATCCAGCGTTCTAACTCTGGAGAAAAAAAAATTAAACAAAACAATTGTTGTCAAGTAGGAGTTGGTTTGTAACAGACATTAAAAAAGAAGATCCATTAGAGAGCAGAAACATTAATCTTTTAGATGCCTACGAAGGAATTTTCATAGATTATTCAAACATTTGATTTAAACATCATGTTCATTCAACACTTATGATCATTGTAACGTATAACTGTAAAGTCACATAGGAACTTTGAGTAGGTTCACTTTATCCAGAGTGAGGAATGCAGCAGCCAGGCTCCTGCATCAGACCTTGGGTGAGAATGTTATGTCTTCTTGTATGTAAACAAGAACTTAGCTGAACCAGGGTTTATGTCTGTAAATGAAAGGTCATCTTGTGGCCTATTAGATGTTGAAAATTTGACCACTTGCTATGTTACACATCCAAACACAAACAAAGCATGTGACCTTATTTAAAGCTCACCAATTTTCAGTTTGGCTTAAAAAAAGAAGACAATCTACTTTACATAAACTGTTATCCTGATGCTAACATATTATAGGCAAATCTCCCAATTGTCATCACTCACACAAACATTTTCTCTTATTACACATAACTTGAGTTAAGAGTAAAAAAAACTTTTAAAAGTAGAAGACGTTTTTATTTTCTTGCTGCTTGAGTCAATTCTAGTGCACCTCACGCCTCAATTACCTATAGTGAAATTCCATGTGCTTAGTTGACAGCAAATTGTTTTAATGAGATTTTCTCAGAGTTTTCTTTTACGGCTCACATTATATGGGAGCAATAATTCCCCATTAGTGTTGCCGTAGATTTTTATTATTGTAAGATAAGAAATATTTTCTAGGATGTTTAAAATGACCAATTCTTATGGAAAATGTGGTTTTTAAATGCATGTAACACTAATATTTGACTTGTTTTTAAATATAAAAGGTGATTTGTATTCGTACAGCATACATGGGCTTAAATCGGATTCTATTCATTTAATACTCCGGTAAGCAGAAAGGCTCTTGGTTATGATTATAATTAGGGATGGAATATGGACACACACACAAAACACTTATTTTAAAGAAGATTGTCTGCCAGCTTAGATACTTAAGCTATCTATATATATATTAGAAGGGGCTTTCAGATTGTTATTCATTAAATATTCATTTTAATGTAATTATTATTCATAATGAGTTTTCTTCTTTCAAACAATAAACTAATTTATACACTTAAAAAACTTCTAATTTATTTATAAATGAAGGTAAACTAGTGACATCATAGCTCTATTATACAAAAAGAACTTAATTAGTAAAAACTTTTCTTAAGTATGAACTGTTTATGTACTTGCTGTTCTTTATCTCCGTTACAGGAGCAGCAGTTACTCTTTGGTACTTTCATTAAGTGTTTTATTCACAACTAATCACTTTTTTTTCTCTGCTAGTGGGCCTTCAATCTGCATTTTATATGGGTTACCACACACTTCCAATTAACTCTGACCACAGTGGTCCCTTTAGGGTGATTAAGGTGGACGAGTGGATGATTAATGGGGTGATGATGGAGCGAGAGTGAAGCAGGAAGTGCAACCTGGGAAAGTGTAATGTGTGTTTTTTGGCAGGGAGATGGGATAATGTTACATTTGTGCATTCTTTAAACACAAGTGGTCTATTTCTGATGTAATTGTGTGTGTTTAGGTCCTTGAAGACACATGATGTTCTCTAAATCTAATTCATTGATGGAGGTAGTTATTTATTGAGTAGGTTTATTCCTTCAGAAACACACAGCACTGCTCATTTCTGAAAAACATATGATCAGAATAGTTTTTTTTTCTACATCACAATTATGATTATTTACCACCATTACTATCGAGAGTTCACATTTTAAGGACACTGTGGTTACATCTGCTGATGGTAGAGATTCACTATTTTTTAGTGGTTTGAATTACTTTTATCATGGTAGAATAAATGCAGACTAACATAAGAAACGCAAACCCATTTAGGATAATATATTAAGGCAACGCTTCAAAACACACATGGACACCAAGCAAATAAAGCTACTTTTCTACTTGACCAATTAATCGACTTCTACAGTATCAGGGAAGAGCTGCTATGGAAGCCCAGATGTCCAAACATGGAGAGAAAAAAGGGACAAATGTTCAACTTAATGCCCTTCTCACAAGATGAGGATTTCTCCACGTTGCACACAGCCTAGTAGAAAGTGGCTGGACTGCAGTTATTTTGAAAAATGTCTATCAATGTGTGGGAGCTTATAATACTTTTAGTATTTGGCAAATGAGTTTGTCCATGTCCATGGCAGTGTTTCCCCTACACAGGCTCAGCTGATTTTGGCCTACATGTCAGTCTAGCCACCCTTTATTGGATCCTCCTCAGCCCTGGTTACTCTAGTGGCTGGCCAATCACAGAACTCTATCTGTTTGATGGGCCAGTCAGAGCGCTCTCAGTTTGGTGGAAGAGGATGTTACTGTAATTGAGCGAAATTAAAATGGCGACGGCTCATTTTAAAAGGATTTGGCACTTTGGACAAGTTTAACTCGGGCTTTTCTTTGAGTCAAGAGACGTGTGTTTTTGTCTTCTTCGACAGTGTATGACGGACTGCCCCACTGACTGACATCCGTAGCAGTGAGTACATCACATTGTTTGTTGTCCAACTGCATGAGGAGACTGTTTGAAATGCAACTGTAGATCCTGTCCCACGACAGAGCAGTCAATGGGTTGTGGCCAGATTATATATTCATAAATATAGGACGTCATTCCAGGCTAGATACTCACTAGAAAAGCACACAACTCTGGCACAAAGTTCCTGCAAAGTGACCACTCCTGCTTCAAAATTCAGATGGCCAAGCCCAAGTTGTCCATCCTACTTCCAACCAGGACCTTTACAAGTGTCACGGCTGCCAGCCTTGAGTGAGGAGCAGGAGCCAAGATCACCAAGCTCCAGTGAATCAGCCTGACACCGCCCCTCCTCCTCCTCTCTCCCAGGCTGCTGAGGAGCACAGCTGAACTGAATCTACCTGATGAAGCACACACCTGCATAAAAGGGCTGTGCCTTCAGCAGTCTAGGAGGCAGCAGTGCAGGGGTTCTGCTGTCCTCCAGGTTTCGTATCGTATCGTATCGTATCGTATCGTATCGTATCGTTTCGTTTCGTTTCGTTTCGTTTAACCCCTTTTCGGTCGTTCCTTTGGTTGTTTGGATGAGTTTTACTTAAAAGTTTAAACTCTTGGATGATCCATAAGGATCTTTCGTGTGGAGGTTGTTTTTAAGGTTAACTTTGTCTGTGGCTATTTTACTGACCTCGGTTTTAAACACCTTCCGTAGTGGTAAAGCTTTTAAAAAAAGTTTTTACCAGGTGTTTTTAGTCAGTACAATGTTTGTAGCCTTTTATCAACTTCAGGATTTTAAAACACCTTCGTTGCGGTAAAACTTTTAATTTAAGTTTTAACCAGGTGTTTTATAGTTGATGATTAGTTGAGATGTTAACCTTTTAGAGATCTGTTTGCTTGTGTTTTAATACCTTTTGTACGAATAAACCCATTTTAAACTCCTCCACCAGTTCTTATGTTCTCCCCATCCTTCACACTTTTAACGTCTCATGTTGGGGACGTAACAACAAAGATACACCACCCTGACCTTGTTACAGCAATGCATTCTTTATTAGGGCTTGCAAAGACTATCCAGGTTTGGATGAATGTTTTACATAGTAGATGGGTATTTGTCCTTTTGCACAACATGGCAGCAAATGTAATTTAGACTGATAACATTTGAAGTAACTGGGATAGATTTTTAGGTTTGAATGCCATCTTACAGTTTTGGTCTCTGCATTCCAAAGCTTAAAGTTGAGTCTAAAAAATGAAAATATAAAAATAAGATTTCTTTACGAAGTCTGTGGATAAAAAAAAGTTCATAGACACTATTTAATGGATTTTTGTTGGGAGTGCTTTTACAAGTTTGGTGAGCCATTCCTGCCAGAAGCAAGTCTGGGAGTGAGAAGACTTCCATACATCATTGTACTTAGGCATTACTGTGGGTAATGAAGTGTGAACTAGGAGTAGCACTTCATTTTGTCATAAAGAGTGTGAGGGAGCTCACTGTAGCACGAGGAGATTGTGGACCGTCTTCAGGCGATTCCAGCCAAGTGCCTCAAATTACGGTTGTCAGTTAGATGAATAAAAAATGAACTCTTGCTATCGTTTCTTATTTCACCTGAAAGTGGAAGAGAATATAGTCTGTTTCTGCAGAAGATGTTCTCAGGATGATCCTAGAAATAAAGATGAATAAATCACTTTTGAGGATTGCCTTATTTATTTATTGTCTTGACTGCTTTTTATTGACTATGAATGAGAATATAAAAGGAAAAAAATAAGACAAAATTAAGGAAAGCTATTCCCTTGCTCTAACACAGCTTGTCCTCAAGGTCATTAGAAGCCAGTCAATCCCTCATTGATACAAACTAGGTGTGTTGGTGCAGCAAATCATAAAAAACATGAAGGCACAACCCTAAAAGAACAGGGGTCGCATTTATCAAACATTGCATAGAATCCTTACTAAAGCTGTACTTAAGGTCAGCAAAAAAAAAAAAAGTACTTAAGCCAAGTAGGTTTGTGGTCTATCAAACATAGAGTACGCACAGCTGCACGCAATCTCCGCTTCATAAATCGCAGACTAACGAGAATGTTTCTCAGCTGCATTTTAGTCACATCCCACCCTCACCACGCCCACTTACTGCCATAAATAGTCAATGCAAAGTGCCTTGTGGATCTCATGCGTATACATAAGCAGGCTGTTGCAGCGCTCCGCCAATGACATGGTGACAGTAGATCAAGGCAGATCAAGGAAGCACAATTTCACAGAAGCAGAAGTTGAGGTACTTGTGGGCGAGGTGGAGAAATTAAAGGAAGTGCTTTTGCAAAACAAATAAGAGAAAATTCACAGAGTGGCACAGCATTGCTGAAGCCGTCAATGTTGTGAATTCTTCAGAGAGATCTATGGCGGATATAAAAAAAATGGTCCAATCGGGATTTGATCCCCAGACTCCCGGGTGAAAGTCACACATGCTAACCAGTCAGCCAAACAAAGATCTCCCCTGTATAAGTAGCCAGGGTGCATGATCTATTGGTTCACAGTGACAGGACACACACTTTCACAGACGTGTGATGTTCTGTTACAAGCTGTCCCCCTGCTGATATTCTGCATTCCGTATTCTGCGCTTCAGACTGTGTGTGTGTGTGTGTGTGTGCGCGCGCGCGCGCGCGTGTGTGTGTGTGGGTGCGTGTGTGCACGTGGCGGTCTTGTTCTATGTGAAAATGAAGCGGTACAAGTGATAATGCTGCTGGATTTCAGAATTTTATCCTTCTCAGCAGCAGCTCTGCAGGTGTTCCCCATGTCCAAAATGTGCGTAAGCAAGGTCCTTAGTCAACTTAAAGTTGCGCACATTTTTCCGCTGTTTTCTTTCATAAATCCCAAAGTTTGCGTGTAAAGTTGCTTACGCAGTTTTCCGACCCCGTTTTGTGCGTAAGCAAGCTTGATAAATGAGGCCCCAGGGGTCTCATTCATCAAACATTGCGTAGAAGAATCCTTACTAAAACTGTACTTAAGCTCAGCAAAAAAAAGTACTTACGCCAAGTAAGTTTGTGATTTACCAAACATAGAGTACGCGCAGCTGCACGTAATCTCTGCTTCATAAATCGGAGACTAACGAGAATGTTTCTCAGCTGCATTTTAGTCACATCCCGCCCTCACCACACCCACTTACTGCCATAAAAAGTCAATGCAAAGTGCCTTGTGGATCTCATGCATATACATAAGCCAGCTTGTTGCAGCATTTCGATCATGACCGCCGATCAAGGAAGCGCTATTTCACAAGCAGAAATTCAGGTACTTGTGGATGAGGTGGAGAAATGAAAAGAAGTGCTTTTGCAAAACAATTGAGAAAATCCGGAGTGGCACAGCATTGCTGAAGCCGTCAATGCTGAGTTCTTCAGAGAGATCTGTGGCGGATATAAAAAAAAAATGATCCGATCAGGATTTGATCCCCAGTCTCTTGGGTGAAAGTCACGCGCTCTAACCAGTCAGCCAAACAGAGATCTCCCTTGTTCTATTTCATCTAGTCTTAGCCCTTAAGTGAGCTGCTATTGGAAGGATGATCTCCGCATCAGCCAATCATGAAGAGCTTAAATGTACGCCCACTAATAGTGGGCCCCCTTGTGGGTACATAAGTGGAGCGACTCCACTGTTCGCCTCCTTTTTCTCTTCATGCCAAGCTTGAGAGCTTCCTTAAAGAGCAATTATCGCAAGAAGATTTCTACTCACCAGCTATGTCCAGCGACGCCAGAACCTGCCCAGCCTGCCAGACGGGCTCCATATCCAGCGGCGACCTGCACGCCAAATGCGAGGCCTGTCTCGGGGCTCATCACGCTGGCCTGGCCTTGACCCCCCAGGCCTTGTGCCCATTTTGTGCCGCTCTGCCTGTGGCTGAGAAGATCCGCCGGGTCGAGTGCTTCACTCCCGCCGCCGACGAGGAATTTCGCCGTAGGAGATCGAAGTTGTGGACAGTTTTCCGGTGTCAGCTCCGGTGTCAGCTCCTGGCGCCGCGAGGCGATGGGGCCCCGGCTTTCGAAGGACCAAATAATGTCATGGATTTTATCAATATGTTTATCAATAACCCATTTCCTGCAGTCGGAGAGAGAGAAGTAGACAATGATCAGACAAGTCAACCAGTTATAACTGTGGCAAGATGCACAAAGCATAATGCACTGAACATCCGGTAGCAAAATTTATTTATAGAGAGGGGGAGTGAAAGAGAGAGAGAGAGAGAGAGAGAGAGAGAGAGAGAGAGAGAGAGAGAGAGAGAGATTGTGTGTGTGTGTGTGTGTGTGTGTGTGTGTGTTGTGTGGGTGTGTCTGAATAAGTGAGCATGCAGAGAGGCATAGAGCAATACATTTACATTCAGTTGATTGAGTCCGTGATCAAGAATGAATAAACATAAATTTTTCCATAACATGTGGAAAGTTGCTTACGCAGTTTTCCGACCCCGTTTTGTGCGTAAGCAAGCTTGATAAATGAGGCCCCAGGATTGTATACCCATGGTCTAACTATAAAAGTATATTTTGTTAAAAAGGAGGCAAAACTGTGAAAATATATTTCTCTGTTGATCACAAACAGAGAAATATATGTGTATATGGTTTGTCTTTGGACATTGGACCTTTTTGCCATGACCCTTTCATACAGTTGGTATAGAGTCAGATTGCCTCTTTGGTAACAGACAACATAAAGTCTGAATGTAAAGGAAAATGTGCTTTAGGTGTCCATACTGGACCTTGTTATAACAAGAAAATCAGTTAGAACGTGGATAGTCGTTGCAGGATTTTAAAGTGAATTTCTCATGACGTAATTGGGAGTAATAGGTTACAAATGTTTGATAACACACTAAACTTCCATAGCGTACTTATTGCAGTATCCCCTTTATGTGGGGTATGTTTGGACAGTTTTTATTTTTCAAATGCCATTACATCCTGCAATAACATCAATGTATTTGGTATTATCATTTGCTTAGAAAGCTTGTGATTTTTGATTTTTGCTGCATGTAATTTAGTGCAAGGGCATTCACATATGTTTGCAACCCCATAACCTGGTAATGAAGACAATGGGCTGAAGGGCGAGCATAGTGGGGACTGTTGACACAGAAATGCATCACAGTTTCTCAGTCTTAGTCATCTGCAAGAATGGCAGCAAAATATGAGTCATATAGTTGTTCCTGAGGCAACATCATCTTTGTAATTTTTTTCCTTGGCAACTTTGAAGAAGAAAGAAGAAAATATCATTTCTATAGCGCCTCTCAAGATAAAAATCACGAGGCATTTCACAAAAACAAAAAATGTAAAAATATAAAAAAGAATTTAGAAAATGGTTAAAATATATTTAAAATGAGCAAAAAATAGAAAATTGTGACTAAAAAATGTTAAGAAAGAGAGAGAGTGAATAGGAAAGAGGGAAATTAGTGGATCCTGAGGAAGGTGGACTAGATGGGTAGAGCAGAATAAAGAGAGTGGTGAAGAAGGTCATACAAAAGCCAGCTTGAACAAGTGAGCTTTCAGCTGCTTTTTAAAGGAGACCACTGAGTCCACTGATCTCAGGCTCAGGGGGAGAGAGTTCCAGAGTCTGGGGGCCACAGCAGCAAATGATCTGTCACCTTTGGTCTTTAGAATGGTGCGCTGCACAACCAGTAGGCTTTGATCACTGGACCTCAGGGATCTGCTGGGGGTGTAGGGACTAAGACGATCACCAATGTAAGATGGTGCTTGTCCATGTAAGGCCCTATAGACCAGAACCAGGATCTTGAAATGAACCCTGAAGTTGACTGGCAGCCAGTGAAGCTGGAGGAGAAGCGGGGTGATGTGGGTGTGTTTGGAGGACTTGGTCAAAAGCCGAGCACAGGCATTCTGACCCACCTGCAGATGGTTCAGGGAGGTTCTGCTCAGACACGTGAAAAGAGAGCTACGGTAGTCTAAGCATGAGGAGATGAAGGTGTGGATAACTGTCTCAAGTTCAGAGTGGGACAGAATCGGACTCAGCTTAGCAATGTTCCTGAGATGGAAGAAGGAAAAAGAACAAGAGAACTGACATGAGAATCCAGGGTGAGAGCTGGGTCAAAGGTCACGCCAAGATTCCTGATGGAAGGTTTGGTGTGGGAAGCAAGCTGACCAAGAGAGTCTCTGACTTTGGGAACCAGCTTGTCTGGGGCACAGATGAGGATCTCAGTCTTATCTTCATTCAGCTGAAGAAAGCTCCCAGCCATCCAGGTTTTAATAGAGTCTAAGCAGGTGTGTAACAGCTGCAGCTTAGACATCTCATGGGGCTTAAAGGAGATGTACAGTTGGATGTCATCTGCATAAAGATGGTAGGAGATTCCTTTGAAGGAGCTCAGGATGTGCTGAAGAGGAAGCAGATAGTGGAGGAAGAGCAAAAGCCCCAGCACAGAACCTTGTGGGACACCATGGGTAAGGGAGGTGGTGGAGGACCTAAACTTGGAGACGGCCACAGAAAAGGAACACTCAGAGAGATAAGAGGAGAACCACTCCAGAGCAGATCCTGATGGGCCTACCCAGTCTCTCAGCCTCTCCAGTAGCAGGTGATGGTCAACAGTGTCAAAGGCTGCAGTCAGGTCCAGCAGGACCAGAACAGAACAGTACCCTGCATCACTGTGAGTCAGAAAGTCATTAGAGACCCTAAGAAGAGCTGTTTCAGTAGAATGAGCTCTACTAAAACCTGACTGGAAGCTATCTTAGATGTTATGTTCATCAAGAGCAACTGTGAGTTGTTTAGTCACAACCTTTTCCAAGATCTTGGAGATGAACAGAAGTTTAGAGATGGGTCCGAAGCTGCTATGGAGAGAGGCGTCAAGACTCGGTTGATGGACCAGAGGAGGCAAAGGAAAGAGTTGTCTCAGGAGATTAGAAACAAAATTTTAGACAAGCATGTTAAAAGTAAAGGCTATAAGACCATCTCCAAGCAGCTAGATGTTTCTGTGACTATAATTCCACACATTATTCAGAACAGCCAACCTCTGACGTGGCCACAGAAGGAAAATTGATGACAAATCAAACAGATGGATAGTCCGAATGGTAACAAAGAGCCCAGAAAAGCTTCTAAAGATATCTAAGGTGATCTTCAAGCTCAAGGAACATCGGTGTCAAATCACACCATTTGTCAGTGTTTGAGCCAAAGTGGACTACATGTGAGAAGACCAAGGAATTAAAAACACCCAAGAATGGCTAATAGAAAAACACTGGACTATTCTGAAGTATCCTTCTATAGGCCCTGACCTCAATCCTATTGAGCATCTTTGGAAGGAGCTGAAACATGTCGTCTGGAAAAGACACCCTTCAAACCTGAGACAACTGGAGAAGTTTGCTCATGAGGAGAGGGCCAAAATACCAGCTGAGAGGTGCAGAAGTCTCCAAGTGGTGCTCGCTGCAGAACCACAAAGGCGGAGCTGCACCTGAAGGTGGAGCTGCACCAGAGTCAGCCCCGCCCATTCCATCAGAGTCAGTCCAGGAATTGTTTGATTGCAGTGATTACCTCAAAATATTGTGCAGCTAAATATTAAGTTAGGGGTACCATCATTTTTGTCCAGGCCTTTTCCATGAGTTAATTTTTTTAATTATTCAGTTGAAACCTTGTTGAAAAGCAATGTCTGACTTCTATTGGTTATATTTCGTTAACTTTTTATTTATTATTTCTTTTGTCAGATTCAAGTTATTTCTGTGACCATAATCAGCTATTCTTTCATTCACCAAAGGGTACCAACAATTTTGTCCACATCCGTACAAATGCAATTACAATTTCAACCTCTTTGCACTTGAATGAGATTAAATTCATGTCAGTTTCAAAAGATGGTTTTCTAGGTAATACCATCTATGTTTTTAACATTTATCCAACTTTCACACTTTTAGATGCTGAACTCATGCCTAAGCTACAATCCCATTATGCCATCAGTATTGTTGTAACATCAAGGTGCTGAATCATTTGGAGAGAGTTAGGCTTACCAGAAAAAACGATCTGAGGATTGGTGAAACAACAAGTGTATGTGGTACTATTGTACTGTCGTCATGGGAACAAGCTGCTGACTTATAGAGTCTAGTGAGGGCTCAGGTGCGCATGTTAAGGTGAGTGTGTTGTAGAAGTGCACAATAGCAGGAACCATTTTTTTGGCAAAAACTAAAAGCACAACAACGTCTTTATTGCTTTCTCACTCAAGCAGGTTTTCCAATATTTCCACCATCCAGCCACCTAATATGTGATCAAGAGTGTATGAGGGGTTCTAATCCATTGTGAAGGGGGTCTTATTTTTCCTGCAAGAGCTGTTCCACCATGGTTTAGAAAATGTCCAGTAGAAAAACTACAAAGTCTGATCCTGTAGTTGAATTGTGGAAAGGTTCTTCACACTGGCAGGGGTTACTGAAAGTGCCATTTGCTCATTCAGTTTGTGTTTAGTGGGAGAGCGTAACCCTTGTGAATTACAAAAGTTTGAAACCCTTTTCACAAAGAGAACACGCTGCAATGCTGGATAGAGGGCACCCTCATTAAGCTGTCATTGCTTGCCTTTGTATTTTCACACTGACAAAACAAGAAGTAGTTTGGTGCTTTTAAATTTGCACTCCGCTGTTAGTGAATCAGAGGTGTGTCAACACCATCAGTGTGGTTTGTTAAGCCATACCAGCTCTGCCAGCTCTCCCCCTCTCCCTTACTCTCATACATACACACATCTATGCACTCATTGCATGAAAATTGCTGCGTCTTTAAGCTCAGATGCAAAACATGAACTCCATTTGAATTTAAACAAATATTGACCTCATTTATTTTAAATACATGGTGGTCTAATTATCTCTAAATTAATAAAATGTTTAGCACAAACCCTATATATATATATATATATATATATATATATATATATATATATATATATATATATATATATATATATATATATATATATATATATATTAGGGTTGGCCGATTTGTATAATTTTTCCCACCGGCAATCGTCAGTCCCAAAAAAAACGATGGACGATTTATTCCTACATGTGACGTCATGACGCACAAACTGATTTGCGAACACAGAAGACAAAAACATAGATTTTATTCTATTTATACAAGTGCAGCGCATATGTTTGCTGGAAGAGAAATTTAGATTTTTCTTTTTGTTTAATTTTGTATTTGTAGTTTGGTAGAGACGTATAAATGACTCGTGTTAAACATGGTTCAAGTGTTAAAAATAAGCCTTGTCTTTGTTTCCCTGTGGTGCCCACAGTTGTGGTATTTTATTTAAGCAAAATGTTTATTTCTGAACAAAGGCTACCGAGTTTCATTCTTTTATGACTTTGAGAAATGGATTGAATCGCTGCTGCGTTCGGACACACTCTGAGGAGGCAGCATTTGCTTGCTGCCAGAGGCCGCATGATCCATTTATCCCTGTCACATTCATTTTTAAAATAACAAATAATCATTCGTTAAATTTCCATTCATTTTAATTAATATTTTGTCCAAACAAGCAGAGTTCCCCAGTAACATAAACAATGCAATTAAACAATTTCACTTAAAGTAGGAAAATGTCACCTGCTGCAGCCCTAACACACATTATTTCTGCTCCCCGTAAACCTGAACTAGTCACTTGCAGCCAGTGCATAATCCAGTGTTTCTAGGGAGCTTGTTGAAGAGGTTATGAGGTTCTGGGCTTCTTCCTCATACAAATTTGGGGCTGTTTAAATGTTGTTCTGGATGAATCCATGCTCCGCTGATGCACTCGAAGCAGGTACTGAATAATGAGCGCTACTTAAGCCAAAGTTTTAAATCAGGAAGCATTTCTCCAAATGAATTAACCAGAAGTCTTCCAGACTCTCTAAAAGATAGAAGGGTTTCCACTTTCCACTCAACACCACGCTGCTGTGCGCGATGCTGTGTGTCACAGACGCTCTCCAAAGCCCTCCTCATTGTGCCGCTTGCGCGTGCACTATCAGCAGCTAGAGGCGGAGGAGGTGAGAAAATGCTCGGATGCGCTGATGAAGATCTTTTCTTGATTGTTACCTCCACGCTGTTCTCTGTGCGTAACGTGTAAAATATTTGTCAATAACAAACTAACTCACGGTCAAACAAATAAATAAACAAATCACCTCCTGTAAAAAACAACCGAAATGGCTCAGTCCATCGCTGATGGTCGGTTCATTGGTTCCATTTCCCAACCCTAATTTAAATATATATATATATATATATATATTGTTGAGGGTCTGACCTCATGAGGAAATTACTATGCAGTGATTTTCTCCAAAATGACTGTGCTTAAATTGCTTTGAAAAGCAAATAATCACATCAGCGCCAAGAAACTTCATTTCCCATGATGCTTTGCACACGGAAGCATTGTGATGACGTCACCGCCTAATACCAGAAACACATTCTGTGCTTGTGTGGGAGTCACAGAGCTTTCCCGCGAACTCAGACTATAAATCTTCAGCAGAGACAAAGAAACCTCGTTCTTTTGCCCAGGATACCTGGCGGTAAGGACACGCTTGTCGAACGCTCCGACTCCCTTGAGCACGCGGAAGCTCTAAGTGCCCAAGTTGAGCCACGAAACCGCTACAAAGCCACTCCAACTCCATCAGGACCTGACTGGGAACGAGCGGAGCTCCATCCAGCTCTCAGAGACGCTGTAAGTTGTCAAACTCAGCCCAAAATAAACTTCGTTCTCTTTGTGTCCAGCCCGTTGGAGAAACACTCGTGGGGCCAAAACAACGGAGAAAGCATCAAACCGACGGACGACGCCAAACTGCGGAGAAACACGGAGAAACACGGAGAACCGTCAAATCAAACAGCGGGGACGCCTTGCTGTTCTGGTGATCAGAAAACTCAGTTCTCTCTCCTTTTCTTCTCCCGTTTCCTCTATAGTCCAGAATAAGCAATAAAACCACGCTATTGCTTAAAAAGTAGCTTCGTGTTTTCCTCTTTCGTTCCCAAACACGTCCGTCGGGTCATTTTGAAAGAATAAACTGCTTATTGATCATTGTTTGGTATCTTTAACTGTTTCCTACTATGGCCACGTGGTTAAACTAAAAGATATTAACTTGTGATTAATCTTTTGTGTTGTTTCATGATCCTTTGAAATGTTTTGAGTGATTTAAGGTTAAGTTACTTATGATTCTAAGTGCCTTGGAAGTTAAAGTGCAAGTTGCCACCCACACTTTAGCCAGACAAAGGGGTCAGCCATCTTGTATACAGACTCCATTTTAGAAACACACACACACATACATACACACAAAATACCTTGAACATTATTTTGAATATACATCCTTTTATTATATCACATGGTTATTATTCATTTATGCCACTGTTTATTCATTTGACAAATTGTTAATTAAACGTTATAAAATTCAGATTTTCGTCTCCAGTAGCTTTGTTGTGTCGAAGAGAAGTCTCTGCTCCGAGGATTCTATGAACTTCAAGAAAGACTGATAAGAGTTTTGGATTCAATTTTTCCCCGGTTAAAGGGGAATGGTGCCCCGTATATCTAAGAATATCTTAATTAATTAATAAATCAGTAAATATTCCCATATTTACAGAATTTATTGAAGAATCCAAAAGTAAGTTAACGCTTACGAATTGTTCGCTCCTAATAACCCCAACAATATATATCAACAGGTGACAGACCTTAGATTTGCTGCTTCTTGTAGTCCAAACAGCTCGTTGGTAATGCAGGCTTCTCATTATTGCATTCTGGGCGCCTTTTCCTGGAGGTGTTCAAGGCGTGTTACACTCACAGGGGAGTGTATCGCTCTGAAGAATATTTCCAGCCAGTGCAACTGCACATAAAAGGAAAAATGCTAGTAAACAGGATCAGTTTGTTTTTATTTTTTTGTCTATGAAATGTTTCTTGAAACACATAAAACAAACTGACCACAACATTTGCCTGTCCAAAGGGTGAAGCTAAATCATTTCAAAGCGGACACAAAATAAACACAGAAGAAAAGAACTGAGTGAAACAATGAAAAACAGCTTGTCTTGACAAATTGCTGTTTAGGAGCAGCAATTTCCACACACCATCTATTCAATAGAGTTTCTTCTTAGAAGACAACAAATGTGGCTTAATGAAGTTCACAGTTAGAGGCACAACATATGAATGCGTCTTGATTGGTTTTGTTTGGCGTTTTAATGTTACACACATAAAAATGGTTCAATGGTAAATGGTCTATATTTGTATAATACCTTCAAGGATTCTACAACTGCCCAAGGCACTTCACAATACAGTCATTCACCCATGCGTGCACACATTCACACGTTGGATGTGATGAGCTGCAGCATAGCCACAGCTTCCCTGAGGCGCACTGACAGAAGCAAGGCGGCTGAGGACCCTGCGACCACCACCAGCAGGCAAGGTTAACCTTGTCTAAGTACACAACGACTTCAACAAACTGAGCAGGACTTGATCCCACAACCTTCCGGTTATGAAACTGACAGAAGTTATTTCTTGTGCCCCAAAGAAACCACGGCATCAACAGGGCTGCATGGTGGTGCAGTGGTTAGCACTGTTGCCTCACAGCACGAAGGTTGCAGGTTAGAAACTCGGCTGCAGCCTTTCTGTGTGGAATTGCGTGTTCTCCCCATGCATGCGTGGGTTTCCTCCGGGTACTCCGGTTTCCCCCACAGATCACAACATGCCCTATAGGTTATAAATTGTAAGTCGCTTTGGATAAAAGCATCTGCTAAATAAATAAACATGAAAACATTTTTGTTGAATCTAATATCAGGTGAAGCAGACTAGAGGTTAACAGTGCTGACGGTGAATTAGAAACAAATAGTCGGCTCTAAAAACATCTGAAGCTAATTTTTCCATTACCATCAACTCGATTTCACAGTGAAATTTATGTGTGAAGT
This sequence comes from Nothobranchius furzeri, assembly GCF_043380555.1. Lineage (NCBI taxonomy): Eukaryota > Metazoa > Chordata > Actinopteri > Cyprinodontiformes > Nothobranchiidae > Nothobranchius > Nothobranchius furzeri. The sequence continues at coordinate 49,110,358 of NC_091747.1, forward strand.
AAATAATCAGTCAATCCTTGTATTGTACTTTATTTAGTAATAACAACACGCTAACATGATGGAAAACAACCACACTTCCTCTAATGTCAGAAAAATATTACTGTAATAAGTATGGATGAGCTGGATACTCATTTGAGACGAGTATCCCCAGTTCGTATAACACATTTTTGATGGATACGAGCATGAAACGAGTAAAACTTGTAAAAATCTGTAATCATGCTGAAGGAAAATCCTCATTGGGTAACTGACTGTCTTCACGCTCTGTGATTGGCCAGTCACATAGAGTGCCCGCCCCTACCTACACTCAAAACTCTGCAGCCGGGAGCTCAGTCCACGTCCGGCTCATCCACGCACACACAGACAGTAACGGATCACTGTGCTTGCTTCACTGTTGCTCACTTTTTTCAAGACCCCCTAGGTTTTCTTCAGCTCGCCTCTTTTTTGGTTTAATATTTCAAGTAACTTTTTTCGTAATGTACGTGGTGCATTTGACAAGTCAGAGCTGAATACGGCTCGTGCTGCGTCGGACACTGCCTCCGCTCCGCAGTGGCGGAGCCAGAACGTAGCAAATGGGTGGGCCTAGAAAAATCTGAATGGGCCTAATTAATTTCAAAGCTCATATGAGATGTGCGTCACGCGCAGCGTGCGTGCACGTCAAAATTACATGTTTTAATAAAATCTCTCAAGCCACAAATAATCCTATGATAGAAGATTATGTATTAGATACTTATTCCATGGATCTCTGTTAAATTTCAGTTTTAAGGACTGTTACCGATGCTGGACTCCCACTCTGGGCCAATACCTGCACACTCTCGTGTGAACTTTCAGGACCTTGGACAGGTTCTAATCTCAGCCAGGCGTGCTGCTGTGCTCATCTCAGCGTCCTAGCTGCAGGCTATCAGCTAAGAGCTGAAGATCCAAAACACCGCAGCTTGCCAGAGGTCACTGCATGTTTCAAAACTCAGGATTTTTGACTGTTTTTCATGCTCCAGATAGCTCAGGATGCAGCAGGAGGTGGTGCAAAACCAGAGATCAGATCAGATGATCCTCAGCAACCGCACCCTCCACCAGGGAATAATCAGCAAGCACGATCCAAGCACGATCCAAGCACGCCTGTGCACACACATGCCTTGACTAAGCAGCATGCACCTCCGACAACACCCCCTCTCCTCACCGGTTCTCAAGGGCTCTGTCTCATTCAGGATCACAGGCAGCGACGCGCTGACGCGGTTCGGGACGACTCATCAACTCCGGAATCTAACACCCAAACCCTCGGTCCAGATAACAATAAAATGAACAGAACCAAATAAAATGGCCTTAGAGGACTAAAGCAGACCCGACGAAATACCCGGCTGAAACGATTAGTTTCCTTTACCGGATTAACGTAAGTGCAAGGAAAAGCATCAGATAAAAGGTCCTTGCGTGTTGCTATAGCAACACCAAGCTACTGCCTGGCCCTGCCCCTGGTGGGTGGGCACTCTGTCAAACTCATAGCTCCGCCCCTGCCGCTCCGCTCAGGTTCTCTCTCTCTCTCTCTCTCTCTCTCTCTCTCTCTCTCTCTCTCTCTCTCTCTCTCTCTCTCTCTCTCTCTCTCTCTCTCTCTCTCTCTCTCTCTCTCTCTCTCTCTCTCTCTCTCTCTCTCTCTCTCTCTCTCTCTCTCTCTCTCTCTCTCTCTCTCTCTCTCTCTCTCTCTCTCTCTCTCTCTCATACAATGAGTGATACAGAGGATACTTCAGCTGAGACTGAATCTAATTATTTATAATTTAAATAATCAAATTAAAATAAAAAAGTTGTGTCTGGTTCTAGTATTTCATGTTTCCTAGTTCATACTGCATGAGTGTAGTCATGCACTTAAATATTAATGTTCTGATTTTATTGAAAAAACTTGTTCTGTAATAGTTCCTTTACTATTAAGATCGAAAATATTTAATTTCAGTTCTGAGGCTTCTCTGTAAGCAGTTTTCAAATAAACAATACACATAGCAACTTCTGACTTAAAATAATGTATTGATGTAAACCACACCCACTTCTGGGTTAGACCACGCCCACTCTGAGTACAGATACAGATAATTTAGTCTTGAAGACTTTTACCTCCATCCAGCCTCTCCTTGATTGCCTGAGTGAGGTTAAAGACTGTCTGGGAGCAATTTTTCTGCTGCTGAACGATTTTAAGACCGAGTTTATTGTTTTTACTGCTAATGGCTCGTCTTCCTCTGCTCCTGATTTTTCTGCTCTTCCTTTTGAAATTAGTCAAACAATTGTTAATCTTGGAATTAAAATGGATGTGGCTCTAAAAATGGACCCTCATGTTAATCACATGGTTAAATCATGTTTTTATCACTTGAGGCGTATTTCCAAACTAAAACCCATTCTGAATCGGCGCCACCTCGAGACAACCATTCATGCTTTCATCACCTCAAGGTTGGATTACTCCAATGCAATTCTGTTTGGTATTTCAAAATCCACATTATCCCGCCTTCAGCAAATGCAGAATGTGACAGCAAGATTTCTGACTAACACGGGCCGTCGGCAGCACATCACTCCAAATTTAGCAAGACTTCACTGGCTTCCTGTGCACTATTGCATACATTTTAACATTTTATTATTTGTTTTTAAGCACCTTACATATGCTGGGCAGGACTCTCCGTTCAGGTGACCTACACCTACTACAGATTTCCCGTCTACGCTGCAAAACCCGTGGTGAACGAGCTTTCTCTTTCTGCGCTCCTAAACTCTGGAATGATCTCCCGCTGGATATCAGACTCTCCCCCTCCATTGGGGGTTTTAAGTCTCGCTTAAAGACTTACCTTTATTTCCTTGCTTTTACTGCCCAGCTATTTTATCTAGGTTTATTTACGCTATTCTTTTACCTATTTTACTGACTTCTCTTGTTTGGTTCTTTGTGCTATGCTCTAGTTGTTCTATTATTTTATATTATTCTTTTAACCTTATCTTTTATTACCCCTGTACAGCACTTTGGTCAGCTCACATGCTGTTTTTAAATGTGCTCTATCAAATAAATGGAATGGAATAACTGGCAACAGCCGTAAAATTCATGGAACAGGAGAGAGAAAGTTATTTTTTTGCTTAGGAAAATAGACTGAAGTATCCAAAATCTCGACACAGGAAAATACCTGGATTTCTTTGTTTTGTCATGTATTTTATTGTACAAGTGGTCCTTTTCTTTAAATGCATGAAAAAAGGAGAAAAACTTACCTGCAGGCAGAAGCCAGACTTCTGATGGAAATGTTCAGAGGCTTTCATTTGTTCCTAGGCAGGCACACATAATTTCACAGCTTGATTTATTGTCCACACGGACAACAGTGCCCTAGGACATCGAGCTAAGTGTGCTGCATTAACAACCTGTGCTGCTGTTGTAAGCAACTGTGTGTGTACTTGTCAGATGGATTCAGGGATCACCAGCAAGGAAAAGGGTGGAGTAGCAGTTTGAAACCGATGAGTTTACCTGTCTATACTTAATTCTTCTTCCCAGTTAAAAGAACCAGTTTAATTCCGATTTCAACAAACTCCATTGCATCAAAAAATCTCGTTGGCTCTAGACAACACAGCTGTAGATTATCTAGCTTTAGGCTTTTCAGTAAAACTCCAAATTTATGATTGTTTCTTGGTTCCAGACCCTAAACAGCTGTTGCTTCAATTGCAAGATGCGCAGATAAAGATAATTCATATAAATACTTTAGAACTTGTTGGATTTTCATGTTTATGTGGAGCTTTAGATCAAAAAGCTTTGCTTTATATGGAATTTTGTAGTTAGGAAAAAGTCCCTTCCCACCTTGGTGCAAAAGAAAACTTCCCCTTTTTGGTGATTTTTCTTCTTCCAAAAACCAAACCCAATACATAACGTACCGCATGTTGAAACCAGTGATGGGACTTATGGCTCTTTGAAGGGAGCTGTTCATTTGAGAGCAGTTTACCTCAAAGAGTCTTTCATAAGTGGTTTCAAGGGGTGGGGTGGGGTGGGGTGGGGGTGTTTAGCGGTCTGCTGATGTCCGTGAGAGAGTTGGTGGTTGGTGGTGGGGTGTTACTGGAAGATAAGATGAACAATTCTCTATCCACTATGAAATCGCTCCACGCAGCTGGTCCTGCAAGGTCACAAAATCACGGAGAATTGCAAGATCGTGCTTCATTTCACCAGTTAACAGTGTCCAGTTAACGATAAAGCAAACTAGGAAGACAACGGCATGCTCCCAAAAGATCTCTGAGTTACTTTTTCTGTCCACTGGGGTTTCACAGGTAATTATGTATTTTTATTTATATTTTTTTTACCAACTAAGCAACTCCAAAACTGCACGTGTCTTTAATTTTGAAAGATGCCAGATGTTTTACACTGACTTCCTGTCTGACTCGATCTGAACTGCTGAGCTTGGCGGTGGGGTGATGTTGGCACAGAAGTTAAGTGCTCATCCCGTAATCGGAAAGTTGCAGGTTCAAGCCCCGTTCAGGCTGTGTTTTGTCCTTAGGCAAGACACTTAACCCACCTTGTCTGCTGGTGGTGTTTGGAGGGACTGGCAGTGCCAGTGTATGGCAGACTCACCTCTGTCAGTGCGCCTCAGGGCCGCTGTGGCTAGAATGTAGCTCATCACCTCCAGGGAGTGAGTGTCTGTGTAAATGGGTGAATGACTAATTTTGTTGTAAAGCGCCTTGGGGGTTCCAGGACTCTAGAAGGGGCTGTATCAAATACAGGCCATTTTCAATTTTTCCTACCATGTTCAAAATAGACCGAAGTGTAAATTTAGCAAAGCGACACAACACTGCGCTTCTAGAAATGCAGCGGTGGAAACACCCATCTACTGTAACTGTGACAAAAAGCTGCCTACTGTACTTCGCGAATGATTCCCAAAGGCTTGGCAAATGCTATGAAACACTCACACATCTGGCAGAAAGCCAGGGTTAGGGTTAGGTGTAAGCTCCACCCCTTCATGAAGGTAGGCTCATGTTATTATTACTATGTAAAACCATTATAAGATTTAGGTTGGCTTCAGGAGCTCATGGATTAAGAAATACAACTGACAATTGCTTTATAGCAAAAATAAATTAATTCCTGTTTCAGAAAGCAAAACATACAAAAGTTAAAAACAACACATACTTATGTAAAAAAAACTATATAAACCAAGTAGTCTATCAGACCTTCAAACATGAAGAAGTGTGACCCTTTCTAAAAAATCAGGTTACAAAAAATTTTTTCTGTTAATTTTTTCTTTGTTTCTGTGCAGAAAGCTAAAAAATAAGAACAAGGTCCAGGAAAAAAAGAAAAAAATAAATAAACTGCCCTACTGGCTTGCAAATCTGCTAGAGGGCTGTGGGTCCATGACAAATGAGGAATGAATCACTCAGTCCTAACAGTTTGCCACTTTAGTAGAGAATTCTGGGTTTCATTCCGCCCTGTTCGAAGGCGTGTAAGAAATGGTTCCATCAGACATTCCTGTCGACTCTTTCCGTCACCTCTTTCTAGCAGCTGTACTCAGCCATCACGGAAGATGCCGATTGTCAGAGCAGCGAATAGCGCCAAAGTTTATCACTTTATACAGCAGGTGAGTGTTTCAGATGTCTAATTTGCACCAGCCATGCGCAGCCAACATTGATAGCACCAAAGAAACGGGAAGAGGGGCGTGTCTGATAAGTCAGGATTTTATTAGCCTGTGACAGCATCCCTATAGGGAGGAGGTGTTACTGCCCAATTTGGGCGATAGAGGTAGCACAACGTTAGTCCAGGCTTTGGTTAGTTGGAGTTTGCTTATAGGTAATGCTTATGGGTATACTGTAAATATTTCCATAAACATTTCTTGGTTGAGAAAAGTTTCCATTACTAATCCTAATGTGCACCCAAGTTGTCACCTTCACAAAGATTGTATCCCAAAAATAATACAAATAAAATGAAGTAACTATTGTCATTGAAGACTGATGCCACTGGTTGGTGCTGCTAAATAATTCAGTGCTCAAAACTTGGCAGCGATGCTGTAAAAGACTTGATACAGTTGCCCAGAAGTCCAAACTAGAAACACATGCACATAATTTCTTTCCCTCAGGAGCATTGATGCTTTAAAGTAAAAAAATAAATAAATAAATAAATAAATTTGTGGTGCTACACCCCAGATTAAAAGCTGAGTAACCCACAGTAAATAGTGTCAATAAATACAAGAGCTTTTACAGTCTCACATTCTGGAAAATTATATTAATAAGTGAAAAAACAAAATGATGTAGGGGCAGATTTAGTAGGGCTTTGCATCTTTTGTGGTTCCCTTTGTCATAAATTTGCAAATGCCCTTATTTATTGTCCAGTCACACCGCAGAATTTATGTCTGAAAGGCGCGGCCACAGTGGTATTTGTGCCAGGCTCATTTGCATGCACTTTTATGGGAATTTCACTTTTAGAGCTCAAAATCTGTGGAAGACCCTAAATGAATCAAGTGCAGCATGTTGCACCGTCAGTCCTTCTATTACTCACAACCAATTAAAGCATGTCTTAACTTTTGCAACTACAGTGATTTGCTGCACAGCGGAGATAGAGATGCTGTACCACCTGAGGGAGATGAGATTTTCCATTTTTATAAATCATTTTGTAAAGCCAGAAGAGATCAAAAAGCTTACAAGCCACATTATTCTTATTCTATTAGTAATGAAATAAGAAAACTGAAAAATCCTAACTAAAAAAAGTCAAGAAATACCTCCAGCACAAAAGGTTTTTTAATAAATCTTCCAACTGTATGCACATTTTTAAACCTAGTATATATATATATATATATATATATATATATATATATATATATAGTGCCAAATCACGACAAGAGTCGTCTCAAGGCACTTCACATGTACTGAAACTCTAATTTCCCACGGGGATTAATAAAGTGTCTTTGATTTGATTGATAATAAACATTCCAATACAGGTCAAGTTCATTAAGCCATTCAGAAAAAAGTTTCCTGTATAAGGAACCCAGCAGATTGCATCAAGTCACTGACTAGTGTCATTGACTTTACAGCAATCCTCATACTAAGCAAGCCTTTAGCGACAGTGGAGAGGAAAACTCCCTTTTAACAGGAAGAAACCTCCAGAGGATCCTGGATCAGTATAATCAGCCATCCACAACGACTCACTGGGGATCAAGAACACACACACACACACGCACACACACACACACACGCACACGCACACACACACACACACACACACACACACACACACAAGCGTGCCGGTGAGTGAGACAGAGGTGAGGATCCACACGTGGGTGAGGAAGGAGGCAGGCAGCCAAACAGGAACGCTTAAAGCACGAATTTATTCAGGGACTCGTAGGACAATGAAACAATGAACCGACAAGAGACACAGAACTGAAGAGGTTTAAATACATGAGGGCTGGGAGCTTGGGTGATTGGAAAACGAGAGGCAGGTGGGAGCAATTAACAAAGACACATGAATGAACAGAATGGGGAGACAGGACAGGGTGTGACAGTACCCCCCCCCCCCCCCCAAAAAAAAGGGCGGATCCCAGACACCCATAGGAACACAGAGCAGGGCGGGAGGAGGGGGACCCGGAGGGAGGACCGAGAAGGACCGATGGAGAGGAGGCAGGGACCAGTAGAGTCCGGGGGCCTGCGTCTGTGGCAGAGGAGGAGGCGACGACGGGCTCTTGGGGGCCTGCGTCTGGGTAGAGGGCAGGACCGGCGGTGACCGGAGGCAGAGACGCTGGAGGAGACGTCCCAAACTTTTGGACTGGAGGCGGCGGCACCGGCCTCTGGACTGGGGGCGGCAGCGGCAGCCTCTGGACTGGAGGTGGCGGCGACCACTGGACTGGAGGCGGCGACCACTGGACTGGAGGCGGCGCCGGCCACTGGACGGGAGGCGGCGCCGACCACTGGACGGGAGACGGCACCGACCACTGGACGGGAGACGGCACCGACCACTGGACGGGAGACGGCACCGACCACTGGACGGGAGATGTCGTCCACCACTGGACTGGAGGAGGAGACGTCGACCACTGGACTGGGGGGGAAGACGTTGGACTGGAGGGGACGTCGACCTCTGGAGGGGAGGAGGCGTCGACCTCTGGAGTGGAGGAGGCGTCGGCCTCTGGAATGGAGGAGGCGTCGACTTTAGGACATGAGGGGGCGTCGACTTCAGGACACGAGGAGGCGTCGACTTCAGGGCCGGAGGCGTCGACCACAGGACTGGAAGAGGCGTCAACCACAGGACTGGAAGAGGCGTCGACCCCCAGGCTGGAAGAGGCGTCGACCCCCAGGCTGGAAGAGGCGTCGACCCCCGGGCTGGAAGAGGCGTCGACCCCCGGGCTGGAAGAGGCGTCGACCCCCGGGCTGGAAGAGGCGTCGACCCCCGGGCTGGAAGAGGCGTCGACCCCGGGGCTGGAAGAGGCGTCGACCCCCGGGCTGGAAGAGGCGTCGACCCCCGGGCTGGAAGAGGCGTCGACCCCGGGGCTGGAAGAGGCGTCGACCCCCGGGCTGGAAGAGGCGTCGACCCCCGGGCTGGAAGAGGCGTCGACCCCGGGGCTGGAAGAGGCGTCGACCTCTGTCGGCTTCTGGTCCGTCGACTTCTGGACCGTCGACTTCTGGACCGTCGACTTCTGGACCATCGACTTCTGGAGTGGTGGTGCGGGACCGGGTCAAGGGGTGATGGTGGAGCCCGGCATCCTTCCCAGCGCCGTGGGCCAGCTCCGGGGGAGCACACAGCCAGTCTGGTGCCCACATAGCAGGAGCGGTCTAGCTGCGTCTCCTGGTCCATCCTCACATCTGGCTCCGGGAGGGTGGAGGGGATCGTCGCGGCCGGGGGTCGCGACGGTGTCTGCGGCGAGGCAACGCCGGAGGAGGAGAAGCCGGCCGGAGGTCCGAGGTGAGGAACTGGAGCAGGCACTCCCAGGGGATAACCTCCCCGCTGGATCCTCTTGTGGGTCGGTTCATTCTGTCACAAGCGTGCCGGTGAGTGAGACGGAGGTGAGGATCCACACGTGGGTGAGCAAGGAGGCAGGCAGCCAAACTGGAACGCTTAAAACACGAATTTATTCAGGGACACGTAGGACAATGAAACAATGAACCGACAAGAGACACAGAACTGAAGGGGTTTAAATACAGGAGGGCTGGGAGCTTGGGTGATTGGAAAACGAGAGGCAGGTGGGAGCAATTAACAAAGACACATGACTGAACAGAATGGGGAGACAGGACAGGGTGTGACACACACACACACACACACACACACACACACACACACACACACACACACACACACACACACACACACACATATACCAAGTAATGTTTCTATGGCTACATTGTGATTTCTTAGTAAACATTCTATTTGGTGAGAGATAAACTTAATTTTATTTATCATACTGAATCTAGAATTAAACGGGTAAACTTGTTGTAGCACATTCAATGTCAAGGAAAGTAAAATGTTATTATCAGGAGGGGGAGAATGGTTTTAGCAACAGTGTTCAAGACGATATATATACTGTATATGTATATATATATAAATTTGTTTTATTATAATTTTTTTAACTGCTTAATGGTTAAACACTCATTTCCAATTAAATAGTGCATCCTTACGTGACCTGTGTTGAAGTAAGAAGAAACAAGGTGTATGCCGTTAAATCACAGTCTGCCTAAAATTAACATGTTTTTATTTCCCACCTACGCCCTCGGTGCAGACCGCTTTGGTTATTATTCAGAAATATTAATCTTTACTAAAATGTATTTTTTTTGTGATCCGTGTAGGCTATAAAACGTAGCAACAAAATGCTGGAGGTCTAGAGGCCAAACAATAAAAGCTACACAGACTTTACAGCTGGGAGTTGAAATTTAATTTAGAAATGCTCCAAAATACTTTTCCAATAAATAAGTTGAATTCTGCAACATAATTAAAATAAAAATTGTTTCACTTTATAGAAGGTGAAAAAAATTCTGGTTCAAATTAAATATGAAAGAGCTTGAAAAGAATTTTCAAATCCAATAAACATGAATTAAGGTGCATTTCCATCCAACATTTCTATTTACTAATTATCTGACCTTTCCCACTAAGAATATGTGCTCCAACTTCATTTAATACAGTTTAAGCACAAAAATGGTCTTGCACAGCTATAAGAACACACATTTGTTTAAAGGTGTCCTGTAAGTGAAAACCACCTTGTTGCTGTTGAACATAAGCTTTCGGTGTCTGATGCAGCATGCCAGTTTACAAATTACAAATGTTACAATGGCTGCGGAGTAGGGATGCGTAGAAATGTTGGCTGAAACCAACAATGAGGAAACCAAGGCCGAAAACTGAAACACTGACAAACGATTCTGTCATGTTTTTAGAATCATATCATTTATGGCAATGATGTGTACTAACATCACTCTCTTTTATGTGTGTGTGTGTGTGTGTGTGTGTGTGTGTGTGTGTGTGTGTGTGTGTGTGTGTGTGTGTGTGTGTGTGTGTGTGTGTGTGTGTGTGCATGAGTTTGCATCTGCTTGGGATGGGATTGATGGTGGGAGGAAGGAGATACGAATGGGATTTCTTATGTGAATCTGTGTGGGAGGGGTGGGAAATTGACTGCTGCCTGATTGTGTTTAATACTGTAAAGCGCTTTGAGCTGCATTTGTATGAAAAGTGCTTCATAAATAAATTTGATTTGATTTGACTTAAAATCAAGGCATTGCAATAAATCAATTACAAAACCATGGAAATATGTATTTTGCACTGACATAACAATGCACAGTATAAATTAAAACTAAATAAAATGTTTCACTTGACTCTATTCGTGTACGTTAAATAATAATGAATTAGAAATAAATTAAACAATAAATTGTAAATGTACGGGCTTATAACTGAAAGGCGTGCTGAGAACTGTACAATTAACCCTTTATGATCCAAAGTCGCAACATTGCATTTAACAAGCCACAGCTGCAAATGTAGTCCCTCATGAATTTATTACTTTACACCAGAAGATAGTGAAGATGTGTAACTTCAATCTGAGCAACACTTTTGGGTGTTTCTATTGAAATTTTGGGAGTTTATAGAGTTTGAAACCAACCCCATCAGGAGGCTCGCAACTAGGAAGAGGAGAGGAGGCGAGGAGTAGAGCACGCAGAGGGCGAATATTATTACATATTAGAGAGAAGAAACTTCCAACGCTGTCAGGTCTGTTCATTGTTGACAAAGCTCTTTTTCTGGTAATGAAAGAGACTGGAGTAATATTCACCCTCTGATGAAGATATTCACTATTTCAATGAGGAACATGGTGACGCTGCAGCAGCTCTTTGCAACAGAGTCTGTGAGCATCATGAAAGTTAACACGGTTCACACACATGATCTAAAGCTGATTATTCTATTGATCCGTGCCCACGGAATGAACAGAGAAGAGGGGGTCCACCCATTAGATCATGCATGGAACTGTGTGATTGGTGAGCGGAGCTTGGGAAACAAAGGGCGACACCATCCTCTGCTGCCCGTGGATAAACAGAGAAGGAAGTGATGTCGCCATTAGCAGTTAGCGCTGATAAAGACTGCAGGAGTAATTGAAACTGTAAGCAAGGTAAAAAAAATAAATAAAAAACTTTCCTGTGCTTAAAATAAGAACTTAAAAACGCATTCAGAAGAAAAACACAGAATTGATATGCAAAAGCTGATTTATCTACACTACCAATCAAACATTTTAGAACGCCCCGATTTTTCCTGTTATTTATTGCCGTTTAAGTCATTCAAGTCCAATGAATAGCATGAAATGGTACAAAGTTAAGTGGTGAACTGCCAGAGATAAAAAAAGTAAGGTTACTCAAAACTGAAAAATAATGTACATTTCAGAATTATTTAAAAATGCCTTCTTCAGGGAACACAGCTGTTCTGCAGCAATGGAGGTTGATCAAGCCTTGAAAGCTGGTGCTACTAATTTCCGCAAGTGTTCCAACTTTTCTGGATTACTTACAACCCCTTCTGTCTGCATAAAAGCAGTGTTGGAACATACTATGGTACCATACCCTCGTGAGCATCAGTTGAACGGTTTTGTATTGCAGATAATACAATATAATAACAATATAAAATAGTGTGTCGCTACAAAAATACAGAGAAAAAGGCAGTTAACAATAGAAGAGAGACAGACCATCATAACACTTAAAAATATAGGTCTTTCCTACAGAAAAATTGCAAAGACAGTCAAGGTGTCAGTGAGTACAGTTTCCTTCACCATCAAAAGGCACTCAGAAACTGGGGCAAACTCTTGACAGGAAGAGGTCTGGCAGCCACAACTGCATCAGAGGACAAGTTTCTGAGAGTTAACAACTTGCGTGATAGGCGGCTCACAGGACAACAGCGTCAAGCACAGCTTAATAGCGGTCATAGTAAGCAAGTCTCAGTTTCAACTATGAAGAGAAAACTTCAAGCTGCAGGTTTGACAGGATGAGTTGCAGCAAGAAAAGCTACTGCTAAGACATCATAATAAGAGAAAGAGGCTTGCCTGGGCCATGAAACACCACCATTGGACTACTGAAGACTGGAAGAAGGTATTATGGACTGACAAATCCAAATTTGAAATCTTCGGTTCATCACGCAGGATCTTTGTACACCGTCAAGTAGGTGAAAGGATAGCTCCACAGTGTGTGGCATCAACTGTCAAACATGGAGGAGGAAGTGTGATGGTCTAGGGCTGTTTTGCTGGATTCAGGGTCAGTGACGGTGATTTGCACCCTAAACCAAAACGGCTACCACAGCATTCTCCAGCGCAATGTAGTACCCTCTGGCATGCTCCTAGTAGGTCAGGGGTTAATCCTGCAGCTAATGACCCAAAACATAAGTCCAAGCTATGCCAGAACTACCTCAGAAACAAAGAACAAGATGGTAAGCTTGTAAACATGGAGTGGCTCACACAGTCTCCAGACTTAAACCCCATCAAGCTGGTTTGGGATGAAATTGACAGAAGAGTGAAAGCAAAGCAACCTACAAGGGCCACACATTTATGGGAACTTCTGCCGCAGATATGAGAAGAACTTTCTGAAGAATATTTGATTTCTATTGTAGAAAGAATGCCATGAGTGTGTTCAGCTGTTATGCCAGAAGTGGCTACTTTGATGAGTCAAACGTTTAGAATACATTTTGGTCTATAAATTGATTCCATGGTTTCTTTTTTTTAACTCCCAATTGCTTATTTGTGTTATGCTTTTATTTCAGCATGCAATGTGACATTAAACTGCATAATTTCCAATAAAACACTGGACAAATTGGGGCATTCTAAAACTTATGACTGGTAGTGTATGTTCAGCACATGTTTGGCATCAAAAATATGGTAAAACACAGTTAATAGTGACAGATTTAGCGGGAATGTAGAAGAAGAAAAAAAGCCGGGCAGAAGTTGTAGATGTTAAACGGAAAGTAAATTAGCATCATGATAAAACAGCATTACTAAAATGGGAAAACTTTACTTTTGAAATCAGAATGTATCATTTTATGAAGCAAAGAACAAATTGCCACAGGAGAGTGGAGCAAGATGATCCAAAAACAAGGTTCACCTGACGGCCTGTTTGGGCATTGTTGTTTCGATAATTTTGGTGCTTTGGCTGAAAACCAAAAATTTACATTTGGGTTTTTTTCGTCCAAAAATTTTCAGTGCATCCCTACTTCAGAGAAATAGTTCCTTCTGAGATAAGCTGGTTTAACATATAGGCTTAGAAAACACACCCTTAAATTTGCATGTCCCAACTGACTTCAACATTGTCAATATAGAAATTTCGGTCATGGCGATGCTAACTGCAGGACAATGCTAGCTTGACCTGCTGCAAACGCTAGCCTGAGCTAATGCTAAATTTCTTGGTGGACTAGAGAACAACAAACAAGAGTTTTGGAGCACCACTCACGTTCCAGGTTGTACTGGTAACATCCATGATAGCCAGAAAAAAATCATAGCTTGCAAAAAAAAAAAAAAAAAAAAAAAGAAAAAAAGAAAAGAAAAAGACCCATAAATTATGGTCCTTTTCCTTACATTCCAGTTTGACAATCAGTTGGACACTCACTTTGTTCCTTGTTTATCTAAACCCACCACATGCACGCACGCACGCACACACACACACACACACACACACACACACACACACACACACACACACACACACACACACACACACACACACACACTCACACATGCCTCTTAACAACCTACTAACATTGTATAGCTGTTAATATATTGTGAAGTTCAAAGAAAAAAAATCAATGAAGTGGTTCTCTTGCATCTGTCTAAAAGCTCCACCTATATGGATCGAAAGTATAGCCTGGCCTGCCAGACTCCTCCTCTGTTTACTTCTGCTCAGAGAAAGGATCTGAGAACGCTCCTATTCAAATAACCCCACCCCCTGAGACTTGTAACCAAGCCAATCAGCGCTGAGTAGCGTAAGTCACACACCACAACGCCGAGTTTGTCATGAACGTGGCGACTGAAGCAGAGTTCGCTGCGGCTCTTTTCTCTGTTCTAAATGTCTTGGACATGTCTTAAAACCACAACAAGTCGAAGTGCTAAAAGCCTTTCTTCAAAGAAAGATGTTAGCGCAGTCGCCAGACGTCTTTTTGACTACAGCTAAAAAACTACAGTGTCCCGGATGTCGCGCACAGCGACACTGAGTTTCTCATAAACAACAAAGACAGCGGCAGAGTTTGCTGCGACTCTTTCCTCTGTTCTAAATGACTTGAATGTCTTTAAAACCACAAAAAGTAGAAGCGCTAAAAGCATTTCTTCTTCTAAAAAAAAAGATGTTTGCGCCGTTGCCAGACGCCTTTTTTTTTTTACTACAGCTAAAAAAATTCAGCGTTGCGTGGTACAGTTGGCATTTCTGTCTTTTTTATGATTGGTTATTTTTGAACTACCGCCCCTCATGTGCCTCTCTGCCTGAGAGTTACCAGACTCTTTCTCAGTGCAGAATTAAACAGAGGACGAGTCTGGCAGGCCAGGCTACCAAAAGTAACTATTGGACCATCAGGTTGTCAGTCTTGCCAAACCACCACAATTGCCTGGGTCCTCCATTCACACTCATGTATCTTGCAACAGAACACCACTGGTGTGAGCGGTTCTCTGCTCAATAACATCAGAGAAGGAGAAACAGCCGGCTGCTACCACGGCAAACTACCAGTGCCCCCCCCCCCCCCCCCCCCCCCAAAAAAAACAATCAACATTAGAAGTCACGGTCAACAAAAGATGTTTTGACCTTGAAAACAGAGGCTGTTGTTGTAGCACCATCTCGTTTCTTCCGGCATTGTAGGGTTCTGGTTCAGAAGCATCTCAGGGAAGACACCCAAGGGGAGGGGTGAGTTCAGCTTGTTTGCATTCTTCAGCAAGTATTTGATTGCCTCGATACGTTGGTAGCAACGAAAAAGATATTTGACAGGTTTTTGACATTTTACTCCCAAAATTTGAATTGTAAAAGCAGTTAAAAGGACCAAGCATCACAAATCCACTTTAAGTCCAGGGTATCCGCGAGTCCTTAAAAAGTCTTAAAAAGTCTTAAATTTGCTTTTCCAAATTTAAGGCCTTGAAAATCCTTAAAAATGACAAATAATCCTTAAATACAGTTTCCAAAGGTCTTAAATTACCAAAGACCCAATAAACAAGATTATATTATTTCTATAAAAATGTTCGTGAATTTCTAGTTGGTGTTCAGCATTTTTTGTGTATGATATTGGCGTAAGCGGAACCGTACACATTCAGCTGGTTGTGAAAGGGGGCTATTTTTAGATGAGCACATTAGCTGGTTAAGCTAGTGGGAGCTTGCGCCATGGGGAAGTGCAAGTTTAATGGTAACTGGATGGCTAATCCCACGTTCGCGACGTGGTTAGCACCGGTTCCAGGCAATAGCTGGAAATTATAGCTTGAATTTAATTTTAAAAATAGCTTAAATTTGGTCAAAGTGGCCTTAAAAAAGGTCTTAAAAAGTCTTAAATTTGGCTCCCTTAAACCTGCAGATACCCTGAAGTCAGACTGACATCATTCTGAATTATTTCCCCTTTTTCTTAAAATCCTTATTAATCAAGTAGGATTTTGTTAAGCTTATTTTATGCCCTCTTGTTCCAGAGAGCGAAGAAGTCATTGACTTTCTTGGCTTCAATTTACACTTTATTTTAAAGCAACAAGACATTTATTCTGAGGGGGATTTTATAATGTATTGGTTGTTACTCAACCCAATGAAGAATGTGGTTTTATCAACCACATGAACTATAATACATTAACTTACAGGCTCTTCTTTTATGAGAGCTCGGTGGTTTAAAAAACATGTTGGGTGGGAGAGACTAGGCATTTTCTATTAGATTGTGGAGACTAACACATTTGTGATTCACTGTAGCTCGCGGCTCTGAAATGAGAAGCAGGATTTTTATTGATCTAATGAAATAACAGGTCCAGATAAGACCCCAAAACATGGAAAATGCCTTTGTTAAATCGGTGTCTTGCTGTGGAGGACTCCAGAACTCGCACTTATGAATTGTTTAATATTTTTAGAGTTATGCTACATTTCTGATGTATTTTTTTTTTCTTTATGTTTGGTCAGCCAAGCTTTAATGGACTATTCAGGGCTTGGTGTAAAAGCTGATGAAGCAGACAGCGACCCAGTATTTGGAGAGGGACACAGAAGGAAATCAATCTGATATAGAGAAAACAAATAACTCCCTTCGCTATGAGGACAGGGTAGAGTGGGCTCTTCTGTAGCTGTGCCAAGAGGAACAGGTTCAGAATGTAAATATGTGGCAAAGTTTTGAATATACTTAGTTTTTATTGTTCAAATATATCAAATATGAGCTAATAAAACATAATTCTATAAAGATCCAGCAGTTTTAAAGCAGTTTGCTGTAGCTCTGGTCATGCTGTGTGCATTCTTTTTAGGTAGCTTCTAATTTATTAATTTTTTTAAATTGATTATTAATTTTTTTAATTGATTGTTTGCTCTCTTTTACGACTCTTTTTTTCCAAAGCTGATTTAGATTCTATGCCTTTTAAATCAATGTCCGCTAGTACGTTTCACATCACTATTTTTACACCCATTAACCCAGCAGATCTGTCAGGTTGGCCACACCCACCTCCGCCAGGTCACCACAGTTGAATTAGATGGTCCAATTGATCTTTTTTAAATATACAAAGCTTTTCTTATGTGTAGCAACTTCTTTAGCTTACATCTAAGTTTGCTATTCCTACTGATTTATATATTTTTGTCTCAGAATACAAAGGTATACATTTTTAATTCTAATTTTCCCACTGGCTCTGTTATAGATTTGTTTTATTTTACCAGCATTAACATATTTCAGTCTCATTTTGGCCCTTCTGATCCCCACACTGTCCGTTTACAGCAACATCTTCAACATGCAAATTCCACACTTGGAATACATTTCAAACCTTTTATCTTTTCAGTTGATTTGAGAACAACACAATTGCCAAAATTCTTCCATGATACAGGCTCTTTGTCAGCTGCCATGGTTTTGAATTTGAAAGGACACGCTTTCATGTAGGGGTAGGTGGTATGGTTAAAAAAAAACAACACTACATTTTATACCCAAATAATTAGCATTACTACATACTTTTTTGTCTATTGACCTTTTAAAACTATTTAGCAAGTTAAATTTTTTATTCAGCCACATTATTTATTCATTATTTTTATTCAGTTTGAACAATTTTTCAATTTATAGAGTTCCTGATATTGTTCCTGCATTAATAACATGATAATTGGTTGAAGTGGCTGGCATGAGCAAATTATAATCCATCCATTACAAAAGGTTGCTGTACAGTTCTGCTTACAGTGTGGTTGTGAATGTGCATGTGTGAATGGAAGAAATTAAAACTAAAAATAATGCATTAGAAAAAATTACCCTTGAACACAAACGCCCTCCAACTGAGGGCCAAAAAAGTTTCACATCAGAACATATGTCCTGTGTATCAGTAAATAACTAATAAAACTGCAGAGCCCAGACTACAAAACCATATAAACCCTTTTTTATATGCTCCAAACACAACTAAAACTAAAATTAAATTAATCATGATATGTTGGTATGTCCTATGTGCCTTGCTAATATTGTTTTTAATAAAAAATAAAAACACTTGGGGGAAAATAGTCTTGAATGATTAAAATGAGGTTAATCAAGATTAAAGCCTCTGATTAAATAGGCTCATATTTTAATCAAGTCCCACCCCTAGTTAAAAGGTATCAATAATTAATATACATTGTGCATGGTAGATAGATTCATGAACAGCCTCTTGGCCTTTAAACAATTGTGGTAAGGAATAGAAGAAAACTTGATAAACATAACTCCACCTCATTTTACGAGAAACATTTAAACTTCAGCTCATTACCACTGGTTATAACTTTGTTTTAGTGCAATATTGACTACTTGTTTTCTAAAAAAAAAAAATCATATACAGCAACTGTCCAAAAGTTGGGCATCATTACAATGTTATTTATATTCTGCACTCTCCCCCTTTTCTTTTTTAATGCATTGCCGTTTTATTTATTACTGGCCTTGTTTCATGTTTATTGAATCAAGGTGGGTTCGGGGCACCAGCCGCATAATCTGGGGAATTTGGATGATCCATCAGAGAAGCAGGAAAAAAACAAACAAACAAGCAAGCCACGGAATGTAAAACCTAACATTTACTGTTCTCTATTCCTTATTCCAGAGCACAGATGCATATTTAGATTGAAATGTGCATTTTTCATGTCTGATCTGAAGAAAACAGATAAAAAAGCCCATAAAACAGTGACGTCTTATAATGATGTGTTTTACATTTTAAAAGTTTTGGGTTTGAGTTTATTTATCCAGCCAGGGCTGAATGCCTCACTCCTGACAAGAGCATGAGGAAGTAATAATACCTCCTTCTACAGTGTGTTGTTTGTGTCTCCAAGGGACTAATTACAATAGTGGAAGCGTGCGGCTGCCGATTGAATCCAAGATCTCACAGCCATATTCACGTCTTGACACCCCTGTAAAGAAAAAAATCTACTCTCAACGTTTTCATAACTGCAGCTGAATGTATCATAGTTTTTATTTGCTAGAGTTATTCAATTTTACGTCTCTAAAGTATTAATTTTTCCTCTGGATGTTTTTCTATTATCCTGTCAAACTTCATTTCTATAAAAACTGAACTCTGAACGATGCTCATTCCGAGCGGGATAATGAACTTCGTCTGTTGATGTGAATATGTAGACAGGTAGCTATTAATATGTGAACAAATTTAGCATTCTGCCGCTTGCCAGCACGAGGCCAGATGCTGTCAGAATTTACAGCACGTCATAATCTCGTTTCCATCTGCCATATGGTGGATCCAGTCTCTAAAAATGCATCAGCTGAGGGATGTACTCTCATACGACTTGGCATACCCCATGCTGTCAACAGTTTGGAGCTATTGTGCAGACTGACTTCAAACATTCCATTTCAGCTGCATGTTTAAGCCATTTCCACCAATCGGGTGGCTGGGATTGAAAAGATAAATGGTGTTTCTTGTGAGAGGAATTGCAATCTTATATCTACAACAAGTTGCTCTGTCCTGAAAGTCGTTGCTCATAGCTGGATTGCCTTTGCCCTTTTGGGAAAGCAGACTATTTTTCTCTCGTCTCGTCTCGTCTTCCTCCGCTTATCCGGGTCCGGGTCGCGGGGGCAGCATCCCAACTAGGGAGCTCCAGGCCGTCCTCTCCCCGGCCTTGTCCACCAGCTCCTCCGGCAGGACCCCAAGGCGTTCCCGGACCAGATTGGAGATGTAACCTCTCCAACGTGTCCTGGGTCGACCCGGGGGCCTTCTGCCGGCAGGACATGCCCGAAACACCTCCCCGGGGAGGCGTCCAGGAGGCATCCTGACCAGATGCCCAAACCACCTCAACTGGCTCCTTTCGATCCGGAGGAGCAGCGGTTCTACTCCGAGTCCCTCCCGAATGTCCGAGCTCCTCACCCTATCTCTAAGGCTGAGCCCGGCCACCCTACGGAGGAAACTCATTTCGGCCGCTTGTATCCGCGATCTCGTTCTTTCGGTCATTACCCAAAGCTCATGACCATAGGTGAGGATTGGGACGTAGATCGACCGGTAAATCGAGAGCCTGGCTTTCTGGCTCAGCTCCCTCTTCCCCACGACAGATCGGCTCAGCGTCCGCATCACTGCAGACGCCGAACCAATCCGCCTGTCGATCTCCCGATCCCTCCTACCCTCACTCGTGAACAAGACCCCGAGATACTTAAACTCCTCCACTTGAGGTAGGACCTCTCCCCCGACCCGGAGGTGGCAAGCCACCCTTTTCCGGTCGAGAACCATGGTCTCAGATTTGGAGGTGCTGATCCTCATCCCAGCCGCTTCACATTCGGCCGCGAACCTACCCAGCAAGAGCTGAAGGTCAGAGCTGGATGAAGCTAGGAGGACCACATCATCCGCAAAAAGCAGAGACGAGATTCTCCTGCCACCAAACTCGACACACTCCACACCACGGCTGCGTCTAGAAATTCTGTCCATAAAAGTGATGAACAGAACCGGTGACAAAGGGCAGCCCTGGCGGAGTCCAACCCTCACTGGGAACAGGTCCGACTTACTACCGGCTATGCGGACCAAACTCACGCTCCTCTGGTAAAGGGACTGAATGGCCCTTAACAGAAAGCCACCCACCCCATACTCCTGGAGTGTCCCCCACAGGGTGCCCCTGGGGACACGGTCATAAGCCTTCTCCAAATCCACAAAACACATGTGGATTGGTTGGGCAAACTCCCATGCCCCCTCCATCACCCTTGCAAGGGTATAGAGCTGGTCCACAGTTCCACGGCCAGGACGAAAACCACATTGCTCCTCCTCTATCTGAGATTCAACTATCGATCGGACCCTCCTCTCCAGTACCTTGGCGTAGACCTTTCCAGGGAGGCTGAGGAGTGTGATCCCCCTATAGTTGGAACACACCCTCAGGTCACCCTTCTTAAAGATGGGGACCACCACCCCGGTCTGCCACTCCCTAGGAACTGCCCCCGATGACCACGCAATGTTGTAGAGACGTGTCAACCATGACAGCCCTACAACATCCATAGCCTTGAGATAACCAGGACGAACCTAATCCGCCCCCGGGGCTCCGCCGCTGTGTAGTTGTTTGACTACCTCAGCAACTTCTGCCCCCGAGATCGGACAGTCCATCCCCAGGCCTCCCAGCTCTGGTTCCTCCTCGGAATGCGCATTGGTGGGATTGAGGAGCTCCTCAAAGTATTCCTTCCACCGTCCGACTATAGCCTCAGTTGACGTCAGCAGCTCCCCATCCCCACTGTAAACAGTGTGAGCGAGTTGCTGCCTTCCTCTCCTGAGGCGCCGGACAGTTTGCCAGAACCTCTTTGGAGCCGATCGATAGTCTTTCTCCATGGCCTCACCAAACTCCTCCCACGCCCGAGATTTTGCCTCGGCAACTGCCACTGCTGCACCCCGCTTGGCTATCCGGTACCTGTCTGCTGCCTCCGGAGACCCACAGACCAGCCACGCCCTGTAGGCCTCCTTCTTCAGCCTGACGGCTCCCCGAACCTCTGGTGTCCACCAGCGGGTACGGGGGTTGCCACCACGACTGGCACCGGCCACCTTACGGCCACAGCTAGCAACAGCCGCCTCGACAATCGCAGAGTGGAACAAGGCCCACTCGGACTCAATGTCCCCCACTGCTCTCGGGACGTGGTCAAAGCTCTGCCGGAGGTGGGAGTTGAAGACCGTCTTGACAGGTTCTTCTGCCAGGCGTTCCCAGCAGACCCTCACTATGCGTTTGGGTCTGCCAGGTCTACGCGGCATGTTCCCTTGCCATCTGATCCAACTCACCACCAGGTGGTGATCAGTTGACAGCTCCGCCCCTCTCTTCACTATTTTTCTTTTTCTTCATTTTTTTTTCTTTGGGTCCACAAAGTAGGAGCTGAGCAGGAGGCAGAGGAGGCCAGATTGGTAATATTTATCTTAGTTTGGACTGAGCAGAAATATGCAGCCTTGCAACGTCTGCTGGGCAGGAGCACAAGGGTTGTATCAATATCAAAGTGAAATATGGAATTTCAGTACAATTTGTCTGAGTCTATTCAGATGGAAGTACACAATATATGAGATGAAGAGATAAAGACGTAGAGATAGTAAAGTCAAGATTACTTCGGTAGATCACGAAAATACTTATTATTTTCTATTCATTTATTTGTCACACAATACTTCTGAAGCAGCTGGAACAAAGACTTGTTGGGAATCCAACAGATCGCCAGTCGCATCGGACTTACTTGCAATCAATAAAACAAAAACCCTCAGAGCCTGTTAGCCAGGTTGAACTGTTTAACACCAACTGGCCCCAATTACTCAGACCACTCAATAGTGTTTGTCACTTTAATGCTATTAGTAGTTTTCTATTAAGACTCAGATCTGCTTGTGCCTCTAGTGGTCAGTGTTGGGTGGCTTGCCTTCACTTACCCAAACTAATTCGTCTGTTGACTTGCATATAAATTAATCCTTTAATACTTTAACAGTATTAAAGTAAAACAGTTCTAACAGTGAGACTTTTTCAAAAGGAGACATGATTTAGATATTTTCCCTCACTCCTCCAACACGAATTACAATTACACACACAATAAATTATTCAAATTAGGTGATTACATAATTTCACAACTTCTAGTGACTTTTAGAAAAGCTGATGGCCACTTACCATACAAAGGAACTGGTAACTGATTATTGTTAGTATGCATGCATAGAAATACTATGTATTTGCAAATAATTTGGTAATTAGATTGTAGCTGTAGTATTGCAAAGCCTTTTTCAGCAAGTAAAAAAATAAATAAATGTCTTTCTGATTGGTTTTGCACATTAATTTAATAAGAAAGTAATATGGGAAAAAGCCTAACTTAAATAGGAGGTACACTGAGAATTTTATAATTGTTGTTCTTGAAATACAATAGTAACAATCTTCCACATGTTTCCTGCATTAGCTGCCGTTGGAAAAAAAAAGCCGTAAACTCTAGGGTAGGAAAAAGCCACACTGATCTATGTCACACTGTAGAATTAGCATTCATAGACTCACCCATCTTGGCTTGCGATTACAGAAAGCTGTTGCTGATTGAACATCCTGGAAAGAGTGTTCTGGCTAGTAAAAGCAAACAGTTAGCTTTAGCAATTCCGTGTTTGTTGTGGAGATAACACATGTACGTTGCATTTTTTTACCCATGCAAGAAAGACGAGCAAACAGAGGCAGCGGAAGAGTCGCCTTACTGTTAGCCAATCAGAGGCGAAATGTTTGCACATCATGAATGTTAATGAGTAACACTCAAAATCATATTGATTTCTGATCCCAACTAAGTTCTACTTCCTGAAATTAGAGCACAAAAGCTTTTTTCTACTAAAAACAACTTATAATCCATTCGTATGACTGACCACTGCCAATTTATTCAAATAACAAGTGTAGGCTCTCTTTTAAGCCAATTCACTTCAGTTTTATTATTACAACTTTTTTATCTCTAAAATCACATTTTGATCACATCAGTTATTAATGCTTTTTTCATGTTGTTTTCTATTCATTGAGAGCATTCAAGATAACAAATCCTTTAATTTGCAGAAAGTGTAATGCTCAGAATGACTCAGGATCCTGAGTCACTAGGGTGAAATCAGTGCAGGCACGTCCCCGCAGAGATGCAGCAGGTGCACAACATTGCATTTCTTTTTCTGGGGTTTCACTAAAACATGGCTGCATAAATTTAAATTAGATCTGTGCTCCAGTTTTGTGCCGGGCCTCTAAAATAATCATTGTCAGTACCGTGTTTATCCTGGACTATGCTGTTATCCTTCACAGCTGACTTAATTCCCTGGTGACTGTGCAAACAAAAGTATTGATAACTCCTTCAGCTCCATCAGCCGGCTTTAGAGGTAGACAAATTCAGATGCCACCTTTGCTATTTTCTTTTAGAGGGGGACAGAAGGTCAATGGATAGAGCTCAGATAAAGCAGACAATTCAATTTCCTAGCAAGTCAACCAAACAAGCTGATTCTCTCTGTCCTATTTTTTTTCCTCTTTTTTTCTAATTGTTGTTTTTATCAAGCATGGAAGGACAGGTACATTCTATCAAAGTGTGTGTGTGTGTGTGTGTGTGTGTGTGTGTGTGTTATAATGAAGGTTTCAGTTGGATAGAGATAAAAAAGCGCTTTAAGCAGACATTACTATGATTTTTCTCCCTTTGTGGATTTGAGATGATGTAGCTAAGTTACAGTCAGCAATGATTTATACATGGACTGTGATTCAATTTAAGCTGTTACATATGCTAACTAATTGCCTCATCTGTAAGGTCTGAACCATTTAAAAGCTGACATGTGTTGAATTATTATTTAGACATCTCACGTAGTTTTAAATTTCTATGATCTATTCCCAGGAACAAGTCATTTTTATTCTGCCAAATGGCTCCAGACATCTTTCATTTGACCAAGCGTGGCAGCCAATCACGTCTAAAACGTTTCAGTTTTATTTTAGCTCCGCCAGTGTTTTCTTGTGTGTTTCACAATGCTGAATCCAAAAGCATTTGAGTCGTCCGCTTTTTCTTGTTCCCACATTACAGAGAATACAAATTTTCGTTTTTCCTTCCAGCTTTTGGAAGGAAAACACTATTAAATATTTTCCACACTCTTCTCTCCTTACTCAGTCGAGCCCCATAGGCCAAGATGTACTTGTCACATTACTCTGAAAAGCACATTAATATTCTCCACACAATGTCTTCTTTTGCATTTTGTGGAAATAAATGCAGACATTTCTTTTACTGTTTCTTTTTCCATCAGGACAGAAAAGGGCAAAAATATTTGATTGGATGTTCTATTTGGTTAAGATGCACAGTGCTGTGAAAACCAGTATTTGCTGCCTTACAGATTTAATTAGTTTAGCATTTTTGGTCTTAGTTGATTGTTCCATATCAGCAATCCATTCTCAATGTGAAACAGAGTCAGCCTGAGTAAATATGATGAATACAAGCTTTCCAATCTAACACAGCCCAATGTGGAAAAGTAATTGACCCCTAAACTTTTTAACAATTTTAGTCACAACTGCAATCGCGTGTTTGTGGTAACTGGTCATTAGAAGGTTTTCCTGAACTAACTGTTCCTTTGAGGTCAAAGGTCAGACATTCTTCTGGCTTTTTCCAAACAGAATTTATTGTTCACTCACCTCACCTGACCAACTTGCTACCAAGGCAGATAAAACATTTCTTCATCATGACAACCAATGGTGGACTGCAGAACAATTGTTATTTTTCTACTTGTCTCCAGCTTAAGTATTTTCATCACCTGTTTGTGGGAAAACAAAACAAAGATATGATGATGAATTACATTTTTGTAGGACTTCTGGTCTTTATTATGCCCTAGTAGAACACACTCATTATTTCAGCAAATCTGCAGTGGTCATAATATGAAGTCATTTTATGTGTAAAGAAAGCTCCGTTTGAAGAAGTAAAGATTTGTTCAAGAAGTGGGGGGTGGAAAACAGAAGGATTTGGAGTCTTGCTCATTAATAATTGTGAGATACAAATATCATGTCTCTGATTGGCTTACAGCAACACGACTCTTTGACTGCCTTTGTTTGATCTCCTTTCTTGGGTAAAGCAATGCAACATTGATGTTTCACCTCTACAAATAGCACAAGCCCCAGCTTGTCCTGCCATGTTGTGGAGTTGCTAATGCTAATGGTTACCATCTACTAGCTGAGATGTGCTCTGATCTCTCCTGGGTGCTAAATCAACAACAGCCTTCCTTGGTCGTTAGCCAAGATAAATGAGTTTGTGAATGTTAATTTACAATGTGACATAGATCTATGTAACTTTTCCTGACTTGAGTGTTTCCCTGTATAATTCCTTTTGGCGGCTAATGCAGGAAATAATGGTAGAAGACTGTTTTCACGTTCAGCATGCATGAGAATCTCAGTATGATCAAAAATATTTCATAAAGTACATGTATGTTTGTGAACCTCTGCTTTAAAGTCTCAAAAGCAGCAATGCCTCTCCTAGAGCTTCAGTTGGGTAACATCTGTGTGTATCTTGTACAGAATCTGTCACCCACTTTCAAAGGTATGAACAGCTACAAGTGTTTTAGTTCTAAGGTGAAGATTAAGAAAGTGCTTGTCGAAAATGTCTTAGCAAGCCTTGCAGATGTTATGTAAATGAAGATGGCTGAGATCATGCATAGATAGGATGCTAATATACCTGTGTCTATGTAGTGATCGAAAGTTGTGAGAAAAGGCCGAGGAGCTCTTGAAGCCACAGGTTTGTGAACAGCGTGGAGATGTATTTTTGTCCAGCGGTCGCTAGTTAACAGAAGTTGTAAGTCATAATGCAAGATGCAAAACAGTTGTAGCATAAAGGACTGGCTACTTATTTATTAAATGACCAATAAGATGTGATGTTCCATGTAAATATGAAATATCAGCAAAACCTTTCTTAAATATCAGAGAGAGATTGTGGTGTCTGGGTTGTAAAATCTATTTGGCTGTATGGTTTGATAAGCTAAACATGATTTATGCCGGTTTACGCACCCTTGTGTGAAGATCCCCAACCGATCCAGGGGGTCAGGAGGTCGAGCTGGACACTGCTGATGGCGTGGACCTCTGATACGGGAGCCCGTAGGCAGCTCAGATTATGACCCTTCTAGTCTGGGTTATCTTCAGGTGACGGCAGGACGCTGGAGTGTCTATTTTGCATCTAAGGCTGTTCGGTGGCACTTAAAAGAGCCGTTGTCTGAAATCACTTGCAAGAGTTGCAGAGAGGCTTTGATCGTGAAGTCAAAAGATGGGATGGTCTCAAAATGGTTGTTCACCCGACTGGCCTTGTCAAGGGAATGGCAAAGACTAACTAGATCAGGAAGTGATTCCTGTTTTATTAAGTTCATTGTTCATAAACTTATACAAATCAGAATTTGATACGTTTAAAGGGCATTACCAAAAATATATCAGAAATCACGCTTACCCTCTGATATTCAGAGAGGTTAACTCTTAGTGTGAAGTAAAAATGTTTTTACACATTTAGGTGAAGTGAATGTTAAAAACCTCAATATTAATCTTATGATGTATAAGTATACTGATAGATAAACTTGTTGAATCAACAAATACTGATCTGATGTAGTTTAAGATCTGAAATGAATCATTGCATGAAAAATTTTCATTTTACCACATCATTGACATTATTCACACACTTTGGGATTTAAACATCTTATTCATTCAACATATTTGATTATATCAACCTATAAAGTTGTAAAGTCATTTATGATTCAAGGAAGATTAACTTTATTCAGAGTGAAAGTGCAGAAGTCTCGTCTTCCGCATGAGACCTTGAGCAAAGATATTATGGCTTCCTTGTTTCGTAACAAGGTCTTGTGCAGTGCATTCTTGTTTGAGGCCAGACACATGGGGTGTTTGTGTCTGCAAATTAAAAAGTGAACTTCTGGTCATTTTAATGAAAACTTGACCTTTGGGTACACTACTCAGTTCTAAAAGCTCAAATCCAAAATTACTTCTCTCTCTTTTGATAGAATCCTGTCAAAAGCATTCCTGGATAATGTGCATGGAAAACATGTAAACGATGCCTGGAGGGCAAGGTGGCACTGTACTGTTTTGCCCTTGACGTGTTTCCCAGTGGCTCTGAATTCATTCAGCATCTATAAATTACAGCATTTGGCAAGGGTCCTGAAGCAGCCAAGCTGCCCCAAACCATCACACTACCACCATGCTTGACTGTTTGTATGATGTTCTTCTGAAATGCACCAGACAAAATGGAACCCACATTTTCCAAAAACACGTGCACTATTAAGAGCTCTGGGAATTTTTTGAAAGGAGGGAAGGTGAGAAGGAAAATACAGTGGCTTGGTCCTCTCAGCTCTTTTAGAACTTTGCTAAGATGTTAGCATACCACAAATGTTTTGACAATGAATGATTTCACTGATCAGCACCAAAAGACAAATAATTTTATTCTGTTAAAGTATGTCATTATTTGAGTCATTAAATGAACAGGTAGGAAGACTGTGTGATGCAAAAAGTGGCGTTCAATGACCAGAAGAAACACTTTTTTACGGCGCTTTGTAGAGGACCACAAAGCAGTGTAAAGTACCGTAGTTTCCGCACCAAAAGGCACTATTAAAAACCTTTGATCTTCCCCTGAACCGGCAGTGTGCCTTTTAATATGGATGCGCCTTTTATTCATGTATTAAGGTTACTCTGGCCCAGCGAGGTACCACCCAGCGCCGTCATTATCACCCTCACCAAATAAAAGGTGTGGCACTGGTCCACACAGCTATACCGGTTACCAGCCATGGCACCAGCGAAGAGACATGCTTACGAGGCAGAGTTCAAGCTCAAAGCCATCGCTCACGCTGTTGAGCATGGAAACAAAGCAGCAGCGAGAGAATACAAGATTAACGAGTCGATGGTCCGCAAATGGAGAAAGCTGGAAGACCAGCTGCTGCAGGTGAAGAAAACACAGCGTAGCTTCAGAGGCAACAAGGCAAGATAGCCACTGCTTGATGACCAAATTGGTGTGTACGAGAGGTGTACACTACAAGACGGGACGGCTTCTTCCACACTTCTCCAGCCATGCTGATCTGCGACTCCATGCAGGCCCATCTCACCGGCGCCGTTAAAATCCAGGTGAAGAGGATGAACACGGAGCTCGCTATCATATCGGGTGGATTAACCAAAGAACTCCAGCCACTGGACATCGGGGTGAACCGGTCCTTCAAAGCGAATGTCCGAGCAGCGTGGGAGCGCTGGGTGACTGATGGAGAATGGGCAGGCAGCGCCGATCGACTTATGCCACCATCTGTGAGTGGATCGCTGATGCCTGGGCCAACGTTTCCGTCCAGACTGTTGTTCGAGCTTTCACCAAGGCCGCAATCACAACGGGAAAGCCGAGCAATGACAGCTGCGTTCAGTCAGTCATGCCGTTACCAGAGTTTAAATTTTCATTCTTACTGCTAAAAGCACCCGTGCATTAAATTGGGACATTTATGTTACTTTAATAATAATAATAATAATGCATTGAACTTATATAGCGCTTTTCTAGACACCCAAAGACGCTTTCACACACTCTCACATTCACACACTGCTAGTGATGGTGAGCTACATGTAGCCACAGCCGCCCTGGGGAGGTCTGACAGAGGCGAGGCTGCCATTTGGCGCCGTCGGCCCCTCTGACCACCACTAACACAGGCAAGTTGGGTGAAGTGTCTTGCCCAAGGACACAACAGCGGGATACCCGTGGCGGGGAGCTGGAATCGAACCCATGACCCTCTGATCATGAGGCAACCCGCTCTACCACCTGAGCTACTGCTGCCCCAATAATGAGAAATTTATTTTTTAGTATAGATAATGAGTGGAGTAACGTTTGACATTGATCTAATTGCCAAATTAGCCTTAATTGTGCTGACCGGGACGCTAGTTTGCTTTGCTGGGTGCGTGTTTTGATCCAGTGAGCCTTATGTGCGGACCAAACCTTTAATTAGGATGCTGATTGGCTGTGCGCCGTATAATCAGGTGAGCCTTATGGTGCGGAAAATACGGTATCCTGTTGTGGGGCATTTCTGAAACATTGGAAGTTTAAAAACAGCTATTTTAAAGCACTTACTGGCTGTTTGGTGACTTCTGCCGGTATAATTTCTTAGTATTAACCACAAGTACCGCTGTGTGACTTAACCAAGCCTTTACCAAGTACATACCACAAAACAGATACACGTTTATCCCTGAAAGGACCCAGAACGTGACCCCGTGCCAATGAAATAGAGACATGCACATGCTGTTAATGTCCAGCAAAATTACCTGGTAGTTCACATAAAGGAAACACGCCTGTTCACTTTCGTTTCTTCAGTCCACATCAATCCCCCACCTCTTCATATTTACACATTATGTTTTGTCTGATTTTGAGATTTGAATGTTTAAATCATTCAAGTGTGGAAAAAAAATTAAAAAAAATTTAAACAGAAGAAATCTGTTACACTTTTTCACAGCACTGTAAGAACGGTCCATTAATACTATAGCTAGGTAAAAAAAAAAACAGCTAAAGGATGAGCAAAAACGAATGAGGGATTGTGTCAAAAACTCCAAATAAAGCCCACGTCAGATGCTGTGCCTCCCTAACAAAACCCTTTTACTTATCACTGCTGTGTGTTTTGCCCATGTGAGTTTAAGCAGACCATAATTCCTCCACCCGATTCACAGGAATCATCTCATAAAATGACCCCTCACTGCATGCACAGTGTGTGCAACAGTCAGAAGCTCCTGTTTTTGCCAAGGCCGAGCAGGGGAAATGAGAAAAATAATTTGACGAGGGGGGGTTTGTTACAGTACTTGACTCGCTCTAATTGGCTCTGCTTGTAATGGCTTAAAATGAGCTTCCTCCTGAGATTTGGAGTTCTTTTTTTGGGGGCAGACTGTGTCTGGTCAAATAATCAAACACAAAAACATATTAGGAAAGGAGATTACCAAAACCTAATTTGAAAATAGTTCGGAGGGGTGACTGTGGGACATTGTGAATAACATTTGTAATCGTGTGCAGATAATTTCAGAATTATGAATGCAACAAAAACACAAAAACCATCTAAACAACAAATAAAAAAGGATATTAAAAATGTTTTGGAAAATTAGATACTGATTTGGAATCAGTTGGCGGGGTCACACATTACAAACCCAATGAAAAAGAAAACAGATGGTAAAAAAACAACAACTAAATATTAGAAGCAACAACAATTTGTTAGCCCTGAGCTGTTCAAGGTTATTTTACATATAAATATATAAAAAAATCTGACTGTTTTTAATGCGTATGACAAAAACCATTGCTCATCAGTATTAATCAGGATCTTAGCAGCACAGGTCCAAAAGTGAGTTGTAGTTCTCTGCGTTTGTGTCGCTTTTTCATGACTTGGTCTGGTGTCTGATGACAGGAAAATATGTAAATGGGGATGTTTGTTTATTGGAAACTGTGTCAAAATATGGTGTATGTCAGCGCAGAAACGAGGAGAGAAGCAACAAGTGATGGAAGCTACAGTGTTAGTGTGCAGTACACGAGACTTGTTTATTGGTCTCAACGTTCCGCAGTTTTATCGTAATCTCGTCTTCTGGGGAAACAGTTAAAATTGAAATTAGTGACAGAAAATTATTTGGACTTACCTTTTAAAACACAGATTCATAAATTGTGCGTTACATCTTTTATATGCAAAGACTTTTAAAACTCTTCTGTTTACTCAGAGCCTTTTCCATGCTTCACCTATTCCTGAAACAGTTCAGGGATTTGCTCAAGTGACTAATAGCAACTTTAGGGTGGATGTTGAATTAGTGCTTTAAATGAAATTGAAGAGGTAAGATTTGTTTGGCATTGAGAAACAGAAATTATTTGGCATTGAGGCCTCAAGTGTCTGCAAACCTGAGAGGTTCATGCCCAGCTACCCGCTCCTACTCATATGAACCCAATCATGGTGTACATGAAGTGTGATTTAAATGTTAGAACTATATATATTAGAAAAATTAATATTTGAACATGCAACAGTAAGGCAAGAACTACCTTTGAAGTGTGCTTAGCTGTAAAATTTATCTCTATGTAGCAGTCATGACTTAACCCTCTCACTGTCTTTATGGGTGACCCTGCGAGGAAAGTTGACCACTGAGCAGTATTCATGGTTTATCCCTTGAGGTCCATGTGGCAGGGTGGTGCTCACTCCTCACCCCTGCCACATGGACCCAAGGGATAAACCATCAACCCTGCTCAATGGTCAACTTTCCTCATGGGGTCACACCCATTAGGACAGTGGGAGGGTTAAAAAAGCTTTGGGCAATATTTTTTTAAGTTAATGTCAGTTCTCTAGATTATCTCCAAACTCTCAAATGGGTGTTTCATGACACATTGGGGTTCTCAACTCTACTCTGAAAACAGCATCTCCTGGAATTGGTGGGTCCACTATCCAATAAAGATTATTCAGTATTCATGTCCAAGGTCATAGGAAAACATGTATTGCCAACATCTGGTTTGGGGGGTAAGTCAACTGGAGGATTTTGTGCAGAGAGCGGAAACTATATAGTAGATTGATTGATGGATCGGGGCAGCTTCTGCTGTGCTGTGGATCTTTACCTGTGGTCATGAGTTATCGATAAAACCAGAGGAATACCTTTCTTTGGCTGACTTCTGAGCTCAAAATATCATTGGGACAGCAGTGGCTCAGAAGGTTGCAGGTACAATCTCAGCTCCGACCAAAGAATGCTGCTGTTGTGTCCTTTGTCAAGACACTTAACCCGCCTTGCCTGCTGGTGGTGGTTGGAGGGACTGGTGGCGCCAATGTTCGGCAGGCTTGCCTCTGTCAATGCGCCCCAGGGCAGCTGTGGCTTTATTGTAGCTCATCCCCACCAGCGTGTGATTGTGTGTGTGTGTGTGTGTGTGTGTGTGTGTGTGTGTGTGTGTGTGTGTGTGTGTGTGTGTGTGAATGTTTGAATAAGTGATTGTGTTGTGAAGCACCTTGGGGAGTTGTAGAACCCTAAGAAGGCGCCATACAAATACAAGCCATTTAGTTTTTACCATTGCTATTTCTCCTCAACAAAAGATGCAATTTAAGGTGGTTTGGGCATCTGGTATGGATGCTTCATGGACCAAGGAGGTGTAGGACTCTTCAGTGAGATTATATTTCCTAAGTGGCTTAAGAACAACTCTGAGTCCCTTCAGATGAGCTCTAGAGGGTAGCTCAAGAGATAGACTTAATTAGATTTCTGCTCAAGTCAGTTTCCTTGCAACTTGGATTGAGATGAACAGAAGACAATGGATTGAACAAAACAATCTCAAAACAGAACTTTGCCTTTGGCATTTAGGCTTTTAACAAACACCCTGAAGAAGCATTTAAGTATTGTTTACAGTTTTCTTGATCCAACGAGAGACTATGAAGAAATTGGCTTTGCTAAACATGAAAGACTTGGCCACTTGAAGATGATCCTCCTAACGCATGCAATAAATAGCCAGTGTAATTCACCTGTGAATTTATATTTCTGAAAATCTGAAGAATTTACCCTTTAGCAAGCAAGGGGTTCTTTATAAGGGCTACGGCAGGCACACAGCTACACTCTTTCAGAAACAAGCTGAAGGTAAGTTCCAGGTAAGTCCAAAACTTTAAGCCAGAGCAGGGCAAATCTCTGTAACTTCAATTACACTTTTTTTTCTGAGGTTTCTTATCAGAGTGCCTGACATAATGCCTTCAGTGTCTTTGAATTGATTTTCAGAGTGTCCGTCTACCCCACGGAATTGGACGGTCCCACTTTCTGAGAGGCAGGGTCTAAGTAGCCTTACAGTCAAGCAATTTGTGAGATTTCAGTTGGAGAATTGATCTCTTCTTCTCCTGGACAAAGCCAAGTCAAGCCTACTTTATTTATAAAGCACTTTAAAAATGGGACGACATGGAACAAAGTGCTGAACACAAAGGCATAAGCCACAATGAAACAAAATAAAATACAATAAAAACTAAAATAAGATAAAAAGCTCATACTTGGTTGAACGTTAAAGTAAAAATATGGGATTTTTAAATTATTTTAAAGTTTCCAGTGAGAAGGCCTTTGCAATATGTAATGGCCTGTATTTGACATAGCATCTTTTAAGGTTCCACAACCCCCCAAGGCAGTTAACAACACAACCAGTCATTCACCACGCACACACACATTAACACTCTGGTGGTGATGAGCTACAATGTAGCCACAGCTGCCCTGGGATGCACTGACAGAAGCAAAACTGTCAAACATTGGTGCCACTGGTCTCTCCAACCACCACCAGCATGCAAGGCAGGATAAGTGTCTTGGTCAAGGACACAACAACTGCAACAAATGGGGCTCAAACCTACAACCCACCTTTTTAGTGATGTGTCAGTCGCGAACGAACCGGCTCTAAGAGCTGGCTCTTTGAAGTGAACGAAGGGAGCTGGTTCGTCATTGGGAGCCATCCCCTCCCCTCCCCCTCCCCTCTTGCTTTGGTGAAAGCCACAGGCGTTTGGCCAACATGTGTAACTGCGTGTCCAGACTGTCCACACACAGAGCTGTAGGGGCGGGGAAGAGGGAGGATAAGACTCAGACACACATCAGAGCACATGTGGGCGGAGGGAGACGAGAGGGAATGAGGAGGAGGAAAAAGGAGAGAGAGAGAGAGAGAGAGAGAGAGAGAGAGAGAGAGAGAGAGAGAGAGAGAGAGGAGAGTGTGACAAAGACGGTGAGAAAATGAGCGCCAGCATAGTTGCCTAGTTCCCCTTTAAAAGTGATTGGATTAGCATTAAATTGCTGTCCAGTTAAAAACCCAAAAAGAAGAAAAAAAAATTCTCAGACCCTTCTAAATGTTTTATTCCTTTCTTTTGTTTTTTTCAACACACACTGTGAATAAAATAAAGCATCTGTAAAATGCAATGTCACCCTTACAGTTCATGAATATTTAATAAGAAAAACACTTTTGCTCTCTTGCAAAATCTAAACCTTTGTCTTTAACTATTGATCATTTCACGCTGCCAGATGTCGGGTTTGCGAAATGCTTCTTTGCATCCTTGTTTTTCTTCAGTGTGCAAACTATTCCAGCTTGCGAGGAACTATTCTGACAATAAGTCACAGGACTGACGAGAATGCTGAGCAGAGAGCAGCGTAGGTTATACATTTTTGATGTTCACCATGGCTGCCTCATCCTTGCTTGGGGAGTTAATGTGACCGCTCTATGAGGAACCCTGCAAGTTTCCAAGTCGAGCTTCAGAATAAGTGTTAAGTGTTCCATTAAAATGAATGTCCAAATCAGCAGGGAGAAGCTGATTCTCCTGCAAGCTCCTAATCTCTCTTTTCAGCCTCATTTATCTGCACCACCTCGGAGGAAGTTTTCCAAAGAGGACCCGACTGGAAGTCCTTGTGCCCTGCCCTTGAAGGCTAACACCTTGTTCCCTAGACATGTAATCAAAAAGTTTGTTCAGACTTCTGCACATGTCAACTATTCTCACAGTTCTTTTCAAACTTCACTGTTTTTTTTTTTTTGGCCTTTCATTATTTATTTTATACATCCGTTTATTTACCAGGATTAGCAGCACCGGCACCAGAAATATGGTTCTTCTTCTATGAAGTGCTCTCTTTCAGATTCAGTGAGCAGTGGCCTCTTCACACTCACTCATCCATAATCACAGAGCAGAAGCTGTGCTGGGTAGCAACAGCGTTGCAATAATAATACAGTTTTATTCCCCCTACCTACAGATGTGTCCTTATGCAGTCACACAAATCAAGAAGCCTGCACCTTCTGGTTTTAATAGCAGCTCAGTTAGATCCTCGGGGGTGGATCCCTGTCATTCACGCATTGAGCAGGCATTATTGAGGAAGGTAATTGGCAGGGAGCCTCATCTCTGGAGGTTTCCCTGGGTCTCAGCAATCTGTCAGAGGACTGTGAGACTCTGCAATTAATCAGCGTAGGGATAAGATAAGGGAGGGATGTGCCAGCATCCTTACAGACCCAAACCCCTCCCAGTCCCGACAGACAAATCCTTACCTAATCAAACTGCCCATTCTAATCTATGCTTTGCACTATTTTAGATGTTGTGTGACTTGTGTTAGAAAGTGTGACACTGCCAAAATCTACAATAAATATAAAATATACAAATGGCTCAGCAACTCATGTAAGTGAAACCTACTGGATTATTCCTTCTTTTAGATTCACACTTTTCTTTTATTACTTTAATCTTGTTTTGTTATATTATTTTCAATTTTAAAATATAGTTTTAACATGTGTCACTTGATACATACACATTTATTCTGACTCAGGAAGGAAGTAACTTAGACGGAATGTGTGAATAGCTCGATTCTTATTCTCATATTTCATCCAGAAAGAAAGTCGATGGCTGAAATCGCATTAAGAAGCGTGCTTTCTTTGTCTAAATGGGAAAAACCATTGGATATCAGCTCACCTGTTCATTTCCATGATGATTTTCTAGTAGAGTATGCTGTTAGCAAAAATAGTCATGTGTCATTGAGCTCCGCAGAGACAGTTTTGAACTTGGTTATGATAGTACTTTGTCATTTGTTTATATTTAATACCTTGGCTGGCAAAATAAATTGACATATTGCCAACATTATATCACAGTAACTGGTAGGACTGTCACTTTTACAGGATTTCTATTTGATTACACCTAATTGCTTAAAGGGGGAAATCTCTTGATTGCTGCTTTAAGGGGTAACATTACCTGTGACATATCAGAGACCAAGGTAAAAAGAACATAAGATATATCTTTTGGATACATGCTGCCGTCATTCTCCTTGCTAGTTATCGCGTAAACCGACAATCACGCGTGATCTCACCATTCCAGGGTGATTTCATGACCTTGTGAAACCAGCTGCCGTTCCGCGTCTGAAACAATCCCGGTGTGAAGGGTCTTGCTACTGAGCTCATGAGGAAAACAGGTCTATTGTACTACATGCCTCATGGAAAGTCCAGGTCTGATACCTTGGATTCTTATTTTGTTTTTCTTTTATCCCTTCAGTTCCATGTATCATTGTCCAACTGTTTCTCCTGAGTTCTGTGTTACTCTGCCCCTCACACATCTACTTCCCATCTGTCATTAATTCAGCTGCAATCTCTCAGCAATTTTAGTTTCCTGTCAGGTAATCTGTTGCTTGTCACCCATGATTGTTGATGCTCCTGGAGTTTTCTTTGCATATAAGGATATAATTACAACATGTTTTTGTTTTCATTATGGGATGTTTTTTATTCAGTTCTCTGCCACTTTGGTCTACACTTTGGGTCCTGTGGTCACATTGAACATGAATTTACCATAAACTGTGATTACTGGCTGTTATAGGCTATTTTTGTCCTTAAAGCATTCAAGAACTGTACTTCAATCAGACTCCATTGAAAGCAAATAAGAGTAGGTTGTTGGTCCTACACAACAGGGTGAGAGAAGGGAACAAATCCAGAGTACCTTTCTTTCTGTGCATCCAATGACTTGCATAATGTGTGCAGCTTTTGTCAAACTCTGAGAAACCTTCTTTTGAAATAAAAGGAAAAACGCAAATAGAAGACAAAAAACATCTGGAATTAGATAACAAAATTTCCCAATTACACTGAATGGCAAGTAGACGTGCTATAAAAGTAATTTCTGCTACGTGTCTCTCTCCATTTTTTATCTAAAATGAAGCATTGGAGTACGATTCTAACAAAGAAATATCAAGTATAATTTCCTTAAAAGCTAAAAGGATATTCAAAGGAAAGAAAGACCAACAACAAAAGAAGTACTTGACGCATTTAACTCCTAATCCCAATTGTCACTCTGTTTTTTTTTTTCTTTTTCACAGCCAGACGATTCTGTGCGACCATCGTTTTGCAAGTCAATAAGCGAGTAATTGTGTGCGCTAAGAAGGTATCATCTGGGCAGAGGTCAGGCTAGTGAAATCATTCTGTGGCTGTTTGACTATATGTTTCACTGAGAGGACACACACACACACACACACCACAGAATGCAAAGTGGCTTCTTTTCTCAAACCGATGAAGGAAAGATTGCAGCAGATGCATAACCCCTCCTCCCAGCAAGGTTACTTCTAATTTGTTTCTCTGCGTTTTACCTCGACAAGCACTCTAAGAAGAATGGAGGCGACTCAAGAAAAGTGGTAACCATCGGTTACTTTTTTCAGATTTCTACCTGAAATGGCTGTGTGGTTATTGGCTGATCAGTGACATGTTTCAGACTCGGATTGATGCGAAGTACAATTCTGCACCCTGAGACGATCCCCTAAAACTACAGCGTAGATCAAAACAAATTGTAGGCATATGTGATAAAGTTCAGGTAAGATGAGCTTCAAGATGAAAACGCTGGAGCCAATAGGACATTTGATCTGCCAAATGGCATTTTCCAAGGCCATGGATTACTATTTCTCTAAATATTATAGATGTAAGTCTCAAAGAAAAATTAGAGAATGTAGTGCACTTTTATCTCAGCATTTAGAAGCTGTCTTTGGCTTTTCTAGAGTGACCCACTAGCCCATGAGGGATGATAAGCAGGCTCACATTTTTCACCACATCCGATGATGAATACAGATTTTTCTGATAATGATCATGGATAGTCTGACAGCTCCCATTCCTGGTCATATTTCAGTGGAAACAGATACAACTAAGGATATATGTGGTTTCCCTTTAACCGTTCAGTACTTTTCCTTATAACTTGTTGCCAGATGTGGTGAGATACAGATGTGAGATAATAAAACGACTAGAAACAAGAAAACAATGATTAACAAATACATATTTTTTACAGAATTGCCAACACTACTCATATATTTTCTTATTAAGAAATTCATATCTGACCTTGTGACTGGTGATCAGTTTCACCTGGTGGAAAATAATCTAAACAACACAAATGGTGAAAAAATAAATAAATAAAAACACCCAGCATTTGTCAGTGGAACACTGTTAGACTTTGCTGGCATTTGCTAGTATATTACTGTAAAATCAACAGTAAAATACTTCTAAAAGTGTTTGCAGTGTAGTACTGTAATTTCCATGCACTGTTAGACTGTGCTGTCATTCCTATAGTATATTACTGTAAAATCAAAAGGAAAATACAGCTAAAATCTTAGCAGTGTAGTACTGTATTTGGCATGTAATGGTGAGTAAATTCAACAACATCACATATTTTTCATGGTATGTCACTGTTTTAAAGGAAACAGGTAAAGTACAGCAAATATAAAAATTTGGTATACCTCTTACATTTTTCTGTCTGTGGTTTTTCAGTGGACATTTTAAAATACCTTGCTCAAATCTTCATTCAGAGTGCATTACCAAAACAATTCTTTGAAAAAACACTATGCCCCATAGTAAAGAGAAAATGCTCCAAGAATAAATGTTTTAATTGAGCTATTATAAAAGCATACAGTATGTAAACACTCACTAAAATCTCTTTAAAAATATTTTAATTATAATATAAAACAAAAGATTGGATGCTTTAACCAAGCCTACATTGTAAATAAAAAAATCATCTCAGATTGATAAAATCATATTTAAGCTAATCTATTAGTCCTACTGCCTAAATGACAGTAATTGACATCTGCCTGGTGGGCGATTTAAACTGATAAATGTTTACAGAATTTTATCAAAAAACTGACATGATACCAGTTTACGACTTTATAATTGTAAGAAATTTTATGTAAAATATTCCATAAAATATTGATCATTTCAAAATTCCACCAGTTGTTTTTTTTGCATGTTTTCACAGCAATATTATAGGATAATTACAGCCACCAAAATTATGCTGTTGTCTATCTATTGTGTTCACTATAGATGTAACAAAAAATTCAGACAGCTATAGATGGAATCTTAAGGAAATGGGCCAAGGAAGAACTCATCAAAGGTATTTTCCACCCCTAGGTATGTTTTATGTTGTTGGGTTTCCGAGAATTAGCTAAGTGAAAAAGAATTCATCACTTTCACCTGTTACAACCTGGATATTTGCTTTCAAAACAACAACATTGGAAACACAATATATGATCGTTGTCTTGCACTTTTAGGAAAAGAAGAAATAAAAACATTTTCCAAACGCGTATCCCGAATTTGACCCATTACAGGGGAGTTGGTCAGTCTGGTAAGTATTTTACTGCATGTTTTGGCTTTTAAACTAGCTATAGCTGTGATCTTCATGCAAATTCTGCAAAATGGTCCCTGTCCATAAATGTGTAAACACCTTATTGAAGTTACCCGAATGCTTTAAACACTGACAAACAAGGTGATTAATTTTCAGCTGCTACCCATGCAAAGTAATGTGATGCTTAAAACCAAATTTGTTAAGATCTACAAACATTGCATAATCTATTTTTCAATTGTCAGCATGTGATTGTATTTTGGACTGATAGCCAAAGCTAGATTTTACTTAAAATATCTGATGTTTTCTTTTTGTAAATATTCTATGTAAATAATTTATTTATTCATGTAATTGGAAAAACTGTTCTCTGTTTATCCTTTTCTTGAATAACTTTTCATTATATTTTTAGTCACTCAAGCACATCTCAGATATGAATAAGAAAACTGCTTGTGCCAAAATGTTTCTGCTACTTATTGTTTTGCTCTTGATCATTTTTTCTTTTTCTTTTTTTTTCTTTTCAAAGGTAAAATGATTTGCTTCACATTTTCTGTAATGGGGACTGCTATCAAAGTCAGTTTGTTTCCTTGACTTCTCTTGTGTATGACATTTGTTTTCAATAAAGTTAGGAGCAAAAAAAAAAACAAATGCTAATTTGGCAGTAAGTGTTTGCAGGTGAAGGCTGCTGGCAGGGCATGCTGTGATATGCAGAACAGGTTGGAGAGGTTTAACTCCGATATTGAGGTCAAATAATTTTCCTTTTGGTGGCCAGTGTGAAAGCTATACTACTTTCCGTTTTTTGAGGGGATGTTACATTTTAGGCATATTTGAGCCTTTTATGACTATTTAGCCTACTGTTAAGGTACTGTTTAGTTTTCTATGCATTTTTGTTGTATTGCTTAAAATATCCCTGGAAAAGAAACTATTGAAGATATAGGGTACTTAAAATGTTTCTCTGTAAATATTATAGATTCCGTGCACACAAATTTATATTGTTCAGTTCACATGTTAGAAGCCATAAACACAATGCAAATTATATGTTTTCTTGTGGAACTGAGAATTGTAAAGCCACTTTTAAAACATTCACTGCCTTTCGTTCTCATATGCACAGAAATCATAGACGAGGGGAGAACACTGAGGAGGAGAGCTGGAAGTTCACTGGAAATCTTAGCTGACAAGTTCCTGGATGTGGGTATGTTGGACAAAATATTAAAACTCTTTGTGTCCATCTGAGGATCCATATTAAAGATGGAAAAAAAGTATTATGCCAGGGCAAATATTTCCACCTACAATTCAAATCATTGGAGAAGTGAATGATTATAGGCATCATCTTTACAACTCTGCCACTCAGGATGCTGTGACAAAAGCAAATGTCTCTAATCATAACATGCTAGATGTGTCAGCAGTTGTCTACAAAGGTACCAAATATGTCAAAGGTCATGTTGTTGTAGTAGATCACACTAGTGAGAGCACTGACTTTGGGTAGACCGTTGTGATACTTGTTAATGATTCTAAATTGTACTTTGTGCTAGAATTGCATCAGTCAGTACGCCTTATTGACCTTGGACTTTATTGCCTACACTGCCCTACAGACAGAAGTTTGTGTGTAAATGCTGACAGTCTGATGGATTATTACCCAATACCCCTTTATAACATGGCAGATCTTTTTGTTGTCTCCCTGCACCATTCAGTTTCTTCATGATTTTTTCCCCTTATATTTCAGTGATGGAAATTGAAGATGAAATCACATGCATCCTGCCGGAATTGGAGAGACAGAAAGTACTGTCCATCGCAGACCACCTGAAAGATGTCATTGGTGTCCAACAAAAAAGTGACCTTCTGTTAGTAGAGGCAGATGATCGCAAACATTTTCTTACACCAATTCAAATACGTAAACTACTACTTGCATTTAAGAAAGGTTTGTAGACATTTTGTATACATCTGACTATTTATCAGCTGTAGGTCACACAGGTCACTGATTCATTTCTTTTTTACATTATGACCATCAGTTGCCAATTTCTTCTCACTATACCATTATGTTTTTCTGTTTTAATGGAAGCAATCAAATAAAAAAAGATAATCCAGTGCATTTTGTTTACATCTTGATCTTAAATATATCCAACTATTACACAAACAAGTGTGCAGGTGTGTGTGTGTGTGTGTGTGTGTGTGTGTGTGTGTGTGTGTGTGTGTGTGTGTGTGTGTGTGTGTGTGTGTGTGTGTGTGTGCACGCACAAGTATAAACCTTTTATTTTGGGAGCCTTTATTGTATTACAGTATGTTACCGTTTACTCGTATCTTAGTAAAATATGACATGAAAAAGGTAAATTACTGCCCACAAAAACACAGTAACCTCTGACAGCGTTGACTATTTTCAGTAGCAAAAGTGTATGTTTACGGTAAATCACTGGAAAAGGTATTGCAGCATACCTTGAAATGAGCTTACGGTAACATACCATAAACATACAGCACAACACATATTTATTAATCACGGTATAATATTGCGTTATTGATGTAATTTTCTTGTGAAATATATTACGGTATTTTACTGGCAACGCTGTTGCCAGTATCTCACCGCCATGCAGTCAGACGGTTTTTTACAGCAATAAAATATACGGTATAATTCTGAGATCAACACTAATTGGTAAGTTACCGTTAACCATGCATCACGGTATCATGCTGGCAACAGTGTTGCCAGTTTATTACCGTAAAGTGGATAGATAAAGTCTAACAGTGAAGGTCAGGCAACATGTGTAACCTGCACACAGGCGGAAGAGCTTTGAAGGAAAGAAAATGCATTTACTTTTCAGAATTTGTTGGTTTGTTTTAAGATTTAAATATAATCATTCATTGTGAAACAAATAATCTAATAAGTAATTAATACATATTAAGAAAAAACAGTCTGTGTCTGGTTCCTTTAAGATAAAAATCTAATGTTTTTCAGAAAAGTTTACAATTTTTATTTTGTATTTAGACATTTTTATAATTTATAAATTTGCCCTTATTTGTGCACCCATTCAATAACACAAGATATCAAGATGTTATTAAAGATCTAACCTTTGCAAATTCCTTAGAATGTTTGATTCCTAACATAGATTATTTTCTTAATTCTTCACTGTAACGTGATGAAGGTTCTCTAATTTGTGGCAAAGGGCACATCTACCCAGCTGGGTCAAACAGTACATTTAAATCCACAGATTAAACAAGGAGCCACGATGTCTGCTCAAGATCATATCCATATCTGCTGCTGTTCCATCCCAGGAGGAGGACACTTCAAGTCACAATGATAATAATTAGATAATAATAAATAATAAAACTCATTGATTTTATTACTGTTTAATATAATCATCATAAATGATCACTTGGTTCAGTATAAAGGTATTTTAATTACATGAAACGAATTTATGTTTTGGGTATAATAATGATTAATTATGATTATGGTTGATGACAGTAAAAGATGTGTTCAGCAAAGAAGGTCAGTTCACCTTATCCATCTAACACA
Organism: Nothobranchius furzeri; assembly: GCF_043380555.1. Lineage (NCBI taxonomy): Eukaryota > Metazoa > Chordata > Actinopteri > Cyprinodontiformes > Nothobranchiidae > Nothobranchius > Nothobranchius furzeri. The sequence goes on from NC_091747.1 coordinate 49,153,387, forward strand.
GAGTCCAGATAAACGATAACTGCAACACATGTTTTTGATGCATGATCAAAGCTTTGTTGCTGAGAGAGTGGGAGTGTCCTGAGAGCTTGGTAAAACTGTAACCATCACCAGCTTCAGACCAGTTCTTGAACCAACACCACAGAGGAAGGGAACGGCCGTCCCTAAACCTCCACCTGCTGTTCCAGTCACACTGACAAGGATAGCTAAGAATAAACGAAACTGTAACCAGCTAACGAAAACTCTCCCCAGAGTTGTTGATTTCTGAGTTAAGACGAAAAACTCCTTCAGAGTTATGGACTTTGAGACCCCAGTAGTTCATCAGTCGTGACCCACGGAGACAACCCAGGACTGATTTGATCGCATAGTGGTCCTTCTACCATCCTCGTGCCCGGAGGAAATCATCTCCACTTGACATCTCGGATCCGAAAGGGGATCTCCGGAAAATAGGTGAGGTAGACACTAATCGACAGATGACGTTTGATGCTGTTCTCTCTAAATAACTCAGTTAGCCGTGAAAATATATGTAACTCTCATATAAGCTCTTTTATTATTCATTGTTACATGCTACTCTTTTCATTATGGGATCATGTTATAATATCAAAGGCCTCTCTGTGTTTCTCTCCTGCACAAGCTCTAAAACAGCTGCAGGAACTCCAAAAGGGAGTGAGACATTGCAGTCTCTTCTTGTACCGGTTACCAAGGATGCTTCTGCTCATCTTAGAATTACAAGTTCTTGTGACATGTTAGTTCCTGCCTAACAAGGCAATATATATATATTTACCTTATAAGCTCATTTTATTATTCTATGCTATGGAAACTCGCTCAGATACTCAAGGCCTCTACACAAAGGTTAATAGCTGTATATCTTCTCCTGCACCAGAGAAGGGAGTGTGCACATTCCATCTCCACTCAGTGCCTCTCGGTACCAGTGAATGTATCTTCTCCTGTCATGAATGTATCAGGATGTTCCTGGTAATCTCAAGGATGCATGTTCTAGTGATGAATTAACTGTCCACTAACAAGGCTGTTATTCTTTACCTGTCATGATCATTGACGTATGTACATGGCAAACTGCGTATGTTACATTCCTGTACTCTTCAATAAAAATCAGCCGTTTCAGCAGAACGGCGAGAGTCTGTCCGAAGCAACTGACGGGAGCAGGTCGCGGGACCTGCTGTATGTTGCAAAGGCTCTCCCCCTCATGAGCGGTGAAAACAGTGACTGGACTTCTGATCATTTGTCTCCACATTCTGCCAACTCAAAAGGTGTTTAACTCCATCTTCTCCGTACCCGTGCTTGGTCTAACAGAAGAAAGACCAACAGCCGCAAAACATCATTTTCATCCAGAACGCTTCTTCTCTCTGTGAACGAAACCTTCTAATAATTCCATTTACGCATCCAAACTCGTATCCTCAATTTAGCTTCCATCCAGCCACAGGTTTGCCTTTAAATCAAGTTTAATATCAAAGCTGTTAAAAATTGTCATTAAATTGTCATCCATGAATTGTCGTTTATAATTGTCGTTTCAAATCTTTAAGTTTAAAATTGTTAGTAATGAATTTCTTCATTTTTAAACTTGCCTCATTATTGAATTGAAACACAGAAAGGGTATAATATTTCTGGTTATTGACAAGCAAAGATCCTAGCTTCTGATCCAAAATAAACTTTTGCTATTAAATTTAATTATCTAAATTAAACATTAATCCTTGGATTAAAATTAGACCAACAGGTTGGTGCATTAACTTAGATCGATATATAAGTATATGGGATACTTATACATGATCTAAGCTTCACAGATTAATATGCTTGATCATTTTTCGGAATCTCAAACAGTGTTGATTCTAGTGTGTAGTTTAATTCTCTACATCACATTATTATGAATTGATTCATGGATTCACTTAGCTGTTTTTGTGGGCAGAGGGAACCACTATTAGAGGGGTTGTGTGTGTGTGTGTGTGTGTGTGTGTGTGTGTGTGTGTGTGTGTGTGTGTGTGTGTGTGTGTGTGTGTGTGTGTGTGTGTGTGTGTGCTTGTGTGTGTGCTTGTCTTTATATGTTTGTGGAAACATGTGTGACAATTGCCATATTTTGTTAGCCTGGCAGGCCATCCTACATATGTAAATATATAGTCTGACCCAAACCCATAGACAGAGCTCAGTCGTGGGGCGTAGTCTACGGTTGTTTTTCAAACTGTCTCCACCTGCTATTGGACAATGAACAATGTGACATACTCACTGCTATGGATGTCAGTCAACAGGGCAGTCCTCCATACACCATTGAAGAAGATACAAATACATATTTTTCTAAATAAAAGACTTAAGTACCTGTATCTGCTCTTGACTGAAAGAAAAGCGGAATTCTACAAAGTGCAAAGTTGATGCCAAAGTTGTTTCAAGCATGCTGTCGCCGTCATTGTTTTTTCTCTCAATCGCATTATCTTGCCGACAAAACCAATAGAGCGCTGTGATTAGCCCACCTAACTGATGGAGCACTGTAATTGGCATGGCCAAGTCTGGTCAGGACTACTGAGATGACAGTGGAGCATGGCTAGACCAACATGCAGAGCAAAATTAGTTTGCTTCTGCTTCAGTCTGTCTAGATTTCAGGGCTAATATTTCAAGGGTGGCTAAAGCTAAAAATGTAGAAACCCCTTTTTTTTGGATTTATCTAACTTTATTTACTCATTTTCTGTCATCTCATCTAGCAAACAGTAATGTGTCTAGTTGCCTGCCCCTACTTCTGACATCCATACTGTGACAGTTTACATGTATCATTACACCTCTTGTTTTAAACAAGATTTTACCTGTCCAAACAACAGCTGTTTAAAGAAAAAGCCATTTTTTGATGAAGTTGTTCCTCGTTGTTCCAGAGAAATCCACCATAAAAGAACTGTTCCTTCATGTATGAAACTTCTACTTCCTAAAGGCTGATTAAAAGAGACAGTTTGCTGTTTTTAGTTAGCCTAGCGCTAGCCGAAACCCACTGAAAATCATCTGCTTTCTACAGTGAGTCTGGCCCACTGTGACAGCGGGATGATGTATGTGGGATCGACTCAAAATAACCTAAAGTGACAGCGTTCATTGTGATGGAAAAACATGTCATCTGCTGGAGAAGTGAGCACACAGTTTGTTTTAATAGGTTCAGACAAATGTCCATTTCTCAGTGTAATCTTTATGGAAAAGCGCAAGTGTCACATGTAATTTTTGGCAAAATGTAGATTCATTGTAGCAATATCACAAAAACATGTTGAGACTAATAAATGTTAGTCACTTTCATATTCCACTTTGATGTTTTTTGCTTGAATGCAAACCTTGATGATTTTAGACCAATCATCAAGGGCTTAGCAATGCTGCACACACGCTCACATTTTTGGTATTCAAATGTGAAGGAGTATGGTGTTCATGTCTACCGTGGTTCAGCTGGTGCACTTCCTGAGTGACTGCTAAAACGCAACACTTCCTTAGGGAGTTTCTTCTGCACCTGAGTGCTGACAAGACGTGTTAATTAGGTGTGCTAACAGTTTAATCCCTAGATATTGCTTCTTTAAGCTCTCTTAATCTCACATCAGATAAAAGCTACATTGTGATAGAGGAGAAAAAAAGGAAAAGAAAAGAACACTCAACGTGAGGTGAAAATGAAAACATACTGATACCCTTATTATTTACTCTCTATTATTTACTATCAAATAAATATATGCCTTAAATTACTTATTTTATCTCATACACACGAAGGTGTCATATTCTAGCTACTCACACACACATTTATGGGTGCACTAAGGTTTGTCTCATGGAACGTACATGGAGCTGGCTCCAGAGAGAAGAGATAAAAAAATTTTTGATCAGTTGAAAAGAGTGCAAGCAGACATAATATTATTACAAGAGACCCATAGATCTGCCACATCTGGAGATTAACTTAAAACATCTGAGTTTCCCAGCATGTTCTCTGCCTGCTATAACTCTAGGCAAAGACGTGTAGCTAGTTTAATACACAAAAACATCAATTTCACAGTATTGGACACAGTTTCAGATCCAGAGGGTAGATTTATAATACTAAAAACATCTATACTGAACCAAGCTTATGTATCGTCAGCATATATTGTCCAAATATCGATGACCCTTCATTCTTTCATAATTTTTTCTCTGTACTCTCCGAAGACTTCGACTGTCCACTTATACTTGGAGGCGATTTGAATTTTTGGATGGATACTTTAACAGACAGGCTCAGTACATCTGGGACTCAGCGCAATTGGCAATCCACTAACATAGTTAAACATTACATGAGTGATTATGGGCTTGTGATGCATGGCGATATCTTCACCCTAACTGTAGAGAGTATACTTTTTTCTCACATTTCCATCACTCTCATTCACGTTTGGATTATTTTCTAGTCAGCAGCTCATTGTTGGCTGACATTTCAGACACTGAGACACACCCCATAGTTATCAGCAACCATGCTCCGGTTTCTTTAACTCTGGTAAACAAGAAGACAATCCCACCAAGCAAAAACTGGAGGTTTAATACATCACTGCTTAAAGACGAAGGTTTTATAGAATTTTTTTTTAAAAAAAGGAGTGGGCTTTATATTTAGAACATAATGACGTGCCTGGAACATCAGCAACTGTTCTCTGGGAGGCAGGGAAAGCAGTGATGAGAGGTAAAATAATCTCTTTCTCATCACATAAGAAAATAACAGAAAACAAACGTATTCAGGAGTTAGAAGAAATCATTAAGTCTTTAGAGGCACCCACAGAAGAAGAGTTGCTGAGCAGATTATTTGAAGCTAAATTAGAACTTCATGGAATTATTGACAAAAAGACAATTTTCAGCACAAAGACTATGAATAGAAAACTTTGAACATAGTAATAAATCAGGTAAATTTTTAGCTAACCAGTTAAGAATAAATAAAGAGAAAACTACCATATCAGCTGTTAAAGACTCAACAGGGAATATAGTATATGATCCTGAAAGAATAAATAACACTTTCAGAGACTTTTACGAAACTTTTTACTCAACACATATAAACCCATCAGACAATGAGATCAATGAGTTCCTTGACAGGATAACACTTCCTACATTATCAGACAGCCAAGCTACAGTCCTGGATTCACCACTAACATCAGCTGAGCTTCAGGAAGCCCCATGCCTAATTGGAAAGCTCCAGGTCCAGATGGGTTCCCAGCAGAGTTCTACAAAGAATTCTGGATTATTCTGGCTTCAACATTCTTCAGAATGGTGAGGGAAATCGAAGAGAGTGGCAGATTACAGCCAAACATGAATTCAGCCAATATTGGTCTTATTAAAACCAGGCAAAGACCTTTCCTACCAGCTATCGCCCAATTTCTCTTATTAATGTTGATCTCAAAATAATTTGTAAAGCCCTGGCAAAAAGATTAGAGAAGGTAACCCCCTTTTTAGTGCACCCGGACCAAACTGGTTTCATTAAGAGTAGACAGTCATCCACAAACTCGCGTAGATTACTTAATTTGATAGATTTCTCTTGCAGTAGAAACATAAAAACTAGTATATTATCTCTAAATGCAGACCAGTCCTTTGATAGAGATAACTGGAAGTTCTTATTTACAACTTTACATAAATTTAGTTTTGGGAACTTCTTCATAAACTGGCTACAAACATTATATAATTCACCAACAGCACGTGTCAGGACAAACGACCAAACATCAGCTAGCTTCTGTCTTCAGAGGGGGACCTGGCAGGGATGCCCACTCTCCCCCTCACTGCTATCTTTGTCAAACCACTAGCAGCAGCAGTTTGGCAAACAACAGATATTAAAGGGATAGAGTGTAAGAAAATAGAACATAAGATCAGTCTTTATGCGGATGATGTTTTACTCATTCTCCAGAATTCTCAGTCCTCTCTCTCCCATTCAATTGAACTGATAAATTATTTTCAAGAGTTTCAGATTACTCAATAAAGTGGCTAAAATCCACAGTTCTACCAATTAATTTCTCTTTTGTCAATTTACTTAATACACAATTGGAGTGAGAGAATATCACATACCTAGGAATTAATGTCTCTCTGAAGTTGGCAGATCTAACCAAACTAAACTACATCCCACTTTTAAAGAAAGTGGAAGATGATATTGCAAGATGGAAATCCTTAACAAAATCACTCATGGGGAGGGTTGCTACAATTAAAATGATGGTCTTACCCAGAATAAATTACTTATTCTCAATGATCCCAAACAAGCAACCAGCTGACTGGTTTAGATCTCTGGACTCCTCAATCACTAAATTCCTTTGGCTGGATAAACCTCCACGAATTAGCTTAAAAACATTTCAGAAGACTAAAGATAGAGGAGGACTAGATCTACCCAACTTTTATCATTATTTCTTAGCCAACCGGTTGCAATATATACTAAGATGGTTGCAAGATAACCTACTAGACGAGTCCTGGTTAGATATAGAACAGACACTTTGCAATACAATAGAGCTTTAAGACTTACCATTTATTAGCTCAAGCATAAGAAAACATGAAGGCTTCAAAAGTATTAATATCAGCACCTCTCTGGCAGCATGGTGGGAGTATCTAAAATTGACAAAATCTTCACTAATACCATGCAGACGCACACCTATCTGGAATAATCCTGATAGTTTGCAAAATAACAAAATGATGGACCTTCCGCACTGGAAAAGTAAAGGAATCCTATACCTGGAACACATATATGAAGTATTGGACTTCATCCCATTTAACAGAATAGTCTCCCAATTTGGAATAGATAAGAATAGCTTTTTAGAATATCACCAAATTAAATCTGTAGTTAAACAAAAATGTAAGCTCAATTGTCACGACTCCCAGGCTTACACCCTCCTCTGCCTCTGCTGCCTCCTCAATCAAGCCCTCAGCCACTTAATTACGATCACCTGCACCCTGTCATCAGCTCATCTCACTCACCTGCTCCCTCTACTATATATTCACCAGCCAGCCACCATTTCCCGGCCAGATTATTGAACGCTCTTTGCCAGTAGATTTTCCAGCCTTGCACCTTGCCTGATCACAGCCTCCGGACCTCGTTTTCATGCCTGACCCCTGCTTAGGTCTCTGCCTGCCATCTCGACCCTCGCCTGTCTTTGACCCCTTCTCTAGCCTGCTCCATTTACCTGCTTCGCCTGGTTCTGGTTTTTGACCAATGCCACCTCTCTGACTCTGTCTCCAGCTATAGAATAGCAATCCCTATTGAAAAATGGGAGGCAGATCTATCAGTCAGCTATGACCAGATCTTCTGGTCCCAAACTTGTTTAAAAACTTTTAAAATGATCAGACACCCCAATTTACAATTAAGTACAAAATCCTACACAGAGTACACTATACAGGTCATCGGATGTTCAGGATGTGGTTTGTGTCGTCTGATACCCGTACACACTGCACAAACAACATTCCTGACAATTACATTCACGCACTGTGGTCCTGTCCACATGTCCAGGAATTTTGGGGTAGAGTATGTGAAGACCTGTCAAAGTGTCTGAAATATCATATCCCAACTTCTCCCTCTCTTTGTTTGCTGGGAAACCTGGACGATGTCCCGATTGAAACATCTTTGGTTCACGTGGTTCTGACTGCCATATGCATCGCTAAGAAAACTATCCTTATGAATTGGAAAAATAGAGATACTCTTTGCATTAACCAGTATAGAAATATTTTGTTAGATCATATTGCACTTGATACCGCCTCTGCTTCCACTTCAAGTCAATCTCTTTAGGCTCCTTTGATCGGTTCCATCACATGGCGATGATGGGGGGTCATTGATATTGTCCTGCGGGGTGATGTGGGTGGTGGGGTGGAGGGTCTGAGTTTGGAGTATCCGGGCGTTCCCTGAGGGTGGGTTCACTGGGGGGTGTCTGGGGCTGCTGCCCCCCTCTGGAGGTGCTTGGGTTACCCCGGGGGGTGGACTGCTAGCAGTTGTGAGTGGGGCCCCTTGGGGGTCTTGGCAATGGCCATGGGTTGCTGCCTGGCAGCTGCAATGCCCCTTAGTAGGTCTGGGTGGGGGCTCGGGGTGTGGGGGTGGCCGGCCCAGTGTGGGGATCTGGGCGGGGCCTGCGGGTCGGGTCCTGACATGTATGCTGCCGGAAAGAAGGCGGGAACATGCGGAAAAGCCTGGCCCGGGCTCAGGGACCTCGGGTAGACCTTGGCTCCTCCGCTGTCCATCACGGGGAAGGGGGATGTCCAAGAAGGGGAGGACCCAACTTTACCTGGATGTCCTATGTCTTATATATTCTGGAAGCTGTGCAAATGCAGGGATGGGAGTAGATATTCTGCTGGGGTGGGCTGCATTGTTTCCCTTGGACTCCGTGGAGCTCTGCAATGCTGCTGCATTGCGCCCTGGCAAGATGGGCTGGGGTCTCCATGCCCTGGGTGGCATTTTGGCAATGGAAGTGCCTATTGGGACCAGTGGGGGAGCTGGCTCCCTGGAGGGCTTTGGTCAACCAGCCATTCCTCCCCATCTCCACACATTTTTCTCCTCCTGCTCCCTTACATCATCACACAAACATGCACATAGGACTTTTGGGGGAGGGCAAGTCAGGGGGGGTGGGTATGGACCCCATTTCCGCATTCCTGTGGTAGCCTGCCCCCCCCCCCCCAATTTTATTTGCACATTAAACACTTCCACCAATGACATTCCACGCAAACACACACTTAGGGCCTTGGGAGTAAGCACATACAACAGCATTTGGCAAGGGGATCTTTCAGCCTCATCCCAGGTGCCGGTGCCCACTTCCAATTTTAATCTGCACTTAGACACAGAGGCTGTGGGGGGACGAGGGGTGGTGCGGTGGCATCAGCTGATGTAGGCCAGACGATGCCTACCCTGCCCGCTCACCACAGCCACGAATACACCTCATCAACACGCACCAACACTGTATTGGAGCAGGCGGAGGGTGACTAGGGGTCTTAGCACACTTCTCTTGTCGCTTGGCTTCCCGGGGCTGGAGGCTAGGAGGGCGATCTGGCCGTCTGGCTGGGGTCTGGGTGATGGGTCGCTTTGCTCGGCGTTGGGCGGGGGAGCCTGCTCATCAGCACCCCAGCGGAAAGGGTCGAACTCTGGGAACCGGTGATGGTTGTACCCTTTGGCAGCAGTACTGGGACCAGAGTGAATAGGGTGTGTATGTGGAGTATGAGTGGGTGTCTCCAGTGCATTTTTGTGAGTCTTAGGTTGTATGTGTATGTGTGAGCATAAGGGAGGGAGTGTGTGACTGTGTTTGTGTATGACTGTATATGTCAGGTGGGGCCTTTGACTCCTCTCCTCTCCTGGGAATTATTTTGCTGCTATACATCTTCACCTCCCCTCCCCCTGTCACAATTGGTGTGGAGTGTGGTGCCTTGGTCTGCCTGGTTCGAGGCTTGCGGCTCCCGGGTCAGGGGGTTTAAGATTTTTAGCGTCTGCCTGATTAATCCCGGTGGCTGCCTGGGGGGATCTGGGTCCCTGGGCTCTGTTGGGTCCCCAGCTGGGCTGGTCGCCCCGGGTCCCGGGTCACTGGGTTCCGGGCTCGGCCGGCTTGGGGATGGGAGGCTGCGGGTGGGCCTGTGGGCTAGCCGCGGATATCCCCCGGGGCTCTGCCGGCTGCTGGTTGTGGCCCCCCAGGGCAATCCTCTGCGCCTCTCGAGGGGGGCAGGGGCTTTTCTGGTTGCAGTCTCCCTGGGGTCCCTGCGCTTGGGGGCAGTTCCTGGATCTCCGAGACTTTGAGCTCCTTCCATCTCCTGTGCATCTTTGGGGGGCAGATCTATGGCCCCTCACACTCTCTATTGGACGCTCCTATAGAGAAACCTTACATATACAAGCGCGGTTACGCACACAAGTGCTCACATGGTGCTCTCATAAGTATGGACTTGGGCACGTTCAACACATGTCGGCTGTGGTTGGCACTTAATGCACTGTGATTTATTATCGTGATTGTTCAGTAAAACAATGTTTTTATATTTCCTCATCAGGTTGACGCAGTGATAGTTTGCTCCTGTTGTATTGCTGTGTGTCCCTTTTCTGGAGGTCTAGAAGCAGACGTTTGTTCATCATTGATTGTATCATTCAACCTGAGAAAATTGGCCACTAGCCAGCCCTTTACGTCTGCTAGGCATGCCGCAAGACGAGAGTCCACATTTCTGTTTTTTAGTGCCACATATATTTGACAATGGTCAGCATAGATGTGATTATTAAGACTGCTGATTTAGGATTTTGCCCAGTGGTAGGAGATGTATCGAGAAAAGAAGAGGCCCCAGAACAGAGACCTGTGGTACGCCCCAAGGCAGAGGGAGAGAAGAGGAGGAACAATCACCAGTCTGAACAGTGATAGATCTGTTGGATAAATAGAAGCAAAACCATGCAAGTGCAACCCCCTTTACCCCAACCCAAGACTCAAGACAGTCCAGCAGAATATGGTGGTCCACAGTATCAAAAGCTGCTGAAAGGTCTAGCAAGAGCAGTAATACCTTAGACCCAAAGTCTGATGCCACCAGGATATCATTTAGCACCCTAATCAGGGCTTATTCAGTACTATGGTGTGGTCTGAAAGCAGACTGAAACACATCGAACAATGAGTTGCAGTCCATGTGACCAAAGATTTGCATGTGAACAATTTTCTCCAAAACCTTTGAAAGAAATGGGACTTTCGAGATAGGATGGAAATTATCGTAAATTGAGTGATCCAAACCTGGTTTCTTCAATATCGGCTGCATAACCGCATTTTTAAAAACCGTAGGAAACACTCCAGTACTGAGACTAGTATTAAAAATGTTCAGTAGAGCTGGTCTCAGTGAAAACACTGAATTGTGTATCAATCTGGGCGGGAGGCTGTCCACCGGAGAGCCAGCTGGCTTCATGGAGCTGATTAACTTCACCAAGAAAGGAAGCTGACTTGGTGAAATCCATCCACAGTGCAGAGGATGTACCCCGAATGCCACATAGAGTTCAGTTCCATGCGTTTCTTTAATTTTTTTCATCCATCCATTCATTTTCAATCGCTTATCTGGAGTTGGGTCACTGGGGCAGCAGCCTAAGCCAAGAAACCTAGAATTCCCCCTCCCCAGCTTCTTGGACCAGGTCCTCTGAGGGAATCCTGAAGTGTTCTCTGGCCAGCCAAGAAACATAGTCCCTTCAACGTGTCCTGGGTCTTCCCTTGGGTCTCCTCCCAGTTGGATGTGCCCAGAAAACCTCACCAGGGAGGCGTCCAGGAGGCATCCTGACCAAATGCCCGAGCTACTTCAACGGGCTCCTTTCTTTTCTTTCTCTTAAAATTAGATGTGAAATATTTTTTTGACAAGTCATATCTCATGAAACAGACTATGAAGAATATAACTGTTCTTTTCTGTGCGCACATTCAAATGTGGTTATGGTAGCCCTAGCGAAACACAAGCAGCAGCTTTAACATTTTTTTCATTTTAGCTTTTGTTCAACATTATTTCTTCTCTCATTATGAGGTCTTAAATGACTTACATATACAACCATGACTACCTGAAATAAACAATAAATCCTAACATTATACAGTGCCTGAGTGAAATCTGTTGAAATGGAGGAATGGCCGCCTTGAGCCGCTTTAGAACGTGTATTCACTGCTTCATAGGCTGAATGATCCATGGTTTGTCCTCTGTAGCACATAATTAGCTCTGTCCTAACCAACTCTATGTGTATCACAGAGATTGTGCAAATGACAAGGATTTCTGTGACATGAAGCAACACACTTTAAAGCAAATATCTGGATCCCTCTTTGAGGGGATTTCTTAGACAGCTTGTGACTCGCTACTTCAGATGTTTAAACAGAGATGATCGCGCGGTCTGATATAATGACACAGTTTTGAGCAGATAAGCCCGAGGAGACAAATGAGGCAGCAGGCAAAAAATGTCTCTTTCCTTTATATGTTTTTAGATTGCTGACAGTTTTAAGAGGGTATGTGTCTGATGTATCATCTCTGAGAAAATTGCTATAAACGGTTTACAGCTTTGGGTGTTTTGACACATCTAGAAAGCACAGTTGCATAGGTACAATTTTCTATTAATTCTCACAATGCGGTGCTTTTTATTTGAATATACAAAGAAAAAATAAGGAAATTATTGTTTAAATGTGATGAAAAGAAGATGACGAACATTCGTGAGAACGTTTGACCTCGACTCTTTATTTGCTTTTGAATTGACATCAGAAACATGGAATTTTCAGCCGGAGGACATCAAGAAAAAAATTTTGATTATGTATGTGACTTTTATGAAGTCTTAATGTGCAGTGAAAGAAAGTTATTGTTGTAAAGATTTTCCTTAATGGCTTTTTAATAATTAGATTGCGGGTTTTTTGTAGTTTTGCTAAACCAAAAACTAGCATTTTTAGTATTCCGCCTTCAACTAACAACTGTGGTTTCCATTTAAAAAAGGCCTAAAAACCTTTCAGATCACACTTTCTTTATCTTTATTAGGCATAAAAGCATATAAATTCTATAAGGTGCTATACATTAGCAGCTATTTTCCTCTTTCTTAGAAAAGATGTATAAGGAAATGTGATTTCTTTCTTTTTTTTTTACCAAGAAGCTGCACAATTCACTTAAGAAAGTAAAAGCCTTTTAAACAACATTCCAGCTCGTCCTTTCAAAGACAAATTGATTCAGAGGAATGCATAATAACAAAGACAAAAAGATATGTCAAAGTTGCTTTGCTATGAAGATAGAAGAAATTCAAACGCTTTCTTTCCTGCTGAGCACCAATGCACCGTACAACAGCAGCATTTTACAGTTTTTTTTTCCTAATCTTGATTGATTTGTCCAAAATTGCCAGCCCTCTGTGAATCATTCACACCGTATTTGAAATAAAAAACAATAACAGAATAATTTGTCCCTTTAGTTAGCTTAAAGAATAAACCTTTTAGTTTCAGAAACACCTGTTGGGTAGACCTTTAACAACACTACCAGTACTACTGAGATAATTTCACTCAATTTATTTATTTATTGTTAACTTTTTATTTTCAGTTTGACATTGTACAACGTGCTTTAACCTGGACGGCTGGGAGCTTTCTTCAGCTGAATGACGATAAGACTGACATCTGTGCCCCAGACAAGCTGGCTCTCAAAGTCAGAGACTCTCTTGGTCAGCTTGCTTCCCACACCAAACCTTCCGTCAGGAATCTTGGCGTGACCTTGGACCCAGCTCTCACCCTGGATTCTCATGTCAGTTATCTTGTTCGCTCTTCCTTCTTCCATCTCAGGAACATTGCAAAGCTGAGTCCCATTCTGTCTTGCTCTGAACTTGAGACAGTTATCCACACCTTCATCTCCTCACGCTTAGACTACTGTAGCTCTCTTTTCACGTGTCTGAGCAGAACCTCCCTGAACCTTCTACGGGTGGTTCAGAGTGCCTGTGCTCGGCTTCTGACCAAGTCCTCCAAACACACCCACATTACCCCGCTTCTCCTCTAGCTTCACTGGCTGCCAGTCAACTTCAGGGTTCATTTCAAGATCCTGGTTCTGGTCTATAGGGCCTTACATGGACAAGCACCATCTTACATTGGTGATCTTCTTAGTCCCTACACCCCCAGCAGGTCCCTGAGGTCCAGTGATCAAAGCCTACTGGTTGTGCAGCACCAGGCTAAAGACCAAAGGTGACAGATCATTTGCTGCTGTGGCCCCCAGACTCTGGACCTCTCTCCCCCTGAGCCTGAGATCAGTGGACTCAGTGGTCTCTTTTAAAATCAGCTGAAAACTCACCTGTTCAGGCTGGCTTTTGTATGACCTTCTTCACCTCTCTCTTTATTCTGCTCTCCCCACCTATTCCACCTTCCTCATGATCCACTGATTTTCCTCTTTCCTGTTCACTTTCTCTCTTTCTTAACATTTTTGTAATCACAATTACCTATTTTTGCTCATTTTAAATATATTTTTAAATTTTTTATAAATTCTTTTTTTATTTTTACATTTTTTGCTTTGGTGAAGCGCCTCGTGATTTTTATCTTGAGAGGCGCTGTAGAAATGATACTTTCTTCTTCTTCTTCTTCTTCTTCTTCTTCTTCTTCTTCTTCGTAACAACCCTGACATTGAGCAGGACAATCACAAAAGCCAAAAGAAACAACAACAAAAAAAAAAATTCTATAAAGAATTAGGCCTAGTCCACACGTAGCCGGGGTTTATTAAAAACGAATATCCGCCTCTCCAAAAACTTGCATCCACACCACCGCGTTAAAAAAAAAAAAAAACTCTGTCCACACGTACCCGGATAAATACGTTGTTAAGGACATGCCAGACCTGTAGGCGGCAGTACTTCCCCCGTTCTTAACCTCGTCCTTCGTCTGTGGTCTTCCGCAAGGAGCAGTAATTCCGCTTGCAAAAACAAACAAGCAAAAAGCGCTTGGACAATTGATGGATCGGGTAGTGACAGAGCGCAGCTCTGAGGGCTTCCATGATGCCGGCTAGTGTAAACACAGGTCGCACACGTGATGTCAGCATTTTTTTTGTTGCGGAAAGTGCCGTTGCGGACCTTAAAACTCCGGTTTTGTCTGTCCACATGCAGACACCCAAAACGGAGAAAACACAGATCTTCACTTTGGCCGTAGTTTTTAAAAAGATCCGTTTTCGTGTGAAAAAACTCCGTTCTCGTGTGGATGACAGGCCAAAACGTAGAAAAATATCTACGTTTTGGCAGATCCCCGGCTACATGTGGACAGGGCCTTAAAGTACAATTGTTTCATCGCTAAGATTGTTTTTTTTTCCTTTTCTTCCCCTTTCTTCCCTTTTCCCTTCTCTTTCCCCCCCCCTTCCCTTTCTTTCTTCTTTTCCCTTCTCTTCCCCCTTCTTTCCCTTCCTTTCTATATTCTTTATTTTTCCTTTTTTTCCCCTTTTCCCCGTCCCCTCCCTCTCTCTTCTCATTTCTTCCCTTCGCCTTTACAACCCCCATTTTCATAATAGAAAAAAATCATACTGACATCAGAGTAGACAACAGGCAAAACAACAACCTAATACATCACATTACTAAGTATTGATTGACACACTCCCATCTATCCAGAACAGATCCAACTTCATTTGCAGTATAGACGTCATCTGTTCCATTACATATATTTGTTTAATTCTCTCTTTCCATTCTTTTATAGTTGGGGAGTTCACCTCCTTCCACTTTACTTTTATAATTTTCTTTGCAGCCAATAATAAAATACGGGCAACATATCTTTGGTCTAAGTTTAATATTTCACTTGATGTAGCCCCCAACATATAGAACAAAGGGTGTGAAGGTAACTCATTTGCCAGAATTTCGTCCAACTCTTCCTTTATGTCTCTCCAATATTTAAGATTAACTGGGCAATTCCACAATATATGGGAGTGGTCCCCCACCTCCCCACAGTTCCTCCAGCAAAGTAGAGACAGGGCATCTTTTGCAAATCCCGATACATTGGCCATGCCAATACTGGATAGCATCGTATTCCCCCCATCCAAATTAGACGCAGGGTTTAAAAAATGGGCGAATAATGGTCTTATTATTCTTGACCAATTGTTTGGAGAAACAGACCTTAAAACATTCTCGCAGATTAGGGAACAATTCGATCTCCCCATGAACGACATGTATAAATATTTTCAGATAAGGTATTATACATCATGAATCATAGAGAGAAGGAAAGACTTTATAAACAGCCAAACGCAACAGAACAATATTTTATTTCACGCATAGGAAAAAAAAATCCCAAGCAAAAGGCTATGTTCCTAATCTATATAGAAGCTTCTTTCTTGGCTTTACACATAATACGAAATGTATAAAGGAGAAATGAGAATTAGAATTAAATATACTAATTAAAGATGAACAGGGGGAAGATATATGTAGACAAATTCATAGGGGGATCAACAGCCACATGTGGAAGGAATTTAATTTCACTCAATTAACTTTTAATTTTTGGACTGTAGCTGTACTGATTATTACTTAGACAGCATGTGGTGAGTCATGGCATCCAAAGATCTTTTCTTTTCTCACTTGAAGCATTGAGTTCAATTCAATTCAAGTTTATTTATATAGCACCAAATCACGACAAGCGTTGTCTCAAGGCACTTCACATAAACATTCCAATACAGATCAATTCATTAAGCTAATCAGAAAAAAGTTTCCTATATAAGGAACCCAGCTAATTGCATTACAGCAATCCTCATACTAAGCAAGCATGCAGCGACAGTGGAGAGGAAAAGTCCTTTTTGACAGGAAGCCATCCACCACAACTCACTGGGGATCAAGAAGACAGAGCAGACACACACACACACACACACACACACACACACACACACACACACACACACACATACACACACCAAGTAGTGTTTCTATGGTTGCATTGTGATTTCCTAGTAAATATTCTATTCGGTGAGAGATAGACTTTATTGTATTTATCCTTGTGAATCTATAATTAAATGGGTAAACTAGCAGTAGCACATTCAATGTCAAGGAAAGTAAAGTGTTACCATCAGGAGAGGGAGAATGATTTAATGGTTAGCAACAGTGTTCGAGATGATGGCCCCCTCCATGAGGCTACCACAGCTCAGCAGAACATCATTGTAGCTTCTTCTGGGGAGAAAAACACTTAGAGAAAAAATAAAGTTAACAGCTGAAATTGCAGGTAATAATACAGTTAAAGAGCAGATTGTAGAATAAAGTAGTAGAGTGTGGAAAGTGGTCAGTGTGTCCTCTAGCACTCTAAGCCTATAGCAGCATAACTACAGACATAACTCTGGATAGCCTAGCCTTTTAGATGGAGGCATGTTGGAGGCAGGGCAAGGGAGAGTCGTCTATACCGACTGTACACTCCACCTCCCTCTACTCCCCCACTTGTCCAGATCTAGGCTAACATCACATTTTAACCATAGGCCCTATCAAATTAAAGTGTTTTAAGCCTAGTCTTAAAAGTAGAAAAGGTGTCTGCCTCACGGACTAAAGCTGGGAGTTGGTTCCACAAGAGAGGAGCCTGATAACTAAAAGATCTGCCTCCCATCCTATTTTTACTTATTCTGAGAACCACCAGTAAACCTGCAGTCTGAGAGCGAAGTGCTCGGCTAGGAACATATGGAACAATCAGGTCACTGATGAATGATGGAGGTTGATTGTTAAGAGCTTTACATGTGAGAAGGAGGATCTTAAAATCTATTCTGAATTTAACAGGCAGCCAATGTAGGGAAGCTAAGACAGGAGTGATATCCATCCATCCATCCATTGTCTGAACCCGCTTGTCCATGAAGGGTCGCGGGGGGACTGGTGCCTATCTCCAGCAGTCAATGGGCAATCAGGCGGGGTACACCCCGGACAGAGTGCCAGTCCATCGCAGGGCAACACAGAGACACAAATGACAAGCAATAATGCACACACACACTCACACCTAAGGACACTTTATGGGCCATTCCCATCTGTACCGGGTCGGCCCGGGCCGGGTAGCGTAGGTTGTTTACACATCTGGGTGGCCTGGTATTTTTCCGGGCCAACCAAGGCTCATTCTCAGCCCTCTTCTCGAGGGGGTCTGCTCCAGGCCGACCAGGGCCAACACACCCACTGCTGACAGCAAATTCACACCTTCCATTAGAGCAAGCCTCTGATTGGTGGGTAGAATCAGCCCACATGGGCTTAAGGCAAGGATGTGTGGAATCAACCGGGCCAGGCTTGGGCCGACTGGGGCTACCCAGCCCGGGCCGACCAGGTACAGATGGGAATGGCCCATTAGACAGACCAATCAACCTAACAGTCCACTGTGGGAGGAAGCCGGAGTACCCGCAGAGAACCCATACATGCACTGGGAGACGATGCAAACTCCATGCAGGAAGATCCCGGGAAGTGAACCCAGGACCTTCGTGCTGCAAGGCAACAGCTCTAACCACTGCACCATTGTGCAGCCTGACAGGAGTGATATGATCTCTTTTTTAATTCTCATCAGAACTCTAGCTGCAGCATTTTGGACTAGCTGAAGACTTTTAACTACATTCTGTGGACTTCCTGAGAGTAATGAATTAGTGATCCAGTAATAAATGCATGAACTAGTTTTTCAGCATCACTCCTGGAAAGGATGCTTCTAATCTTAGCAATATTCCGAAGGTGGAAAAAGGAAATCCTACAAACCTGTTTAACGTGGGATTTGAATGACATTTCCTGGTCAAAGATAACACCAAGGTTCCTTACTTTGTTCTCGGAGACTAATTTAATGCCATTCAGGTCAGGTGATTGACTAAGCAATTTCCTTTTCTGAATTTCAGGTCCAAAGAAGAGAACTTCAGTCTTGTCTTGATTTAAAAGCAAAACGTTTTGAGTCATCCAATTTTTCATGTCTTCAAGGCAAGACTGTAATCTAACTAACCGATTAGGCTCATCAGGGTTAATGGATAGATATAACTGAGTATTGTCAGCATAACAGTGGAAGTTTATCCCATGCTGTCAGATATAGTAAAAAGAATTGGTCCAAGCACTGAACCCTGTGGTACTCCACAAGTAACCCTGGAGTATGAAGAAGATTTGTCATGTACGTTTACAAAATTATATCTATCAGACAGGTAGGATTTAAACCAGCCTAGCACTGCTCCTTTGATCCCTACAACATGTTGAGGCCTTTCTAAAAGAACATTGTGATCTACTGTGTCAAAAGCAGCACTGAGATCTAACAAGACTAGAACAGACACAAGATTCTTATCTGAGGCCATGAGAATATCATTTGTAACTTTCAATAACGCAGTTTCAGTGCTGTGATACTCTCTAAAACCAGACTGAAATTCCTCAAACAGAGCATTAGTGTTTAAATGCTCACATACTAGGATGGCCACTATTTTCTCCAGGACTTTGGATAAAAGTGGAAGGTTAGATATTGGTCTATAATTCATTGGCTCATCTGGATCCAGAGAAGGCTTCTTAAGTGAAGGTTTAATTACAGCAACCTTAAAACCCTGTGGTAACTATCCATTTACTAACGATAGATTGATTACATCTAGAATGGGGGCAACCAAATGAAATGCATCTTGAAATAATTTGGTTGGGATAGGATCTAAAATGAGGGTTGAATGTTTAGATGAAGCTAATATTTTTGATAACTCTGAAAGCTCAACTGGATCAAAACGGTTCAAACACAGATGAGGTTCTACAGTTACCTCGGATGCTGCCTCACTTACTGAGGAAGAAGAAATTGCATAAGGGAGGATGCTAATGATTTTGTTTCTAATAGAATTAATTTTACTTGCAAAAAATCCCATAAAGTCGTTGCTGCTGAGGGCTAAGGGAATAGATGGTTCAGAGCTATGATTCTGTGTAAGTTTAGCAACGGTACTGAAAAGAAATTTAGGATTATTCTTATTCTTTTTTAAATTAGTGATGAAAAATAAGCAGTTCTAGCTTGTTGAAGCTTATTTTTATAAAGCACAAGACCATTTTTCCAGGATAAGTAGGACTCCTTCTGGTTTGTAGAGTGCCATGTTCTCTCCAATTTTCTAGAGTTTTGTTTTAAAGGTCGTAAATGAGAATTAAACCAGGGAGCCAACTTCCTGTCCCTAATTACCTTCTTTTTTAAAGGGGCAACATCATCTAATGCCACACGTAAAGAAGAAGTAATATTATGAACTAAAGCATCAATTTGTGAAGGGCAAGAAATAAAAAAATATTGCCCTCTGATACGTTCCTCTGAGATGCTTAAGAAAGTAAAGATGGAACAGTTGATTTAAAAGATGCAACAGCGTTGTCAGATAGAGACCGACTATAGTGAAATTTACTTTCATGTCTTCTGAGTTCATGCAGGCATTATTGTTGCATTATTGTTATTATTACATTTTTTTCATGCATAACTATCACAAACAGCAAATTATTGCATCTCTGGTGCAACCAAGGTCCAAGTCTTAAGATTTTTGTCAAAATAGAAATCTAAATGTAAATGTTTATAAATTAAATTTACCTTAACAAATGGGATATTTATGAGATTTCTTGTGATAGCAGCATGTGGGCTCATTCTGATTACATCCAACACGTGTTTTGTTACCATCTTAAAGAGACATGTAGTTTATATTGTTAATTGTTATTGAAAATGTTATTGAAAATGAATTAAATGGTGCCCAGTTGTTGAAAAAAATTGGCGGCTTTGTCACACAACCATAAAAATCGGGTCTAAAATACATAGGAGCGGGTCTAAGTCTCTGGGCAACGCCCTATTAGACGCTATGTTTTCTGTCTAAGGGAGCCCATGAAGACAAAATGCATTTACTGATTTGTAACAAACGGTTACAAAACATTTGTCATTCATAGACATCATTGTTTTACACATTTAGCTCTTTGCTCATGGCCAGTGATGAAAGTGAGTCTGATGTGCTTTTCAATTTGCTGGAGGTTGTGCTCACAGGGATTTTTGACTCTAATGACCATCCGTTGGTAGATGTGGAAAGTAACGAACAGAGGCCGACCGATAGGGATTTTTTAAGGCCGACGCTGATTTTTAAAGAAATTTGTTGCAGATGGCCGATATCTTGAGCTGACTATTAAGGCCATTATATATATATATATATATACATTTTATATATATATATATATATATATATATATATATATATATATATATATATATATATATATTAGCAGCACATTGATTGTGAAAGATAATTGAACACTCACTGTGTGCAATATAAATTAAAAAAGTCAAGAACTGTGAATTGGAATGTTTATTATGTGAAGTGCCTTGAGACGACTCTTGTCATGATTTGGCGCTATATAAATAAACTTGAATTGAATTGAAGAAATCTCTTAATATTTATTGAACTTCAAATATAAAACAAACGCAAAATATTAACAATGTGCAAACTGTTTCAGAACAATTGAAAACAGAACAGATTAAATTTTTTTTTTTTGGTGTTTAAAATAAATAAAATCAAACAGTACCCAGAATAATGGTGCAAAATAGTGGCTGATCGTGGTAGGAAAGTAAAAAAATTAAATCACAATATAAAGCACACTACCACATTGTAGTAAAAGAAAATCTAAACTATACTAATGTATATGCGAGCCTGCGTGTTGTGAGCTAGCATTGTGATTTTGCACTACTTAGTTGTAGCCATCCTTACACGTGTTACATTTTGTAGATGTTGCGTGGACATTATGAGATGCTTACGCATCTGGTGGAAAGGCCCGTTTTGTCCTTCAGTAAACAATGAATCCTGCCAAAGAGGATTCACCAAACCCGTTCTCAAAATCCAGGGGAAAGGAGTACGTATTTGAGGATGCTTTTTCAGTATCCCTCAAATTCTGACAGCTTTGTCATTTCTCTGATGTAGTCTGTCTTAAAATGTGCACTCAGAAGGAAGCAGCACCTGAATTCAGAAATGCTCATAAACTCCTTTTCTCCAAATTGAAGAGATTTTGAAAGCCATTTAACTGATAAGTTACGGTTAAGATGGAAATTATTTAAACATTTGACACAAAAGCACACTTCAAACAGCCAATGTATCTTTTAAGTATCTTGGTCAGACTCTGTCCTGTTTAGGAGCAGGCAATAAATCCACATATAAGTTTTGGAACTGCAGATGTATTACAGATAAGAGAATTATACCCGACACTCTTTCTTCAGTTTGAGTTTTCTAAGCCACGGCAATGTTTCACGGCGCAGACACCAACTGCTAATCTTGGCCTACCAAAGTCAAAGAGAAAATTTCAAAGCCTTGCTTGGTCTCACTCTACCGGCCATATTACTGAATCTGTAGATGGTGGATTTTCAGCTCTTGTGAAAGGCAAGAGGGGAGGAGGGTTCTGAGTGAGGCTCCTCCTGCAAGGGAATAGATGGGTTTTGGTGAGAAGAAGGGTTTGATGTGGGAAATTAAATGTTTCATGCCCCGTGAGCCTTTTGCCCATCACGTGTTTCCCCTCATCTTGCATCAAGTCATGTTTTTATTCCAGTCTGCGCTGGATGTGACTGCAAATACTTTGCTGTTTCTTAAATCTTGAACTCTTGTTACAAAAGCAATCTCACTGTAATGACAATTATTTAACTTCATAGCTGTTATCGCCCCTTTTTTCCATTTTCTCTTTGAAAATCCATTTCTTTTATAAAATATTGTGGATGTCGGCCTCGTTGCACAAGCTTATCTTTTGGTTTGATGTGCCAAAAGATGACAGGAAAGCACCATCAAACTGCACCACACCCAGCAGGAGCCACCAGGTCACCATGGTGAGCGTGATTGAGAGGCCATTAGCAGACTGTTTATAGTGGTCACACCACAGATCCCTGTGATCTGTGTCAAAGAACAGAACATTTCTTTTCTGAAAGCCTCTTCCCAATAAAGAGCGATTAGCAGAGCTTGATGCTAAATTGCGCTCATGAAAGAGTAATTACTTGTTGACAGAAAACTTCATATCTTAATTTCTCTCCCTCAAGCCAAATGCCAGAAAATCAGCCAGAAGACGTTTTTGTGAAGAACAAAACCTACAGAAAATGGCATATTTAGCTATAGCGAACAACCTTTGAAAAACTGTAAACAACTTTAATTTGATATGTGAAGCACCTCAGGCTCCACAGGTTCAACAAAAGGTTGAATGATTTGAAATGTCACCGAGGGGCAATCAGCACGTCTTAGACTTCCTGTTAGAACTAAAGCCTTGTGTTTTTCTGAGCGATGTCTCTTTATATTGTAAGCTTTTAGTAGATGTAGATAATTGAACCAATGACACACAGTAATACCGCAGATACTAATCTCCATAGTGCACATATAACTCAAACTTGGACTGCATTAAAACTACTAAAACAGTTTGGATTTGCTGACTTTGACAGCTAAATGGAGGAAATGTTAATTAATTCTGCAGATGTGTTTAAACAGTATGTGAGATGAATATCAGCGTTGCAATAAGAGGAGCAAAGCAGGATGTTGACAGCTTGTTTTTTTTATTACCAGGCAGAAGAAAACTAAAAAGGTCAAGTGCAGTTTTCATTTAACAGTTGCGTTTTACAACACTGGCCTTTTGGCCATCTGCAGTTTAAAAAAAAGGTAAGCCGTTTATTTGGAGAACTCAAATGCCACATTTGAAAATCAAGTACTTATCTTGCATGGTGATGGGCGATGTTAATATAGTCCATGAAAGTTTGCAGATTTTCCAGAATGCCACGAGTCTAACGGGAAACAACTGGGTAAATATAAATGTAAAAAAAAAAAATTGTTTATCTTAAAGTTTTGTTTTAAACTGATTAAATAGGTTGTTGATTTGGTGTATCAGAAAATCTTTTGGACCTATACCATTTTCCTGTACAGTACATTCCTGTACTAAATGTTTTGTTTTTTTGCTGTTGTTGGGAGACGGTGGCACAGGAGTTACGTGCTCGCCTCGTAATCGGAAGGTTGCAGGTTTGAGCCCCGCTCAGTCTGTCGCTGTTGTTGTGTCCTTGGGCAAGACACTTATTCCCCCTTGCCTGCTGGTGGTGGTCGAACGGACCGGAGGCACCAGTGCTCAGCAGCCTTGCCCCGGTCAGTGCGCCCCAGGGTAGCTGTGGCTACATCATAGCTCATCCCCACCAGGGTGTGAATGTGTGCGTGAATGGGTGAATGACTGATTGTGTAAAGCAACTTTGGGCGTTCCAGGACTCTAGAATGTGCTATATCAAATAAAGGCCATTTAACATTTTTTGATGGTGTTTTTGTGGCTTATTTACTGTTAAATTTTAGCATCCTTCTACACCTCCCCACTATGTAGAAAATCTGACAAAACATCGACGTTCTCTGCAGGATCTTGATGAAACTCCTCAGGTACACAGAACAGTACATTTCTGATCAACAGAACAGTCCAGCCTTACTGTAAGGATGATTATACTGTAGGACAGTGAACCTCAATTGCCCACCCACCATAATTTTCCACCTGGCCCCCCAACTCTTTGGGCCCTAAAGTCCTCCAGTTGGGGGACTTTGAAGCTTAGCAGCAAAATTCTTGTCCCAAAAATCAATAATTGTTTATGTTCTCCAAACACAACTAAAACTACAATCAAAACAATTTAGATGGTAAACAAAGCCATTTTAAAGATTCATAAATTAATATACAACTTTATTTTAGAAGACCATCTGGCCGTCACAGTGTCTGCTGGAAAAAAACTTTGGCCCTTGAACCAATTTAGTTAAAGACCCCTGCTTTTAAGGTTTGCATTGCTTTGTAATTGGTGCTGGATGCATGGTTTGTCCAACCCTCCTGATACTAAAAAGCATCTGGAACCACAAACATTCATGTTGATCATTTTATCATACTTATGATATGTGGTCTACAAATCTGTGATGCCTTGTGTATCGACCTAAGACTTGGAATCAGTAAATAATGAATCCTAAATGACTCAAACTGGAATCAGGGCAAAAAATTATCAGCTGAAGGGGAAAATAAAGAAACTGAACCATTACAATTAAATTTTAAAAATTCCCCTGCAGTTTAAGAACTAGCAGGCAAGGGGGTGAAAGGTCATTTTACCTAAACCCTCCATACAGATTCATTTGATGAGATGTTTCCTCAAGCAACAAACTATTCTAGTAGCAAATCACTAAATCAGCTCTGATTTGAAACAGACGAGGATTTAAAGATGTATCAGGTTGTGTGCAAAGAACCAGCTGGTTTGCATTAAAATACTTCTGGCTGTCGATGAATACTTCTATGCTCCAACAAGGTTTTCTTCACAGGGAAACATCACCAATTTTATTGAACAAGGAAAACAAAGACATCTTTCCCTCGGTACACATGTCCATCCTTCTATTCATATGCATATATACTATTTAACATGTTTCTGTGTGTTTTCCTCGAGAACAGTTCAGCGTTTGTTGATCAAACAATCAGGGAATACTTCTAACATTCTCAGTGTGTTGTATTATTTCTTTCGTCTCCCAGGATCATCTCGGTGTTACAAATCGGAAGCAGTTTTTTTAATTACATTTGCAAGCATCAGCTTCTCATTTAACAAAACAAAAAAGTGTCAGGAAACATTCCTCATCCACACTGATGTACCTCCAGAAATTATGTGCACACCAGCTATAATTTGCATGTATTTGAAGCCTCTGTAATCTGATTAGTCAACCTGATGTTGAGGGAACCAACAGTAATCTGCGTTAACTTCAGGTGCCTCCAGCATGTGAGAAAACTACAGCGACAAAGTGATGGTAATTTCTGCCAGCACACCCTTTCAAACGCCCACTCCACTCTCAATCCCCACCTTCGTTGTGCCCTTGCGATTAACGTGTCCTACACTCCTCATGCTGCCCTAAAGAAAAGAGCAGCTTACTGCATCCTTTGCTCTGCCACAGGTCTTCCCCCCCCCCCCCCCCCCCCCCCCCCACACACACACACACACACACACCCAAATGACACGGTCAAACAGGATTAGATTTTGTATTTTGGGCGGATGGTGTTTTCATGCATCTGTTTTCGGGCACAGGAAAAGCATCCATGAAGTAGTTTGTTTTTTCCACCGATTTATTTCAGAAGACAAGAAAGGTGCAGAATTTCGGGTGGGTTGATGCTTTGGCAGTGATGCTGCTGTGAAAAACAACTCTGGAGGGAGGGAGATAGGGATTTGAGGGGGTGATTCATTTCAATCTGCCACAAAGCCGCATGTGCCCAAAGCTGAAATCACATCGTAGGTTCAGCCTTAATAAAGCTCAGTGGCATTAAGCTTTATTAGTCAGCAGACAGACGCCAAAAGACATCTTCTGTCCCACGCTAAGATTACATCATTGTTTATCTGATCTTCCAGGACGACGCTGCAGGTTTTGACTATAGATCCATATGTTGATCTTTAGTATTGGAATCCTCAATAAACACTTAGTCATTCCCTATTGGAGCATCAATTAATTTATGGAATACGGAAAATTTATGGCACCTTTTCCTTTCTGTGTAGACTGACTGTTATCAATAATTTCAGGTACTGTTGGTCAAATTTGAATGAAACTCTCAGAAAGTAATCAATGGATGAACATATTCAGTTTATAAAACATTGGAGTCAACTTAATTAAAGATGTTAAAGCCAGTCAATCTTAGAAAAAACACAAATGGCTAAAAGTCAGTTTTACAAAAATGGATCAGACCTTTGGCATTTGGGGCATGCCCAACACATTCTGTGAGCACAGTACATGAGATCCTTGCTAAAAAATTATTGGCATTAACTCGTGAAATCAACTCTTTGTTAGCTAAATATTTTATGAATCTCTGGAATGATGTTAAATTAATGTTGTAATGGTCGCTGAAAAAAGGTTCATGTCCAAATGCTGGTCCGAGCTAATGTAATGCTAGCCAGAGCTACTGCTAGCATCCTTGTTGAATGAGAGGAAAATCACACAGATCCGGACTTTGGATGAATGCCAGCCACAACCTGTATCGGGGGGGGGGGGGGGGGTGCTGGCACAAGAGGAAGGGCAAAGGCGAAATCTTGGAGTAGGGAGTATGGGGACCTCTATTATTACCTTTTTCCATGCCCAGGCAAAGCTGTCAGCTGGCCTGAGCCAAAATATGTCATAGGAGCCATTAGTCATTGACAACAAACACTTTAAGTTCACTTGTTGTAAACATATTTCAACTCAACTCAAACTTTATTTATTTAGCACTTAAACATACAATGCATGCAACTCAAAGTGCTTAACAATAGGGATGTGAATCTTAGAGCATCTCACGATTTGATTCGATTCCGATTCTCGGGGTGCCGATTCGATTCTGAATAGATTCTCGATTTAAATTGATTCACAATCAATATTAACAAAGAGTGTCATCTCCAGGATTAACTACTTTGTTGTACAAGTAAGTTTAGTTAGTATTTTTGCTTACCTTGTAAAATATAACAAATCTTTAGTTACCTAACAGTAGCTTTGAAAGTAATACAGTCAAATACTTTTTAAGCATCTGTGGAAACAAGTTTAGCATTTGAGTCCTCAACCTGTTTAAAAAAAGTGCCTCAGATTTCTTACAAAGGAAAATGTTTTCTCTCATTTATCAAGAACTTCAAATAAACACATGAGTAATCCTGAGTACTCATCAACTTAGAAAATAAATATGAGAATGTCTCAAATTTCTGAGTATGGAAAACAATTACATTCTATTCCCCTTTTATCAGCAGATTCGAAAATAAATCATCCCAATTTATGGGACCACAAAAGTAAACGGAGTACTAACTCTCCTAACAAAGACCAAAAAAACATACAAAAGTGCATCTCAAACCTGTAACATGCCAAACATTTGAGTTCCTGGAATCGATTCTGAACCTTTGTGACTTGAATCGATTTTTTTCAGCGCCTCTACTTAACAAATTAAAAAGGTCCCTCATACCCACATTCCTTCCCATCCCCAGAATTTAAAAAACAGTCTGACAATAAAAACCCATTCACAACACACACACACACACACACACACACACACACACACACACACACACACACACACACACACACACACACACACACACACACACACACACACACACACACACACACACACACACACACACACACACATCCCCCTCCCCAATGGAAAAAACACAGTGGACTGAGTTCAGATGAGCCAGACCAGCTAAGATAAGGAAACGCCATCAGCGGAGCTATCTGCCCCGACAGCAGCAGATCCGTTTTTAGGTTTGCAGTGGTCTCTAGTCTGAATTAATACCTTGTGAGTCAATCTCTGGGACAAAAGCTCTCATGCTCCTGTTTCAGGAACTCAAAGGGATCCAGATAAGAGGTGAACTAGACGAATGAACTGGAAAGTGACTACCGTAAATCCTCTAATATTGGCCTGTATTTAATTAACTGCCGGGTATCATATTTTGGCCGGTGTCGGAGTCGGCGGAGGTGAATAATGGCCGTTTTTTTATTGTGGCCGGGTGGAATGTGGTAACAAGCAAGTACGGGGACGGTTGTGTTATCCGTCTCACTTTTGATTTGCCAGTGATAGACCGCGAGGGTAACTTTAACCGTGTGGAGACGAAGAGGAGGCGAAAATTTGATATCAAGTTCAAAGAAAACGTGCTGATTATGCTGCAGAACACCCTGGGGAGCAGTAGCAGCGGTTGTATGAACTAGTCACTAGTCGACTTCACCGCACCACACTTTTTATGCCTGTCATCGACTAGTCGCTGTCACGTGATAATGACCGGCAAGATGCAGTCCACGGAAAAGACAGCAGCCTGCTGTCAGCAGGTGACAAGCTCCTGCGCGTCAGGAGGCAACGCGCTGTGCCAGAGCGTCGGTACTGACACCTGCCGTAAAACGGACATTTAACCAAATTGTGACGTTTACCCTCTTGCAATTTAACATTCCCCTCACCCCCATCCTAACCTTAACCAGCTTGCGCATGCAAAGCTCTGATTGTTGACACGCTCCAGACATCTGCATCCTGAGCACGGCCACAGTAACATTATCAAATCAGGTGTCGCCACCTCAAAAACTAATTTAACACGCGATCGTTCATGTCGGCTCATTTCCTTTAATGTTTTCTGTCTTTTATTCTTTTATTTGTGCCTGATGCGTTTCGCTGCTGTGGATCGGGGGCATCACCTGTTTTGTCCTCCGGTGACGCACTGCGGCCGGCGAGCACTCCGCTGTTTTTGCGGTCGGTAGATCTTTTAGAACTGCAGTTCAAAGGTAACTCATAAGGTGAATATATATGAACCCAGGTAGCAGTTTTTCTTTAGTTTTTCTCCTTGAGAGGAGATGTAGGAAGATAATAAACAGACAGGACAGAAAAATAGTCAAATGAAAACAAGTTAGTTTTTGTACCTGGTGGTTGCAACAAACAGACACCATTGAAGGTCATCATAAGTGAGGAACAGAAAATGAAATAATTATTTTAATGTTTAGAGCAGCAGAAACTCCAAGAGGCTGCAGGCGCATCAGTGAGTTTGCGGCCGCTGCGCTGGGGGAGGGGGGAGATGGCTGAAGCAGAAACTACCATTGTTAAAAGAAATGTGTTTAACTTTGAAAATGTGGGTGCAATTTTAATTGTCAAAAACTCCAGCGAACCATTAGTTCATTTTGCTCACATAGAAATTGAGGCCTGCCTCTAATTCTGGTCCTCCTTCCAATAAAGGCCTGGAGCTTGATGAGCTTGAGTCAAATACAGGCCCGGGCCTGTATTAGAGGATTTACGGTATATTATTCAATGGCTGTATTTAGCAAATGAGGGTCTGACTAATTATTACTATTGTTGATTGTCACAGGCGATATTCATAATGGGTCCAATTATGACAATGGGTTCCTTGTGTGATTCGATTAAAGGACAATCTAAATGAAATCACAGCGTGCTCCTTGTGTTGTACTGTTGCAAATTGGACCGCCTGTGGTTTGGTTTAGCATCACTCCCATGTTAAATAAGTATTGCGTAAATATACTGAATGTACAGATGAAGAAAAACTAATTTGTGTGTGAAATTTCTTGTACAATCATTGCAATTTTTAACATTTTATTTACTTTTCAGACACAAGTATGATACCTATGTTTGCTCATTCAGATTGGAAAGAAGACAGCACTACTTCCATCGGCAGGGTTAAACTTACCACGCTCAAAAACTACTTCAGCTTGCTTTGATGAAAGTTTTTTTTTACGTTATTTTAAAAAAATGACAAGGGCCAACTGCAAATTTGAGGTCCTCATCATCATTTGCAGCAAAGCAAATTCTTGGAACTTTTCAAAGAGCGGGTTTGGTAACGTCTCCCACTAAGTGACTGAGTCAGACTTAACAAGGCTGCCCTGAAAAGCTTAACACTAAAGCAGACACACTCTGCCAGAACAGTGTTTTCACTGGCTGTGAGATGTCACGTTGCTACATAATACCTACGTAGTTAGGAATGGAATCTCTGCACTTGTTTTTTTTTTTTTTTTTTTTTTGGTTTGCTTTCAAATTTCTGTTCTTTTTCCTGGAAGCAACAAAAAACCCTCCATTAAAAATCATTACTACTATTGTACAGATGTTTCTCCCTCTCTGGCGAAAGTAGAAGATTGGAAATGGTGGCAAGTAAAATGACTAATCCGTAAACCAATGTCTGATTGCATAGCAGGAGATAAAACTGAGCCTGTCTTCTTAAGTAAATCTGCTGCCAGTCGACCTTCTAAACGATAATTCAGAACGACACAAGTTGCCCATCTGAGCAACCTTTGTTTGTTTCATCTTGCAGCGTTTTACATGTCTGGCTTTTCATTTTTAACAGTCTCAGTGGATAATAACTCATTTTCTGTTTGGGATTCTGTTTTAGTTAAAAGTAAATTATACATGATCAAACACTAACCCTAACTGTACTGAGACCTTTGAAAGCTTTATGTCATTTGATTAAGACAAAAAAAAAAAAAAACAAGACAGAGGAATTTCCCCCAAAACAAACTAATGAGAAATCTCCACCCCTTTTAGCACTGGCAAATTTTAGATAAGAAACATTTTTTCTGAGTTTGAAAATTTCACAGAACACTAAATTTTACAGGACTAAAGTAGCATCTTTATGTCCTTTTCCCTGTCCTTATATAGTCAGTAGTTTAAACTTGTCAAAGCTTTACATGAAACACTGTAGAAACATACAAATAACAATTACGTGTTATCATTAAAGGTGCATTAGGTAAGAATGAAGTCAGAGTGCCATCCTGTGGTCAGATTAGGGTACTGCATGCTATGGTTCTAAACAACAAATTATTTTCTCACTCCAGTTCCATGAGTTTCATGGCTCCTGCCATTTACGGCTCAGCGCCAGAATATTCTAGATCACAAGGAAAGACATCATACCTCTGCCTCTGTCAGTGTGTCCCAGGGGAGCTGTGGCTACAGCGTAGCTCATCACCACCATTGTGTGAATGTGCGTGTGAATGGATGAATGTTACACTGTAGTGTAAAGCGCTTTGGAGTCCTCTGACTCTGAAAGGCTCTTACACAGCAAGTACACACATTGATAAGTACACACATACATTTCACTGTAATGTTGAGTTATTGGTCATTGAAAAATGAGCTTGAGATTTTCGTAGAGCCACCTGTTTGCTACGAAATCGCCGGTAGCATTGTTGGGTCAATGCTAGTTTCTAGCCTTCTTCCCAATATTTAGAGCAAAACAAAAAGATGTGAATTCTGTAAATTCTTAGGGGTAAAATAAACGTCATGGTTACTTCTTTTACTGGCTTAATATTATTTCAAAACGCTGCTGCGTTTTGCCTGTTGGTGTGAAATTACAAATGCCGGCGCTGCAGCGTTAGCTCGGCGCAGACTTGACAATCCCGCAGGATCGCCAATTGTAAACAATGTTTATGTCCCTCTTTTGCCTTTTTAAAAGAAGAAAAATTGACAACACCCCAGCTGGATGATAAGGATATATGTTTCAGTGTAACCTTTCTTTCAACATGATTGAGACATTAGACTATTTTGTGATTATTTCACTCTAAATTTCTTACAAATTGAGTTTATTATAAAGTTTGTTAGAATTATAGGTAAGTACAATTGCACTATGATGTCATAAAATTCTCTCATGTTAATCCATTTACAGTTTTTCTTCAACTCTTTCTGTCCCTCCACTGAAAAGCTCTAATTATGTGTCCCCAGTGCAGAAGTAGCTGGTTAGCATTCAATGCTGTGCCATATGTGGTGTGACCACATTTGCTGTGCACGTTGTGTCGCTGAAACTAATTATATCAAATAACTGTTAAACACGCCGAAATCCCTGTTTCACATCTACCCAGAGCCCATTTTACTAAAATATCAAATGTATCATAGATCTTCTAATTAAAAATTTAGAACATGTTGTCTAACTGGATCAAACATCAGACAGAATAAACGTTTTAACAATCAGTCATTATTTTCACTCAGCTTTTACCTGAAAGCCATTCTGAGGTATCTCTGTCTGTCTATGCATGTAGATATAGATATATGTAGATATAAACATATGTAGATATGGATAGATGTAGATTTAGATACATGTAGATATACATACATGTAGATATAAACATATGTAGATATGGATAGATGTAGATTTAGATACATGTAGATATACATACATGTAGATATAAACATATGTAGGTATAGATGAAAATGGAAGGGTTTATTTCTTATTTTTCCATGCAATTCATTATTAATTCATAAAGAGCTTTTAATAAGATGTGCATGCATTTAACGTTTAACATTTGGACTTGAAGACTTGGGCAAAGAGTGGGGGAATTTACCAGGGCTGCATTCCCTTTAGAAATTCTGCTCGTTAGCGGTTTTTCTGAACCAGCATGTATCACTGCAGAATGGAACACACTCCTTGATAAAACACCGGTGCATTCTTTATTTTTGCAGGTCAAAATGTTTGATGTAAAATAAGCTTAATAAGGTTTGCTCTCTGCTTTTATTTACACATCTCTTTTTAAGTTGTTTGTAAAGGAACAAAGCAGAGATGGAACTAGAACATGTGTTATTTGCAGATACCAGACAAAACAGCAATGAATGATTAAAAATGAGGAAAAAGGGAGCAAGTCCAAACAACGAACCTTAAAGGGGATAAAGCTGTAAATATGAGATGATGTGCATTTGTGCGGTTTTCTGATTTTGCACCGAGCCGCCCTGCGTCAGCACAATGTGGCCTTCTTTGCTGATATGACTTACATTTATGCAGCAGTCAGAGGAAAGTTTATAAAACCTGTCTGCTATATCCTCTATAACGTCCAGCAATGGTCAGTTTTTAGGTACTGTTTGACCATTCAACATCAGGTCAAAAAGGAGACACTAGACTGCATGTGTCCCCTCTAAATCAGCCTGCCTTCATCCCACCAGCTGGAGCTCAGAGCCTGCAGCTCTGAACACAGATAACAAAATGTCAACAATAACATTCTCTCCTCAAGGTCCAATCTTTCAGGTCTTCATGCCTCCATATAAGGAACACTCCAGCTCGGATCAGTTGCTAAGTCAAAGAATGATTTCCTAAATCAGATATGAACTTCTACATCTCATAAGCTAGATAATCATTAAATAAAAGTTTGTTTATTGCTACTTATAATAACTGTAATATAATGAAATGTTTCATTAATCTGTGCTCAATGATCGAAGTGAATGTTATGTTATGATTACATTGATTGAAATATGTTTCAGCATGTTGATATGACAAGGTCATAACCATTTGCACTCACATGTAGTGACATGAATGGCCTCATTTGTGACCCAAAGGTCACACTTCCTCAGCTGGGTCAAGCTGTCCTGGCTGCACTTCTATCTACAGATTATCCATCACAGGCGACGCGAAGTCTGCTGTAAACCATCTTTAATCTGACTGCCTTTATCTGACTGCTGTTCCATCCGCAAGACGAAGGAAACTTCAAGATTTAAAAGAATCATTTTTAATAAACTCTTCTCACTGTCTAATACAATGTTCATAAATAATCATCAAGGTTCATTATAAATGTATTTAATTACTGAAATGAATTATTATTCTTTGGTTAATAATAATTATTTATGATAATCAGTAATGTTTAACAGTGACAAGAAGATCATCTGCACTTACACAATCATGCAGGGCACAGTAAATCAGGTTAAGGTTAACTGCACTCACATGTCTTTGTCACATGACAACCCAGAACTTTCTGTCCCTGAGAGGGCGTGTTCCGAGGTATGTTAAATCTACATGTCAAAATCTAATTCATTAGAATAAGATTACCGGCCATCTCTTAAACCCTAACTCATCAGTTCAAGTTCAGTGCTTGAGCTCACCAAATTCTCTCCGTGGCAACGAGAGTTCAGAAGATCGAGTAGGCTGTTCGAAACCTCTACTGAAGATTTTCTGTCACGCCGATAGAATTGCTTCAACAGAAACGCCATCTGCAGCACAAGATGACGCTAGGGCAGGGGAGTCAAACTCAAACTCACACGGGGCCGAAATGAAACTCTGGGACGGAGTCGATGGCCAAACTTAATATTTTTTGAAAAAGTGATGGCAAATTTGCACATTTTCTTTATCAACATATATGCAATTTTGAACCTTTAAATGTGGAAACAAACTTATTTCTGCATTAACACTGAATGTGGAATAACCAAATTACACACAAGCAAGTCAGTTTTAAATAAAAGGCATCAGTGGTATTCATTACTTGTGGTACAATCAGCATTTTAAAAATCTATTCAGGGTTTGTTTTCTTGTTTATTAATTTTTCTTTTTTTTTATTCCTTTTTTTCTCCTGTAATAAGTGTCATCGCTGCTGTGACATCTAGCTTTCCCCACTGAGGAATAATAAAGGGATTTTCTATTCTATTCATCTATCTGCAGCCCTTCCACTTCCTTTTTTTACTGTAGGTTAAATCTTTTCTCACGGGCCAACAACAAAATAAAAATATAATTTTATCTTAAATGAAAATGCAACATCTCACCTGTTATCTTTCATGTTTTGGAGCAGAAAAAGAGCATAAAACCAACATATTTAAAGCTCAGTTTGCTCCACTGGTTTACTGTGATGCTCACCTGTTCCAGCCAGATACCTGCATCATGGGGTTGATCTGAGCTGAGGAGGAGACTCCTGTTGTTTTGTTCATCTTCATCATAATAATGACAACAGGTGCTCACATAGGTTTGTGCTGATGAACATGTCAGCAGCTTGACCACGTTGTTGTGTGTCGGGGAGGAAACACAACGACAGCAACCACAGAGTCGTGCTGGTTTGAGCATGTCGCTGTTCACTGGCGTTATATCAGCTCTGTCTGGACGTTAGTTGGAAA
Source organism: Nothobranchius furzeri (assembly GCF_043380555.1). Classification (NCBI taxonomy): domain Eukaryota; kingdom Metazoa; phylum Chordata; class Actinopteri; order Cyprinodontiformes; family Nothobranchiidae; genus Nothobranchius; species Nothobranchius furzeri. Next base: position 49,187,984 of record NC_091747.1, read on the forward strand.
ACTTTCTCTTTCAGTCGTGAACACATTACTGAGCAGCTAGAATCTCCGTTTCTGGGCTTCAACGTCAGAAAACAGCTGAGTGAACTCGGCGCTGAGTGAGAGGAGTGTAGTTCGTCCGAGACAGCGGAACTGCAGACACCCGGCAGCAGACGCTGGAAAAAACACAAAGGAGGGGGCTCGTCGGCTCCGCGCTGACGCCGCAAAGCATCATGGGAGTTGAAGTCTTTGCGGTAAAATCGGCCAGCGGGCCAGTTTTAATATATTTTTTGATATTTATCTCGCGGGCCACATAAAAATGCTCCACGGGCCGCATCTGGCCCGCGGGCCTTGAGTCTGACATATGTGCGCTAGGAGATTCCTTAACAATCTGCTTAGACGCAAACCAATTCCACACCTGTGTGTCTGCGGCAACTCTAGGACCAGAGAGTTGGTAGAACTGGTCTCCCCTACCGGACCGAGTACCCAGAGGCTGATCAACATCCTCCCTTGACCTCCGGATCTGAACAGAGGGTTGTCTGAACTGTGAGGTAGAACACAGATTGTGTCTGAATGCCTCTTTTAAAAAATAATTTAGCTTAACTACAAACCAAATTCTTTCACCCAGAATACGTTTGTCTCTCTCTAAGATAAAACCTGAGACCTACATTCACACATTCAAACACACACACACACACTTCAAGTTTAGTTACATCCAGACATGGATTGCTTTAATACCAAGTTTTTAATAGCTTTTTATCAATTGTCATTTATGAATTGTCTTTTAAATTGTCATCTTTAAATTGTTAGTAATAAATTCTTAACTTTTTAAACCTGACTCTTCTTTGAAATAAAACATAGAGTGGTGCATTTGGTCATTGAATGAGCAAAGATCTCTTTAGATCTTCTGAATTAATTAATAAACTTTTGCTATTAATTTAAATCTCTTAAATTAAATATTAATCTTTTGATTAAATATAGACCAAGCCAGTTGGTGTATGAACTTCTATCGATTATATAAATATCCATGGATATTATATATATATATATATATATATATATATATATATATATATATATATATATATATATATATGACATAAGTTTCATTGCCAATTCGTTTGATCTTTTTCAGAATTTAACAAAGCTGAATAGCAACAGCGTTAAATTCTAGTTATGTAGATCAACAACGCTACACACACAAGGACAAAATAAGGTTAAGTTAAACTCTGACACATAAATAGTCTTTTACCCCAGTCAGAGCCTCCGTATCAAAGAAGGCGTATTTCTGAGTTGTCTTGGTAATATTTCTCAAACTTGTCAACTTTTGGTTGGCTACACTAATCATAACATGAGAACATCAAAGCTGGATCACTCTCGGGTAATCACTCAGTTCTAGAGAAAGCTTCAGACCAGCCACCTGAAGCAAACCCCTCTTTAACCATCAAATCTTTTGACACGTCGTCAAAACCTTTTTGCACCTGCAAAGTTGATACAGAAACAGTTCCTGCAGAACAAGCTGAGATTGTTTAGACTCCTTAAAGAGTCCACCAGACACGCGGTTCCATCCGTCTGTTGTGACCTGGAGACAACTCTAAGACCGGTTTAGTAGTGCCGCAGTTCTTCCAGGGACCTCGGTGCCTGGAAGTCCGAGGACTTCGACATTCCGGATCTATCACGAGTGTCTTCGAGTGGGTATGTAGACATGACAGATTGCGTATGATGTGTTTTGATAACAAGCACCTTCATAGCTTAACACAAACCAAATTCTTTTACATCCAGAACTCAGCTTTTCTAGATAAGGAAGTTCTGACTAACACCGCATTGACACTAACACCGCATTCTCACATAGGATCATACATCACATTTAGTTCCATCCATCACAGTAAATGCTTAGTTAACTTGTCATGTTTTAATTGTTGGTAAAATAAATTCTTACTTTTATAAACCTGACTCTTCGGAATCAAAACGAATCCCCTGATAAATCCCACCTCTCATAAGCTCATATCTAAAGCCACAAATACTGTAGTGTTGTCCAGACCCCTGACAGTAGCTGGAGCCTCTGTAATGCTGCCAAACAGGACAGACTTCTCCTTCCTGTATATTTACTGTGGTAGACTGCAGCCATAAACAAGCTGTCCATTACAGGATCTTTTCTTATTGCTCATCATCTTATTCCAGACCACAGTCACCTTCTCTGGGTGCCCTCTGAGTGGGGCATCTCTCATAAAACATTGATTTGAATTTTGACTCTGAAGCTGTGATGGGGTGGTGGAAAAACAGCTAGAAGAGAACGAACGACAGGCTGAAGCAGCTTCTCTGACCTGTGTGGTAGGAGCATCTGGGTCATGAATCATGTAACCCAACCAAACTATCACATATACTGGAGGTAAAAGTATTTTTTACAAGAAAAAAATACATTTTCTGTAATTATGACAAATGGTGAGTTTTTCAGGTCACATAAAATTTTCACTGGACTGATTATGAACAGCTTGAGAAAGTAGTAATACCATTAGTCACAAAAGAAGAAAATTAGTAACCAAACTATTAAAAGTCTGTTTAAATCCATCTGTTTACATTATAACCTCTTCAGTTTTGTTAGTTGTAGTGTTGACTGCTGTGGGGATTTATTTCTCTATTTTGCGAAAGGTTGCCATTTCCCAACACTGCTGCTTGCAAACAAGAAATTAGTTTTCTTTCAGAGTTTGCTGGGTTTTTTTCACTTTCAGACATTTTAAATGACAAAAGAAATGCCTGAAAATATGTTATTGCGAGGTAAAAATGAGAAATGCGTCTGAAAAGTGTCTGTTTAAATCTGTAAAAGCAAGGTGAAAGAAAGATAAAAAAATGTTTTTACTATGGATGGGAATTTAATCCGATAATTATGATAGATTAATTACACATTAACCCAGAGCGTCCCCCAAATGGGGGCCGAAAAATTTTTATTTGTCAAAAGTAAATATCATCATACCGCACCTCTATAAACACTGCAGAGTCTGGGCTATAAGACCACATAAACCCTTTTGTATACGCTCCAAACACAAGAAAACTACAATTAAATGAATCGTGACAAATTACTCTTCTACTCATGGTAGAAAGCAGGCAGGCAGTAACTTTATCCATATAAACTTTATTACAAAAGGAGGGACAAACTTACATGCAGCAATCATCTTGTAACCCTCAGCAGGACTTCCCCTGAACTCTGCACTACACCTCTATGTATATTAGCTGTGCTCTGCTGCCACCTAGTGTTCAGTTCAGTACACATTTACAATGTTCCATGTCCATTTACACTTCATCAGTAACACATTTACTAATGAATACTCATCCCAAGAAATCCCACAATGGTTACTTTTATAATGAGACCAAAGTAATAAAATAAACCTTGTGGTTATAAAAATATACTCGTTAAAGTGTGTGTATGTCATCTGTAATAATAATAATGCATTTTATTTGAGGTGCCTTTGTAGAATCTCAAGCTCACCGTACATTAAAAACAAGAGAGTTAAAAAACATAAAATAGATACAAGAAAACAACAAAAAGTATAAAACAACAGGTGAAGAACAAGGTACTTGATCATATTTGATTACAGTGAATAAACAGTTTTAAACAGCTGGGTTTTAAGCTTAGTTTTGAAATGATGGAGCAATGTGGTGTTCTTAAGTTCAACCGGTAAGGAATTCCACAGAGACGGGGCAGATCTATTGAACGCTCGGCTTCTCATGGTGACAAGTCGAGCAGGAGGACTGTATAAGTTGAGAGAAGCAGAGGTTCTAAGCACATGGGAGGGTGCAGATATTAGTAGGAAGCAATAGTTTGTAAATTATCCTGAATTTTATTGGTAGCCAATGAAGCTGCTGAATAACAGGGGTGATGTGAGCAGATGAAGGCGTTTTTGTGATTATACGGGCTGTAGAGTTTTAAACCAGCTGAAATTTATGCAGTCTTTTGAGGCAGACCAAAGAGGAGTGAGTTACAATAATCCAGGCGAGAAATGACCGGACTATTTACTAAGATGGCGGTGGCATGACTAGAGTGTGATGGATGGAGGTGATTGATATTTCGAAGGTAATAATAGGCCAGATGGGTAACTGCACTAATATGGGAACGGTAGGACAGGGTACTGTCTAAAATGATGCCAAGACTTTTGATTTGATCCAGACAGGCAACTGTGGTGTTCTCAATATGTAATGAGAAGGTTTCAGCCTTCCTCAACACAGATTTTGTTCCCATAATAAGGACTTCAGTTTTATTTGAGTTCAGTTGGAGGAAGTTTGAGGAAAACCATTACCTGATCTGTAATATGCAGTTAATGATTGAAAGTGGTGGAAGAAGGGAAGATGGAGTGGTGGAGAAGATGGAGTGGTGGAGATATATAACTGAGTGTCATCAGCATAGTAGTGAAAGTTTACATATAATTTTCGAAAGATAGACCCTAGAGGAACCAGATAGATTGTGAATAGTAGGGGGCCAAGTACAGATCCTTGAGGAACTCCAGTGGTTACATCAGTGGGTTTGAATTTAAATGTTTTCAACTGAATGAATTGAGACCTGTCTGTGAGATAAGATTTAAAGCAACTAAGCCGGGTACCAGAAATCCCTATTGATGATAATCTGGTCAGTAAAGTGGAATGGCAGATGGTGTCGAATGCAGCACTGAGATCAAGCAGAATGAGGATGGTGATTAGGCCAGAATCAGCAGCCATTAAAAGATCATTAGTTATTTTAATCAGTGCAGTCTCAGTACTGTGGTGAGGACAAAAACCTGACTGAAATGACTCATATAGGTTGTTGGTGGAAAGATGCTGGTGGAGTTGTGAAGCTACAGTTTTCTCAAGAACTTTTTAAATAAAAGGAAGGTTAGAGATTGGTCGAAAGTTATTGTGGTTACTTGGGTCAGCTCCAGGCTTCTTTAAAATGGGATAAATTATTGCAGTTTTCATGGACTCATGAACAATACTAGTAGAAAGTGATGAGTGAATAATGGATAAAATGAAAGGAGCCAAGGCCTGAAGGCAGGTTTTAACAAGAATGGTAGGGATTGGATCTAATTGGCAGGTGGAAGATTTGAAATTATGGATTAAATCCATAATTTCTGAAGTTGGGGTCCATCTTAAGGGCTTCCAGCACCTGCTCCTTGACTTCCCAAGTGATACTTCCCACCACGCAGGTGGAGGGAAGGATGGTTGATGGTGGGTTTTCCTGGTCTGGAGCATATTGTCTGGAGCCTTAGACACGTTGAGATTAGATCACAGTATTCATTTATCTATGACTTTCTCACAACACTGACTGGAAGCATCAGCGGCCATGAAAAGAAAAAGGGACATTTTGTCCTTTTTTTACCGCTGTTAATAAAGAACAGCATAGACAGAGAGAGGATGAAAGTCACGAGGGAGCGGAGAAGCAGGATGAAAGAGAGAAGGAGGAGTTGGTTGGAGAGGAACCAGAGAGGTCAGAGGGTGTCCACCCTGAGAGTGAGGAGGAAGACGTAGGCTGTGAGGGAGAGAGTGAGGAGCAAAAAGAGGGACATCTTCTGTCATGACCGTCAGGTTTGTGGGTGTTGAACAAACCCCTCTGTGATTGCAGCTCACATTGTGTGTAAAATGCATTTGAGGCATGCTGACTCTGGACCAAAATTTCTGTTGTTTATATTTAACAAATAGATAAAATAAGACTCTGAATTAACTAATTATGACTTTTATCCTCATGCTAACATTTATTTTCTTTCAGATATCAGCAAGTGCAAGGATGACCCACCTACTCAGCCTCATTTGAGGACATTTCCAGTGACATTAATAGGAGACAGAAGACGCAGCTTTCAGCCAAGCTGGTATGAAAGTCATCCTTGGGTTGAATATTCTGTTACTATGGACTCTACTTATTGTCATGCATGCAGACATTTTAGCCCACCAAGTAGCACAGGAAGTGTGTTTGACTCACCATGTGGATTTAGGAACTGGAAAAAAGCAACTGAGAGAGGAGTTTTTTTTTTTTGGTACATGCAAAGTCTGAAAGGCAAAAATTAAAATTGTCTGAAAATTGTCTGAAATTGTGTTGTGCACATATTTAATTTGTTTGAATGTTTATTTTTCATATGTACAATACATGTAATCTTCAAATAAAGTCACAAGCTATAATAATCAACTAGAATTATTTTTTACTCAAGTCTCATGTTGTGGTGAAGCATTCAGAATTGTTATCCGAGTACCATAAAAACATGCCAGTTTTACTTTCACAAGTAAACCATTACTGCATTCACTGTAATAGTTTACTTGTTCATTGTCTTTACTCATGAATTTGTTTGAATCTTATTTTAGTAAAATACAGCTGTAAAAGATCATAGATGAAAAAGTAAAGGAAAATTTTATAAATTTGATCCCCAAAATATAGTAAAGATAGATATGAAAAAGAGAACAAAAAAGTGAGTAGTTTCACAGTACTAGGAATTTCCTTTGGCAGAATTGGCAGAATTAGTCATATGGCGGAGACAAAAAAGAATTTTGATATTGCCCTAATTTTTTCCCCTTTTTTTGTCTTGCGCCCCCATGAAAAAATATTGGCCCCCCTGGAAAATTTGGTCTAGAACCGCCCCTGATGGTAATGCAGTAGGAATCCAAAAACAAGAATGCAGGTATGTGGAGGGATGACTGAGCCTGGAGCGTAAAAAACTGGAATTAGGCCAGAGCAAAAATCACGATACAAAAAAGGTTCGAAGACAAGGTTCAAGTTTTACGAGGGCTGGGACTCTACCAGAGAGGCGTAATCATCCAGCAACCAGAAGCGTCCTCCGTCCTCCTTATGAAGGCGGCCCGCTAATCAGCTGATGGGTCGCAGCTGCTGCTTTCTCTCTCCTGAAACCAGAGAAGCTCAAAACACAGGTGAGATAATGGTGTGTGGAGAGTGCTCACCTCCCGGCTCACAACATTTTGTCTTTAAAGAATGACATTACAGGATTTCAAAATTCATTACAACAACAGTCGGAGGGTAGGGAGTCAGGAGGGCTAGTTATTGACTTTAACAGAGAATAAATAACCCTCATTGGAGGAAGTTATGGCAGCTGGGTTTAGCCTGTCTTATACGATCTTTGAAGCATGTGACATGAATTCAGTTCCTTATGAGAATCAAGTCAGTCCTTTTAAAAAGGCGTTCAAGTTGACAACCTCTTGTTTTTAGAGTGCAGAGTTCTGGTGTAAACCAAGGGTCTGTATGTTGGAAGGAGACTGATCTTGTTTTGATTGGTGCCACTGAATTCAAAATCTCAACAAGGTTATCATTGTAGAGTGAAACCAGGTCAGGCAGAGCCTGCCTAACTAAAATAATAAAAAACAAAACAAAAAAAAAACATTGCTTTGGAGCAAATGGTCTTGAATGATCATAATGAGAACAATCAAGATTAATTAAATGCAAAGCTTCTGATTTATTTGATTTATTTCATCAAGTCCCACCCCTGATAAATATTTGATTTTTAATTTTTAACCCCATAGAAAATGAAGTTAGCCTCATACACATTAGAGCTGCTAGTGGCTGGCTGACCTTCTTTCTCTTTGTCTGAAAGTAAAAGTTCAGATTTTTTTAAGTGACTTTTTCTTTTTTAATCCCATGCATAATTCATAGTTTAGATAGCTATTTGAGCATTCTCATTTTAGAGAAATAGATAAGAAATGTGTTTAGGCATGAGCTAATGTTTGTCATTTTTAAACTCTAAAGTTTGCACAGTCGTAGGTTGTGCAGTTATTTTGGCAAAAATATGAAATTCTAATTCACACCCTGAACTGGAGGTGCTACAGTTAGTTAGCTAATTTCTGATTATCATAGGAATCTATGTAACACATTTTTACTGATATCCGATACACATATTTTTAGTCTAACTTCATTTCTGATACCGATATCAACCAATATAAATATATAACTGCCCCCCAACCACCTCAGACACACAGACACCACCACCACTATGAAAAGCTTTTACTTTACTAACATCACCTGTCTCCATTCATACTTAAAATTTAAACATTATCTGTGCAAAATATGACAACTACTTCTATTTAAGTTACACCAGTTGTGCCAAACAAACAAAACTATCTCATAAACTAGACCTTAGATCTATCATCTTTTGAAATTGTATAATATGTGCATAGTATTTGTAATAAAAATGAACTTGTCATCTGTTGTATAATTGCTTTATATAAGTTATTGATCACTACTGTTTGTCAATCACACTTATCATGAGGATGTAATCAAGGGTAATCATGGTAGAGCCGAACATAATGTGATCATGAGGATGTAATCAAGGTAATCATGGTGGAGGTGTGCAGCTTTGCACGCACATCAGGGAATGTATAAGGAGCAGAGCAGGGCTCAGGGGGGTTAGAGCTGCTTGAAGGATTCTACCTGACGAGGTTCATGGATTACATGTGTTCAGTTCTTCACCTATCATGGATTACGTTTTCTAACTGGGGTGTTCAGCTCTCCACCCATAAGCAACGGTAAGAGAAATGTTTTGTTCATGATTGATAACTTGTATAAATGCCGGTTGAATAAAGCCTTGTTGTTCATCTGATATTCAAGTTGTGTTTCATTGTTTCTGGCGTCGACTTGACAACGATCCTGATTAAATAAATATAAAGTGTAAAAAGAGACTTTGAGTCTTTTAAGGTAATTAAAATAAAATAAAACATTTTATTTTAGAACATTTTTTGGCGTCACGAACAGGATCAGTCAAGCTATTCCAGCAACAATGAAGTGTTTTTGGAGAAGCAAAAAGGAGCCGAGTGCTTCTGGGGAGGGAACGCCGATTCCCGTGCCGATTCCCGGCTGGGAAACGGAGGAGTTCCGAACCATTGGTGATATGTTAAGGCAGCGCGGTGGACGCCCTGGGCCGTGGGGAGAGTTAAATGGAGTGGTCAGCCCCGCCGTGGTGCTGGACCGTTTGACGCGGATAGAAGTTAAAGAAAAAGCGCCGCTGGCAGGAGTGAGAGATATGATGTGGCTTTTTGCAGAAGCATGGAAAAAACAGGAGTTAGAATTGAGCAGTTGTAGAGAGCGAGCGGCGCAGGAGAAAATCCATGCTGAAGAAGTTGAAAAATCATGCTCAGAGTTTGAGCAGAGAGTGTGTGTGATGGGGAAAGAGCTAAAGCATGCTCAGAATGTTTTGGATAAAACGCTGACTTTTGTGTCTCGAGCGCAAAGGAAGGAAAAGAAGCGACCTCGTAGAACAGGTCCTGCTCAGATCCGGGCATTTGTAAAGAATGTTGGTGAAGATTGGGACCCGGAGAAATGGAACGGGGATCTTTGGGGGGATGATGAGGAGGAGGAGTGGGCGATTAAACCTGACCCACCACCTCAGCCCTTGTATCCATCATTACAGGGGATAAAGATGTCAGAACAAAGACCTATTACTAGGCGTCGGCGAGAACAGCAAATTATTCCACCAATACTGGTAGATATGGTGGATGATCAGGGACGGCCGGAACTCGATGAGGCGGGTAATATAAGAAGGATGTTACAACAGCAGCCACAACCCGCCCCTAGGCTGCTAACAACGCTAGAGGATTATTCACAAGATGAGTTAAATCACATGAATGGGAAGCTGAAACAGCGCCCAGGCGAACCAACTGACTCCTGGCTTAATCGCCTTATGGAGGATGGCGCGTGTGATATAGCCATAGATGCCGGTGATGCCATGAGATTTTCAGGATTAAGTACTGATGCACAGATAAATGCTGAATACCGGGCTACAGTCCGGGCATTGCCAGCTGATGAAGATTTCAATGTGGGGGATGCATATGCTCTGGCATGTCATGTAATCTCTCCTACCACGGCGGACTGGTCTGAGATTAAAGGGCAATGGCAGACAGTGAGAGATGCCATTCAGCGGCTCACCAGACTCACTATTAGAGAGCAAGTGGCTCGAAACGGGGGAGCTGGAGTGGTGGACGGTAACATCTCTAAGGCAACTAGAGATCACCTCATCAGATATGCCCCACCACATTATAAACCCATGGTGACCAGCTTGTTGTTTGGCGCGGCAGACCAGACTTTTGCCGCGATAAAAGATCGTCTTGGCGAACTCACCACGCTGGGTGATTGGTCTGAGACGAGGAGAGAGGGAGCTAGAACTGAAAATAAACCCAGGATTGATCCACGTTCAAGGGGTCGTAAAGGGGGGGCAATGGGCCCCTCTAGAACAGATTTGTGGAGGGCACTGCGACAAGCGGGAGTGCCGTTTGAGGAGATTGATGGATTGCCCACTAATGCATTGATGGAGAAATGCAGACAAATGGGACTGAAGGTCCATTGTCAGTTCAGACATTGTCCTGAAAAGGACGACAGGATGTCTGTGTCAGAATTGGCTGGAATGTTGCAGAATGTGATCAGGGAGGTGGCGTCGAAGCCTGCTGAACCTTCCGCCCCTCCCAAGGAATCTTCAGAGGAGGAGAGTTCAGATGAGTGTTATCAGGTGGCGGCAGTGAAGCGAAGAAAGGAAAAACAGCACCGAAGGGAACATGATGATGAATAGGATGAAGGTCAAGCTCGGGTTGTTGCCAGTGCCTCAGGATGGTCAATAAATGATATCAGACCACATGTGGAATTACAGATTTATTGGAAAAAATCAGTACAGACAGTAATGGCATTGGTTGACACTGGGGCGGAGGCCTCGGTAATTCATGGCAATCCTGATAAAATAAAGGGAAACATTGTACCTTTGACTGGACTTGGGGGGCAGATGTTAGTAGGAAAGGGAGTAACTTTGCCCTTAAAAATAGGAAATCAACCTATTAGAAATTACAGTGTAGTAGTGGCTCCTGCAAAGGAATGGATTATTGGAATGGATATATTGGCCGGAATGACTCTTCATCTGAAACATGGTCGATTTTGTTTTGGTATAAACAGAATCCACACCATTTTGGTAGGCAAGGTCAAAATGACACCTTTTCCCATTCCTGAAGCAACACAGGTGGTATCACAAAAACAATACCGGTTGCCTGGGGGTCAGAAAGAAATTACGGACACTATTAAAGAATATCTGGAGGCAGGAGTTTTGAAAACATGCACCACACGGTGGAATAATCCCTTATGGCCAGTGAAGAAATCAGATGGTTCATGGAGAATGACTGTGGATTATAGAGCGCTGAATAAACATACTCCTCCTTTAACGTCTGCGGTTCCGGATGTTATCACGATTGTGGAAAGGGTGCAGCATCACTCTGGTACATGGTATGCGGTGATAGATTTGGCCAATGCTTTCTTTACCATACCTATCCCTGAGGACAAGATGGAACAGTTTGCCTTTACATGGGAAGGAAGATAGTACACCTTCACCAGATTACCACAAGGGTATTTGCATTCACCCACAATCTGTCATAGGATAGTGGCTGAAAATCTGTCGACTTTAAAGATCCCATCAGGCATATTGCTATCACACTACATTGATGACATCATGATTCAGGGAAACACTAAAGAAGAGGTTGAGCAATTGCTCCCACTTCTGATAACACATATGAAGAATCATGGATGGGAGATAAATCCAGCGAAAGTGCAGGGATCTGCACAGTCAGTGAAGTTCTTGGGAATTATCTGGAATAGAGGGGAAAGAGAGATAACAACTAAAGCTAAAGAGAAAATAGCACGGTTCCCAATACCACAGAATAAGACAGATGCTCAGCGGTATATTGGGTTGTTCGGGTTCTGGAGACACCACATACCTCATTTAGGACAGATCTTGCAGCCTATGTACAGATGCACTCGGAAGAAGGAGCAGTTTGAATGGGGGCCTGATCAACAACAGTCATTTGAACTAGCTAAAGAGGCAATCCAACAAGCTGTTTCTTTGGGGAAGATGTTGTCAGGACCAGTGGAGTTACAGGTTTCTGCAGTAAATGATTATGCTAACTGGAGTTTGTGGCAAAAACAAGATAGGTGCAGAAAACCTTTGGGTTTTTGGTCTAGGAAATTGCCTGATGCAGGACAGAGATATACTCCATTTGAAAAACAGTTGTTGGCATGTTATTGGGCTTTGTTGGAAACAGAAGCCCAAACTGTGGGGCATGAAGTAATGATGAGAACACATATACCCATTCTAACTTGGGTCATGAGCAATCCTACAACTCACCGCATAGGGGTAGCTCAAGAGGCTAGCATCATAAAATGGAAGTGGTATGTTTCTGAGAGAATGAAACCAGGAGAAAAAGGAGTATCAATGCTCCACGAGCAAGTGGCAGACGTTCCAGAAATGGATGAAGTGCCTTTTGAGGTAAAACCAATCCAGGATTCTCCTGTGAAACTGGGGGTAAGATGGAGCGAACTCACCCCAGAGCAGCAGGAGCGAGCCTGGTTCACTGATGGTTCCTGTCAATATGTGGCAGGAACCAGGAAATGGAAGGCTGGGGCATTTAACCCTGGTACACAACAAGTTATGGAACTCACAGGGACAGGAAAGAGTAGTCAATGGGCGGAGTTGAAAGCAGTACACATGGTAATAATGGCGGCTGGGGTGCAGGGAGTAAGTATTTATACTGACTCCTGGTCAGTAGCCCAAGGAATGTTAACTTGGATGCCAACTTGGCATGCTACACAATGGAAGATACATTCAAAAGAGGTTTGGGGAGCTGACCTATGGAAGGACATTTGGGAGAAATGCCAAAATATTCCTGTGTCAGTATTACATGTGGATGCTCATACTAATAACAGTGATCCTGAATCCCTGCATAATCAGACTGTAGATAAGATAGTGAAAATTCAGGCTGTAAGACAATCAAGTCCTGGATTAGCCAAATGGGCTCACGTTACTGCTGGACATTGGGGTGTGCAGGGAACATTGAAATGGGCGAAGGACAGAGGAATAGATCTCATCATTGATGATATTAAAACTGCCATAGAAGATTGTGAACCTTGTCAACATCAGAAAAAGAGAATCCCTCGACATATACAGGGACAGATACATCGAGGTAAACAAGCGGGACAGTGTTGGCAGATTGATTTCATTGGACCATTGCCAAAAAGTAAAAACTGTAAGTATGCATGCACAGCCGTGGATACGGTGTCAGGGGTACTGGTGGTGCATCCGTGTCATAACGCCAATCAGGAGGCTACATTGAAATGTCTGTCATTAATAGAGACCTATTATGGACTACCTTTGCAGGTTCAGACTGATAATGGTACCCATTTCACTGGAAATAAGATCAAAGAATGGGCAGAGAACAACGCGGTAGAATGGATCTATCATGTAGCATATCACCCGAAAGCTAGTGGACTCATTGAGAGAATGAATGGGTTACTGAAAGAGAAACTAAGGAAACTATCGGTTACTAATTCTTTGGACAAATGGAGAGAAAATCTGACTAGGGCAGTACATCAGTTAAATAACAGACCCGTGGGGGATGGAGTTACTCCACTGATGCTAATGGTTGCCAGGGCAGGAAGGGAAACAACTTCTACTGACCCTCCTATACGAATGTGGAAACTAACTTCTGAGGCAGAACTCCCTGTTAGAGCAACTGCGGGCTCTGTGGGATTAGATCTTAAAATCTTGGAAAGCATCACTTTAGTAACCAATAAAGTGACAGTGGTAAAAACAGGATTGGGAATTCAATGTCCACCAGGAACTTATGCTCATGTGTGTCCAAGAAGTGGTTTAGCTTTGAGGGGTCTAACCATTTTAGCTGGGGTAATAGACTCAGACTATCAAGGGGAAATAGGTGTGGTGTGTCAGCATACAGGTAAAGAACCGTTGGTACTGGAAAAAGGAGACAAGATAGCTCAGTTAGTAATCAAACGGTGTGTAATGTCCAAAGTTGAAGAGATTACTAAACCTACCACTATCACTCAGAGGGGTGAAACTGGGTTTGGATCATCAGACTTTACTGCGGGGGCAAAAGTGTGGGTGGAGCAGCTCAATGGTCCTCCCAGAGCTGGAGAGATTATTGCACAGGGAAAAGATGCTGTGGTAAGTGTATTGTTCCCCGGAGAGGAAAAATGGATTAATATTCCGATAAACAAATGTTACAGGAGAGAAAATTAATGCTTGTCATTCTATCTGCAGTTTTGTATGTATCCCATAGGCGGGTGTCTGAGTGACGGTGGTTGACTGGGTCCCCTTCCCCTACAAAAGGATTGAACCCTTGTCGAGGCGATGGATGGGCTCCGCGGACCTGGTGGTGTCGGATGTTTGGTCATCGTCCTCCATGTCCTCGCTGTCATCGCACTGAGGGCACATTTCTGTTGGGGGCTCACGGAAGGACAAGTGTTGGAAGAAGGGGTCATGGGCCATCTGGAATTGGTTAGCAGTATGTCCAACCGCACTCAAGGCACATTCACATGCAGAGCAAATGACGCTTGCTACTTGGGAAACCTAACATCTACCGGTAAGATGTACCGGTGCAGAGGATGTCTTAAATTCCGAGGAAGGGTGATCAGCCCGGGGGTGTTGGTTCAAGGATCAACAGTAACCTTTAATTCTGCAGCGCGCATCTGTGCATACCATCAGGGGAATGGTACTTGCATACAAAATGGCACAAATTGGAGTATGAAGGTTATCACGATTTCTGGATCAGGAATGGAACTGTAATCACAAGAGGACACGCCTATTTGTACATATTCTGGGTGCTGCCCGACACAGCTAGAGCTACGCAGACAGCTGTAGCTCCCCTGGTTCACACTTGTCAACAAATGGGACAAATAAGGGTAGCCGAATATGTGCGATGGACTGTGAAATTCCCTCCTATTCCGCCTTGCAACAGGAGGAGGCGAGCATGGTATGACACCGTGCTAGGAGGAACTGGAACTTTGTATGGTCTGGCTAACACAGCAGACAATGAGGTAACACGAACTATGCTGTCCAACACTGGAGAATACACCGCACAAGCTGTCACCAAGACTGCAAGATGGATGCCTTCGACTGTATCTAGTCAGTTAGAAGGAAGTGATGTGTGGAAAAGTGTATTTAAATGGAATCTAAAGCTTTGGAATGAAACTTATGATGCATTGCATAATTTGTCACACATAGGTAATTGGACAGTCTGTTCCTTGCAGACTATTCATGCTGAGACACAAAGAAATAGGTTTCAAATACAGGTAATGAGTAATAACTATCATGCATGGCGAACATTATGGAACATCAGTAGTTCATTATGGCTACAGCCACATGCAGAAATGACGATTTGTAATAAATCTATGTGTACTGGATACTGGGATCAGTATAATATGACACCAGTAATGACTGTGTGTAGATATCAGATACTGCCGGTGATAACCACTAAAGGGTTTTGGTATCTCCATGTTAGTGGAGAGTGGTGGGATGTTAAAACAAATCGAACATATGAAGTAAAACACTGTGATGAGACTGATAAGGGTTTAGCCTGCCCATTGGTAAAAGGACATAGCAATCCATGTTTCACTGATTCAAGGGTCGTACTCTGTGATTGGACGGTCACACCCCCAGAGGAACAGTTTTGGCAGGTGGGTCCTAACACCTTATGCGTGGCTACAATGACCAATTCCCCACAGGTACCTTCAGTTCCCTTTTCAGGTTGTCTCAAGGGTATACATATGTGGGAATGGAATAACGTGACCTATTAGTTGAGTAATTACACTGTATCTAGTCGGCTGACTAAGATACAATGGGAGGTTTTACACTCCCCTTGGACACTCTCACTGGAACGATTCAAATGCGCATTGGATGGTTCCACTGAAGTGGCAAAATTGATTGACTCTCATAGGTCCAACCTTTCCAGGCTCATGGTGTCTACTCTTGTGGCACAAGGGGAAATAAAACATGTTGCTACATTGATTGAACAGGCTTCCGCTCATCATTGGTGGGATATATTTACAGGCATGTCGAGTACCGCTAATAAAGTGCTAATTCCACCTATGATTGCAGCATTAATTATAATCAGCATTCTAACATTGTGTAATCTTATTATTTGTTGGTATGTTATTCGATTAAGAAGAGAAATAAATTGGGTAATAATGCAAAGACTACGATGAAAATTAAAGTGGAACTACAAGGTATGTTATAAATGACGTTGGTTTTGATGGGGAAATGGTGATGGATATGTTACATAAATTAGATGAAAAGTTCAAGAGTGGAATGTAATAAAAATGAACTTGTCATCTGTTGTATAATTGCTTTATATAAGTTATTGATCACTACTGTTTGTCAATCACACTTATCATGAGGATGTAATCAAGGGTAATCATGGTAGAGCCGAACATAATGTGATCATGAGGATGTAATCAAGGTAATCATGGTGGAGGTGTGCAGCTTTGCACGCACATCAGGGAATGTATAAGGAGCAGAGCAGGGCTCAGGGGGGTTAGAGCTGCTTGAAGGATTCTACCTGACGAGGTTCATGGATTACATGTGTTCAGTTCTTCACCTATCATGGATTACGTTTTCTAACTGGGGTGTTCAGCTCTCCACCCATAAGCAACGGTAAGAGAAATGTTTTGTTCATGATTGATAACTTGTATAAATGCCGGTTGAATAAAGCCTTGTTGTTCATCTGATATTCAAGTTGTGTTTCATTGTTTCTGGCGTCGACTTGACAACGATCCTGATTAAATAAATATAAAGTGTAAAAAGAGACTTTGAGTCTTTTAAGGTAATTAAAATAAAATAAAACATTTTATTTTAGAACAGTATTAAAAATGTTTTCATTAACTTTGTACAAATGTTAACATTATATGTTTATGTCAATATCGGTAAATATTAATGATAGACCAATATTGTTGGATATCCCTACACATTTTACATTAGTGTGAAGGTTTCTAAAGACATTTTAGTAATAAGTGCTAGGAAAATGCTGAGATTAGAGTAGTTTTAAAATGTCACCATGGTCGTGATAGCTCTCAGTCATCCAGACCAAAGTCCAAATAACAGTCAACAGAATTTCTTTACTTTTACTCCATTCCTCATCTGTGAAGATCAAAGAAAATGTGCAGAGAATGTTTATTTTTTTAGATTACATTTATAGCTGCATCATACATTTGACAGAGTTAATCCTAACACACTTTTTGTGGCAATTCACACCTTTAGGAAGGTAATCAAAACACCTTTCAAGGGAGTCAGGACAACAAAACCCTACAACTCACAGGAGGAAGGGAGAGAGAGAGAGAGAGATTCATATGCAAACGTGCATTAGTGAAGCTCAAACTACATCTGGGTCATCCAGGAACACTGCATGCCAACAGGCAGGGTGGGCAATTTCTTGGGCCCCCTTGGTCACACATAAGTCAAGCAGGGTGCAAAAAGTGTTTGCTCCAGTACAAAACACAGCACGATGAATGAAAGCGAGTATACTATGGTTTTAAATGGATGGCACAGATGCAATATCGCAAATACATCTTTCTTTAGATTATTACTTATATAGTTTAAAAAATCTGGCTTTTCACACACTCCAGAGGATTTGCCCAGTGGGGAATTGATCGAAATAATTAACTATCTCGTGCTACATACCTCTTATCGCACTGCAAACCAAATGAAAGCCTTTTAAGCATGGAGGCCTACAGCTATTTTATTTCAGGTTGGGTTAAACGTTTAGTGATCCAGAGAAACTTTAATTGGCTGTCATCTTGTTTATGCTGGGGTCATTAGTGAGTTGTGCTGTTTAGCTCATGATAATAATGCTATTGCTAACGCTAACAATGAGTATGTTTGTGTGCTGAGATCTACTTTTTATAATTTACTATGCCTTTTAAATGCCAATTTTACGTGCATTTGTTTGATTTTCATAAGGTATAAATGCCACATTACAACACTAATGGGCCATTCCCATCTGTACCGGGTCGGCCCGGGCCGGGTAGCGTAGGTTGTTTACACATCTGGGTGGCCTGGTATTTTTCCGGGCCAACCAAGGCTCATTCTCAGCCCTCTTCTCGAGGGGGTCTGCTCCAGGCCGACCAGGGCCAACACACCCACTGCTGACAGCAAATTCACACCTTCCATTAGAGAAAGCCTCTGATTGGTGGGTAGAATCAGCCCACATGGGCTTAAGGCAAGGATGTGTGGAATCAACCGGGCCAGGCTTGGGCCGACTGGGGCTACCCGGCCCGGGCCGACCCGGTACAGATGGGAATGGCCCATTAGGTAACTGCTAAAAACATTAGCACTCAGAAAGCTATCTGCAGTACATTAGGACACATGAAACCAGTATCAAAGTGTTTGCCTGCCATTTTTATGGATGTGTTAAAAAAATTCTAGTAAAACATTTAGTAAACCCATACCCGTTAGAAAGTGATCGCTGAAAATTCTAGCATTGTCCTTTCAGTTCGAGATTACTAATCCACTTCAGCCATCTTCTTTTTTAAACAAGTCATTTGTGGTGCACTATTTTTGGGACATGAAAAAAACATTTGTCTTTGTCCAGGTTAGAGCAATTGCAACAACTGTTAACTGCACAGAATTTGGGCATTTTGATGCTCAGTGAACAGTAAATGGGGTTCTGTGCAGCGGTGGCTACTTCCCGACCCCCAAGTGCATTCGGTGATGCAGACGCTACGTCATGTGAAACCCAGCAATAACCTGCTCAGACAGAGACCCTGTGACCTAGCCACCCCCATCACCCCCGACTGAATGGAAAAATCTTCGCCAGGGAGTGTGTATTTGCTCGGGGCCCCAATTATAACCCTTCAGCGCCACTGGGTCAGTCCGTTTTAAAATAAAATAAAAGTTGACTTGCAATGAAGTAACACAGTTCCACAATAACCAATCTTCAGGAGTAAAAACTGATGGTTAATTAATTAATTTCTAATTAATATAAACAAAAAAATACTGAATTTAGCAAGGACATGAAAAGTCTAGTGTATACAATCTTTTTTTTAACCATGTTGTTGTGTTTCAGTCTTTTTTTGGCAACATCTCATAGAGAGACCAGTATCAGTCTGTAGGGGTAAAGATCATCTCCCACTTGCTCCTACCAAGTTGTGATTACCTTTAATAAAAGTGTATTTATTGTATTAGACAAGCTCATCTGGAAATTATCAGTGTAATTGCTTATTAGCAGCATCAGCCCCCACAAAAGGCAGTTCCGTCATTATGTGAAGTTATCTTGTAAATGAAAGATCGTGCCCTGCAAGTAAATTGCCTTTTTTAATTGTTTTATTATTAGGATGTATAAAAACCTTTTCTGGTTCGATGATGATAGATCAGTTTTTCCTCTGCGTTTGTCACAAACACAGCTCCTGGTGTAGGGTTAATGCCTTCTGTGGGTTCCCTTCCTCCTCTGCACATTAATAGAGTGGACGGTAAAACTGCTTTTATGGACTGAAGTCAAACACCTGCTGAATCTCAGTGCTCACATTTCCCATCACCTCTGATGGTGAAAGAAAGTTAGATGAATAGTGATGTTTTGCAATTTTCCTTCATACAGGGAGATAATTAGGGGAAGAGTTTGATTCATTAGCCTATGGAAAAAGGCATACCGTCCTCCCTGAGTGCACTGCCCTCGCACTTCAAAGGAGTTCTTTGAAGCAAACCAGGAGTAGGAAATGGAAAGAGTTGTGTTGGGTGAGATTGCTGTGAGCTTCCTGCTTCTTTCCCTTCTGGATAGGGGAGGATCGTCAGCTACGTTGCAAAGATAATAGTATTTGATTTTAAGGATTTGGCCCGAGTCACCAAAACTGTCAAAATGAACTTTGTGTCAAATCAGCTGATGTCCACTTCAGGTTTGTCCACAGAGTATCCTCCATTGCTTTATTTCCTTCATCTTTTCCCCACATTGGGCCTATTTTACAGCTCACTGACCTTAGCATTGACGCAGACACACATGGAAAAGGGAGAGAAATGTGTTCACTCAAACAGTGTTTTCATCTTTCTTCTTCCTATCTCTCCTCGAGAAGGAGGACAAGGTGATATTCCAATTCACTTGGTAGCTTTGGTCCTCTCAGTGTACCCGTCACCTTCAATTCCATAACAACATTTCTGCCTGAATACCAACTGATGCAAAGCTTGTTGGAGGCTTTTCAGATTTTCTTTTCTTGTCTTTTTTTTTTTGGGACTTTGTCCTTTTAAACGTCTTTAAAAGCTTTCCACAGGCCATGCAGAGATAGATGCACTCCGTTTGGGTGGAGAGAATCCCAATGAATTTAGAGGTCTTTTGTTTAGTCCTCCTCCTCGGATCAATTTTATTCAGGGGGGAAATGGGGGGGAAATCGTTACGCAGCTTAGAAGAAACCTAAAGTGAATTACAGTAATTATTTAATGCTTGGTCTTGATCAAGCTAAGTGTCTGCATGGACTCTTATTTATTTTCTTAATGGCCCCACCGTCTACCAAGGTCCCTCTGTGGGCTGTGATAAAGAAACTTTTGCAAACGGAAGATGTGTCCATCTGTAAGGAAGCAGAGTTGCAGTATGATTTTTTTTTCTTTTTTAAATTAATAATAAAAGTTTTTCAAATAAATACCAAGTCAGAGGAGTCTCAGTTCATTCCAGCAATTTCTGAGCCAACTCAGAAGATGTCCTGAGTTGTCCTTCCATCTTCAGCAGTAATTGAAGAGAGTGGGCAAATTATATTGTTTATGTAGATGTACATGTTTTTTTGTTTTTGTTTTTTGCATGGGATAAGTGTTTGTTATGGTTTTGGTTGTATTTATGGGATGGAACAGAGAGAAGATTACAGTTCTTTATTTTCTGACACCTACACTCACTAATGGTAACACCTATTGTTTCAGCTTTCTCCTGGAGTCTCTCAGAGATACAGCAGGATGGGAAACTGTTGTATTTGTTTACAGCACTGCAAAAAAATAATTAGATTCCTTTCCTGAAGAAGTCAGTAATTATTGCAGCAACAAATCAGATTTAGTTTTGCCAGTGAGGGAAGTGTTCATTTATTTGTTGCTCATTATAAAGTTGCACATGCACACTAATTTGAAGCTCACTTTGATTTATTCTCCGTGTTTGATTTTATTGGGAACCAAAAATTAAAAATAGTAAATTATTTATGTATGAATAAATACAACTGAGGCCTACTCAACTTACTCGGAAATATAGCTCCAAGGTTAAAAAATCTGACCATCTATCCATCCTTGAGGTGAAAAATCCTCGAGGAAAACCAGACATTTTAGCCTGGTAAACCATCCATATATATGTAAACATATTATTTGGATGAGGATGGTAAATGGTAAATGGCCTGTATTTGATATAGCGCCTTCTAGAGTCCTGGAACCCCCCAAGGCGCTTTACAACACAATCAGTCATTCACCCATTCACACACACATTCACACACTGGTGGGGATGAGCTACAATGTAGCCACAGCTGCCCTTGATATGTGGGTGGAGAAGGACTCTGGGGTAGGCTTGACAATTTCTTTAAGATGGCGACTTCATGTTTCTTGTTTATAAATGTGCTTCTGTAGCCAACAGAGCTGAAACACATTGTTTTACAAGTATTTTTCTCATGTCATGTTGTGTTCACATATATTTATATTTTAAAGACTTGTCCGTGAAAAGTTCATCAACTCTGCATCAGCCGAGGTATTCCTTAAATTTGAAGCACGTTGCAGAAGACTTGCAACTCTGATATTTTATGTACACAAGGAACACAAGGCTGGAGGAGTTCTGTGGTGTGGTGAAGATACTGATGCTAACGGTTAACTTCTACTAGCTGAAACGTTGTCTGCTGTTTCCTGAATGCTATACCAACAACAACCTTCCCTGTCGCAAACTAAAATGAATGAATGTTAGGTGACAGTGTGACGTAGATCTGTCAGGATTTTCAAGTCCTAGAGTTTCATTGTCTTCTGTTTTATCAGAAGCTAATTCAGGAGATAGGTGTAGGAGACTATTTTCATGTTCAGCCTGCATGAAAAACCCTGAGTGACTGATCCATTTAAAAATATTAAGTAAAAAATGGTTTCTCAGTGAACCGGCTCTTTAAATGTGTTAGGTTTTGCAGTATTTTGTAGAATTTAGTGACATCCTGCAGTGCAAATAGAGATTTCAAGCTGCTGAAACACACAAATCTCACCTTTTCCATCCTGTAGCAAAAAAAATAAAACCCACCAAATCACCCTCCTCTAGAGAAACTGTTTGATTTTCCTGCTCTGGGCTGGTGCTGGAACATGTTGGCACAAACAGACAGCCTTGGTGGAAGAGGGCCTGGAACATAAAAAGCTCTGCACAATCAAAACCCAACTCTCATTATTAGGTGGGTTCCAAACTAAAGACAAATCATAATGCTATACTGAGTTTTTGCAAAAGACACAAAACACACATATATAGATGGATGAAAACTAAAAGTTTTGGCTAAAACACAGCTTTTTTTTAAGTCAAAAGGGGTAGACTTTACTGTCAACACTTCCAGTGTGCACATAAACCTTAAGACTGCTCACACAGTAACAAATTACACTGGCACTAGGAAACAGATGGAAGGTTAGTAATTACTTTTTTGAGCCATAACCTTTGAAAACCTCTGCTTTTTTCTTTTTCTTTTATAACAAAGGACACAGCTCAGATAAGAACAACCATTTCCTAGCCTTTCCTTAAGTTGTGAGCGGACAAAAAATAATTCCTAAATAATTCAATCCAAACAAATGAAGATAAATATAGCCCCACTTTTGGCTGAGCGGTTTCATCTGATTGAAGCCCACCTGTTGGTTCATATGGTCGCACATTCTGACATGGCAGCAACTCTGAGAGCCGTTTCTCAGTGGCCTGATTTGCATGTTTAATTGCTTCTTGTTGCAAATGTACACTTGGAAGGTAGAACGGTTTAAATGTTAAAATAAAACCTGGCCAAACAGGAGAGGAAAGTGAGCACCATAACTTTAAAAAAATCAGATTTTCTAGGCATCTTGAAGAATATATGTCGTAAATAATTCTTATCCTAGCTATCTTCCTTAACTGCCTCTGAAGAAGTCTGTTGATTTAACTAGCCCAATTTAGAAGACACATCATGCTGGTAAATCAGCGTAATACTGCCGCCACGGTGTGTCTTATGAACGCGCCGTGGTGGCATGGCATTGCAGGAATTTTGCGGCATTTGTTCCACCAAGCTTGGTAGCATTGCTGCAACAGTGTACTTGTGATTGCATATTACACTTTGGAGCGACAGAGGCTGGTGTCATGATTACGTGGGGGATTACAGCCGAGCTCCAGCCGGCAACTATATTAAAAATTGACATAAACGGGGGCAATAAGTTTCACTATCAGCTGAGATGATAAACTGGAGCAATGCAGACCTCCAGAAGCTTCTCGCCATTAGAGCTGGAGGCCAGAAGACCAGAGACTCTACACTGTAGAGTACAGGGACTGTGGAGGACAGACACCTTTAGGAGTGGCGGCTTCGATCACAATGAAAAGCAAGTAATGATCAAGATAAACAAAAGTCTGCGAAAACGCAGACTGCCCCATGCCCCCTTTACACCTCCATTGCATAATCTTTTGTAAAAAGGACACGATTGTGCCACATTACTGCCAAGATCTGGCCACCCATAAACTACATATGGCTCCCTGATGCCGCCACGGCGTTGCAGCAAATTGGCGGCATTGATTTATGAAAGAGACGTCAGTGTAATTCAACAGTTACAATAAAATATTTGCATGAATTTCAATAACAGCAATCCACTTTGGTTTTTAAAGTGCTCAGACTAGCCGTTAGCTTCTCCACATAGAAGCTGCTCAACACACAATGACGTCAAACACTCACAAGGCATCATGAAAATTTCCATCATTCTGTCAGACTGAAACAATACATGATTTTTTCCTGAGATAAATACAAAAAAGTATTTCTTTAAAGGTGCATTATGGAAGTTTGACAGCCAAAACATGTATAGAAATAATAATTTTTTTCTTCATACATTCTCCTACAATGCCCTGGTCCTGTAGAAGGATCCCTGGCATTTTTACTGTGATTGCCTGTTTTTCTGTAAAATCACAGAAAAAGAGAGCTGCTCGGGTCGAGCAGGCTGCTTCATGCGCGTTCACGCTCAGGCATAGCCCGTAGCATTTGCTATCTGTAACTTTAGTCTTTGTCGCTGTTCCTGACGCCTAGTGACAAAGCTAGCTAAATTTCTGAGGACTCTTACCTACTTTCTGTAGAACGTTCTTCTAGATTTTTCCTGCAAATTAGCAACAAAATAGCCATTTTCGCTCCGAACCATTCTTTGAACGTTGTTTCAGCTATCATCAAGGATATAAATGTTACAGATACCAAAGACATTACTGGCGATTTAGCTCACCTAGTAAGACGTTGGACTCTCATGCAGGATATCCAGGCTCGAATCTGTACTTCAACACAGTTTATTTAGAGTTTCTTTTTTACATTAATGGTATAATTTTTACAGTAAGATGCCCACATTTTTATTTGAGACTCGCCGAACAGCATTGAATTCACAGATAAAAAAGATATGGGTTCAACTTTTCACTTTGTTGGCTGTGCTGAAGAGAAAGGTACAGAACCAAATTATTTAATTAATTAGCTGCACGTTCTCCTGTCCTCTGTCCTCCGGGCCACACACACACACACACACAAGGGACTGTCTCAGCTGTTATTTTCGTTAAGGAGTGTGCACGTACAGCATGCACGCCTCGTGCACGAGCCTACTATTGAAGCTGCCATTACGTTTTTGGCCTGAGGGGGCAATTGCGAGCATAAAAATTCAAAACTCTGTAAAGTCCCTTTAAAGAAATACTGAAATAAATGTCCACACAAACAAAAGAATGGTGCAAAATTGTTATTTTGAAAGTAAGGAAAATGTAGTATGTAGAGTGGGTAAAATTAGTGCTTTAAACGCTTAATATATTACCTTTACCTATGACCAATAAACTGTGATACTCTATATAGAGTATCAACCTGCTTGGTCTTTGGATGTTAATTAGAAGATTCTAGGATTCTTTGTTTATTCAGGGATTGTAGAACACTTCGTCCTGATTCAAGAAAAGAGTCAGGTTTATAAAAAGTAAGAATTTATTTTCCAAACAATTAAAACATGACAAGTTAACTAATATTACTGTGAGTGGATGGATCTAGGTGGATGGAGTGTAATGTATGGTGACTATATGTTAATTTGAGGTTATCAGAACCTTCGTATCTAGAAGAATTGAGTCCTGGGTGTAAAAAGGAAAGAATTTGGTTTGTGTTAAGCTATGAAGTTAGCTCTTATCAAAAAGGCATCAGACGCTATCTGTGTGTCTACGTCACCCTTTGGAAGACCCTCTTCGTGGATCCGAAGGTCAGAGAGGTTGGATGACCTCTGGCACGAGGTTTGTAGAATAACCGTAGCACCGACTCTCCAGTCCAGAAATGTTTTCTGGGTCACAACAGATGGATGGAACTGTTTGCGTCTAGGACTCTTAGGTAGTTGGAACAATATCGGACACCGGTCCCTCCGACCATCACCAGCAGACAACATGGGTTAAGTGTCTTTCCCAAGGACACAACAACAGCGACAGACTGAGCAGGGCTCGAACCTTCAACCTTCCGATTACGGGGCGGGCACTTAACTCCTGTTCCACCGTCGCACAACAATATCCTACAATTTGTTGCCAAAAAAAGGATAAATGTTTATGAAGACATTATGCTTACATCCTTTTACATCTTTGACCAGAGGGCATGGTGATGGTCTCAAAGCTGGGGTTCATGTGTTAACCACAACCCAAATATATGGTATTGATACGGTTGCTATGGTTACCCAGATGAAGATGTTTATCCATCATGGTTAAAGTTCATACTTTTTTATAACCTTTACACAAAAAACAATGTCCACATGTCCAGAGAGTGCCGTTAAACCTAGACCTTGTCGGGATGTTGAAACATGCTTTCGCTTGAATAAAATTTCTGTTTCCAATAATGTAATAAAAAATTTCTAGCATCATCTGAGGTCACTGAATCTCTGTCTGACTGCCCTGCAAAGGTAAACTTAATTTAGTGCTATATCTCTTTCCACTACAGAGGCAAAGCATATCCAATAGAGAAACGTCCTAAACATAATCAATTATGTGAGCTCCAATGGCAGAGAATGCAGAATGCTGATAAGACTTTGTAGACTTTTTTTTTCTAATGAAGAGAGAAAAGACGATTTGGTTCAATACCCTTGGGGGGGAGTTTTTTCTTTTTTCGTTCTCCTCCTGGTAAAAGAGAATTATTCATCACATCCTCTGAGGGAAAAGTCGATTATTCCCAAGAAGTCACTGAGTTGTTGTCCCCCTCTTTTGAGGTTGGGCACAAGGGGACCCAAGGCAATGTCATTTTTTTTCCCTGTTATGTGCTTTGCTTTTTCTTGAAGGTGTGGTTGTCAGGTGGTCAGTGGATTGACTTTGACTCAGTGGTGTGTACACAACTAACACTGGCAGATATTTATCAAGGTGCAGAGAGACTGTTATGTTAAAGGCCAAGTTTGCTGAAAAGCTGTTTTGTATTTGTTTGTTTTGAAAGACATGCAGGCTAAACGTGAACATAGTTTTCAACCCCTATTCCCCTAATAGACTGCGAAAGGCTTGGATTAGAAAAGCCTGAGAATTTCACGCCATAATATCAAGTTGGCCTTCATGGACTCACCCATCTTGGCTCGCAGCAGAGAAGGCTGCTGTTGATTTAGCATCCAGGAGAGAGTAGAGCACATCTCAGCTCCAGTGGCGGCTCCAGAAATTATTTTCTGCAGGTGCTATGAAAGAGCTAGTCCTTTTATTGAGGGTGCTATGAAGGAAGTGGTCATGCGTACCTATTGTTCCCTAAAACACCTTCATCACTAGCAGATACTCATGCGTGCACAAAACCTCAACAACACCAGAAACAATCATTAATATACATTATAAACATATGAACAATCGTTGACTTTTCCATGAAATCATAAACACATACAGCCACACAGAAAACTACCTATAGTGTTGCAAGGTTAGCTAACATTAGCGTTAGCATTTCCAGCGGCAAAACTCTGGACTGCTGCGGCGGTTGAGGGTTGACGCTCTTCATCCAGATCCGTAGGTTTTTGTGGGTTTGAGATCACTTCCAAATAGTCATTCGTTTCTGACTGAACCTGTGGAAATTTGGGCAACAAAAATCCATTTTACCACTAGCTTTACCTTTCACTCGTTCGCAGGTGGAAAATGAGGTCAAAGGTTAACATCAATTTCCTGTTTTGGTTTAAGTTTTTACTATCTATATGATAATTTACAGATTTTTGTTTTGTATGTTAATTATCACATCCACACGTTAAATTAAAATTAAATTGTAAAAAAAAAAAGAAAACATCTAATATTTACTTGGGGGTGCTATGGGGGTGCAATGACTAATCCAGGGGTAGCTATAGCACCCCCTAGCACTCCCCTGGCGTCGCCACTGAGTCAGCTCGAAGAACTAACCTATAGCATTAGCACCTCAACAGCATGGCACAACACCTTCATTCTTGTGTTACTTGTGGAGAAACACATCATCATTGCAAAGAAAATGGAGTCTGTTGTAGAGTTGCATTGCTGTTAGCCAATCAGAGACGAGATTTCTGAATATCAGGAAATGAGACACCTAATCCTGCCCTCTGAAGCTCACCTCTCAACCGTTTAACTTCTAGTTCCTAAAACAGGAGCACCAGAGCTCTTTTCACCACAGAGAATGACTCACAAAGCATTCTTTTATACTAGAGACCACTGCAGATGTCTTGAAAAATGATTGAACTTGGTCTTTGAAGTTGCACGTGTCCTCTCATTCCTGAGCATTGCTCCTCTTTTACCATTGTCCCTTTTGGCTCATATGGGGTTTTTGTCAATAGCCAAACACTCAGCTCTAGAGATTGCATATATGTTAAAACAACGTTTATTCTTCCCTTGGGTTGGGTTTGTGGATCCTGCTGTTCGTTTTATTGTTCTGATTTACACCTGAAGAAAAAGGCATGATTATTGACATTTTAAAGCAGTTTTCGCTCAGCTTTTGTGACAGTCTGTGTTTTCTTTTTTCACAAATGCGACGCAAGGGTCTATTGAAACGAAAAGGCAAAGCAAGGATTATCATCCTTTGTATTTTTCCCCCCTCAATTCTTGAGAGTAAAATAAGTCAAAGTCATGCTGACCTTTTACAAGCAGCATCCACGGGGACACTGAATGCGTGTTCCACGAGCCAGGCTGTTTGCCAACACACTGTTTTTCTACCATTAAACAAGAGTTATGTCACACTTCCCATTTAATCACTGGCTTTTTCAGAGGTCTGGGCTCAGCCAATGACTCACCGTCAGGGGCTTATTTGACAGATTACACCTGCAGTCACACTTAAAGTTAATGTCAAGGAGGGCTTTTGGTGGTGGGGGGTGGGGTGGGGGGCTTGGTTCCATTAAATGTTCTAATGTTCTCAAATGACCTTCATGGCAAATTAATAGTTGGGTTCATTTTAGTCAACAACGGTGTGTTTAATGTTGGCCAAGGCCGGTGCGATGTTCAGCGTTCTTGTTAAAAAACTTTTAATCATCACCGCTGTCGTGTGAACACCTCCACCCTTATTGAAGTCAAATTTGATATCAAGGAATGACTGAGACCAGGGTGTTTTCCTCAAGGGGAGACCGGTTGCTTTGAGGGCGAGAATGGCAGTTTCACGGTTCGGCAGCGAGCTTGTAAGCCCTGCGCCACTGCCTAGGAGAGAGTCCTGGACTCATCGAGACAGCCAAGTGACAAAGTGTGGAGCAGAACCCGTTACACACTTCATCATCACTGTCAAAGACATCCAGAGGGACAGGAAGAGAAAAAGAGACTCCCAGTAAGGTTGATCACATCTGTGAAATTAGAAATACTTTGGATCTAAATGGCCACAGAGTGTGTTTGTAATTATCTGCAGCAACTTCTCAGTCTACTCCCCCCACCCCCACCCCCCACCCCCAAGAATAACGCTGTTCATGTGTTGCTTCTAGGGTGTCGAAGTCAAACTGGATTTTTGAATGGGATTGAGCTACAAACTCTATTTCATGCATTGTTAGCTTTAAAGAGAGTGTGAACCATCCAAGAAAACATATAATATGGATTGTCTTTAGGTATATTACACAAACTGCATACCTTTGTACTGCTATTACTACCCTCAAACGTCTTTATACATGTATGATAATGATTTGTTAAACAATTTAAACATTTTTCTGTGTGAAACAATTATTCTTGCCATCTGTCCAACAGAACTACTGAGCTAACATTGTTCTTCTGCAGGCTACCCATCATGACCTCAAGTCCATGTGAAAAAGAAAAGTATTACTGGTTATAATTGTCACAAACAAGCTTCGTCCGTTGGGTGGCTGGGCTCAGCCTTGCAGAGAAGGCTAGGAGCTCCATCATCCAGCTGTGTCTTGCATTTATGGAGCTTGGAATACAGCTGTTGCTTCTCTGCGTCAGCTTGCGCATTTGATTATGTCACAGTGAGAGCCGGAGGTTAGGACCCAAGATGCAGAATCCCCAGAACGACTCAAGGCAGGAGAGGTTTGAGAAAATACTTCCTTTATTTTAAAGGTGGATACGCCAAAGTCCGGAGGCACAAAACAAACCCGACTCAATAACAAACTCGCTGAACGAACAAACAAACAAACAAACAAACAAACAAGCAAGCAAGCAAGCTCACTCATGAGCACGAGCTAGGGTGACTAGAGGAGAACAGAACTCGCTGACAATTACAATGAACCAACAAACAGAGTGACAAGACAAGGCTTTTAAACACAGAGGGAGGTAATCAGGGAAGCAGGTGACAGGTGGGAGGAGTGTGAGCTGAGGAGAAACTGGTGGAATCAATTAATGAAATGGGAAGGGAAAGAGCTTGGCAGGAGGGCAGATAAACATTAACCTATAAAACATGGATTTAACTAAACCTAAAAGACAGAGGGCAAATGTAAACCACTAATAACCAGCTGGGTGAGGAGGACTAATCTAAAGACAACTAGGAAAACCAGGGAGTGACTAGGAGGACACAAGAGGAGAGCCTGAAGTGGGAACAGGAAGGGGCTGGGGAACAAAGGGACACAGAAAATGACAGATTAGGATTTCTTGTACTAACCTCCGTCTGGGCTTTTTCCCAGGCATGTTGAACTGGGAGGTGACCCCCCGAGAAGAGCCAGAACTCCCTTGAGGGATTATGTATCCACTCTGGCCTGCGTACTTTGGGATGCCATCTTGGGAGGGCCACTGTTACCCTCATGACCTAATCTTGGAAAAGTGGAAAAAAGCCTAGATAGATGGATGGAATGTGGACAACTTTCGTACTATTAGAACTGACATATTTTACTAATAAAACTGTGATAACAGATTCCTAAACATCATGGTAAACCTTTAAATGTTCAACATGTGGAGATGTGTGGATAACTGACAAACTTTATATGAGAGCCCTGCATTGGGTTGGGACCGGGATCCCACAGGACCCAATTCAAATGGTGATGGGGTGGGTTGTAACACTGCTGTGGGTGGGAGCAGTAGGCTAAAAATACACCATGAGTCCCTAGTTGCTGGTTGAATGGAGAGAACAACTTAGTTTGGTAATGAAATTATGACTGGAGAGTATAAAACTAAAGATTAGAATAGAAATTCCTGTAACTGGAAAAGCTTTTTCTTTTAATGAATTAATGGATCTGTGGTTAGAGGCTGGGTTGGATGCTTTCAAAGAAATCAAACTAATAGTGTGATTGTTTTTAATTTTTATAAGAGCACAGTTAAGAAAAGAAAGTTGATGACAGAAACACTGATCTAACATTTGCATTTGTAGAATAGTTGACTACAATGTTGACTAGCTCTCTTTTTTTATTTTCATTTTTACATTAGGTGTTTAGTTCTACATGCTTAATAAACTATGTGGTTTAATGAGTTTAACTAAGTCTACTATTTTGAAAACATCAGTTTACAAAAAAAATAAATACTGAAAAAAAATTTTTCATTAAAAGCAACATATAAATGTGTGCTCCAAATGAATGACAATATTATTAAAATCCATAATAATAATAACGGATTTAGACAGCTGGAAAACCCAGTTGTGCAACTATTTGTACTTTTTTTTATTTGCATATTGTCAACATGTTTTCAAAATACAGTGATTGTTTTATTAACGGTGATGAACACGGTTCCTGATTTGGTGCTAGACCATTGAGTTGACTTGGTGGTAATTTTGACCAGTTTTCTTGTTGTGTAATATTTTGTATTTTAATAGTAACTCGTATTCATTCTCTATTTGGGGAATACACTGAGAGACATTTGGAAAATCCAACTCGCCTCTGATGACTCTTTTGAACTAGATCCTCAAGGAAATCCCTACAGTCCATTTCGAAGCCTAACATGTGTCCTTGAACTGCTGAAACGTGCTCCATATTTTCATTGGCTACCCAGATTCTCTGGCTCTCACCTTGCAAAAATTATAGCAATCC
Organism: Nothobranchius furzeri; assembly: GCF_043380555.1. Lineage (NCBI taxonomy): Eukaryota > Metazoa > Chordata > Actinopteri > Cyprinodontiformes > Nothobranchiidae > Nothobranchius > Nothobranchius furzeri. Next base: position 49,219,258 of record NC_091747.1, read on the forward strand.
AGAAAGTAGTTAATTACAACCTTTATGCAGAAATTCCATTCAAATTGGCAAAAATATAATTTTCATCAAAATCTGTTGTAAAATGCATAAGTTTTTTCATCCCCCACTTTTCACCTCTGCGATTTAGCCTTTTCAAAAAGAGAAATGTCCTGGCCTTACTTTAAATAATAAGTTCATGCACACACAACCCTGATAGCTTTCCACCAGCTGAGGATATGACCTGCTCCCCAAACTGAATGTACGTCTCAGAAATGGGAATTGAATAGTAAATGGATTTTCTCCTGGCTCAGGGCTGGCTTTTTCATGCATGCATGTGTGAAATGTAGAACCATTTCATTGTGTTTTATCATTTAGTTAAAATGACCACATAAATTTGACTTCAATCTGTTTGATCAGAAAGCAATAAGTGATTATAGGGGATCAGTATTTTAAAAGATGTTAGACAAAATCTTACTACTGATATAAATAGCTTGTAAACGGATCAACAAGCCATTATAAAACCACTAATGCCACCACTTCTCAGCAGATAAGTAGAATAATGGAATGGGATGTCATTCTACAGCAAAACGTGACCAGACCAGTAACCAGCATAGTGTATAGCTCTTCCACATACTACTGAGACCCCTTAACAGTGGAATATAAAGGAAAAGTTGCTAATATTTGTTTTGTATTTTTCCTTATTAGTGAGAAAGTACAATCATCCAATCTACTAAGCAATTCAAAATGAGTGTGAATACCAATGGGAGATTCTTCTTTGTTACATACATTTTCTTGGTCCTTCACTATACACAGAGTAAATAGAGCTCTTTTTAAAAAAAAGTTTTTTACTGACAGGTTTTGGCTAACGGCTGTAGCGACGCTCTGAACAAGGCTACAGATGTTAGCCAAAATGTGTCAGCAAAAAAAGGGTGAAATCAAGCTCTATTTTCTCTGTGTGTAGTGAAGAACCAAAAAAGAGAGAGCCGGATGGTTTATCGATCGCTTTGTTATATCCGTGCTCCATGTTGTGGAGGCGTAAGCTTGGTTTATGCTTGACGCATTCACTTTCCGCTTGGTGATGCGGCTCGCGGATGGAACGCGCTTCACAACTCGCAGCGTTTATGGTTTGTGCGGCTCGTCTCTGCGGTGAGCCAATATTCTCCCAAACTGAGTGGGGCAGCATGGAGCTCTACAGCATGCATCCAACACTACACCATAGTAGAAGTAGAAACTGTTGTTTACAACATGACATTTCAGCATTTTTAACAGCGTCCTCGTCTTTTCCGACAGTGCGAGCTGTTTCTCTCCAAGAATTATTAACAACATGTTGATCACGGTGATCTCTGAGAGCTGAATCATACAAATGTCTGTATTTACAAACCTCTGCCATACTAGTTCTTGCCGGTCCGCCATGTTTTTCCGCGTCCATCCGTCCGCGTGGTTAGAAATTTTCCGAGGTGCGCGTTGCGGAAATCTTGGGTCGTGCGGAGACGCGGTGGAGGGGCGTGGTTGTTAAAATGACGCAACTTTTGTGCGGACCTCGCGGACGCGTCAAGCATTAACCAACCTGTACAGCGGTGCTTTGTCATAATGTAGTCCCAAGTAAATCGGCTCCTGCAAATCCTTCATGTTACTTTTAACTTTTCATTTGCAGTCGACATTATTAGTGAGCTTACCAGGAATTCTTTGTATCAATATTGCGTAATTTTTATCACTTTTGCACACAAAACGCTAGTTCCTGCTATTCACTACCATTGTTTATGCTAAGCCAACGCAGGCTGACTGCTGCTAAGCCAGGAGAATTACTGCACTGGTTACAAAATGCTTTTTTCTCACTTATCTAACTCTGGGAATACAGAAATAGACAAAATTTCACTTACGGGTTGAATATCTCTTTAATGCAGTGACAATGACACAAGATAATAATAATATATGATTAGATTAGATTGACAACAGATTTATAATTGTTATTTTTTCAAATTATAACCAGATGTTATAATTTGTGGATGGCCCACAGAATTTGGAAAGCAAAGTTAAAACTGTTACAGTGAATCAGTAAAATGGCTAGGTTCTGAACCAAGCCCCCACAATGCCGCTCTAAAAATGGTTCCATCCCGGAAGTAAGAAAAATTGCAGTTCCACCCTCATCCGCTGGGGGCTGGACCAGAAGCAAGCAAATCCTCATTGACTCCCATGTTAAAAATGCCATTTTCACAGCAGAAATAAACATGTTTACAGCCTGGTACCAAAACATGTTTTTTGTCTAAATTATCTAGTTTATACTCATGACAACTCTGAGGGGGGTGAATTTTTTCTCACTCTTCTGTTTAAGTGTATTGAAAGCCTAAAATTCTGTATAATTAATGAGCATCCGACACACGTGACCGCCGCCTCAGACCCACGTGACCACAGAGCTAGCTCCGTGGAAAGGCCTCAGTACAGCCTCGGTCTCTCCTGGAAACTGTGTGGGGATTTTGAGTCTCTGTGCTTGTGAATTCTGTTTTGGATATTATTGGTGCAATTGTTGGACAAAATGACTTGCTGTGGTATTAATTGCACTAATAGAGCATCCAAGGAGTCTCCACTTCATTTTTTTCGGTAAGTTAAAATCTATATTTGTATTTTATGTCACTGCCGCCTAGCTGAGTTTACCGAAGTAGCTAGCTAACTATCAGTTTAACATGTAGCATGTACTGTTTAACCATGAAATTTAAATGTAAAATACGGTAAAATAATTAATAGGGCATATTTCGATGGGTAAAAGGGTAAAACCCAGTGCATTTCAGATAAAAATGGGTTGAAATATGACGGAGCGCGCCGCTTGGAGGGACACCTGTGCTCCATTCTTTCATCCGATAATCCCCAGCGGTCAGGCCGGGCAGGCTGACTGATGCGGCGCCTCGCTGCTGCGGGCTGACCGCTCGTGGAGCTCTCGAACTCGGAGACAGATCTGACCGGAGAAATACTGCAGCTCGTTGAGAAGTCTATAGGGCATACAGCGTTTCCCTTAAATCCCACCGCCACGCCGACAAGATCCCAAGTTTCTTTGTTTTTGTTGGCGCTGTTTACTGAAGAAGCAGCGGGAACACCAGCAAGTTTCATCAGACTCGTAAAGTTAGTTTTTGCAGGGGACCCCCTGTATTTTACCGCTCCCTCCTGCAGTCTTCCCCTATTAAAATTTAAAATGTGTAACTTTATGTTTTGGGATGAATGACTAATATTCATGTTAACTAAAACGTTAGGTATTTAGGGGGAAAAAACAAAATAATAAACATTATACTGATGTCAAATAAATCAAACTGTAATTAAACTATATATTTTCAAAGTCTCGATTGTGGATAAAATCCAACAACACATGCTTTATAAATAAACACTACACATCACTTTTACACACACACACACACACACACTCACATTACATTGTGATTTCTTAGTAAATATTCTATTTGGCGAGAGATAGACTTTATTGTATTTATCCTAGTGAATCTATAATTAAACGGGTAAACTAGTAGTAGCACATCCAACATCAAAGAAAGTAAAATGTTACTATCAGGAGAGGGAGAATGTTTAAGTGGTTAGCAGCAGTGTGCTAGTCGATGGCCCCCTCCATGAGGCCACCACAGCTCAGCAGAACATCGTTGTAGCTTCTTCTGGGGAGAAAAACACTTGGAGAAAAAATAAAGTTAACAGCTGAAATAGCAGGAAAGAATACAGTTAAAGAGCAGATTGTAGAAGAAAGAAACCCCTGGGTTAAACTGGTCTGTCTACTGCATAATGCTGAACTCTAACATGTGTCCTCAGGGAAGGACCTGATTGGTGTCCAGAACCTGCTGAAGAAGCACCAGGCTCTGCAGGCTGAGATCACAGGTCATGAACCTCGCATCAAGGCTGTCACCCAGAAAGGAGAGACCATGGTGGAGGAAGGTAGAGCAGGTCTGGTCCTGACATGTTTCTGAGGTGTCTGCAGGTTCTGGCTCACTTTTTTTGGGTCCAGGTCACTTCGCTGGTGAGGAAGTGAAGACTAAACTGTGGGAGCTTCATGGACGTTGGGACACGCTGAAGGCCAAGGCGTCCCAGAGGACGCAGGACCTGGAGGACTCTCTGCAGGCCCAGCAGTACTTTGCGGATGCTAATGAGGCCGAGTCCTGGATGAGGGAGAAGGAGCCCATCGTTGGAAGTCCAGACTAAGGGAAAGACGAGGACTTGGCCGAGGTATGGAATCCCTTCCTGAGAAACTCCAATCGCTTTTCTTTGCTCTCTTTCCAGTCCTTCATAATTAGTGTTTCTGTATTTGTCATTTCCTTCGGTTGTCTACCAGACGTCGTTGCTCGTTTGAGCGTCTCATGGGTTAGGGGTAGAAGTGCTGGCCTCGCACAGGAAGTGTTGACAAACGTGTTCCCGTCGCTCTTATTTCAAACGGTTTACGAGCTGTGATGTGTGTTCCCGCTGCAGAGCAGCCATGACACGTGGCAGCCGGCAGAAGGCTCACGCTTTTCCACTAAACACCCGCAGAGCTGCGTCTGCGGTGAACTGAGCAGGTTTGTTTTACGGTGGCGGATCTGATTGGACCATCGCTGCGAGAAAGCTCCACTTGTGTCAGACGAGCTGAAGGTTCTGATGTTCTGCTCCACAGGCTCTCCTGAAGAAGCACGAGGCCCTGATGTCGGACCTGTCGGCTTACGGCAGCAGCATCCAGGCCCTGAAGGAGCAGGCCCAGTCCTGCAGGGTGAGTTCAGAACCCTCGGCCCGTCAGAACATTCTTATCCACCACGTTCTAACACCAGACCTGTTAACCCGAACGCAACAAGGTAATCAGCAGGTGCTTTTGTCCTGCAGGACCTGAAGGCCAACGAGTCCCGCCTGAGGGACATCAACAAGGTGGCATCTGAACTGGAGTCAGAAGGTCTGATGGCTGAGGAGGCTCCTATGGTTCAGGCTCAGGTGAGCGTCACCTGTCTGCAGCAGCTGGTCCCTCTCACTTCCTGGTTTAACTCTGCTCGTCTCTGTTTGTAGCAACAAAAACATCTGGGTTCTGCTCCTGGAAAGGTGCATGTTGTCCTCCGCCTCCACCAGAACCAGACGTGGTGTTTTTGTTACCACTCATTTGTTTGTTTGTTTGTTTACAGGATGAAGCCGACTCTAACACGGCGTCACCCTGGAAGGTGAGTTCATTCAGCTGATCAGAGGTCACCTCTGATGGCAGCAGTCACGGCCGACCGTGCTGACATCACACAGGAATTCAGGTGACCCGGCAGGCACCAGGTGCTGTTGAAAGTGGGGACATTTCAGCTGGTTGCCATGGCTACAGTTATCTTTATGCATCTGTATGACTGCTGACTGGTGTGTGTTTCCTGTGACCTTTGACCTCAGACCGTACGGTTGGGCGTTCAGACGACGGCTAACTTTAATTCCATCAAGGTAAGAGGAAGCTCTTCCCTTCCTGTCTGAGCGATCCGTCTCCAGGTTTCTTCGTCCGGCGTCCAGCCCGCTGGCGTCCACCTTCATCTCACCTTCATCTCATCTCACTTCATTTATAGTGCAATACTTTCACATTATCATTTTCCCACACTTCTGTATACCTGTATTTTGTTGTTTTTCAATAAAGAATGACAAATTATTTAAGTTTGGTTTTTGTTGCACACAAATATATATCTGTAAAAAATATCTACAAAGCTAATGTTTACATAACAAGTATGATTGGGTTTTGCAATACGGCACTCAAGTTAATTTTAGTAAAATTTTCAAACCAAGTAAAGTTAGTAAAGAACACATTTCTATTGTCTGCTAAGAAACTGTTGGGATTTAAAATGGGCCTGTTGTACAAATAACTTGTAAATGATTATTCCTCACTTTTGTCTTAACCAAAGAAATTCCAGTAATTGAGCAAAAACATTTATTTTTAACACTACATTTTATAAAACAGGGCGCAAAGTGTCGGCACATGTATGTATGTCGATGGTCCGCCCCAACCGAACCAGGAGACACAGACGTCAGGGAGGCCAAGGTTGTGTCCGACAGTCTCTGCAGCTCTCTGGGCACCACGCCTCACGTAGCTGTCACCAATGATCCAAATGGCTATGGAGAAAAAATAACAGGTTTGTCATAATTGTTTAAAGTACAAAACCATACATGAAGTGGTCAAGACAGGTATTTGGAACGTACACGCTGCGTTGTGTAGCTGATGTTGGAGACACACAGGCTGCCATGGTGACCTTTTAACAGATCTAAGAAAAAAATGTAATAAAAGAATGAAACTTAAAAACTCCCAGACCTCATGTCATATTTACTAATCAGCTATGGCTGATTTATTGTTTGGATCACAGTGAGTTACACTAATTCTAATATATTTTTATTTCTATTATACATACATACTTTTTAACTGTTATTTTCACATGACTGTTATCAGGCTCTCTTGTTCTGGTTCTCATGATAATTCCGTGTCTTCCAGTAAGTTATCTTGTGCTTACTTCATCTATATAATGTCTCTTTACTTTTGGTAAATTGTACTGAGTCCAGAATAAAGGCTAGTTGGCTGTACAAGATACAAACAAGTATTACGTTTTGGAAACATATGAAACACCGCCAGCATCTGTTAGAGCCTGTGGCGGGGTGCTGAGGGCCGGCTCCAGCCCAGGAATGAGCTGTCCACGCCGGCCGGGAGGGTTTGAACCACCGCCATCCTCTCCTCTGCTGGCTGTTCATTCTTTTATGGTTACCGGTGCTTGTGTTGCAATGTGAAACGCTTGGTCTCAGATTTTGTAAGAAAGATAATAAAATGTCCCCCCAAAATACAACTTAAATATATTTTCTCTTCTTCATGATACATTTAATGGCTGGTGCGACTCAGGAGTGATAGCGCCGAAAAAACTGTACTGAAAACTTGCTCAAAGCAAAATGTTTTCATTACGGAAATAAATTATAAACTTACCGATTTAAAACTTTTTTAATACAGGTACTTCTCACGAACAGGCGCAGAAAACCTCCACCTAAACTCCGTGTGAGGGTCAGGTCGTTGGGTGTTCCAGTTAGCTCCGGTTGAATTGAAGCTAGGTGGCTACATCCGTTAGCTCGGCTCCCACCTCCGCTTTAGCTTTGGGTTAGCCAGGGTTAGCTTCAGGTAAGCTCGTAGCTAGTTCGTCACTCGATCCCAGCCTTACAGCCCCACCCTCAGCGCCTCCTCTCTTCCCTTTTATGGAATATTCTGGGCTGGACGGAACCTGTGACACGGTCAAAATGGCGTTGGTGGCCACCTCCCATTATGGACAAAAAACGTGTTATTGGAGCCTATGGAATCCGTTTGTCCAGTATGTACAGTCTATGTTCTGAACACAAACACAGTTAAGGAACACTCACTCCTCCCCTCGGGTATCTTCACTGGTTCCACATCCACTGGAACCAGAAACATGCACACTGCCAGAGGAAACATGATAGTGCTTGTCACCGTTTTCTAGTTCCAAACGTCTTTTGTTGTCTGTGACTTCAAATGGTGTTTTTCGTTTGGGGACTCTGGTAGTTTGTCCTAAAATTGAAGTGGTAGCAACCAACTGTTTCTCCTTCTCCGATATTACTGAGCAGAGAACCTCTCACACCAGGACCCAGGAAAGTGTGGAAGTGCGGCGGTTCATCGAGAAAGACCGCTACATGGTACAAAGGTTGCTTTGGTCCAAGTCATGCTTTTGGCGGAGGTTTGTAGACAGATGTAAGAAAACCACTTCTTTTTTATCTTCACCATATATTTATAGTAGGGCTGTAGCGAAGCATCGATGACGCCGACGGCTCGATTCTAAAAAATGTGTCGACGTCAGATCCGGTAGTCGACGCACCGCGCCCACTTGTTGCATCCCCAGGAGTTTGTAAATAGAGGAGGAATCAGCCAGTTTTTCCTCTAGTTCGCCCTCTTCTCCGCCTTCACTAACATCTCCACCAAATACCGAAGACCCGGAACAATGTCCGTCCACTACTAGATTATTTTCCTGTTTTGCCCGCCTTCGTCTTCCGGCAACGGACAACAACTTCTGGGGTCAGAATAAAACGTGACCAGACCAGTAACCAGCATAGTGTATGGCTCTTCCACATACTACTGAGACCCCTTGACAGTGGAATATAAAGGAAATGTTGCTAATTAATATATATATATATATATATAATGTAGATGTAGAAAATCACCGGGAGCGTTTCTCCCTTCATAAAGGAGCTTCTTTCAGACATTAGGAGAGCTTTTTTGGAAGCAGTCTCTCCTATGTGCTGGTCTGCTTGCTGCTGGGTGTTTTTGGTTTATTTAAACTTGGTAACTTGAACTTAACATTGGTAAAGCTACTGTTAGCATTTTCACTAACAGCTTCTTGCGTTTGGATAAGCTGTTACACGTTTTGGTTTGGAGTTCATCTTTTTTGTCGTGTAGATCTCCCTTTTATTACATTTAGAGTGTTGTGGGTTTTCGGTTTAGTTTAAAATATCACCTTGAGTTTGGTTTAACCACCCAGTTTAGAGTTTGGACCTTTGGAGATCCTTATTTTGGGCCAGAACCCTGTAATCTTTGCCCAGTGGGACAACCCTACTTATTTGTACTTTTGTTTTAATTCCCCACAGGCAGAATTAGTTTTATTACTCCCAACCTGTGGATGGAAAGATTTATGTTTTTTTGTAGTTGTAAATAAACCTGATCATCATTTTAACTTTTAAATCCCATGTTATTGTCCCTTCCTTTTTGCACACGAGCCAAACTCCCCAGGAAGGGTCGTAACACCACTCGCCTCACACACATAAGTGACCAAAACAAAGCAGCATGGAGACACTCTGTCTCCAACCACCTCTCAGGCAGCAGCCTGCACTCCCACGTTCTACACGTCACCAGAACATAACCAACCGCAACACAATAAAAGCAGTGTTATACAGAATGGAAGGCCTGTAGTGTTTATTCTCTTACAGTAACAATTTATCAATTTATTTGAGGAATTTATTAGAGATTTTTTGATTTTTATTAACTGTGCAATAGCCAAATAATCATTAGATTGTGTAAATAGTCATTAGAATAGTCAACTATTCGATAAAATAATCGTCAGAATAATCGTTTTAAAAATAATCGTTTGCCCCCAGCCCTAATTTATAGTGATACCATGTTAGATCGTTGTTAAGAGGCATGAAAAAAATGTTTTAAGCTAACTTGATTTCCAAATTTACTATAGCAGCTTTAAGCACATCTGCTGCAAACATACATCAATGTTACAGCAAAACAAGCAGATGAGTTTTTAGACTGGGGGAACAGAGTTTTATGACCTTTCTTTTTGTTTTACCTGTAACACCTGGCAGAGGTTTAACAAGGAAGACAGGAAGTCATGTGGATATTGACCCACATTCCCTCCTCAGTGTGTTCATGTACAAAGAAAGAGAAGGAGGAAATAGTGCTGCTGTTAAGGCCACATGGGGTGTGGGATGAAGTGTAGCTTTGTGGAAGTTTAACAATGGCGAAGCAGTAAAGCTTCAGCTCTGGAAAGTTTAATTTTAGGGCTTTACTAGGAAATCGCTTCTAACTTTTCCTTTTTTTTACTTAAACGTGCTCCTTTTGAAGTGTCTTTATTAAGAGTTCAACCAGTCTGTGGGTGCCTTGCCCTTTTGTAAAAAGTTGCTTTAGCAATTCAAGCATTACTTAGAGCTGATGTTTTTTAAGGAGGGCAAACTGCAGGGGGGCTGGGACTTGACGTGTGCACAGCCAAGACATAAAGCAGAGGCAGAACTTCTCAGCATTATCAACCGATTAGGATTCCTCATGAGGTACTTATGTTCAGAAATGACCAGCATGAGAAACAAATATAAATTACATTTGTGGGTTTTCGTAGCTTGTTCGAATGGCAGCTATTGCTTAGTGATCAGGTGCTTCAAAAATGTTTAGGAAGGCCTTGCTAAATATACAGCCAAGGAGACGTTCCAATACCGTAGTTAACCAAGTGTGAAATAGCTTTGGCTAAGTAAGGGGACAACCATTAATACTGATAAAAATGGGACTAGGTGCTCTCAAGGTGGAATGTGAGCACTCACTAAGAAAGTGATTTATGTCACCTTCAGCCAAGGTTAAAAAAGAAAAGAAAACCCTACACCTTGAATAAAAATGTCTTTCACAAACACACACACAAACACATGCGTGCGGCAAATACTTAAAAGATTGTTCTCATCACCATATGTATTGTGTGTACATTATGTACTTGGATTATTGTAGCTTCTCTTTTTTTAGCCATTATCAGCTAGCTTAGAAACCTAGACAAACTGTAGCAGTAACTAAATATTTTTCTCTACAGGTCGGTGTAGTTATGCTCCATTGTAGCCTCAGCAGGTCAACCATTGGCTTGACTACGTTTAGGCACAGCCAATCATAGCGCTCTACATTTGATGAGGAAAGCATCTCTCGAGGTCAGGTGTGTTTCTGGAAACACTTTGCTACATTCACTCTTTCTTCATGACAATACATACTGTGAATTCTTTATGACCACAAAACCAGTAGTTGTGTAGTTTTAGTTTTTTGCATTTTAATTAGATAAAATTTACTTTGAAGTGATCTCATTAAAGCTACAAGATAGAAACATTAGAAAGTATTGATTTAAAACATCATGAATTAAAGATGTGCTGGCTATTTTAATTACTGAATCTTGCCTTTTAATAAAATACGAAAGGAATGTGGGGTGATGTCCCAAACATCGTCTCAGGACACGTCTTTTAAATCCAGTGTCAGAATCTCTCCCCTGCATCATTATGATAACATGAGATTCACAGTGTCTGCATAGAGAATATGTCCAGGGTTTGTCACCTTCTTAATTGGCCGAATCAATGTGCGGTACATGCCCATGGACATGCTTTATTAGGCCAATCAAGACTCTAGAGGCGAGACCTGAGAAAAAGACCCTTCTCAAGTTGTTAATAAGGGTCTTGGTTGAGAGCGGGCTGTGGCAGCAGAGCATGCTAACAATGTAACTGTGGAAAAGGGAATAGTGAACACTATGTGTCTCACTGCGAGTCTCTCAGAGAGGATTTGAGACGTATAAATGAATGTTGAGTAGAACTTTTTGCAAGTGCATTTAACACTTTTTGTGCAGAAGCTTTATGTTAGCCCAGGCATGACTTTGAGTGAGATGTTACATATTTACATGTGAACAAAAATATATATGTTTATCAATATGCATTGCCTCTTTCCAAATAAACTTCAACTTTGAATCCAGTGATAAACAGCAGCTGCAAAACACTCTTTGTGCCATCAAAATTCAACTACAACTGTCCAGTAAATTATTTCAGATTAAGGATGGATGATATAAAATATAAGCATAGTGGTTTAAAAAAAGTCATATTGATCGATATAGATAATTATTGAAAAATATATTTTTTAAAGAAACCGTAGGAAATATATTTTAAGTGCGGCCCTGCCATTTTATGCTATTCCTTAATTAACTACTTTCAATAAAGGACAAAAACAGACTTAAATTCAATATTTTATTTAAACATCTTTATTTTCCTAGGACTGAATGGTTTCAGGAAAAGATTCAATTGTGTTCTTTTTTTTTTTTTTTTTTTTTTTTTTGCTTTTCTTCTAATCAAGGCTCAGCTGCAGCACATTATTCACAATATTTTGTGGTATTTTACAAACATGACAGGAAATGACTTCATACCATCCTGTTTCACTCATTTCTTCACTTTTCTGTAGCGCTGTGTATTTTTACTCCTCTTTTACAGATTTGTCCCCACCAATAATTACAGGTCCTTTCACGTTAATGTAATGATTACTCCTGGCATTCTGTGCCCGCACCACCTCCACCCCAATCTCACAGCGATTGGATGCAATACTGTGTGTGTGTGTGTGTGTTGCCCACTTCGGCTTTCACACGCACTTCACGGGAATGAGGAAATGTCCGAGCATGTGGGCAGGGCAAAAGATGTGGAGAAGTCCGTGCTGACCTCCCATAGTTAGTCAAAAAAAAAAAAAATGGGCGTGAGCAGTGTTACTTTTGTAGACTTCAGATATGAAGGATGCTGCTTTACCTTCTCTCTGAGATTCTATAAAGAGCCGTTTCATTCGTGACTAGTGCTAAGCGTATTAGCGGCAGACTACACAAATTCCTTCGATTCCTAATAATGCAATTCATCACATGTACCATTTCCGTCACAATGAGCCATTTAAACTGTAAAGTCTCAGTCATATTCGTGCAGCCCATGCTGCTGCCACCGCTGCTCGCTCCACAGAGAGTCCTGCCTGCTCCTCACTGTCTACAAAAACATTTACATGCTTTGATGTGCGCCAAAGGGTGTGTTACTAAGAACTCGGCTTTCGGGGCATCTAAACTTCAACAGAATCAGACGTGGAGAAAATAGCTGTCTGCCTCCACTAGCTGGGGTGAAAGCAGTGAGGGGAGAAATAAAGAGGACGACCAATAAGAAATGAAAGATGCGGACGCTGGTGGGGGCCGGAATCCACAGAGCAGGAATCTCCAGGTATCCTGGCAGATGAGGATAGACAGAAAATAATTGTCTCAACATACTACATTGCCCAGATTTGTTTATTTTGGTGTGTTTAATCTTTGAACCACTTTGGTTTTGATGGTCGTGTTCTTGTGCTTACCCTCAAGAAAGATATACACCTTTTTTAGGGCATCGCTCACCTGGAACATCTGAAACAACCCAAACTCATGAGGCTTCAGTCCAGTTTTCCACTGATGTTCTCTAAGCTGCTCCCTCAGTTGGCCCCACGTCATTCTGACTCCGGTTGATGCCCTCCCACTGGTTCGTGGCTTTCTCTGCCATATGCAGCAGACACTCACGCCTCCTAGCAACCACTTGTCTATACTTCAGATGCTTTATATAAACCAAAGAAAAACCAGAAACCACTTACTTGAAAATGCAGGCTTGTTGACTTGTAAAAAATTGGATTTGACACACTAATGTATATGTGAGTGAATTTGGGATTCTTTCATAAATTATGACTGGTATTTACAGAGAGAGGGCTTTTCATTAAAACGGTCATCTTATCTCGTTGTGGGAGTAAATAGATCAAGAAAACATCTCAGTTCCATGTTATAAATGACATGCTTCTGTGAGAACATCTTTTAAAATTGCACAAAGAAATGAGTACGTGTTCTGTTCTGCTAGGTTTCTTTATTAGTTGTTTTTTCTTTTGTAATTCGTCTGATTCTGCGAGTATGTGGTTTTGCCATTCCCTCTGTCATGTTATTTTGTTTCTTCCATTTGTCAAGCGAGTAGTTTTCCTCCAGAAGTTTTGATGTTTTGATGGGTATCATTTGCTGCTCTTTTCAAAAGAAAATCTAGCTAAAACCATCACTTCTCACCCCCTCAGCTCTCTGTCTTGTGTTCAAATTCTGCCACACCAAACAAAAAGGATCAATTACTTTAGTTTTAGCATATATTTGTTTGTGTCCACAAGCAAAGAAGAATAAAACTGTCATGTTGTGGGCAACCTGTTTAACCCAGGACATGAAGAACCACACACAAAAAGTAAAATAGTAAAATTATTAACTGAGCATAAGGAAAACTAAAGACGCTGCTCCAGAAAAACAGGAACAGGACGGGACTGGAATCTTAAAATAATAAACAATCGTGAAACTTGTGCCAGAACCAGAGAACCAAGAGAATAATCCATTTCTGGGTAGAATTGTTCTTACGGTCATAGACCAGGGCTTAGCGGTGGTGGACTGGGTGAAGATCAGTTGAGAAGAGGCGAGAGGACCGATGACTGAAGAGGAGGTGGTCAGGAGATGGTTGTATGAGTCCAGGGTGTAGGTTGGCAGGCAGGTGAGCGAGCGAGCGATGGAGAGTGGAGGGCAGAGGATCCTGAACGGCGGGACGTGGAATACAACTCCAGGCGTGGTTAGAGGATACGAGGCGAGATACTGGAACAAGAACACACAGGATTTCATAGGACAAGTTTGCAGGAATTTCAGGAGATATACTGGGCTAGAAACTACCCTTGGTGAGAGAATCAACCGGCAGTGGAGTTGTGTCACACCGCTCCTTAAATCCCCTGGCCCTCTGATTAGCAGGATCAGGATCAGCTGGAGCTCGTTGCCACGCCCACTTGCAACACAAACAGCTGACTGCCAGGTCTCCTCTCCTGCTGATTGAGGCAGACCGTGACAAACTGTAGCACTGGTAGTTCCAGTTTTGCCCTTATTCTACCTTTAGTAGGGTCTTAAAGACCAAGTTCAGTTGTTTTTTTTTTCAACACATTTGCTGTGGTCTTTAGTATAAACGAATGCCTTGTGAGTCACAGTCTGTGGAAAAAAGCTCTCACATTCCTGTTTCAGGAACTAGAAGTGAGCCAGATGGAGATGAGCAGAAAACTGCAAGTTTTGGATTTTTATTTCCTGATATTCGGACATCTTGCCTCTGATTGGCTAACAGCAACACGAATACCACTGACTCTGTTTGCTTTGCAACATTGTTGTTTCTGGAAAAAAACACAAGCCTGGAATAGGGCTGTCGCGGTTGAGGAATTCCTCCTGCGGTGATTCAGGGTGGCTTAATATTGCGGTGTGCGATATTATTGCAGCACTTATTTTTTTTATTGCAGTACTATCTAAACATAAGGTTTACACATTTAAAAAAGGTTAAAAATTGCAGTGCCTTCTTTTATAACACTTTACTGAATGCAGATCAAAGGGCAGTAACAACACAGATCGCAGTAACGTTTGTTTCTCCGACAGTCGGAGTCCGACTGAACTTAAAAACAACAAAATTCAGGAGAAGGTTAAACTTTTAAATGCAAATTTGGCTGCAGCATCTAACAAATAAGAAACAAGTCCCCATTGTGTTTAGTTGTTTAAAATCAAGCATAAAAAAATTACATGTACCGGGCGCGCGCACACCGGGGGGCGAGCGCACTATCATTTCACTTTCACACACACGAATGACGGTGATTTATAGCTCGGTCACGTCCTTGTTACCTACAAGGAAAACCAGCATGTTAACCATATACGGTTTGAGAGAGGATCTGAGAGGGGTGGCAACATTTCCAGCAACACTGAAAACCGCCTCGGATGGTGCGCTCGTTGCACTAACGCACACGTACTTGCGTGCGACTCTGGTGAGCAAAGGGAATCTCTCCCGGTTGCATTCCTCCTGCAGGTAGCGAGTGAGCTACAGCTCGGCTCAAACTCTCTTCGGGACGGCTGCAGAAGCAGTGCTTGTCCGGGACTTCAGCAGGTCTCCGAGCGTTTATTATTATTTTTTTGCCGCTGGTGGCAGTTCTGTCTCGGCCAAGGACTCTGGCTGCGCAGCAGCTGACGTACTGAAACAAGTGCTCCCAAAGGAGCGAAGTGACGTTTCGTTTTGATACCAGTGCAGCCATCCTTCTCAACGTGCATCATTGAGTTGAACCAAGTTCAGTAATCGCGGTGGCCCATGATGCAGCGCGGTGGGCTTCTTCATATTGCGATATTTCATTTTTGCGGTTACCGCGACAGCCCTAGCCTGGAAGAGTTCTGTCATTTGGGGAGTTGCTAATGCGAAAGGTTAGCTCTTACTAGCTGAGACGTGCTTTGCTCTAAATCAGCAACAGCTTTCCCAGTCACAATCCAAGATGAGTGAGTTCATGAACGCTAATTTTAAATTATACGTGCATTTTTCAGGCTTTTCTAAATCAAGAGTTTCTCCATCTATTTTCTGTTGATGACTAATGCAGGGAATAGGGATTGAAGACTATTTTCACCTTAGCCAGCAAGGTGAACTCAGAGTGACCGATCATATTTCAGAAGTAAGAAACTGTTTTCGGTATGTATGACAGGTTGGCATCACTTGATTCATTGCAGATTTGTCAAGACATTATGTGAATTTTTCTAAGGTTTTACACTGGACTGAGGCCTAGACCACACGTAGCCGGGTTTTTTTTTTAAACAAATATCCGCCCCTCCAAAAACTTGTATCCACACCACCTCGTTTAAAAAAAAAAAAACTCTGTCCGCACGTACCCGGATAAATACGTTGTTAAGGACATGCCAGACCTGTAGGCGGCAGTACTTCCCCCGTTCTTAACCTCGTCCTTCATCTGTGGTCTTCCGCAAGGAGCAGTAATTCCGCTTGCAAAAACAAACAAGCAAAAAGCGCTTGGACAATTGATAAAGCGAGCGCAGCTCTGAGGGCATCCATGCTGTCGGCTAGTGTAAACACAGGTCGCACACGTGATGTCAGCATTTTTTGTCGCAGAAAGTGACGTTGCGTACCTTAAAACTCCGGTTTTGTCTGTCCACACGCAGACACCCAAAACGGAGAAAACGCAGATCTTCACTTTGGCCGGAGTTTTTAAAAAGATCCGTTTTCGTGTGAAAAAACTCAGTTTTCGTGTGGATGACAGGCCAAAACGTAGAAAAATATCTACGTTTTGGCAGATCCCCGGCTACGTGTGGACAGGGCCTGAGATCTGGGGACTCTGGAGGCTGCTGGAGTCCAGTAAACTCATTATTCTCTTCTAGAAACCAATTACAGATGATCTGAGCTTTGTGACATGGTGCATTGGAAGTAACCATCAGATGTCATGCAGGGGATGGACATAATCAGCAATAGCAGTACTTTTTCACTTGTGCTGTTACGACAACACAACCGATACTGTCCGACTATGTTTTTTTTCCTAAAGAGATCAGGAGATGCATCCATGTAAAGGAATTTGCAAGCACCTTAACAATATCAATTAGCGTGCAACACCTGTGAGCTAATTTCGGTAGTCAGCTTCAGTTGCACCACTACTTCACATGTGATCATCCTCAGACACCATATGCTCTCCGTCAAGTATTCTCACCTAATCTGTAAAGTTATTTAAAGCTGTCATGCTCATCTCATTGCTTCTGAAAGATTTATGCCAACACTTAACTTTTTTTAAATAATATTTTTAGCTATTTACTTTTTCTGAACATCTTCCCTCCATCAGAGCAGACATGCACTGAATATGTATATGTTGGGGGAATAATTTCACATACAGTGATGCTTTGGAGAGTTTTTTTTAGATGTCAAATCTTTGGACTAAAAATGTGAACAACAGTAAAATCTCTAAATACCTACAGTTATAGTTGCCCAACAAAATACGAGCTGCAGGTCCCCTCGTGGCGACTGAGGGGTATTTCAACTTAACTCAACAGTAACATTAAACAGGCACAGCAAAGAATGTTGTTGTTGTTGTTTTTTTCATTGGAAGAAATGCTAACAAACAGCATTTTCTTTTAAAGTATAGATATGGCAGAATAATTAAAGATCAAGTTTACTTTTTTTAATACATTTGCAATAGTCTCTAGTAGAAATGAATGCCTTGTAAGTTGTTTTCTGGGGAACAAAAGCTCAGAGGCTCCTGTTTAAGGATGTGCACAGGTCAGCTGGAGGAGAAAGAGGCAGCAGACAGCATGATTTCCCATGTTTGTGGAGTTGCTAATGCTAATGTTTAGCTTCTAATAGCTGAGATGTGCTCCGCTATCTCCTGGATGCTAAAGGAACAAAATCCTTTCCTGTCGCAAACCAAGGTCGATGCAAAGCTAATTTTCAGTATGACGTGTGATTGTTAGGCCTTTCTCGATTGAAAGTTTCTCCGTCTATTTTCTATTAGAGGCTAATGCCAACAATAGGGACAGAAGACTTTTCACGTTGAGCTTGCATGTTAAACCCAGTGACTGATCATTTTCTAAAATAACAAGTAAGAAATGGTTTCTCAGTGAACTTGATCTTTAAATAAGGATACCACAGCTGAAGCTAAAGCTCCACTTTTCCCTAATTAGATACCAGCTAGTATTGGTATTCAAGCATAGCTAGATGCTACAGGAAGTTAGCACAAAATCATGCCAAGAAATGGAAACCAAAGCTGTTTTTTAAAAACTAAATACCTATATTTTATTATGTAGTGAGAACATTAGGATGCACATCTAATTCTCTTGATCCTCAAACTGAAAATCCATAAAACATTAAACAAGTGACTGCCATGATATAAGTCCCTTCAGTAGGGACTGAAACCTGTAATTGTTTTTTTTAAGTATCTTGTATTAAAATGAGTATCAAATCATATATTATGACAGCTGATTTTGATCTAATCACCTCCTTTTTGGTACTGTCGCTCACCCAATATTACAACAAAAAACCTATTTCGGATCTTTAAAGTCAAGTGCAACACTTGTATGAGTAAGGACTGCCTCAAAAAATTTGACTTTGAATCTGACGTTTGATTTATGCAGAGGACTAATGTTCTGGAAGCCGATGTTGTGGTTTTCATGGCTGCAGAGAACTGAGGCCAATTTTGTATAGTGCAGCCATTTTGCAGACAGTAATTTTCCCAGCATAAGGACTGAGTTCACTGCCTCCACAGTTTAGCACCAATAAATTGGCCACTATTACCGTACTTTTTTGTATGTTATTTTCATAATGCATTTGCTGTGTAATACTTAGCCAGGGTTCAGAAAGATATTGTAAGGTCACCTGCTTTAGGTAAGTGGATATGATGATGCGAGGGGGTTTTGTATGGACATAAATGTGGTGACATTTTCAAGTCTATTGGGGAAAAAGGCAGGAAATACATTCGTGAAACCAAACTGCTCCTTATTTCATGCCTGGAAATATATAATTCATCTAACTGATGTCCAAACACGGACTTGTAATGTAGCACTCACAGATTTCTCTTTCGTTTGTTATTGCAGCTTTCTTTTCTTTTCCTTAGCTTCTTTTTCTTTTTGCTGAATGATGTCTTGATGGCCACTGAAGTCAATCCCCAGTAATAATGATTTTTCTACCATGCTGTCACCACACAAACACTCAGCCTGCATCCTGTGGTGTGTAATGCTAGAAATCAACCAACCAGTGGGCCAGATAGACACCAATCAGTGACAGGCTCTGTCTCACGCAGTGCAAATGCCCATATCAGAGATGGCCGGTACCACCTACAGGGTGCCATCTGCTCCACATTTCATCTTAAAGTTGCTCCACCATCTATCTGCTCGCGCGGTGCAGACTTGGTGGACTCTGTGAGGAGTCGAGACCGCTGCTGTTCGATTATGAGTTTTACTGCTCTAATGTCAGAGAGTATCAGTGTGGGATTATTGATGGCAGTGGTCAAAGCGCCATTTGTTACTTTACTGATAGCTGTTATTGCTATTACTGTCAAAGAAATGGCAGAGAAAATGAGAAAAGCATCAGTGCATTTATCATTTTTATATTCTGTCATTTCAGGACAGAATATGCAGTGTTTACTATAAGGCTTGAGGTCAGTTTTCAAAGACGAGATTAAAAAGTTTGTCAGACTAAATTAAAATTTAGTTTTTTAAATAAAACGACATGTTACCAGTCAGTTTATGGCGCCAAGAATGATAAATGGCCTATGTTCATATAGTGCCTTCCAGAGTCTGTGAACCCCTCAAGGTACTTTACAACACAACAGTCATTCACACACTGACAGTAATGAGCCACAGTAGCCTGGGGACTATCTGAGAAGAGGGGCTTCCATACACACCAGGCCCCACTGGTCCTTCCGTCCTCCACCAGCAGGCAAGATGGGTGACGTGTCTTGCCCAAGGACACAACAATTGTGACAGACTGAGGGGGACTGAACCTTCTAACCTTTGGTTATGGGGCGGGACCCTAACGCCTCTTCCATCACCATTTGGCTTCCAGTGCATGCAACCATGACCCTTCATCCCAAGAGGAAGTGGAACTAAAGTAGAGGGGACTTGCAGTGGCCTTCGGGGGCTAAACCTGCTGAACCAAAATAATAAAACCACCAAGTATTCACTGAAATAATAATAACAGTACTGCATAACAATGTGTTCCGGCCCACTTAAAACATGGCTGTAAGAAAGGTGTCCACAGGGATCACTGGTTAGAGGCACCAGTGTTTAAGGCAATGCTGCTTTTTGATAGCCTAGAAATCAAAACAGACAGTAGACAAAGCAAAACATTTTTGTTCTGCATGTTCGTCTAGCCACACTCAATAGGAGCCTCAGCAGGTCTACCATTGGCCAGGGGCCTCATTTATCAAGCTTGCTTACGCACAAAACGGGGTTGGAAAACTGCGTATGCAATTATCCATGCAAACTTTGGGATTTATGAACAAAAACTTAGCGAAAAAATGTGTGCAACTTTAAGTTGACTAAGGACCTGGCTTATGCACATTTTGGACATGGAGAGCACCTGCAGTGCTGCTGCTGAGAAGGATAAAATTATGAATTCCAGCAGCATTATCACTTGTTCTGCCTTGATCTACGGTCGCCATTGTCATTGGCGGAGTGCTGCAACAGCCGGCTTATGTATATGCTTGAGATCCACAAGGCACTTTGCATTGACCATTTATGGCAGTAAGTGGGCGTGGTGAGGTCGGGATGTGACTAAAAAGCAGCTGAGAACCTTTCTCGTTAGTCTCTGATATATGAAGCGGAGATTGCGTGCAGCTGTGCGTACTCCATGTTTGATAGATCACAAACCTACTTGGTGTAAGTACTTTTTTTTGCTGAACTTAAGTACAGTTTTAGTAAGGATTCTACTCAATGTTTGATAAATGAGACCCCTGAGCAGTATTGTGTTATACCAATAACAGCACTCTATCCTTTTGGTGGGAGAGATGATGTGATGAAGCAGAACAAGTAAAATGTTGGCAGCTTGTTTCAAATGACTTCAGCATCAACTTTGAACTATTTAGACGTGGGCTTTTCTTTGAATGAAGAGCAGATAACAGTATTTTAAGTATTTTATTCAGAAAAAATATGTATTTGCTTCTTCTTTGTCATTGTATGGCATGCTATCCCATTGACTGACATCCGTAGCCTTGAGTCCATTACGTTGTTCGTTGTCCAATAGCATGCAGAGACAATTTGAAAGAGAACTGTAGATTCCGCCCTTCAACTGAGCTATGTCTATGGGACATGGCCAGACTATATATTCACACATATATAGGATGGCTTGCCAAGCTAGCTTTTTGATCCTTTGACACCAACTCTTCCAATTCTTGTGAGGCAGAAATAAAAGATCATTCACCCACTGGAAGGTGACCAGTATTGAGACCTTTGTGTGGATAGCAAACGTCACTCTACTGGTGATGTGTTGTTGCAGTAATAATCCTAGAATAGAAAATCAAAAGTCATAGGCACACTGTCATCTCGAGGGGCAACTCCTGGCATGATGACGGTGCAGATAGCTACACACTTTGTCTGACTATAAACTGCAGCTGTCCATCGATGTTCCTATGGCCATGAGAATTGATTTGAGACTGAAAGAGAAATCACAGACGTAGACAGATGAAATAAGTGTTTTCTGTAGGGTGAATAGGTTTAGTCTTATTCCAAACTGCCCCCATCATTCAGGAAGATTTCTGAGTATAGCATCTGCTCCTCCTCATCAACTGGAGTCTTTTGAGGTGGTTTGAGGATCTAAATAACATGAATGTCCTTTTCTGGAGGGTTAGGCTTAGCAACTTCCATTCCAACCAGATTCAATTCAGAGGAGATGCAGTGCAAAATATATCTATCTAGGCAAGGAACACAGTGGGATACACCAACAAGAGTTGAAGATTCTTGCTGGGAAATGGGATGTCTGAATATTGTTACTTCCAACAAAAATGGGTGGGGTTCGTTCCATTGGTTGGATGGAAACTTTAATATCACTACTGGATGTCACTTTATCTAATATACTGCTTCTTTCCAAGCATTGACTTAAGGAGTCGCTTTACACTTGACTGTCAGTGTGCCTTGACTATTTGTTTGTCCAATAAACCAGAAGAGAAAGATGTCCTGTCTTTTTGCTGCCAGGTTGATTGATTCCATCATGTCCTAGTGTTAACATCAATTGCCTTTGTGAGATTTCAGATGTCCACATTCCTTTATGAATGCCCTTTTGCTTAACTGCTCTGATCAGAGTCAGTTATCAAAACTGAGCAAAACTTCAAAAGCTTTCTGCTTTAACTCTCCTCACCAAAGGGGAGGAGAATGAGAGGAATATAAAGAGACGTTTGGTTTCAGGCTTAAAGCCAGCTGGGTTTTTCTTATTCGCATTGCACACACTTCTAGGATCTTGTTCATGAAGATTCAGTTTGAACGAAAAAGAAGAAAATCAAATATCAACAGCTGAAGAACATTAATGGTAGTGTGGCTTTTGCATTCCTTCAGGTAGGACGTCATAGGAATTTATTGTTGTTAGAGAGAATTCCTGAAGATTCTCCAAAGATCATTCATTTCCGTTGGGTGTCATTCATTCTCATCTTTGTTCATCACACAGCAGTGCTGTGCTGTGTTTGCCAGATCCAATCAGGAAACAGAAACAAAAGCAGCATTGTCTTCATTGTACAGGAGTAGATATTATCTCTAGACTAACCTGCAACGGCAGTGAAATACCTCTGAGTCTGCCAGCAGCCTTGACTCGGGAACTCTCAGATCCATCATGCCATGTCTTTGTCTTTGGGTGCTTTGTTACTTTTTAGAGGCCTACTTTTAGTTGAAGATAAATGTTGTAAACACCACTTTATGAATGGATAAATTTACCCCTGTGCCAACACAGCTTCCCAGTCCACCGTTAATAAACTGATTCATTGCACGATCCACACTCTTGAGCTTTCATTGCCCCCTTTTTATACCCCCTATTTGCTGGTATTTTAGAGTCAGCTGAAAGGATGTGTAAGAGGAAGAAGATAAATCACATTTTCTTGCATTAATTTATGGCAGTGAGCCAGTTTTGTATGTTATGAGCACAATCACTCCCAGCGAAGCGCCGCCACAGAAGAGCCGAGAAGGAAAAACCTGAAACCGGAAAAAAGAAGACAAAAACAACAATTGCGTATGGTGTCTTTCTCCATAACCTGCAAGCATGAAAGGTGAGAAGAGTTCATCACAAGCCTTATATCCAAAATGCTACAAATAGGAAAAGTTAGCAGAAAGTGAGGGGTGAATGTTTCTTCGGTTTCAATAAAATACACTCATTAATTACCATAACCAAGTATCTTAAAGCAGAGATTCACTGAGAAATGTTTATTACTTTTCATTTTGAAATACATTTGGTCACTCTCAGTTTCACATGCATGCAACGTCAAATTACTCTTCAACCCCCCTTATCTGCTTTGGCAGGCAACAGGAAAATGCTTGAGTCAGAATATGCCGGACAGCTCTACGTCTCCGTGTCAAGTTAGCATCCATGGACTCACCCACCTCGACTTTCGAACACGAAGGCTGTATTGACTTTGCAGACAGGAGCAAACGTCTCGGCTAGTAATAGATAGTAATAGATAGCAAAAGAGTAGCATCGCTGTTGACCAGTAATATATTAGCATATCATGAATATTATCGAGTAAGACTCCAAATCATGCTCTTTTCTGCCTCCCCCACAGTCCTCTGACTAACTTCTACTTCCCGAAACAGGAGTGTCAGAATTTTTTTATAAAGAAAACAAAGTAAGGCATTCATTCATACTAGAGACCTCAAAAGATTTAGTGAAATAACGAGTGTATGCCTCCTGTAATTAAATATTAAAATGTTAAATTCTATGCAACAAAAGAAACAGCTTAAGTGGAACCCACTGAGGATGCCACAACATCTGGTAAAGACAAGATAAACTTCCATTGCTAAAATTTTATTTTCCAGTTGTGAGAAGCTGGAACATTCGACATGATTCACGGTGTTAAATCATCAAGCTCTTCTTAAAACACATCTGACTCTGAGTAATCAGCTGTAACAAGCATCCTTTTCAACCAAACAGGTGAAGGCAAGCTGAGTGTCTGCTGCGCCAAGACTGATCTGGAACGCAAGTACTGTTGACTCACGGTCCAGATCTGACAGAGGGGCCATCTGTTCTGAGGCTGCTGGACGAGACCTCAGACAGCAGTTCCTCTACCTTCAGTCCACTAAAAATAAACGTAATGCTGCTATAATACTGCATAATATTATGCATTTTTCTTTTTTACTTCTTAAATGTCAAACCTACTCAACAAAGCACATGCATTGATTTGGAATCAGATTTCTTAATCTAAACATTACAATCAATACCCATCATCCAGTCTGCTCGCATGGGGCTTCCTCAGAAAGGATTCTGGGGTATTTTCCATTTTAAAATTTAGGTATAAAAGAGAATCATTGCAGATGATATATAATATACATTCCCCATCTTTCTCTCTCTAAATAGACTGTTTACCAGCACACACTCAAATGTGATTGTGTCACACCCTGTCCTGTCTCCCCATTTGGTTCAGCCTGCGTCTCTGTTAATTGCTCCCACCTGCCTCTCGTTTTCCAATCACCCAAGCTCCCAGCCCTCTTGTATTTAAACCCCTCCAGTTCTGTGTCTCTTGTTGGCTCATTGTTCCCATGTCCTGCGTGCGTTTGTTATTAAAAACCTTTTACGTTACCCAGTTTGTCTACCTGCCTGATTCCTCCCCAGCGTGTGGATCCTCACCTCCATTCCACTCACCGTCACGTCGTGACAGATTGAGCAATGCCGCTCAGGCCTGAAAAGAGGAAGTTATACTTGAATGGCAGCAACAACTTTGGCACGACACAGATTTATTTCTAGTTTCTGAATGAAGGACTTTATTTCAGCAGATTAGCATCTAAAATCAGAAGCAGGATGTGGAAAATAAATGACTGAAGCAAGATGCTCATAACAAATTGCTGAAAATACAGTCGTCCACAGAAAACCACTCACCAAACCTCACATTATGGGTCTTTAACATGCAAAGTTTAATATTCCTAAACTAAAAATCATCCTCGTTCATAGATTGTTCATGAGCAGATATGTTTTCAGATATCCTGCACTTTCATTTGTAATCTTATGTGAAAAGTAAATTTCCAACAATTTTGTAGAAGTCAAGTCCATTACTTGAACTTCTGAGGGTGTTAGACCGGGACCTGGTTGACGCTCTGTGTTGATCCGACGTTGACTGACTGAATTACTATTTGCTTAAATAAAACAGCCATAAACGTGGAATTGTCGCGATGATGCTTCTTGTTTAATGTTAATTGCATTCCAGGTGAAACAGTGACTGGAGTAATTAGCTTCCATTCCCATTCAAACGTCTTTACGCCACAGCGGTCAAAAACCAGTTTGCCCTTCCGAAATAGTGCCTAACTTCAACAATGACATCACTACCTTTATTCTGACCAGTAATAATGACACGGCCACATATCAATTAAAACATCAAGACAAAAGAAAAGGAAACAACATATTTGGCTCCTACAAATTTGAAAAAAGATTCATAATTGCCAGGGAATTGTTATTTATTTTTTTAAATAAATTGTTAGGAGACAATACCCACTGCCTGGCTCAAAAATAGTTGCCACCAAAAAACAAGGTCACACACTCTTAATATTTTTTTGGGCCAGCTTTGGCTTTGATTACAGAACACATTCTCTGTGGCGTTGTTTTGATAAGCTTCTGCAGTATCACAAGATTTATTTCCATCCAGTGTTGCATTAATGTTTCACCAAGATGGTAGAGTCTGGCCACTCCACAAAGCCTTCTCCAGCACAGCCCAAAGATTCTCAATGAGGTTAAGGTCTGGACTCTGTGGTGGCCAATCCATGTGTGAAATGATGTCTCGTGCTCCCTGAGCCACTCTTTCACTACTTGAGCCCGATGAATCCTGACATTGTCACTTTGGTATATGCTGGTGCCATCAGGGAAGAAAACATGCATTGATGGAATAACCTGGTCATTCAGAATATTCAGGTTGTCAGCTGACCTTATTCTTGGAGAGCACACTGTTGCTGAACCTAGACCCGACCAACTGCAGCAACCCCAGATCATAACACTGCCCCCACAGGCTTTAACATAATGGATGCAACACTTCATCTGCCTCTCTTCTTACCCTGATGCACCCATCTCACTGGAACAGGGTCCAACTGAACACATCAGAACACATGACCTTCTTCCATTGCTCCAGAGTCCAATCGTTATGCTCCCTGGCTAATCGAAGCCAGATTAGTGACTTACGACTACACAGATGTTCAGTCCCAATCCCATGAGTTCTCTTCACCTTGTGCGAGTGAAAATGCTCTAACTTTCACTGTTAAACATAGCCCTTAGTTCTACTGTTTAACGATGTTTAAGGGATCACCCATCACGATCATTCAGGATTTTTTCACTGCTACATTTTTTCCTTGAAGATGATGGGTCCCCACTATTCTTCCAGTCATTAATTGTTGGGCAGTTCTTAACCCAATTTTAGTCATTTCTATTATCTCGTTAGATGTGTTCTCTTCTTGATGCATGCCAGACCAACATCTTTTCCACAACCACCAGATGTGTCTTTCCACATGGCTGTTTAAGAAATGAGAAGCAACTCTTTGCACCAATTGGGTTAAATAACTGGTTGCCATCACCCATGCAATAATTGTCCAATAGGAGGTTCATACCTATTTGCTTTGTTAAATCCAGGAGGCGACTTTTATTTTTGGCCATGCAGTGTATGTAGGGTTACAATATATATATATATATATATATATATATATATATATATATATATATATATATATATATATATATATATATATATATACATATATATATATATATATATATATATATATTACATTCAGCCACATAACCACCCTGAGATTATATGATTTTACCTTGGACACTGTCGATAATAAACCTTCATAAATTAAACCTTGACATGTGTGTTGCGGCGAAGGAAAATCTGGAACATGAATTAGAGTCCTGACCTTATGCTGGAGTTGCACCCTCATCAACACACATAAGGTGGTTCTCAGTTTTTGTTTATGTGTACAACTGAATATGAAGAGATTAGAGCGTGTTTTGAGGTACCTTTAATATCATTTTTTTGTTCTTCCCAAAGTTTCCCCACCCCCTTGCATGAAGCAAGTTTTTGTTTTTTTGCAAAACTTTTACAACTTCTCCATGTCATGTTCCGCGTCCTCCTTATGTGTCTCCTATTCGGCGTTCCTGTGCTCCTGTCTTGTTCTGTGTCCCTCTGGTCCCCAGCCCCCTCCTGTCATCTCTCTAGGCTTCCCTCAGGTGTCCTCCTATCACTCCCTGATATTAGTCCTCCCCATCCATCCAGTTATTAGTTGTTTATGCTTGCCCTCTGTCTTTAGGTTTAGTTTATCCGTGTTTTATAGGTTCAGGTTTGTCTGCCCTCCTGCTTGTTCTTTCCCCTTATTTAGGTAATTGTATGTGCCTGCCTTCCCTCCAGATTCACTCCTCACACCTGTCACCTCTTCCCCTGATCACCTCCTCTGTGTTTAAAACCCTGTCTCGTCCTTCAGTGTTTGTCGGTCCATTGTTTTGTGCCTACGTTGTTCTGTCTTTTCCAGAGTTTTGCCCGTGTCTGTGCTCTGTTTTTGAGCTTCTGTTTTTGTATTTTTTGACCACTGGATCAAGTCTCCTCCTTTAAATAAAGGATTTACTTATTTCATCTGCGCCTGTCTCGAGTGTTTCTGTGTTTTTGGGTCCTAACCCCGGCTCAACAGGACACTCCAGAACTTCCCATGATGGATATACTGAAAAGTCTAAATGCAGCAGGTTCTTGTGGGATTGTGCTACAAAAGAAAAGGGAGTAACCACAATACTGCACTCCCCTGGAGATGATTGCAGCTGCTCAGATGAACTTGTTCAAGCTAATTAGTAATTTTGTTACAGCTATGGCTTAATCAATATTATGAATACAAAAACAGAGTTTGATTATAGAGAAAAACTTTATAACTAAAAAGTAAAGAAAGAGAGGAATTCTAAGAAATCCACAGGCCAGAGTCCTAGTTGAATAGGGTCCAATTAATTGAGAAAAAACAAGTAATTTCACAGCCGGTATAGTTTTTAGATTCAACTTTAAAGCACTAAGTGGTCAAATTCAAAGCATATTCTTATTCTATGAGCTCAAAAGACGTAGAAACTCAAAAGCAGAATCTGAAAACACTTTAGCTATAAAAGCGATAATTTTTTTTTTCTTCTGTAAGGGGCTCGTGTTTATTTATTGTTCAGAACTGACTGACGTTTTGCTAAAAGTTATTACCTTTGAAAAGCTGTGCAGAAGTGAAAAGTTGGCCATCCGTTTGCAGCAGATGGAAATATAAGAGCTGAGATTTACATAACGGGGTGGGAAAAAAGAGGAAATTAAAATTAAATGTTTTTTATCCACCCTGCTACCAAAGAGAAACCTTCTGCCCCTTATTTTTCTCATATTGAAAGGCTAAAATAATGATTTCCTATTTGGTATGCATTTTCCCATTTCTCTCTGGTGGACTTTTTAGGGAGCAGAGAGGGAGCGTGGCGCCCGTGCCTTATTAAAAGTCAGCTCTGTGTTTCGTATCTTATCAAATGCAGAGACAAAAAATTACAAAAACAAGCCTCTGTGTTAGACCGTCTGGCTGAATGGTAAATATCAGGTTTATAATGAGCTTTCCCTGTTGATGTTTCCCTCTTTTGTAATGTAAAATGGTTAAGCACCTCTGAGAGAAGGGTGCTGCATTTCTTCTGTAAACATCATTTCCTGCTTTGCTCCCATTCCTGGGACATCCAGTTCCTTGGTGGCATTAAAAGTAAACCCCGTCTTCAATGAAACCAATTATGAGGAAAATTTTTATCGTTTGATGTCTGCCTTTTAGAAAAAACCTATATAAATCTAATTTTCATGGAGAAAGTGTGAGTTTTAAGCAGCTAAAAATCTGTTTTATTTCATTACTTTTATTGTATGTATTTATTTAAAGCTGCTTTTCAGAGTTTTCTCCTTTCAGAAATTATGTATGATTTTTCAGTAATCCGTAAAAGCTATTGTCTCATCATGTACTGTGATAAAATGTGAGCGATAAGTCTTTTTTTTTTTGATAAGCACGCCCCTGCTCCGCAGAGCTCCGTGAAATAGGAAACTGAGCGCCAACCAGAACTACCCAATAGCGTTAGACTATCGCTTACTTGCTTCAAATTTCAGAAATATCTTGGCTGATGCAGAGTTGACGAACTTTTCACGGTCAAGAAAGTCTCTAAAATACAAATGTACGAGAACACAACATGACATGAGAATAATACTCGTAAAACAACGTGTTTTAGCTGTTTGTCGGCTACAGAAGCACATTTATAAACAGAAAGGTGAATTCGCCATCTTAAACAAACAGAGCAACCGACTTTTTTTGTGTGATATGTGTTAGGAGCAGAACTTGGGGACCCGTGAAGACAACACACACAGTAAGGCAATTTGAACAAGTTTATTATGACTGGAGTCAGGGCTAGGCTGTGATACGCAGAATAGGGCGCAGGCAGAGGCTTGGTCGGGATGAGCCTGTGAGATTATTCTATGCAAGATTAATTTATTTTTGGATCCATAATACTGCAACAGGAAAGTTTTAAATGCTAAAAATTATCTTAAATGGCTACCCATGCAACGAGTAAGCAATAAACTTGTTCAATAAAGTCTAACAACTTAGTGTTTTTGAGTTTCTTGAGGGTATTGATCTGCTCGTCAAAACAGAACTCCACTGTATCTATGATTAACACAATAAAAAGCTTGGTGTACTGAAGCAAACAGGTGTCATTAATTCTTCAAACGGCCTCTAAAAACAGCTCCATTTTAACTGAGCTTGTCATCATTTACTGGAACTGTTCACTATAAATAATTCCAGGTATTACTGCAAACAGCATCTGTTCTATCACTGCCTAGAATCTTGTTTCTTTCCTATGATTAGTATTATACTGTTATTTTGAAACGTTTTCTTTTTTCGGTAGTTTGTACAGTTCCTCACTGCAGAGTTTCCGTCTAAAAGACTTAATTATACCTTGTAGAAATGCATATTGCCCATAATTTTTTATTCTAGAATTTCTTGGAGAAAAACAAAAACTTTGGGCAATATATCAAGCAAATAACATCACGAGGATAGCCGTGTACAAATCCATGGGCTGCACCCCTCTGATACGCATTTATGGCTGAATAAGTGAAGCAATAAGGCTGTCCAGAATCAAAGGATACCCAAATGTGCCCTCATTTTCCCAGAATTTTGAGGACTGGTCTTGTGTAAACTGGAGGTGGAACCAAGCCATTCTTTTGCAAGTCTCAAATCTTTATCTTCAAGTCCTAAATCAAGTCACAAGTTAATACAACCAAGTTTAAGTCAAGTCTCAGGTTTGTTTAAAACATTAGTATGTTAGTATTAATATGTTGCAGACTGTGCTTTTACTTTGATTAGCCACCGCTTAAGTAAATATTAAGTAAAACCACACTAAAATGATATGACTTTTCTAATGTATTGTGCCTGAACGTTAAAACTGCAGACTAGACAATGAAAAGCACTTACAGGGTGTCTTAAACTCAAATAAAGTCCCTGACAAAAGAAAATTGTTCTTTGTATTTAAGAGATTTTCTTTTGCTTTAATGTAAGAATGAATAATTTATTACACTGACATCGTAACCTTTTCCATTTGTATCTTCGCTATATGTGCACAACATAAGTCCCCTGTATGAAGTAGAAAGTGTGTTTGTGGGTGTGTGTGTGTGTGTGTGTGTTTGTAGAGAGAGAACATTCTCATTATTGCCCACAATCTGCATCCTTTTGCGCTGCATCCAAACTCCCAGCGAGGTGCTCTGGAGTTGCCGGAAAAGCTATTTGATGTCCTGTAAAATGAGTCAGCCATGAGCAGCTTCCTTCATATTTTAAAGAGAGCACATCCAGCTGTCACAATGATGTGATAGGAGAAGCGTCGCCACTCTGAGGATTTTCAGCCCAATGATTTGTATTTTCTTTGAAATATCAGTGACAAGACTCATGCCATCTGTTAAAGAACTACCAGGCATATTTAAAACGCTGTGTGATTTCTTTAGAACCCATTGAATTTATGACAGGAGAGTTTTATTTATTTTTTTGTTGTTAAAAACACAGTTTACCCTGCAATGTTACTGTTGCACATGTGTAAAAATCAGATTTGAAGATGGACATATTAAACTAGGCTGGTTGTTGACAAAAAAATAAATCTTTTACAAGCTAGCACAAAACATATGGTAAGTCAGTGTTTATTTTTGTTGCATGTTTCCCAAACTAGCTGCTGTTAGCACTTAGTCCTTGGCATTTCCAGGCCAGACAGGACACACAATCTCTCCGGGGTCTTCTCTGTTGTCCCCTCCCTTGCCTGGAAAACCTCCAAAGAAAGACAACGAAGAAGCGTCTTTGTCAAACATCCTTAACCACCTCAGCTGACACATTTGGCGAGGACGAGCAGCAGCTTGACATTAAAGGTTTATTTTGATAATGAAGCTAATGAAGAGGTCATCAATTCATGTAACTCCAACTTTTCACTGGATGCGTAAGAGTTGCGCAACATCTGCGAAGCCAAGCATACAGCTAATAACCACCGTTATGGACCACCTATGTGTCCCCACTGGCTGTGAAGCAGCGCAATTTGGACGCATTCCAGAAGTGCAGTGTCCCATCGCTCCACTAAGCCCTTCAAATTTGGTTTTTAGGGGCTACGCTTCCAGAAGATGTCAAGCTTAGCAGTTCAGATTGGGCCAGACAGGAAGTCAAACACAAAGGCAGCGAATAACATCAGGAAACTTTCAAAATAAGACACATGCAGATTTCCAGTTGTTAACTAAGAAGAAAAAATGTCATTACCTGTGTGAATTGTGTCCCTGCTAAACAGAATAGAAAATAAACCACAGACAGGTTGGTTTCTTTTTGTGAACATGCAAAATCACACGTGGTCCTGCTGTTCTCTTGGGAATTCATGACCTTGTAGAAGCAGCTGCAGGGAACCCAGTTGCTGCCCATCTATTATGGCCTATGACTTGCCGTTTACAGATCTGGTAGAAGGCTTGGGTTAGAAAAACTCAGTATGCTGGTGAAGGTTCTCAGTAATCCAGGTCATGGTAATCCAAAGGATTCAAATGAAGGCAACTAGACCTCTCATCTGAGGAGCTTTGCTAATTTTGACTCCAATATGGGAGAGACAAGCTTATAAACTGTAGCTGTCTGTTGTTGCTTAACGAGCTGAAACTCCCTACGAATACCCCTCTTTCATACCCCCTGAGGAGTTGTTGATGTTGTTAGGTCCTATTGTCTTAGACAATAGGACCTAACAACATTTGCATCTAAAGGACAAAGGTCACTCTTTCGAGGATGCCAACGTTCACATTTTGGACAGAGAGGACAGATGGTTTGAAAGAGGAGTAAAGGAAGCCATTTATGTCCACTGTGAGCAACCATCTTTGAACAGAGGCGGTGGTTTATGACACCAACTGTCTGCCATCTATAATCCAGTTTTGAGATCCCTTCCCAGATGCCTCAACGCCCATGCATATCCTGGGACATCTGACCTCAGGAATTCAAATTGATAGGGTGGGGCCAGGCTTCACAATGAGCTCACCCGAAACTCTGGCTGAGTAGGACCCACACCCACCCTCACACCTTGGCTCATGTGTTTATGTAGAAGATCATCAGGGGGTCTTTTGTTCCCTCTTCGGGGGGAAACTCCCACTGGGTTTAAATCTGGGACTTTCCACCATTTGACCTTAGAACTGAAGAAGCCTCTCGGACGAGAGGTGAAACGTCTTCAAGCAACTCAAAGAAGTCCAGACGCTTTTCTTTCAAAGCTCATTAGATGATTGTCTTAGACAGTTTTTTTTAATCAGATGCAGGAGCATGTGACCTAGACTGAAACTGTTTTGGAATTGGGTAGCTGTAGTTTTGTCTCTCCAAAATTGAGTAAATTCTAACTGAACAAACTGGTATGATATTATTGACACCTACTTGTCCACAGAAGCTTATTCCAAACATTTGAACGATGATGTAAGAACTTTTTAAAGGAAGTTTTATCTGTATTTACTATTATAAAATACTCTCTCAGACTGAACTTTATATTCTGTTTATAATTTGCATACCATTTAATGAGATATCAGTGTCTACAGGCAACTTTGGAAAGATGCTTCCAACACTCAGCAAGTTTAACATGTAATTTATTTCCTTGACGGCAAAAGAAAACCAGTAAATTGAACTTCGAAGTCTTGTCATCTCGATGGCTTTTGTATTCGTGCATGTTTCCTCTTTGCCTCCCCGGGCTAAGATTAATTGTTTGTGCATTCAGCACTGACAACAGCGTTTATGGAGGGAGGGCTACGGATATGGAACGCCTGTATTTTAGGGACCTTTCTTTCTCCTTCTTTCTTCATTTTATTTTCTATTGGTCCCTTTTATTTACCACTTTTCTTTGATTCACTGGAGGAAAAACACAGTGGGGGAATGTAATGGGAATATGTCAAATAGGGAACTCCAGGCAACAGCCTGCAGGGGTAGAAAAGGTGAGATCTCAATTTATGATTCGCCGCCTACATTGTTCGTAAATGTATCACCAAGATACCACCTGCTGCCCCTATTGATGTCTTTGTCACCCACACAATGGCACCAACTGTAAAGAGAACGACTTGAACAAGGTAAACAGAGACGCACATGTTGCAGTAAGTGACTAACTTTTGGTTCAGATGTCGGAGAAGTGTGATTATGAAAACTTCCCAGCCAACAAACTTAATGCAATACAAGTCTTAGAAGCTTTTGAATGTCTAATGTGTTTGGCATTGACCTGAACTGCTGTTTTCTTGTGCTGATGGAAATTTGCACTGTGCAAATATAAAAACTGAGTGTAATGCTGGCCAGGCGCGTTGCAAGATTTTCAAAAGTGTGGGGGATGTTGTCTGTGCCTAAAATAATTTCATGTTATTCATCTTGTTAGTTTAATTTCCATAATAGCGGAGCAGGTGCGAATTTTAGACGCGTCACGCATGTCTCCATTTTAAACATGTTTAAAGTGTTCAGAATACAAATCCAGGCTCTGTCTCGTTAGATTGGTGTAACTAAAGTTTGTACTGAATGAAACTTTACATTAAACCATGTTGAAATGAAAAGGATCCGATTAAATCGTTTCCCCCTCATTTACAGTCAGGAAGTACAGCGCAGTGCGCGTGGCTCTGGGGTTAATCAAGTTTAGTTGTTTCTCTTTGCAACAATCTTCACAAGAAGGCAAAACCGTTAAATGGCAGGTTACAGATATTTCCATTTGACTGTTTATTTTGACGGATAAACTCAAGGATGTTGGTTGTTTTGAAAGAATTACCCCGACGCACACTGATGCGCACAGAGATGAGCTGGCATTTAAATTGTTACGCACATCGGGAGGTAACTAAAACAATCAAGAAATGATTCCCATCAGAACATCAGAGCTTTATACTGGACACTGTGCTCAGCGCGGATCGGAGCGCACACGGTGGACAGTGAGCTGAAGATCTGTAGACGGGTTCGCAGCGCAGAACCACGACGCATGTGATAAGATTTCCTCCCACTGAAACGGTCTGGAAAGCCGGTCTCTCTGAGGGATGTGTCACTTGGAAAAATGTTCTCTGATTATGAAACTTTGGCTGAACAGCGCTTGTTCCCGTCTCTAATATGGAGACGCATGACCCATCCAGTATGAGGCAGAATAGCCTCTTCAGCGCAGAAAGCACCTGTAGAGACATTTGATAACGCACCAAGTTTATGTGGAGCAGAAGCGGCCGGGCCACGGCAGGTGAAATGTTCCTATAGCCTACATGAAGTGAAACTGTTTAATTGTAACATTAATATGTTACTGGACACGCTGGTCTGGTTGGTTAGACCCGTGTTTGAAGTGGAAAACACACACACACACAAACACACACACACACACACACACACACACACACACACACACACACACACAAACGCTCACACACCAAGTAAAATAATGCTGATAGCGTGGACTAGAAGACAGGTGATGGTTTACGTATTTAAATGATGATCAGGCTGCTGTAAAATGTAATCTCCATCCACATCCAGACACAATTATCCTCTATTCTTTCTCTATTTGCTCTGCTCTTGTCTGGGCTGACGTAGCTGATGGTGCGCGCGGCGCGCCTAACTAGCGGCTGTGATGCACATTTTACGCATTTGGAGAGGTGGGCTGGATGCTTTGCTTTTACTGGAAAATGGATTTTTATTATTTATTTATTTATTTATTTATTTATTTATTTTTAAAAAATGTCAGAGATTTTGCCCCATGGATAACCGTAAAAACTACTGGTGTGCATGTACCCTTATGAAAGAGTCCTACGTTGAGAGATAAATATTAGAAGTGCAGGTTCTTGTGCCTATAAATGAAAAATGAATGAAAATTAAATTGGGAGTTTTTACTTCATATTTTAGAAATAAAAATGGCGGGGGAAAAATTTTATGACGTCTTTTCAAACGAAATTTTCTAGCGCGACCTGCCTGATTAACTTAAGTCACTGCTTATTAAGGTCCGTCCAAAATTACCGTGGCCCACCCAAAAACGGAAACCTGGAGCTGCGCCTGTTATAAACCTCTGCAAATTGTTGTTCTTTACTTTATCAAACTCAGAGTTTGTACAGCTAATGTCAAGATGTAAAATTATCAATTCAGTCGAGCTCTTCCCTCCCTCTCCTGTTTCTCCTTGAAACCCCGACAGCCGATGTCGGGTTTCGAGGAGAAACAGAAGAGGGAGGGGAAGAAGGAGAAGAGGAAAACAGAGTGAGTGCGAGAAACCAGACTGGTTTGGAGGTGAGCAAAACGGCTGGAAAAGTGTGGGTGTTGAACGATCTCAATGAGAAAAGTGTGGGTATTGAATCCCCCACATCCCCACGGGTGCAACGCCCATGATGCTGGCTGCTCATATTGATCTTTTCTACATGTGGGTTTTAATCTAAGACATTCTGCAGTGTGTTAGAGCCTGAATGGGTTTTATTCTCAGCTGAATTAATTCTCCTTTTGCATTGTCCTGTGGTACGGTTCTTGAGAGTGACTCAGGAGATGAGCAACTGGAAAAGCTTTCAGAATTCAATGTGCTGTTTTACTGAGGTAAGGGATAATGACTTTGGGTGCCACTGAATATTATAATAACTTAATAGGCAGGAACTGAACTCAACCGACCCTCAATTAGACAGCCAATGGCAAACTTTCTAAAATGCTGAATTAGTCACTTGACTTCTGAGTATTTTAATGTCTAGTGGGTAGAAAAAAAATACTCATACAGGCAAGGGATGCTAATAATTGTTAATCTTTAAATAGTTTTTTTGTTATGCGAAAAGTGACTTTAAG
Source organism: Nothobranchius furzeri (assembly GCF_043380555.1). Classification (NCBI taxonomy): domain Eukaryota; kingdom Metazoa; phylum Chordata; class Actinopteri; order Cyprinodontiformes; family Nothobranchiidae; genus Nothobranchius; species Nothobranchius furzeri. The sequence goes on from NC_091747.1 coordinate 49,255,284, forward strand.
GATTAGCTTGGACATTTTGTAATGTGTTTCAATGTAAAAGAAATACATACGGCCTTATTTGCAGAGTATCAGGGTGTGTGCATCGGCAAACAATACTGTCAAATTACAGCTTTCCGCTCTCGCTGCTGTTGCGGTTCTGATTTTGAAGTTTGCCGGCCCTTCAGGGGGCCCCAAGTGACTTCCTGCCCTGCCTGTCATCACATAGTACCTCTGCGTGGAGACGCATCTCTGTGTGGTTTGCTGGACAGCTCTGCTGTTGATGGCCTCAAATCTGCCAACTACAAAATCAAAGACCCTCCCACCTTGGTCAGCATCTACTTGAACTCATGCCATTCGGTAGGTGCTACAAAGCAAGGACATGGCTATGGGTTGGCCTAAATAATTTTTAAAATAAAAATTTGGGTGATTTGAGTGGAAAACCTATTTCTATGAACAGAGGCTGTTCATGAGGCATTTTAGAACACCGTTTATACACAAAAAATGTTTCACAACATCAAGTTAAATTTATTTTTAATTAAACTCAAAGTTGCTTTGCAGAAGCTAAAAGTGACTTGCATTATTTATTTTGTGATAAAATCTCAAGATAATTATCCCCAAAAATTAGACAACATTTCCAAAAGATTAAAAATATGTACTGCGTTTTTTTTAATCCCAGATCATATCAACATTAATTACAGCGTGTACAGCCAGCCCCAGCTTCCACATTGTCTACATGTTCATTAGCATGCATTTGACTAAGAGATCAGTTTCTTGATATATATTTTAAATAAAATACCAGATTACTATTGAAAGCTATCATTTGAACATCATAAATATAAACATAAAACCATAAAAAAACATGTTTGAGCAAATTATTTTTAAAATACTAAAACATTGTAAAAAATGAAATGATTGAGTAATAAATAAAAAAAAACTAAAGTATCTTGACTACAGAACAACATTTATAAGATGAATCAAAATTTGGTATTGCCCCCCCCCCACGCACACACGTTTTTAGATATTTTTGCTTTGCACTAAAGTTTGTCATTTTTGTGGGTTAAATGTAAAATTTTAGCTTCTATATGTTTTTTATTTTATTTCATTACGGATCCATGTTTGTTCTGTGCTTATGCTACTTCCATTGACCAGACGCAAAGGGCACGATAAGAGCCAGTTCTCTTCCTTTTTCCACCTGCCTCTCATTTTCATGGCCAAGTGTCCTCATGTCGGGGTCACACGGATGGGAGTGAGACATTGTGGGGTGCTGTTGCCATCCTGACAACACTTTGTGTCCCAGATTCTGTTACAAGGGCCCAAAACCCAACATGGAGAACCAGGCTTGTGATGCCTCTCCTTGTCTTTGATCATTTATAAAGCAGCACGACTGAGTGAAAACTCTTGTTGACAACTCCCAACACCAGTGGATTGTCTTCAGTGGGACGAGTTGCTCTTATTTTTTCTTTCAAGATTATGACCCAAAAAAAATCTAAACTGGACCAGTTTCCCTGTGAAGAAGTGTTGTCAAAGGCATCCTCACATTATTGCATCTTCTGAAAGCTTCTTTGCAGATGAAGCTGGTTTCTGATCACTGATTCACTGAAGGCACAATAAACCCGAGCATCTAATCTGCTGTTTACCCCCACATCTCTGCATCGCTGACCTGCTTTCAAGCCCCAGTGGCAAGCTTCATCTATCCCACTGATGAAAGAGATTGCTTGGGTCTTGCACCAATTAATTGGCATTATTATTAAAGGATGTTTGTTAATTATGACCCAGTTTACTCCAAGTGAATGGTGCAGGAACCCAAAACCCACATCATGAATCAGAAGCTCACACAGCCACCGCCTGCAGTTAGTTTTTGGAGTTAAGCTCATCTTTGGTTGCAGCTCATAGGCAAAAGTCCAGCCATGGTTCACTGGCACCACCTTGTGGTGGGAGCTCCACCTTCTGGTTGGAATAAATAGAAATACCACACTGATATTAGATATTACACTTTCATTTTCAAATTAAATAAACCAGCAGGTTGCATAAGAACAAATATTGATGTTTACTCTATGCTTTACTGAGATCTGACATCTTGCAGGAATTTTGTTTCTCTAAAGACAATAATTAAGACATTTCAAGTGTGCGCTTATAAATTTAATAGCATCTCCCCCCTTTTGCACTGGTTTCGAGTCCCATCTTGAGCCACGCATGGGGAAGGAAGTGGAGCAGATGAAAGCAGAGCTTCTCATCTCATTGATCAAATATTTCTTTTTCATTTGAAATTCTGCTTTGTTGTTAATGATGTTGACAAAAACTTCAGTCAACGTCTGATAACTGATGGCTGAGTGTTTGACAAATGCAAATGAGTGAATGTTAATTAGTTTTTTGATCCGAACCGTTTTAAGAAGCATATTTTCTCTCCTACGTCTTGCATCAGAGGGTTGGAGTTGGTGTTTGAATAAGGGTCATTCTCACAGTGACATCTTGTGGAGGACATCAGCAACATGGAGACACTGGTGCAGATGCTTCTAGTTCATGTTGGATTTGATTATATATATTTTTGGCATTAAAATGAGTAATACACTGTACATTAATTTTCATATTTTCTCATTTAGTATTGTAGAAAATGTTATGAAGTTTAAACATAAAAATGTGTCTGTTTTATTTCCAGAAAAGCCCTGCTTTTAGGTTAAAACACACCGAGTCTGGTTCTCAAAGTAGATGCCGATTTCTAAATCTCACACAGATTTTGGATAATAATAAAATACTTTTACTTTTCCCCCCATTTCTGATTACACTGAAAGTAATGATTCTGAAAAAGTATTTTTGCTCGCGTCAGTTAGCACTTAGTGATAGATTTTAATAGGGATGTTTGATGTTATTGCTCTCTACCTTTATTATAAAGAAAATATCAGAAAACATCGGTACCGTTTTTGGTCTTTTAACCCTCTCAGGCTCCAAATGAGTTTTGATAAAAGGACGAACATTTAAGTCCTTCTTAAATCTGCAACGCCTTCCTCCAGAGGGTTAATGACCCGATGTTTACATACCACGCACGTTATACATCAGACTCTTCAGCTGCTTCAGGGCTGCATGGTGGCGCAGTGGTTAGCACTGTTGCCTCGCAGCACGAAGGTTGCAGGTTTGAAACTCGGCTGCGGCCTTTCTGCGTGGAGTTGCGTGTTCTCCTCATGCATGCGTGGGTTTCCTCCGGGTACTCCGGTTTCCCCCACAGATCACAACATGCCCTATAGGTTATAAATTGTAAGTCGCTTTGGATAAAAGCATCTGCCAAAAAAAATAAAGTTCTACACAACCCTTTATATGCACTAAATGGTTATTTACATAGAACTGCAAGGTTATTCGCAGAAACAAGTGAACGATTAACATTTCATACAGGCATGATTGCTTATTGTATAGCTGCAACATTTTAAGTGTATAAAACTTTATTCACGTGAAATATGACATTTTTTAGACTACCTTTTTATTAAGCAATCTAGAACAGAATGAAACCCTTTCTCCTAAACAAGGCCATTAAAACGGCTAACAGGCCACATATTTTTTTATTCATTTTGCACAGTACCCTACTTCAAGTGCACTGAACTGTCAATTGAATGTTGAAGGAGGATTGATTTTTGTCTCTGCCTGCATGCCAACCATCCTGCCTGGTGCCATGATTTTAATTTCATACTTCCTGTTGTGGAGCGAGTTTGTTGTGACATAGCAAGATCCTCATATCTAGCTGTCAAAAACAACTGAAGGAAAAAAATATTATAAATAGCTTTTTTGAAGGAAAAAATATAAATGTTTTTGTCTCAGTAGAGTGACCATATTGGATCACTTATGCACACTCTAAATCAGCAAATTCCAACCTGGGGTCCGTGACCATCCCCCCAAGTGGGTCCCCACAAGTTTGTCTGTGCTAATGTAGGGAGGTTACCAAGATTACACTCACTGGCCACTTTATTGGGTACTCCTTGCTAGTACCGGGTTGGACCCCTTTTGCCTTCAGAACTGCTTTAACCCTTCGTGGCATATATTCAGCAAGGTACTGGAAACATTCCTAAGAGATTTTTGTCTATATTGACATGATAGCATCACGCAGTTGCTGCAGATTTGTCGACTGCACATCCATGATGCAAATCTCCCATTCCACCACATCCCAAAGGTGCTCTATTAGATTAAGATCTGGTGACTGTGGAGGCCATTTGAGTACAGTGAACTCCATCTGAAATGATTCAAGCTTTATGACATGGCACAATATCCTGCTGGATAAAGGGATGGACATGGTCAGTAACAATACTCGGGTAGGCTGTGATGTTGCAACAATGATCAAGCGGCCCAAAGTGTGGCAAGAAAATGTCCCCCACACCATTACACCACCACCAGCCTGAACCGTTGATACAAGGCAGGATGGATCCATGCTTTCGTGTTTTTGATGCCAAATTCTGACCCTACCATCCAAATGTCTCAGCAGAAATCGAGACTCGTCAAACCAGGCAACATTTTTCCAATCTTCTATTGTCCAAATTTGGTGAGCCTGTGTGAATTGTAGCCTTAGTTTCCTGTTCTTAGGTGACAGGAGTGTTACCCGGTGTGGTCTTCTGCTGCTGTAGCCCACCTGCCTCAAGGCTCGATGGGTTGTGCATTCAGAGATATTCTTCTGCATACCTTGGTCGTAACTAGTGGTTCTTTGAGTTACTGTTGTCTTTCTACCAGCTCGAACCATTCTGGCCATTCTCCTCTGGCATCAACAAGGCATTTTCACCCACAGAACTGCCGCTCACTGGATGTTTTCCCTTTTTCTCTGTAAACCCTAGAAATGGTTGTGCTGGACAATCCCAGAAGATCAGCAGTTTCTGAAATACTCAGTCCAGCCTGTCTGGCACCAACAACCATGCCACATTCAAAGTCACTTAAATCCCCTTTCTTCCCTGTTCTGAAGCTCGATTTGAACTGCAGCGGATTGTCTAGACCATGTCAACATTTTTACATGTATTGAGCAGCCACCATGTGATTGGCTGATTAGTAATTTGCGTTAACAAGCAGTTGGACAGGCATACCCAACAAAGTGGCCAGTGAGTGTATATTTACGTGTATAAAATCCCAATAACACACTCAATAGTCAAATTAAAACCGTATAAGTGTTATAACTCTGTATGTCTCTATAAAGTTTGTAATTAATCACTTATGTGTGTATGTGGGTAGGATTTGGGTTTTGTGAGTCCTCGGAATGTCTTGTACACAGGCAAGGATAAAATGAAAAATGGTTTGGAACCACTGCTCTAAATCATAATTTTCATCCTCAGTAAGATTAGTAAGTAAAACAGTAAGAAAACTAACTAGAAAGTTGGAAAAACTGGTAAATAATAAATTAAAAATAAAGAAAAACTGTTGAAACTTTTCAAGTATTCCACTGAGCGTCCTTTAAAGAGTTGAACTCGTTTGCACTCTTTCAGAATAAATGTGAATTTTAATGACCCTTGGGTAATTGTGTTGTTTTGTAAGAAGAAACCTACATTTTCTCTTGGTCAACAAGGTTGCAACAATTCATTTTACCGCAAAAGAGGTTTTAAATTTCTCAATCTGTCCTGTGTGTGTTAGTGTGTGTGCGTGTTCTTGTACATATTACATACTGAGGACCATTTTGACCATTTTCCCTGCAATGTGAGGACATCTTTCACAGTGAGGACATTTTTTGGTCCTCACTTTTTTATGTTGTGAATTAAGTTTTAGTTAAGGTTAAGGTTAGGGATAGATCAGCATTGGTTTGTGGTTAGGGTATGGGTTAGGCTTAGTGGAGTCACTAAAATGAATGAAAGTCAATGGAGGGTCCTCACTTTGATAGAAAGACAGATGTGTGTGTGTGGTGGGGGGTGTTACTCCAAACTTCTGAGACATTAAACCTCCTGGGAGTGAAGGTTCGGTCTTACAGTGATGCATGACTGGCTCCATTCCTCCTCCATTCTTCACTGACCAGATGCCTGTCCCACGCAGCAGAGGGAAGCTAGAGAGTCTCACAGCCATAACGTATGACTGTTAACAGAACTCTCCCTCATACATCACTTCAAACCACCAGGGAATCTATTCTCTTTATCGGCTTTGAGTCACAATGCCAGTTCAGGGAAAATAACTCTCAGGAAAAGACGTCATTCTCCAGTCTGTTAACACTCCCCCCTCTCTCTCACACACACACACACACACGCACGCACGCGCGCACACACACACGCACACACACACACGCGCACACACACACACACTCCTTTCCTCAATCCTCTCAATGTGCTTTACTTAGCCATCGCATTAAATCCTTCCTCGGTTACACAGCCCTGTTTAAATTCCAGCATATTTCATCAGATCAAAATAGTAATAATACCGTGCAGCGTGGAATTTGGCTTAATGTTCCATTTACAGACTGAAACACAATAGAAGTAAAACTACCTTAATGGCTGTTTTTTGAGGCGCTACCCTGCAATTTAAAAGGAAGGATCAGAGTTTATCTGCATAAATAGCAGCTTGTGAAATACCAGAATCATGCTGTCATTTAAGGGCTCCTATTATTTGTCTTCATGGAGCTAAGAAGGCCTCAAGTAAAATTATACTTCTATATTGTTTTTGAATTTTGGAAGGTTCTCCACCTCGGAGGAATTTTACAGCTTCATGCTGAAAGGGGCATCGAGGGTGGGTGACAAAATGTGTCAGATTCCAGACCCAATGAGGCTCAAAGGAAATGATGTCACCTTTGTCCAGACTAGTATGATTCATTAGTTTCAGGGTGAGCCTTTATGTTAGGAACACTTTCACTGTTGACGGTTCTGGCAGTGCCACTAAGAGAAGGAAAAAGACCTGGTCCATTACATTCGTCCTCCCTGCATAAACTGGATTTTTGTGTTTAAAACAACGAGCCAAAATGGTTTATCCAGGGTTCAGATTAGACTGACTTTGCCTTCATCTCATTATTTCAATTATGTGAAACCTTTCAAATTTAACAATATAAAAAGGAAGTGATTGTGTGAAATCTCAGAAGTGTTACGGGGCAACGAACCTGTCCAGGTTTGAAATCAGCAAACTTGGGAGGCTGTTTAACCTGCAAGTGGAAGTGAGGAGATTGTGTGTGAATGTGCATTTTCACCAACATGAATGAGGGCCAATCAGAGACATTATTCAAAATTACCTCTAATACACATGTGAAAACTTCTCGTACACACACATGTAAAAACAAGACTTTTTATAAACGCACTTAAAAAATTCTTTGGTTTTCACAGGCGTTTGCACATTTTTCTATGAAACGTTTGTACATATGTCTTTGAAAGGTTTGCACATGTGTGTGATAAGTTTGCATATGTGTATCATAGGTTGTCACATGTGTATGGGAGGGTAGGAGAGGTTTGCAGATGTGTGTATCAGATGTTTGCCCCTATTTCTATGAAACATTTGTACATCTGTCTTTGAAAGGTTTGCACATGTGTATGAGAGGTTTGCACATGTGTAAATGAGAGGTTTGCACATAAGTGTATGAGAGATATGAACATATTTTTACAAGTTTGTACATGTGTCTATAAAGGTTTTTACACGTGTGTTTGGTTTTACATGTGTGTATGAGAGGTTTGCACATATTTATATGTGTCATTTGTACATGTGTCTTTTAAAGGTTTTCACATGTGTATAAGAGGTTTGCACGTGTTTACGAAAGGATTTGACATGTGTGTGTATAAGAGGTTTGCACATGTGTATATGTGAGGTTTGCACGTGAGTGTATGAGAGGCTTGCACATATTTCTACGAAACATTTGTACATGAGTCTTTGAAAGGTTTGCACATGTGTATGATAGGTTTGCACGTGTCTATGAAGATTTGCAAATCTGTCTATGAAAGGTTTCCAATTAGATTTTCAGTACACACAATTCAGAAATCAGACATACATAGGCAAAGACTCATGACAAGAATTGGTGACTGTGGTCATTCGCTTCCCTAAGTCGCGCTATCTTAATAGAGATCAGAGGGGTTACATGAGGATTGGTTCAGGTGGAGGAAAAAAAAGGCATTTCAGAGTTACCCTCCACAGGGAGGGCAGCTTTACTCAATATTATGCATTAAATTGGTGTTTAGTTCCCTTTTTCCAATCTTATATTTATAGTTAAAATATTTAAAAATATTTTACCTACATTTCAGTAACATTTTAGGTTTGTATTATTAACACTCATCTTGGTCAAAATAACACATAAATATATCCAGTAAAATTTAATGCATTTCATTAACATGCATTTGGATTGGAAATGGTAATAACATTTAATTTCTGCTGCTAACAATGTAACGTGGCATGCCTATTACGTACGGGTTGGCAATAATCCAGTTCAAATTATAGTGAAAGATTTGTGAATTATATACTACAACGGCTTGCCAAACACCATGCACCAGCAGTAATAATGTGACTTATCTGCAGCGGTTCTAATCCATGGCACTGCAGGATGCAGAATAAACAGGATGGTGGGGACTTTTCATCCGCTTGTAGAGTTTAGTCTTTCTTAGTTTTACGATCATCATATATTTTTCTGTGTGCCACTTGATCTTGAGACTCCTACCCATTAGCTTTAGCATTAGCCAATCAGCGTGTAGCTGCACTTTTGATCCCAAACTTTGGACTGTTCTGCCTTTGCTGGTTCCTTTGTTTTCCTCCACTGCATCCAGATTTCCACACTGTACGCCAGTAAAAAGCATTTCTCTTATACGTAACTTACTTTTGTTCAATAAAGTTCTGGGGAAGATAGCAATTCAGAGATGTAGCTCCAGTGCTACGTTTAAAAATAGACAGACACGCACAGTTTTTTTTTCTTCGTCGCACTGTACAGCCCTGCTCTGATATGGAAGAGCCTGGGGGAAAATCAGGACTCAATAGCACCAACCATAGATATGTATCAACTAGCGAGAAAAGCAATTTTTGATCTTTTTCTGCAGCAGTTTTTGCGCTTTCAGGTGCACCGCTGCTGATACAGTGCCGGTGTAGTGGCGCAACGCTGCAACTGCAGTTAAAATAACATCCATAAAGCTGGGGGCAGAGTGAAATCAGGCTGGGGCGGCACAAAATTAGCTGGAGGCGGCCTCCACGCAAATTTGAATGCAGGAAAAACCCTGGATTAATTCACATGTGTTTATAAAATGTTTTCACATGTGTCTGAGAGGTTTTCACATTTGTGCATGCAAGGTTTTCAAACGTTAGTATGAGAGATAAATTAATGTTTTTTACATGCGGACAGATGTAAACTTTCATAAACACATGTAAACAAGTTCTGGTTTTATGTGTGTGAAAACATCTCATAGACATGTGAAAACTTCTCAACTACACATGTGAATTAACCTCTCTTTCAGACATGTGAAAACCTTCGATGCATTAATGTGAAAAAACCTCTCATAGACACAAAACAGAGGGGTTTTTAACATTTGCTTTCAAGAGGTCTTGTTTGTACATGTGTGTATGACAGATTCTTACATGTGAATAAGAATTCATTTAGAATAATGTCCATAAATATGCCCTAATCCCTGTTTAGCTTGAGATATTTCAGCCTGGGTGAATCAAACGAGCGCTTTGAGATAGAAGTGTTTGCCGTTTGTTCGGCAGATTTTTGCAGCCTTTTTTGCTTCTGGTTATGTCAACTAAAACTATTACCTCAAAGTTTACATCACTCCAACATAGTGTCAAGCCCATACATATTAGCCTTTTATCTAATGGGTGTCTTTCTTCTTCCTTATGTGCCCAAACACTCCAGAATGATTTACACACCAAAATAAGTTTCTGAGACATGTGGTAAAAATGATGTCACAGTAGTCTGGGAACAAATTTATCCTTTAATAAGTTCAAGGTTTGTTTATAAATGACAGATGTTCCAGATCATTTTCCTGCAGTCTGAGTTAAACACTTGCAGAAAAAGGGATCTCCCAGCTGAAAATAGTTATGGCAGAAGTAGTAAATGAAACAGGAAGACCTTGTTTGTTGTTTTTATAAAGTTTATTGTTTAAAAAATGTTTAAAGTAAACAATTGTCTCAGGAAACGAGACGTTACAGCAGCAGAAATGTCAGAACTGGGACGTTATCGGAGGAAGGCACATCTTGACCTCGGATCAGATTATTATCATACATGTAATCAGTTCTACTTGAAGATGTGACTAAATCGTTTTTTCCAATAAGAGAGCTTCCCAATAGAGCATGAGTACTTCCAGCTGCTCCATTCCAAACCTTGCAGCAGAATGATAATAATAAAAAAAGAGAGGCATTTAATCATGATGTCTGAGATGCACCAGTTTCAGGAACTAGCAGAATGCCACGTCAAATGGGAGCTTAACATGGCAAGATTTGTAGTCTTATTTCCTGATATTTGAACATCTCGCCTCAGACTGGATGACAAAAACACAACTCTACTTTTCACTTTGTTTACTTGACACGGATGTTTTATCTCCACAAATGGCACACGTTTGGTGGAGTTCTGCTGTGACGTGGAGTTGCTAATGCAAACAGTTAGCTTCTATGCTAATGCAAACGGTTAGCTTCTATCAGTCGAGACGTTCTCTGCTGTTTCCTGGACGCTAAAACAACAACAGCCTTCCCCAACATGAGTAAAGATGGGTGAATCCATGAACATTTAGTGACAGGATTTTCAAATTCTAGAGTTTCGCCGTCTTATTTGACTGCGAAACGGGCCAGAAGAGTGACAGATTACTATCAAAAATAATATTCTAAAAATGGTTTTTCACTGTTCCACACCTATTTTTACAATTAATGCATAATAAATATATAGCAAATGCTTACTTTACTCTCCAGTAAATGCCTTTTCGGAGTTTTATTTGTTCATGAACTTTGCTAGTGGTATCCTGAATTATATTGAGATTATAAAAGAAATCAAGACACTTCATTTTATTTAGAAAATCCATATTTGCTCTCTTTGTACGTTTCATTGTTGCACGTAACAGTCTGCCGGACTGAAACTGAGCTGCTGTGTGCTTCTGAATCACACCAGCTGCTTCTGCCTGCAGCCACATCATCGGTGACTCAGTTGGACTGGCAGTCACACGGAGCCATGCTACTTCTGCCTCACCCACCTTTGACAGATGATGTGAAGCATGTAGATTATGATTCTGTTTTTTGCAGAACTCTGGAACAAACTCATCCGAGTTTCCTCTAGAATCTTGTTCCATGCATGGGTAGACATCTATCCTTTTTTTTGCCAGTCAAGTCATGTCTTATCTGGCCTCTCTCTGTATTTATGAGTGTAACCAATGATGTGATTTCAAAATGTTCCATGTGACGGTGTTCTTTGCCAACTGCAGCTAATCCTCTTAAATGATACAATTTCTAGATATTTTCATGATTTCACACAGCGATGAGGCTTTACCACGTCTGTAGTATCTCAGCAGACCCACATCTCTAATTTGTAATCAAGTATTAGTGAAAAAGTTAAAAAAAGAAAAAGTTCATGCTTGACCATGAAACAGTAGCCTTGTTGAAGAATGATGAGAAAATAATAATGGCCTCACTATCAGGCAAATTCCTGAGTCTCTCTTTGACAAGCCTCAGTGGGTACGAGCCTTAAGGGCAATGTGCCAGTACCTTCCACAGCTCATTAAAATATGATAGAAAAGCTTGGGTGGGAGACCCATAATGGAAAGCATTGTACAAGTGAATGCACTTATGTTATAGTTAAAGCAGACAGATCATGTACATGATGTCTTCAAAAACAAGCTCAAATGATCCCGTAGAATCAGTTAGAAGCTTTGCATTCCTGCAAGCCTGTGATGTGTGAGAAAATCGTAGGATTTCTTGCTCTTTCTCAGCTTCCTGTGGTTTCTGACCTCTCCGCTTGTGTGAATTGGAGGAGTTGGTTGGGCTAAGCCCTCCGTGTCCTTCATAACGACCACAACTTGTCCGGGATTTCTGCTCTGCACTAATTTCATCAAACCTTCACCTTCAAAGACTAAATTTACTCAGCTGCCTCACAGAAGACCCACCACTAAGATTGGGTTTTCTCTATCATTTTCACAGCAAACTGTAATATTACTCAGAGCAGCACCTGACCAGATTTTACAGTGAATGCACATTATTTTAGGACTGTATTATTATGGAAGCTGTTCTCTATGGAGCCCTGTTTTGTGTTGTTAAACAGCTACAATTCATTGAATGATGTAACATACTGATGCACCTGGGCTAGAATTTAACTCTGAATTTTAATTAGTTTGTGTGCTCCACATGAATGATGGTAGTTGAAAGGACATGCGTGCTTGCCTGTTCTTTTTCATTGGTACCTGATGCCCAATGGGAAGAAAAATCACAATTTATTGACTTCTGTTCAAAAGAAAAATGATATGTGGCTTCTTTGTAACTGAGACATGATGACGTTTGGGTTTTTTTTTTTTTTTTTTTGGTGCATTTTGGCTGGTAAATCAGTGGAAATCCTCAGAAGGACGCAAAGTGGTAAACATGGTTTAACAAACATTCTGGCTCAGTCCTTGAGAGCTCCTAAAGATAAAATCCAACCTTAAACTGTTCTTCAAAAAGACTGGACGGGGATCCTTTACAGTACCACTCACAGACAAAAATCCATGTTTAGGTCCTAGGCATTATTAAAAAAATACTTCTTCACATCTGTGGTGATTAAACTACCTGCTAGCTACACGGAGAGACTGGGCGTTGGTGTTTACAGTCCAGGGGCGGAAGGATCCGGATTAATGTCTGCCTGGATGGGATAGAGCTGAGCTACATGATGGAGCAACTACCCCCTCCTTTGCAGCTGAGACAGGAAAATGCATGTGTGAGAAGCCTAAAACTGCTATTGGGGCGTTTTTCATGAGGAATTAACATTTTAACATTGTTGAGCCTTCAAAAACTGGATTTTGCATAATATAGTCCCTTTACATATACTTCATAACTTTAGGGTTTAATTAACAAGTAAGTTGCACCAAAAGACATTGTTAGTATTATAAGACAGAATCAACAGAATTAGAAGAAGACGAAACAATCTTTTATGTAGCACATCTCAAGATAAAAATCACGACGTGCTTCACAAAAACAAAAATTATGAAATAATAAAAAAATCTATTTTTTTAAATACAAAAATGTGAAAAGTAAAGTTTGTTAAAAAAAAATTGAAAGTGTGGAACACTGAAAATCCATTTTTAATGATTATTCCTGATTATAATCAGTCACTCAGAGTTTTTCATGCAGGCTGAACATTCAAATTGTCTCCTACACCTATCTCCTGCATTAGCTTCTGATAGAAAATAGAGGATTTGAAAAGCCTGACTGATCTGTGTCACACTGTCACTTAATATTCATGGACTCACCCATCTTGACTCAGGACAGGGAAGGCTGTTGTTGTTTTAGTATCCAGGAAACAGCACAGAACATCTTGGCTAGTAGAAGCTAACTGTTAGCATTAGCAATTCCACCACATGGCAGAAGATCCTCCAGGATTGTGTTACTTGTGGAAATAAAACATCAACATTGCAGAGTAACAAGAATCAGTGGTAGAGTTGGGTTGCTGTTAGCCAATCTGAGAAGAGATGTCCAAATATGAGTAAATAATCCTGTTGTGTTCTTCCACTCTCTCTTCCAGCTGACTTCTCCGTGCTGAGCCAGGTGCTTCTGGGTATTTTTTATTTATTTATTTTTTTACCATCGATTACGACTTTCAAGGCATTCATTCCTGCTAGTGACCACTGCAAACATATTGAATGAACAAGTGTTCAACAGTTTTAAGAGCCATTGGAATGTAACATGGAAGTGAAACTCTTTCCATGCCATTCAATAACGAAGTACACAACTGCAAAAGCAAACGTATAAAAAAAAGAGCTGAACAAAAAGAGGGCTTAGGCAAGGTACCACAACTCAGGCCTACAAGCCACATAGTCCAATGTGGAAGCTTTCTCTACATGCAACAGAGGTATTCAAGGAAAGAAAGGAAAAGTCCCTCAATTGTGGTTGGTCTTTTAAGTTGAAGCCAAAGAACCAATTATAAGAATTAGAGTGGATCACTACTGGTTGTGTCTCGGTGTGCTGTGACCACCAGATTGCCAGTCTGGTACCGAGCCACTTTTTTCTCCTCAGAAGGCAATGGGTTCATACGAATGATTCAAAACAAACACACCCGCCTTCATCCTTAGTATTTGATAGAGCTTGAGGACGACGTGCTAACTACAAATCTAACCCAAACTACATAGCTGAAAACATACAATTAAATCAAGCTGATGGACAGGCTGGATCTCGTTGACAAAGCTCAGAAGCAAGGATGGGAATGTTATCATGAAGTAGAAAACTACTACAGCCAGCTCCTTTTTCTCTTTTATGAATGAATTAATTCACTCATCCTGTTGTACTTACACGTCATTGAGTTTACAAGCCACACATTGTTTATCTGGATGAGCCTGTTTTATATTTTGCAACACTTTCAGATTATTGAGATGATTTACTAGCAGCCTTTCACCACAGAAACCACAGGTTCAGAGAGATTACTTAGTGTGTTTTGTGTCTTAGAATTCCCTATTCTCTTTGATGTTTAGGAAAAAAGTTGAATGATTTTTTTCCCCTTTGGATTCTCTTTCAGGTAAAACTTTTGTAACATGGTTGGTAGACTTCCCTGTTATGGTCTTCACAGTACATAGTCAGCAGGAAAAAAATTATTATAATGACTATATTTTGCTTTGTCCAAATGACCATATTTCTTCAGACCCAAATGCTCATTACAATTTTTTTTTATTTTATAAAGGAAAATTTGGTTTCAATTAAAATAACATCACTATCCAGAAAATATTTCCAATACTATCTCTGAAGCACAGTGGTGTCATTGTCTTGGTTTGGGCCTGGTCTTATCTGATACATGACTATATTTCACAATGTCAACTCACCAGTTTATTATAGTATTTTTTACTCCAGAGCTATATGCAAATTTGGAATATTTTTAATTGTATCCATCCATCCATCCATCCATTCATTTTCTTCTGCTTATCCAGGGTCGGGTCGTGTGGGCAGCAGCCAAAGTCGAGAGGCCCAGACTTCCCTCTCCCCAGCCACTTGGACCAGCTCTTCCAGGGAAATCCTAAGGCGTTCCCTGACCAGCATAGAGACATAGTCCCTTCAAGGTGTCCTGGGTCTTCCTTTAGGTCTTCTCCCAGTTGGACGTGCCAGGAAAACCTCACCAGGGAGGCCTCCAGGAGGCATCCTAACCAGACGCCCCAGCCACCTCAACTGGCTCCTCTCAATGTGGAGGAGCAGCAGATCTACTCCAAGCCCGACTTGGATGATAGAGCTTTTCACCTCATCTCTAAGGTCGAGTCCAACCACCCTGTGGAGAAAACTCATTTTGGCCGCTTGTATCTGCGTTCTCGTTCTTGCAGTCACTACCCAAAGCTCATGACCATAGGTGAGGGTGGGACAGTAGTTGGAACGCCTTCCAACTCAGCTCTCTTTTCACCACGACAGACAGGTACATCACTGCAGACGCAGCATCAATCCACCTGTCAATCTCATGCTCCATCTTTCCCTCACTTGTGAACAAGACCCAAAGATACTTAAGCTCCTTCACTTGGGGCAGGACCTCATCCCTAACCTGGAGAAGGCATTCTACCCTTTTCTGACTCAAGACCATGGTCTCAGATTTAGAGGAGCTGATTCTCATCCTAGCTGCTTCACACTCAGCTGCGAACCACTACAGTGAAAACTGGAGATCACGGCCTGATGAACAGGACCACATCATCTGCAAAAAGCAGAGACCCGATCCCCAGGTCACCATTCATAGGTATTAAAAATTCATGATGATTTCAAAATCCCTCTGCCTCAGTTCTAAATACACTGAATTACAGTCATAAATACTAAGGTTTTGTTGGTAATCGTTCAGGATAGGTAGAGCATTCTCAGAGTAAGATAATAACAATTCTACAAGTGGTTTTCTCATTTGCATGATGCTTTCATTTTTCCTAACTATAGACTTATATCCACTGTAGGAGTTCTGGGACATTTCTGGGAGTAGAAAAATTGACTGGGAGATACGACGGCTCAGTCCTCTAAGCCGTTGCGTCTCTATACCATTTCAGGACTTTGGTATGGCGTCCACATATTGCAACTACTTTGGCAGTGAGTGATGTCACTGATCAGCACCAAAAAGAGTCCACAGACATTAATACCATTCAAATGTTTTTGGTGCTCTGTGAGACCATGAAGTACCATGAATTACTGTGTGTGTGTGTGTGTGTGTGTGTGTGTGTGTGTGTGTGTGTGTGTGTGTGTGTGTGTGTGTGTGTGTGTGTGTGTGTGTGTGTGTGTGTGTGTGGGTGGGTGGGGGTGGGGGGGTGGTGGTTCCTCCCCCACATTTTTCGGCACTGGGAGTTTATAAACTTGTCATTTTCTTGCTTCTGCTGTTGATTCCTGTAAAATTGTCGTTAGTGAAAACTACTCTATATTTATTCACATAATTGATTCTTCTTTGAAACAAAAATAAAACTATAAGACACTGATGACTTTTTGCTTCAGTCCTCTGACTATACAGATCCATTAGAGACACGCCATGTGTGGGTGGCCATCCTCAGCATCGAGCCAAAAATCACAAACAAACTATGGACAGAAAGGAAATTGACTGCATGTGAGCATAACAGAAAGACGGCTGCAGCTAAACAAGCATAGCAGCCAGTGGCCTTTTCTGGAAACCAGGCAGTTTCACTGCAGCTCCATGTTAGACATTGGAATCATTATATATATATAGGGAATTATAAAAGAAACCACATACAAGTTAGGTGAATTGAGAGAAGCAGGTCAATCATTATATATTTGATATATATATATATATATATATATATATATATATATATATATATATATATATATATATATATACCTAAATTGTATGTGGTTTCTTTTATAATTTCTTTTTGAACATCTGAAAATGAGTCCTTTTTTAACCCACATTTGCTCACATGTGGATAGTGCTTAAACATGGTTATATGACCTTACTTGGATGTATATATTCTGGAAGTTGTGCAAATGCAGAGAGTAGATATTCTGCTGGTGTGGGGCTGGGTTGGTGCCCTCGGACTCCGTGGAGCTCTGTGATGCTGCTGCTTTGGGCCCTGGCGAGGTCGGCTGGGGGTCTCCATGCCCTGGGTGGCATTTTGATAACAGAGGTGCCTATTGGGCCAGTGGGGGAGCTGGCTCCCTGGAGGGCTTAGGCCAACCAGCCATTCCTCCCCATCCCCATACATTTTTCTCCTCTTGCTCCCTCACATCATCTTGCAAACATAGGACCTTGGGGGGTGGACGTCAGGGAGTCCAGGTATGGATCCCATTTCTGCATTCCTGTGGCAGCCTGCCCCCCCAATTTTATTTGCACATTAACACTCCCACCACTGACATAATAAGATGATGACATCGTCCTGAATTATCAATAGTTTTTTTAACTATGACCTTCATGAACAATCACAACATTTTTTGTACTTTTTCAAAAGTTGCTCTGATTTTTCACAGTTGGTGCCTGTCAACTTTTGCTTCTTATGATTATTCATGTAAAAATATGATAATCCCATAAAAGTGGCTAACTGCTTTAATCTGTGAATGTAACTAACCATGCAATTCTATTTAAAAGACATTGTAATGTAAAAAAATATATATGCAGAAATATATCCAACCACATTTGCATGAACTGCTAGGAAATTGATTAGACTGGATTAACTTGCGTCAGCTGTTAGCTTATCAATCTGTTTGACACAATTCCTCCTAGTCAAAACTGAAATCAAATTGCAAACTGCACCAGGTCATCCATCCATTTTCCTCTGCTTATCTGGGGTTGGGTCTTGAAGGCAGCAGCCTTAGCAGAGAGGCCCAGACTTCACCCCAACCACTTGGGTCAGCTCCTCATGATTCACTAACCCCAATCCTACTCGCTCATAATATTCCATTAAGATCTGAGCTCAGATGGGTGCTAAACTGGGTTTCTTGGTTGTTGGAATGACAGCATATTGTTGTTACTTCAGTGCACTTTGGTTGACCTAAGACACTTAGCGTCCACGTACACCAGGGGCAGACACACCCTGACACAAGAAGGCCGTACACTACCATTCTTTCATCTGCAGCTCAACTTACAAAGAGCTGATTGAAGGAGCGCAAAACCAGACCAAACGCTCAAAAATATCATTCAGAAGGCTCAAAATAGCTCATAAAAGGCACGTTTTGATTTTTCTTTGCCTACTATAAACAGCACTCCTGTGGCTTTTGACAACTCCCCATCTTCTGCCTGTCTTCTGTTCTACTTTTGTCTTCTCTATAAATCAATATCTGTCTGGGAGTATGGGGCTGCTGATTGTTTTTACAGGGCATGGCTGTGTAATTTAGATAAATGGTACGTGCAACCAGTTTACTTTGAGATGGTAAACAGTCTGGCTGGTAAAAGGGAGTGTGCTGATGGTCTCAAAGCATACAATCAGCTATAATTGGTGTTTTGGACTAGGAATATATCTGATTATTCACCTGGAAGATGGACGTGATGACAGGTTTGTAATAATTGCGCTATATTTGTTGAATCATGATGATCACATTTAACATTATTTGTCCAACCTGGCATGTTTGATTCCATCTGTCACATCATTATCACAAAACCCAATGTCAGGGAGTCGCACGTTTATATATTGAGGAGTTTTCACTTGATCCAATGTAGATTCTCAGGATATACTTATTTCTGGAAGCAAGTAACATTTGTGTGTTAAAGCTGCAGCAGCATCAGCACCAAATTTTGCCTGAATTTTTGTGTCGATGACGTGGAAAAAAACCTAACCACTGATGTGCCATCCAAAAAGGTTTTGGCCTCATTGCATTGGCGACCCCTCTAGCCTGGCATCCCTATGCGTGGCATACACTGCATACCCACTTTTTGCACCACTGAAAAGAAACATTTGACTATAGATAAGTTTACACAACTCAAATGAACAGCTGTACCACATCTTCCTTCACTTCCTCTTCACTCACCCTGGTACTTTTCCACTAACTCCAAATTGCACTGTGCCTGAACTCAGATACCCACCCCGTCTCCTCTGCCTGTTAGTGCAAACAGAATTAGAGAAATGTACAGTGAGTTAGTCATGTGGTGCCTTGTATACGTATACGTCACACATTCACATGTATTTGGCCTACATCAAATGATGGGCAATGGGGTTGAAGACTTTTGCCACATTTCTCACCCTTGGTAAATTCCTTATTATGATTACAGATTTTAACCAGAGTTAAGTAAAATGTAATATTTTCAGTCCGAGTTTTTTTTAAGGAAAATTTTATGAAAATAGAAATGTTGTGGAAGGAATGAAAAATGTCTGTGTTTCTTGTTTTGAAGGTGTGAGACACTAATTTGATCAATACATTTGCAGTGGCCTCTCGTAGGAATTAATGCCTTTTATGTCGTACTCGGGGAGGGGGCGACACCAGTGCACCATTTCCAGTAAATAGCAGTGACCCACATCACAGCTGAGCTTCAGATGGCAGGTTGTGGTGTTTTATTTCCTGATGTTTGGACATCTCGCCTCTGATTGGATAACAGCAATGCGACTCTACCACTGACTTGCAACAAGGATGTTTTATCTCCACAAATAACACAAGCCTGGAGGAGCTTCTGCTGTGTGGAGAAGTTGCTAATGCTAACATGCTGAACTTTTTCACAATATTCTAATAATTTAAGAAACTGAATTTGGGATTTTCATTAGTTAACAGTTACAGTTCAAATTAAAGAAATAAACATTTGAAGTATATTAATCTGTGTGTAATGAATTAATCTAATTGGAATATGGATTTACTGAAATAAACCAACTTTCTCATGATATTCTAATATTATGACCAGCACCTGTATTTCCTGGTTCTGTCATTCATGCCTGCTCACCTGTAATTATCTCACCTGGTCCACATTCAAGAAGCAACAGGTAAACAACTGACTTAGAAAGTAAATCATGACTTGTTGTAAAAATTGGCTTTGAACTCTTTATTTTTTTAACTTAATTTATCTGCAATACTGACTCTTTAGGATTAAGCACCAGCTGTGAAACCACACACACCAACTGGCTTCAGGCTTGAAATATAACATGATTATAAAAACTTCTTTTAAATCCTTTGTTTAGTGAGGGTCAGATTGTACGCTGTGGTAATGGTGAATAGCCTGTATTTGATATAGCACCTTCGATAGTCCTGGAACCCCCCAAGGCGCTTTACAACACAATCAGTCATTCATCCATTCACACACACATTCACACACTGGTGGGGATGAGCTACGATGTAGCCACAGCTGCCCTGGGGCGCGCTGACAGAGGCGAGGCTGCCGAGCACTGGCGCCACCGGTCCCTCCGACCACCACCAGCTGGCAACGTGGGTTAAGTGTCTTGCCCAAGGACACAACGACAGTGACAGACTGAGTGGGGCTCGAACCTGCAACCTTCCGATTACGGGGCGAGCACTTAACTCCTGTGCCACCGTCGCCCAAATGCCTAAATCACCATTTCCCAAAGGACATCCTGCATGTTCATGTATTTAAGAATGAGATCATATTTCCTTATGCTGCTCCCGATGCACGGAGACATAAAACAGTCCATATTTGAGTTTTAAATACCACACATGTGCCTCATCCCCCTGTCTGTTGAAATAAGTCAACCTTCTGATAAAGTCATCATTCCTGTGGTAGTCTTCTACTTTGGTCTGTATGTGGGTTTTTCTGCAGGCTTGCTTGTATTCAATGTCACCTTTCACAGGATATGGACTCAGGGCAGTTCAGAGGAAATGATGGTGACAAAGGGTTCTTTCAGCAGCAGCAAGCCTCCCAGTCTGACCTAAATCTCTTCCTTCTTTCCCCCCATTTGCTGCTCAGACTTTCAGCCTTCATCTTGGCTATTCAAGGAGCAGAAGCGTGTGGTCAGGGAGTGAACACCGCAGAGTGAAAACTTGCATATTAGAGGGGAAGGAGATGCTAACATGGGCAAAGGTGCTAAAAATTTGCAAGACCAGATAAGAAATTGATACCTTAAAGCACTGGTGTTACTTTTTGAAGGATGACACTATTTAGGCATCACCTTTCATACATACCACCTCTGCTCTGCCTTTAGTCTTACAACCCCCATCTGTAGAGCTTTCATCAGGTTACTGGAACATGTTTACACATTCCCCCTAAGGTACACTGAACTACATCTGCACTCATGTAGATCATCACACCACACCCGGAACCCCTCCTGCAGCAGAACTCGAACAGGCCTGATTGATTCTACAGGTGATGAGTTCAAACTTGGAAGTGAACTGAAACAACGATAAGACATCTGTCTGCAGATGTGATGAAATCCAGACATTCCTAAAATCCACTTGAACAAATGTGTTACAAGTATCAAAAATTAACTACAAAACAAAACATTTTTTTTCAACCATGATTTTTATTAAATCTCAGCAATAAGTTAAACAAGTTAAAACATTTTTTTTAGGTTTTTCAAAATCTAGTCACTCACATCCACCAGGAGAAGGAAATGAAACAGTATTCAGTAAGGCAAATTTCCTTTAGTAGCTAAAACAAAAGGAAACTTTTCAAGTAAGGCAAAACTTGACTAACAGAAATTCTATTGCTTTCCTCTGTTTTATGTGTACAAATTTACAAAAATATATCTCGTTTTTACAGGGCCAGAATCTAAGTGAATACAAATCTCTAATTGGTTGGTTCAGTGTAGAAATCCACATGAACACACACACACTCCAGCAAATAAATACATATATTTTGGAAATAAAGACACACAATGTTGATTAGCACCAGTAGTAATATTTTGAACAATTAAATTTCTGGAAGAATCTGTGTGTGTGTGACTGACTCGGAGTAAAGGATCCCGGATGAGCCCCCAAAGCTGGAGCAGTCCCTGAACACAAAAACTACAACAAAATGGAAAAGTTCATTATCAAGTCAGAGCTTGTGTACACACAGCTGAGGGAGGGAAGAATCAAACACACAAATGCTGCCAGGCACACAACATGCACAAACTGCATTTAGTGACATTTTACCTGAAATGCACAATAAAAAAACATTTGCACTTGATACAGCTATTCGTTTGTAGATCTACCAGCAAGTATACATTAAGAATGGTCACTGATTCAGAGACGTAAGTCTTGGGGGGACTGTGCATTCTCCAAGTTTTAACTGAGACTCTGGAACAGACTTCCACCAGACATTAGACAATCGACTTCACTGCAGTTTCCAATCTGTTTTGCATTTAAGCTCCCAGAGTTTTCACCTTTAAGGAATGATGTATGCTTTTTATAATTATGTAAAAGAGCTTGTCTTATCATGTACTATATGTAGACAATAAGTCTTTTCTTTTTTTGTGCTAAGACCACCCCCCCGTCCCATAGAGCTCCATGCAATATGACCTGAAGCGCCAGTCAACACTTACCAATAGCGTTAGACTACTGCTTACATGCAAATGTTAAACACAGAGCATTCTTGAGGACGTACCTCAGCTGATGCAGAGTTGGCGACCTTTCTCATGGGCAAGTAAGTCTTTAAAATATAAATATACAAAAACACAACATAACATGAGCATAATAATTGTAAAAAAAAATGTGTTTTAGCTGTGTTTTGTCGGCTAGGGGAGTGAGTTCATGAACAAGAGGTATTGCTTTTGGCTGTAAAAAATGGAAGTGAAAACCATGGCTTAGTGTGATACATTTGTCAGCAACTACATGGTGCCACTGGATAAAAAAATGATCCAGATATCGCCTGTTTCTCTGCTTCTTTGCTTTTATGTTTTGTTTTTATTTTTGGCATTAATCTTGTTTTTAGTTGGGTTAGGGTTATGGGAAATCTCATCCAGTTTTACTTCTTTTATATTTTAATCTGTTTTTTTTAGTGTGCAGCACTTTGGGCCACTTTGACTGGTGTTATAAAGATGCTCCATAAATAAATAAATGAAATTACAACCTACCTAATCCTGGAAAGCTGCTTGTTTATGAAATGAATACCTTAAATTCTAAAAGGGGCACCAATTTGCCCCCTGCTAACTGCTTTGTTTGCTTTTCACAAATCTGTGTTTCTCATTTGTAAGCGTTGATTGCTTCTGTCACGTCCCTCTCTCCCCTTCTTCACTCTGTTTGACAGAGATTCATCTTTTGCAAATATTCATTCTTTCAAAGCAATCACTTTGAAAAATAAATCAGGGAATCATTCTGTGATTAAAATTAAAATGAAACACTAAGGAAAAAAGTAAAGACATAAAATAATTTACAGATAACTATAAAGCGAAAGCTCAAGGGTCAATGAAGGACACTGCGATGTAGCGGGTGCCATTAGTCGTGGGTAAGCCTTCGTGGAGGTGAGTCAGGCGTCCTGGGTGCATGAAGCTCCAGCCTTTTCTCGGTGATTCTATGGAGCAGTTATATCGGTGGAAACGGCAACCTCCGCCCTACAAAAAGACAAAAAAATCAATAAAAAAAAACCAAAGTTGTGCTCCTGCTTATTCTAAAGCAAGAAAATATGAAGTGATGTTTGTTTAGCAAATCTCACCAGAAAATCAGCATTTTTGTTATTGAGTGCGATGTTAATGGTGAAGGTGGAGGAGTCATGATGGGGCCTCAGGTAGGCTTGTCTACCAGGTGTGTATTTTACAACAAAGTTCATTACCGCATAAGCCTGCCATAAAAATACAGAAATGCTTCATGTTATTAACCAGCATGTGTCAGAACATAATCTGTGTCATTAAAGAATGGCACATAAAAAAAGAAAGCTCTAAAATACACTGCAAATGGTTCAGGTTTTCCCCAGAAGGTCGGACTAACCTTTGTGTAATAGCCTGAGAAAACCTTTAAAGTGACAGGGGATATGAACTCTCGGATGAAGTGTAACCACTCTTTATCAAATCCAATTTGCTTCATGTGAATGTCATCTGTCGGCACCGTCTCGTATCCCCCAGCGATCCGGGTGTCCTGAGAAATGGAGACGAAACAAAGCTGTGTGAATAATGAAGGAACAAATAAGCCACTGTTTACTGTGTGTGTTACCAAAGCATTACAAGTGAGGGTGATGATGATGTGTCTGTGTCCTATTAAAACCACAAGCTGGCCTGTTGTCCGTTTGTGTGAGGCTTAATGACCCATCCAGCCCCATCTTTTCCCTAACATTTAGTCAAAGTTTCTGCACATATTTAGTCTTGCAGGAAAACTCTCAGTCTAGTTTGACTCTACAAAAACCAGACCACACAAACTGGATGCCACAAAAATAAAAAAATAGCATCATAATTGCTCTTCTGGAAATAAATCCGTTATGGAAATGCAGTCAGTGTGCTCATCTAACTTCTAAAATGAGCTAAAACTGAACATTCAATTTACTCGACATGATGAACACTTGCCCACACAAATGTGAGTTCATTAAAAAGACAGAGTTTTTGTTCATTTAGTCCGAAGAGTCAAAAATTCCTATCAACTTCCCAGAGAGATTTATTCTTTCTTAACCTTTATTGTTTTTGATTTGTGATGTTTTATAATTCAGAAGTTTAACTTCATTTTATTTAAATAAAGATGTTAAAGGTTGTAAAACTGTCTAAAATGTAGTCACTAATGCACTGAACGTCTTTGTCTATTTGTTGTTTATTATACAGTAAAACTCACATTGACTTGCACGCAGTGGGCGGGGCTTAAAAGTTATGGCGTTGTCTGCCACTAGATAGAGCTTCAGTGCTTTTTGGTTTCAGTTTCAATGTAACATTCATGTGTCAATGGCTCCTCAAGTGACTGGTTTCAGTAAAGGCTTCAAGTCCATCTCCCTTTAGATGAATGTGACCTTTTCTTGACAAAAAGAAAATGTAAAGAAAAATAAAAGATAATTTTGTCCAGGGCGAAAAAATAAAAAATAAGGCTGTCATTGTGTGCAGCCCCACATCAGTGCTTCCAAAACCACAACATGGCAGCACTGGTAACATTTTGGCTAAGCTTCACTTTATTTTGCTCCATCTTGATATTTGTTGATGAGTAAATTTGATTCATTGATTCCTGTTTCTTTGTGGGCTTACACTGTCTATTTCGTTAAATCTGCTGTGGTCTCGTGTATGAATGAATACCTTCTGAGTTGTTTTCTTTGAGGAAAAAAATCTCCAGTGCTTATGTTTCAGGAAATAGAAGTTAGTTAAAGGAGTGAGGAGCGACAACTGGCATATGGAGTCTTACTCATTAATATTCATGATGCAGACATCTTGCCTTTGATCGGTTAAAGCTGTTATAGAGAATCTACAGAACAAGCTAGGTTTTGAACGCAACACATTCATGGAACACTCACCCGTCCCCTCGGGTATATTTTCTGAGCTGCTTCTGCCGGAACTGGAAACCCATGATGCCGGGGAAAACAAGAAAGCGCTAAACACCAGACACCATTTTCGAGGTCCAAACGTCTTTCATTATCCGTAACTTCAAATGGTGTTTTTCTTTTGGGGACCCTGGTAGTTTGTCCTAAAGTTAAAGTGGTAGAAGCTGGCTGTTTCTCCTTCTCAGATAATATTGAGCGAAGAAGTTCTAACAAAAGTGATGTTCTGTTGCAAAAAGTGGATTTACGTGATGAATAGAGGACGAGGGAAGTGCGGTGGTTCAGCAAGACCGACAGCTTAAAATATTTTATTGGCGTAGATTTTCAGACAAATGCAAAAGAACCACTTTATTGAGTTATTCATTTTTTTTATCTCCACAATATATTCATAGCTAAAAGCTAGCTGCCTTAAGAGGCATGAAAAAATGTTTTAAGCTAATTTGTTTTCCAAATTAGCCACAGCAGCTTTAACATCAAGACAACTCTTCCACTGTCTCCATTCACTCTTCTTTTTTGGGTAAAAAAAAAATGCAACGCTGATGTGTTATCTCCACAAATAACACAAGCCTGAACATGTTCTGCCATGTGGTGGAGTTGCTATCGCTAATGGTTAGCTTTGACTAGCTAAGACACACTCTGCTCTCTCCTGGTGACTAAATCAACAACAGCCTTTCCCGATTGCAAGCTTTTTTATTCCAGCAATGGGGGTTAAAGACTATTTTCACAGTCAGCGTGTGTGAAACTTGGCGTGATCAATCGCATTTGAAAAAGAAACAAGTATTACACGTTTCTCAGTGAACCACCTGTAACACCTTTTTGTGAAAAAACCTAACTGAAGAATCAATCACAGAAATTTTTTTTTAAATCATATCTTTGTTCAGTCTAAATGTACTGACCTCGTGTTTGCCTCCCGACCATGAACCATAATGCTCCATCTCCTCAACTATTTCATCACAGGCCTTCTCTGAGAATACCGGGAACCAGAACACATCTGGACAGGGCTGCAACACACACACACACACACACACACACACACACACACACACACACACACACACACACACACACACACGTAAAGTATCCACTGAGAACAGGCCCGATCACTCTCACCTGGAGTTGTAGTTACTGTAATGTTACACCCAGACATGTTAAAACCAGATGTTTCAGACTTCCAAATGACATTACGTCACTCTTTTTCCCTTTTTTCTTCTAGACTGACTTTGCATCCTGCAGATAAAAATATCAGTGCAAACCTCTTCCAAGTAGTTCTCGGTGAAAATCTGGGTGTAGTTTTGGTGGATATATTTCTCCTTCCAGTCCTGCAAGTAGAAAGATTTTCAGATAAGTTGGCTCTTTTTTGCATATCTCACTGAGCTAATCCTGTTTCTCACATAACACGTCCAAGTGAAATGTCAGTACTGCTTCATATCCTTTCATTATGTCAAATTATTTCACAGGTGGCTTTTGTTTATCTTGGAAATAAAAAATCATGATTTAAAAGATTGTATGTAGCTGGAAAATAATAGGATCCTAATGACTTACCACAGGATTTTCAAAAATCTGCCATAAGTCGTTGTTGTAATGAGATATGTTATAACTGGCTGTGGAAATGAGCCTCCCAAAGTCGTGACGGTTAGTTAAATACATGAAAACTCCCTGTAGCAACAGAAAAAGGTTATTTTAGTTTCATATAAGTGAAAGATGAGCACTATAAATGGTACATTCTAAAATAATTACATAAGACATGCAGAGATTTTCATTCTTTGATTAAAATGTCATACAGTGAGAATAAAATGGATCTCGGTGTTTAAAACATGCTTAAATTCGAGTTTAAACACAAATTTTGCACATAAATAATCTGAGATTATTTATAGTCGGTGTTCTATGACTTGCCCCGGTGTTGACGAAGCGGAGAGGCAGGAACAAGAACTTGGGACAAAGCAGGTCTAGAAAAGATATTCTATCTATAATAAAGCACAAGGTGGATGCTGTATAGGAGTGGATCTGGACTCTATCAAGCTGGGCTTTAATCATCGCAATAGTCATCCATTATGAAATAATTTGGCAATTGGGTGGTGCAACTCCAAATCGTTAATATCTGAAATGATCTAGTAAAAACTAATTTAGAACAGATGTGCTGCAATGAGCCCAGTCTGAGAAGAGACAGTGGGGGGAGGGGGTAATGTGTTTTAATTGTGAGGTTTAGCTGTTCAAAGCATCAGGACCAGGGTCTTGCACGAAGATGCATTCTTTACCTTTGTTAGGAATTTTGTTATGAGGGTGATAAATAAAAATATCTCAACGGACAATCCTTTATTTTGACCTCATACCAGAGACAAATCTGCTTTAAATGTAAATTTATCACAAGAACAAAGGTCAACATCAATTTCCAATGAGTCGCCAACCATTCTAGTTTTTTTACACATTTACATAGACAGCACTTATGTTTTAACACTCAATAGGGCTTGTGATCATGTCATCACCGACACAGCCGCCATGCTGGAAGCCTTGTTACTTGTTTCTTGTCACTTCAGGCAACAGTGCGCTCAGTCTTGAGGCTTCATTTAATCTATTATACATTTGACTGGTTATTACTTAAGCCAGGCAGACACTGTGCGACTTTTTCACTCGTAGCATTCAGCTTCAGCTCAAACTGTACAACTTCCCTGCAGAGCAAATCTCACGAGTCATGTGCTCACACTATACGACCCAGTTCTCGGATGCAACTTGACTTCTCACACTGTACGTCTGGTAGCAACACGTCGGACCTAAAAATATGCTAAAAATAGCCATTTTTACACAACACGCCAGACTTATTTTGTGTTGTTGTTTATGTCTGATGTTCTTCGGGAGTCCTATTGGAGGACACAGAGGGAATTATGGGGGTTGGAGGAGGAAGACGAAAGACGGTAAATTCAATGTTTTTAACAGTTTAATTTGACATTAACACGCTTTCTTTAAAATCCTTGTCATTGTGTGCAAAAAATAAGTGTATCAATATGAATGACAGATGTGCGTTAATGGGATATAGCTGGCGAGCCGTGTTGACGCATGTTTGCACATGCGCCGTGAGTGGTTCTGGTACTTTTTGGGTCGTAGCCACTTGCAGCGCCGCTTTAACAGTGCGATACCCGAGGGACAAGCAAAATATCAAACATGCCAGAAATTCATGCAAGCTTATGATTGTTGATCGGTAACAGGTCACATGGAGTTAATCGCCTCTCGTAGCCCCTTTATACTACACGACGCTCAGCGCAAAACTATCCCCGGAACTTTTGCACAAATAAGTGAAAAAGTCATACAATGTAAGCCCGGCTTTAGTGATAGTAAATCGTAGCTGTGTTGTGGGGTGCAACATGATTGCAAGTGAAAAAAGGTGAAAAATGGGCAAACTTTTCACTGCTTGGAGGCGTAGCCATGGAGACCAAGTAAATGACATAAAAAGTCTCATCGGCTCGCTTGGATAAACCCTAACCCTAACCCTAACCCAAACATCACCTTCCAGAGTATCCCGGTCTTGATGAGACAGTATTCTTTCATTTCCATTCTGGTAAAATACAGATGATATGTGTTTTTTTATACATCGTTTCTTTCGTTCAACTCGGACATGCATACCAACACACATACGCCCCAGGCTAATGCAGGTGCACTGAAACACAACACAACTTCTTCTGCTATGTTTCTTTTTTTGGGATGACGGTGTCATGATCATGCCCTGATCTCTGTGTTTTCCTGTCTCCCTGCAGCAGCAGTAATCTAGCTGATTAATTCCACCTGTGCTGCTCCCTATTTAAGCACCTGGCTCCTGCTGCTCAGTGCGAGATCATCTGCTGCCCTGTCACAGTCCTTCAAGCGTTTTAACCTGTCTGCCTGCCTGTTTATTATTGATCTCTGCCTGCCTGACCATGGAACCTGTCTGCCTGTTTATTATTGATCTCTGCCTGCCTGACCACGGAACCTGTCTGCCTGTTTATTATTGATCTCTGGCTGCCTGACCACAGAACCTGCCTGCCTGTTTATTATTGATCTCTGCCTGCCTGACCACGGAACCTGTCTGCCTGATTATTATTGATCTCTGCCTGCCTGACCACGGAACCTGTCTGCCTGTTTATTATTGATCTCTGCCTGCCTGACCACGGAACCTGTCTGCCTGATTATTATTGATCTCTGCCTGCCTGACCACGGAACCTGTCTGCCTGATTATTATTGATCTCTGCCTGCCTGACCACGGAACCTGTCTGCCTGCCTGTTTATTATTGATCTCTGCCTGCCTGACCACGGAACCTGTCTGCCTGTTTATTATTGATCTCTGCCTGCCTGACCATGGAACCGGCCTGTCTGTTTATTATTGATCTCTGCCTGCCTGACCACGGAGCCTGTCTGCCTGCCTGTTGCCCGACAGTCTGTCTGACCACGGAACCCGTCTATTGCCGCAGTTCCAGCCTGAATCTGAGCACTCAACTTCATTGGCATCCCTGACCGCTGAACACCACTGCTGTTTTCAGAAGGTCAGTTACTCTTTAGATTAAGACATCTGAATCATCTCCCTCGCTGACTGTTCTCTGTCTCCCAGGCCACGCCACCCGGAACTGACTCCAGCTGGTCCCGATCGCTTTAACAAGTCCTTAAATAAACTCTTTAAAACTTTCTCTATGTTTGGCTGTTGTTGAATCCGGCTGATCGTCACTAGGTCTGACTGTGACAGACAGTTTTGATTGTTTTACTAGAATAACCAGCAAAAGAAATGTTTACCTCTCATCCAAATGTTTACAATCGCTCAAACCTCCAACAGTATAGAAATGTTCGTTATGGAAAACTGCAGCAACAAGTTATCATAGGTACTTCAGTGTTGAGTCTTTTAGATCCAAACCATTTATAATGCTGGTTTAGTCCATATACTTGTCTCTGGGTTCCCTATTTAATGTATCCCTGTATATTCTACATCCTTTTGGGGATTTTAACATGTTGTTTAACCTTTTCTTTCCCCCCAAATCTGCTTTTCTGCCATTTGTTTTCATGGTTTGTTTACGCTCTTGAGGTAATCAGCATGGCTGCCACATCCCAGCATGCACTGTGTAATCATGTGTGATCACAAGCCCCATTTCCAATGGGTGCTACCATGTAGATAGAAAACACAACTTTTATCCTAAACCTAATCAACACCAAACAGAATTGAAGTGCTGCTAAAAAAATCTTTAACCCTCTCACTGTCCTAATGGGTGTGACCCCGTGAGGAAAGCTGACCATTGAGCAGGGTTGATGGTTTATCCCTTGGGTCCATGTGGCAGGGGTGAGGTGTGAGCACCAACTCATCCCTGTCACATAGACCTCAAGGGATAAACCATCAATCCTGCTCAATGGTCAACTTTCTTCGCGGGATCACCCTTAAAGTCAGTGGGAGGGTTGGAAGTAAAAATGAGGTTTTTTTCTATGAAATGAAACAAAACACAGTCATATCTAATGGCCCTGCCATTGGAAATGGATGTTTCCAAAAGTAAAAAAATGAATATCAAGATAAATGTAGACCTTTGGGGGCCTGAGCATATGGAATGATTCCGGAGAAGGGGAGTCTTTTTCTCTGTGACTGGTCTATAATAAAGGAAAAGCAGCATGTAAATATATAAATTACATAATTTGGGAATAAAAGACAGAGTGACAGTTGAAATACATGTCACGTATCAGAACTTAGGTGGAACAGAAATGTGTCTGCATGGGAATAACAGAAGCAAGATTCCCTCTGAAGCTGATGTTTTTGTGGGTTAGTATTGGGAAGGAATGCATGCGGAGAGGTGAAAAGAAGCGACATGAAGGTGACACACATGAATGAACGTTCATAGGTTGAAACATTTAGTGGAGACAAATGTCAGCTGACAAGTCGGGCATTGCAACTGTCTGAGGTCACGGTGGTTCAAGGTGACAGAGAGTGAAGGATGATAGAATACAAGTGGAGCGGAAAACCTTAATGCACTCTAGACCAACTATGAACAGAGGGAGGGTCACACTTCAATGGCAGACAAAGAAATTACAAAACACTCATATTCTCCTGTCTTTATTTTCCACTGAACTGTTGACTTTTGTCAAGAGTAGGGTTTATAGCAGCTGTCATCTTGCTATGGTGGGTCATTTTTGTATGTAAGGGTCCCTTTTCATAGACTTTGCTACAAACAAAAGTAATTAACCCAAATGTGAATGGCCTTTGCAAAGTCTAAAGGTTTTTGTGTGTGAAAGTTCTACATACATGCTTTTATTCAGATTGTATAGCTTTCCGTGTGATCTAGACAAGGTGCAGCCTTGGTATTTTTCCATAATGCAATGTAGTAACATGGTGTGATATTCTAGGGCATAGATGTATCTTGATCTGAGATAGTCATGCCAGGATGAGGAGTGTCTTGGGCATATAAAGTAGGATCGTCATGGGAACATGCTGAAGATGCAGGAGAGCATCCCAGAAATACAAAAGATTGCAGGGAAAAATCCTGTTTGAAAAGGACACTTAAGGATGTTTTCAAAAATTGACAATGGTCTAACAGATCAAGTGTAGCAGGTTGAAGGTGCCCTAAATAATGTCCTTTTGCAACATGTTTGAAAATCTGAAACTAAATGTTGTCTTTTCTTACCATTTCCCTGGCATTCCTACACAGAGCCATGTCTGGGTCGAGTTTCTCCAGAACAAAGTAGTTCCTTTCTTTCAGCTCATTCCTTAAGACGCTGCCCTTGATGAGGTATACATGTGCCATGAAAGGAATGTTCCACACACCCCTTGAGATAACAAAACAAAGATAAAGGGTCATTTTTTGTTGAGATTTTCCCTTCAAGAAGTCAATACTATCCTGTCAGGATTTAGGATTTCAGAATTATGAGAGACTGTTGAAGCACTGTGTGGTAAAAAGGAGAGTTTTTGTTTGATGTAATTTATCCTTTTGCATGCCAGACCATGGCTGTGTGATGCCGTGTGCTGGAAGTGTTAGTTCCAAACCAACATTCTGACCCAGTGCAAAATTATTTTCATGTACTCTCAGAAATGTCAAACTTGACTAGATTAACTTTCACACCCAATACTTTCTTGCAGTGCATGAAATTACTTCTCAAGTTGAATTGTGTGTTGGCTCGTCAAGTGTGCATTCTAGAATAAAACTTAAAATAAATGTCAAATATAATGTAATTTAATGGATGAGGACATTTTTAGGAAAATGAGACAAGAATACACACAGGTGAGAATCCTTGCCGGATCTGTTTGTGACTTACACTCGTTTTCTTTGCACAATGTCAACATAATCCTCAGAGCGTGCATAATAACCGTCCAGACTCAAGGCTCCCCAGAAGTTGGACCACAGCTTGCTGTGACGGGCGACGAGGGGACCAATTATTTTTCTGCAAGGAAGCAGGAGACAGGGTG
This sequence comes from Nothobranchius furzeri, assembly GCF_043380555.1. Taxonomy (NCBI): domain Eukaryota; kingdom Metazoa; phylum Chordata; class Actinopteri; order Cyprinodontiformes; family Nothobranchiidae; genus Nothobranchius; species Nothobranchius furzeri. The sequence continues at coordinate 49,287,962 of NC_091747.1, forward strand.
GAAAGAGAGGGTGTTTCTGTCAGAGCAGATAAAACTCAGGGAAGTATCAAAGCCAGCTTAATGTTCTACTTCTCTTAGTGGTAAAACCATTGTACTGCTTCTGAAAAGACTGACCTCAAATTGGGACGAAGCAGTGCCAGGACAGTAACAGACCATGGTCATGCATAATGCAACCCAGATCTGTTCTGAATGCCAATAATTATGGGCTTTTTCCAAACAGCCAAATTCATTTTATTTATTTCAATTTTCATTCAATACAGTTTCCAACTAATATCTATTTAAAGAAGCAAAAAATAAAAATAAAATAAAATAAAAAAAACATAAACCTAAAATCATTTCAATATAAATCAAAGTCTGGGTTAGCATTCATGCAAATGAATGCACTATATGACTCTTGTAGACCACGTCTTGGGTTTCTCCCACGGAACCCCGTGCCAGCAGAGAATTCTCATGCTGCCTTTAAATATCCTAGAAAGTCACTTTGCCTTGCATGCCCCCGGTCATTTACAATTCCACTGCTAAAGCCACAGTGACATCCAGTTTATGGGAGTGTTCTTCCCAATCCTGAGCTGCAAAGAAGAATAAAAGGGTTTGCATGTTTGTTTTTTGTGTAATGCTAAGAGACATTTCAGGGTTAGTGCAACCATCTCTTTCAGCATTTCCATGCAGCTAGAAGTATTTTAAAACTTTAATTTACTCGGATTGTAAAGTTCCTGTGGTTTCTTCCCTCGAGGGATAAACTCAACGCTTCGATGATCAAGACAGCTACCGAGGCAGCTTGTTGAATCGACTTCAGTGTGGCTTTTGTTTCAGTCATTGTTAGCTTACCTGTTTTGCTCAATGAGGAGCTTCACTGTTTGTCGGTTGGTGAGCATGACGTCCGAATCTATGCTGAAGTAGTAGTCGCATGAGGCATCCTTACGACAAAGATCCCTGAAAATGAAAAACACATAAGTGACAAATTATAATGAATGTAAGAGAAATATGTGCATGTCTAAATTTATTAGCTTTGTGCAGCCACAACAACCTGGTGCTAAATGCAGTGGATGTACTTTCTCAGGCAGCTGAATAAATTCAACCTATCAGCACAGTCGATGAGGCAGTTGTACACCGCAATCATCGAGTCCATCCTCACCTCTTCAATCACTGTGTGGTACGTTGAAGCTACCACCAGGGACAAAAAGAAGCTGCAATGTGTTGTGCACTCTGCTGAGAAGGTCAATGGCTGCAAACTCCCCTCCATACAGGACCTGTACACCTCCAGGACATTGAGGCGTGCAGGTCAGATAACAGCTGAACCGTGTCACCCCGGACATAGTCTCTTTTTCACGTGTCTGAGCAGAGCCTCCCTGAACCGTCTACAGGTGGTTCAGAATGCCTGTGCTCGGCTTCTGACCAAGTCCTCCAAACACACCCACATCACCCCGCTTCTCCTCCAGCTTCACTGGCTGCCAGTCAACTTCAGGGTTCATTTCAAGATCCTGGTTCTGGTCTATAGGGCCCTACATGGACAAGCACCATCTTACATTGGTCATCTTCTTAGTCCCTACACCCCCAGCAGGTCCCTGAGGTCCAGTGATAAAAGCCTACTGGTTGTGCAGCACCAGGCTAAAGACCAAAGGTGACAGATCATTTGCTGCTGTGGCCCCCAGACTCTGGAACTCTCTCCACCTGATCAGTGGACTCAGTGGTCTCCTTTAAAAAGCAGCTGACGACTCACTTGTTCAAGCTGGCTTCTGTATGACCTTCTTCACCACTCTCTCTTTATTCTGCTCTCCCCACCTATTCCACCTTCTTCAGGATCCACTGATTTCCCTCTTTCCTATTCACTCTCTCTCTTTCTTAACATTTTTTCTTTAAAATCACAATTGCTTATTCTTGCTCATTTTAAAAATATTTTTAAACATTTTCGAAATGTTTTTTTATATTTTTACAATTTTTTTATATTTTTTGTTTTTGTTTTTGTGAAGCGCCTCGTGATTTTTATCTTGAGAGGTGCTATAGAAATGATATTTTCTTCTTCTTCTTCTTCTTTGACTTGCTCCCATCCGGCAGGAGGCTCAGATCCATTTGGACTAGAACTTCTCACCACAAGAACAGCTTCTTACCCTCTGCTGTCGGACTCATGAATGTCAGTCATAGAACTGCCCATTCCAGTTCCTTTGTTTCAGTCACATGACCCTAGTGTTGTGTTTGCCCCTGAACTGATCCGCTCTGACCAGTACCTACACTGGCTTGTATAAAGTAGCCGCTTCTCAGCGCCTTGGGCTTCCTGACAGGGTTGCGGAAGGCGCTTTATAAATAAAGCTTTGATTGATTGATTGAATTATTGCATCCCTGTATTATTATCATTTCATTGTGCTTATTTCTTAATTCTAATTTTTGCTTATTTACTTTTTCCTGCATCAAGTACCGCAGCAATTTCATAATGTTGTGATTCTTACACATATGGCAATAAAATATTTCTGATTCTGATTAACAAGACGCAAAATATAATTTTATGTCTAAACTTAAAATAACTTTTTTACCTTCAAAAAACATTTATAGGTTTTAAAATTGGCATTTACTTGTTATTTCAATAAATCTGCTGTGGTCTCTAGTATGTATGAATGCCTTGTGTGGTTTTCAGTGGGGAAAAATGTTCTGGTGCTCCAGTTTCAGGAAGTTTGTCAACAGAATGGGAGGCCCGAAATTATTTGAAGTCTTATGTAATTTATATTCATGATATGTGGACATCTTGTCTCTAATTGGCCAACAGAAATGCAACTCTTCCGCTGCTTCCGATCCACTCTTATTTCTTGGGTAAAAAAATCTATTCATCAAATCTTGTTTTTCTGCAATCATTCTTAAACAGAATGTTCACAAACCATTGTTTGCTTCTTATTTTTTGAAAATGATCAGCCACCCTGAGATTAACATGCATACTCCACATGAAAGCAGTCTTCTATCCCTATTTCCTGCATTAGCCACTGATAGAAAATAGTCGGACCAACACTTGGTTCAGAAAAGCCTGACATATTTACGTCACACTGTCACTAACATTCATGGACTCACCCATCTTGACTCACAGACGGAAGGCTGTTGTTGGTTTAGCATCAAAGAAACAGCAGAGAACTTCTTGGCTATTAGAAGCTAACTGTTAGCATTAGCTACTCCACCACACAGCAGAACTCCTTCAGGCTTGTACTATTTGTGGAGATAAAACAACAACGTTGCAGAGCAATTGGAGTGCATTCTAGAGTTGCATGGCTGTTAGTCAATCAGAGGTGAAATCTCTGAGTAACTGGAAATAAGAATCCAAATCCTGGAGTCTGCTGCCAATTTCTGCTCCGCTGTAAATAAATGTTAGCTAAGTTGTAACTTTCACAAGTTCTTGCTTTCACAAGTTAGAAGAAACCATTAATTAAAAGCTGTTTTTTGATGCAGACCATGCCTTTTTGAAAGGTCAAGATGGAAAACAAATTGTTGATTGGCTGGAGTTCAAGGCAGCTTTCTGGGTAAACCAGACAAGCCTTAACCCCCCCATCCTGTCCCCCTAACCCAGCATACTACTGGAAGACAAAGATAGTAGAGGTGACGAGGGAGGAGAGCGGTGGGAGTATTTGACACATCAAATCAGTGGAATGAAGAACTTATATACTCTGACTTGCATGATGGTGTTACTGGGAGTGGTGGATGGAGTTTTCCCCTTATATTTTATTACTTCACAATTCCACAAAAATACAAAAAGTACTGTGTGAGACTTCAGTCAGTCTAGCATGTGAGTGTAAATAACGAAGCAATAAGACTCACATCACTTTGTTAGTGAATCATATATATATATATATTTTTTTTTTGCACTTCGTCTTCTGCCTTTGTGATTTTCTTGGAACTGTGGTTCATATAGGACTGGTTTTGACAAAGAAAGAGTTTTTTTTTTTTTTTACTTTTAGGCTATTTTATTTTCACAGCTGTGGGTAGACATGCTTTTAGGGCATATTTTACAAATATTTGTTCATCTATACCAGGGGTGGGCATTCCTGGTCCTCGAGGGCTGCTATCCAGCCTGTTTTAGTTGCTTTCCTGCTCCAACACACGTGATTCCCGGATAAATCAGGTCCATGGTATAGGTTGTTAAGGACTGGATTAAAGTAATTTTTCTGATTAAGCCTCTTTTGATAGGATTGGCCATAGAAGAAAAGGTGAGTTCTACAGTAATCTAACAAAGCGTTGATGTGTGGGGCTGTCTAAGCCAAGGGAATGGAATTAGCTTCAGAACACAAACACAAATGTGGAATCTTAAAAAACCCAAACCCCAACCCCAACCCTAACCCTAACCATCCTCCAAGAGGAACACAATGGCTCAATCCCAATACTCGCACTTCCAAACTTGCACCCTTCAATTGTGCGATCCCAGGCAGGAGTGCGAGTGCGTAGGGTGTCCCGATTCTCAAGTGCAGAAGTTGATCATCCCCCTTTTGCACCCTTGATCCACACTTCACCCAAGTCCACATCAATGCAGACTTGGGTGAACTGTGAAAAGGCTTGAGTGCCTTTTCTGAAAATATGTATTTTCAAATGAAAGTCGTTCATTTTAGGACAATTAGTTGATGCTCGGAATGTTTTAGACAAAGCAGCAATGAATGTAAATGTATTTCAAATAACTGTTTTAAAGTTGTTAGTGAAGTATTATTTTTTGAAGTAGCACAACAAACCGCATCCTGACATGTAAAGTAGCCGGTAATGCAAGAATGAGTGCAATTGGTCACGACGTGATTGAAAGTATGCTAAGGCAACTTGCAGAAATCTTTGTAAAAAATGGTCAACACTGCAAATATTGCATATTTGTGTACACTTAAGGTAACTGTCAACAAATGCTCTTTAAATTTGTGAAATGCTCATGAATTTTTTTTTCATTACATCATACAAATATCCGACACTATAGCCACAAACTTTGTTTAAATCAATACTAATGTAATTAATGCAAACATCTGACCATGGCACAATGATTAGTCATCATCAGCTTCATAAATAACCGACTCATAACGAGCTCACATACATTCCCATGTTTCTTGCCTCTCCTTGACTCAGGTTTTCCTCTGGTCCCACAACCTTAAAACTGTTGAACACGTTCCTGTTCTCTTCCCAGAACCTCTGGATGTGCTTCTCGTGGTAAACCTCCTGAACAAGAAGCACACATTAATGGATCAAGATGAGTCATGCATCACAGAGATGTAAAAAAAAGCACCAAGAACAGCTGGATGCACTCACGTTGTTATGAACAAAAAGTTTCAGTTTATCTTTGGGATAATCCAGGGCGAGCAGTCGCTGGAAGAATTCAGGCAGAAATGGAGTTGGCTGCTCAATGAAAACTCCCACCAACACATTCGGATACTCCTGTTTAGATTAGAGGAAGGCAAATGATTTGTATTTCAAACATCTGGCCACAGAAATGCTGAATTTAACATAAATCATGATCATAATGATATTTACACTTCAGTTCTCCTAGAAATAAACTGTGAAGCTGCTACAGATGGTTTCACGTTAACTGGTTATTTACACACTGCCCTGCTAAATGTATTGAATCTACACTAAGTTACGCTTTTGTATTTCTCAGTTTAGGTGAACCAGTGCATCATTTGCTTTAAATGAAACCTGAGACACCATAAGACCTGCAGAGAAACGAACAGAAGGAGAAAACGTTCCCATGGCGCTCAGCTACAGCCCGCACACACCAGTCTGGACTCTTGATCCTCTTGACCAGTTCCCAGTGAAGGTCTGGGCTGGCGATGAAAAGCAATCCCAGCAGAACCATCTAATTTGCAAGTTCCGCAATGACTGCTTTTGGCTTGAAGGGAACCTTCATTTGTCTGCGTGTCTGCTGGCAGACAAATGAAGTGGTGAAGGTGGCACTAAAACATTAAAGTAAAGCTTTACAATGGCAGAAAGGAGAAACACCCATGTTTTCATTCGACGTGCCGACAAAACTACAACAGGTTGTGAAGTCGTCTATCTGGCACAGAACTTGTCTGCTAGTGGTGCGACACTTGGAGTGTCAAAAGTTCAGAGCTGAAGGGCACAAAGAGCCACATAGGGCTGCCTGTGAACTGAGTTCACCCCTGAAACAGTGTTTCCAGTGTTTCCACCCCTTCCAGAAGTCTCTTAAATAAACAGAAGCAACAATGTGGAATCGTACTTTCTCTGACTTGCCCTTTATGTTTTCTGCAAGAGGTCAAAGAGATAACTTTTCATCTAACTGAGTTTGTACTGAATCAGCTCATTAGAATGCTGGAGCAATTGGAACTTTCAATGAATTTTTAATATTGGTGTCTTAAAACTCAATATTCATGACTTGTGGAGACAGATGTGTTGCACTCTTTTTTCAGTTCCCAAAAAAAAGGGAAAGAAGTTTGGTGACATTCATAACAGCTGTAACTACACAGTCAGAGACATTTCCTAAAGCCTGCCAGTCTCGCCCGGCTTGCCTGACTTCAGCCTTGGCTCGAATGACAAATTTTCAGCACAACCACTATAACTCACTGTAGTGGGGAAAAAGCCATGCAGAGGAGCGCACCAAAAGGCAGGCTGGTCACCCCTTTAAATAAACCCTTCTGAAAACCTCAGAACCCATATCCTGTACCACAGCAATGCTTCCCTTTTCCTTGAGTGTTCTACCTCAGACTCATGCTTGTTAAAAAGGGCCTAAAAGGATGAACCTATAATTGCTGGAAAGGGAATGTGCAGCACCAATGGTCTTGGTTATCTCTGAAAAACAAGACTAACGTGGCTTCACTTCCACAGTCTAGACTGATAGAACAGAAAGTGATCCGTTCTTTCCAAGGTTCACAACAACTGAGGCTAAGGACAAACATTCCGCATTAGTCTGTTTTTAAAAAGAACAAGCATGGCAAGCAGATGGAAATATGATCATAAACAAAATGGACTTACTTGTAACTGAGACAGGTCCAGAAAATCATCATCGCAATGGCCACAGCCATGTTCATAGTTCCATGCGTTGGGCACATAGTTACCCAAGTAGTTCAAGTATATCTGTGAAGGGATGACATTTTAATTAAGTGAATGAATCCTTCATATGATTCACTTATAGGGGGGGCAATATACTGGTGCACCTTTTTCAGCAGTGACCCACATCACAAATTAGCTGTAAACAGCAGATTTTGGAGTCTTGTTTCCTGGTATTTACACACTGGATAACAGCAACATGACTCTACCACTGACTTGCAACTTGGATGTTTTACCTCCACCAATAGCACAAGCATGGAGGAGCTTCTGTCGTGTGGTGGAGTTGCTAATACTAATGGTTAGCTTTTACTAGTTGGGATGTTCTCTGCTGATTCCTGGACTCTAAACCAACAACAGCCTTCCCCATGCCGAGTCAAGACGGGTGAGTCCATGAACATTCAGAGACAGTATGCTGGTGAAGGTTCTCAGTCATCCAGGTCATGCTCCAAAAGGGTTCAAATGAAGGCAACTGGACTTCTTTGGTTTCTTGAAGACTTTTCGCTTCTCATCTGAGGAGTTTTGTAAATTCTAACTGGAATATGGGAGTCAAGCTTATAAGCTGTAGCTGTTTATTGTTATTTAACGAGCAGAAACTACTCTGAGTACCCCTCCTCTCTAGCCCCTGATGAGTCGTTAGCCTCTATTGAGAGGGAGTCGTGTTGATTAGATGCAGGAAGGTGTGGCCTAGACTGAAACTGCTTAGGAATGAGATTCAAAGCTGCATTGTAGGTACTGAAAAGGTGAAATCTAAGCCCCCCCCCCCCCCCCCCGCCGCCTCCCCCTCCCCTATTTAAAGTGGAGTTTTCATGTTTGACATTGATAGCTTATTTTACTCCTCTCTCAAACCATTTATCTTCTCTGTCCAGAATGTGTACTTTGTCATCTTCAAAGGTGTGTCCTTGTCCTTCAGGTGTAGGTGGACTGCAGAGTCTTGATCTGAAGAGGTGGCTCTCCTGTGTTGTGCCATGCACTTGTGTAATTGTTTAGTTTCCCCAATGTAAAGATCTGGACAGTCGTCACCACACTGGACTGCATAAACGACGCCACTAAGCTTCTGTTTGGGTGTTTTGTCTTTTGGATGGACCATTTTCAGTCTGAAGGTGTTGTTGGCTTTAAAGTTTACCGGGATGTTGTGTTTGGAGAAGATTCTTCTATGTTTCTCTGAGACTCCTGCCACATATGGGATGACGGTGCCTTTGCGCCTGTTGCCTTTTGTTTGCTGGTTGCTGCTATGGATGCTTTTCCAGACTTCTTTGTAGATTTCACAAAGGTCCAGTTAGGGCATCTGCAGTTTTGGAGAGTTTTCTTGATGTGTTTATCTTTCTTTTGTTTTCCTTCAGTCTTTGTGGGAATGTTCTCGGCTCGATGGTGTAAAGTCCTGATTACTGACATTTAGTGCTCCAGTGGGGGATGTGAGTCAAAATGCAAATACTGGTCTGTGTGAGTCAGTTTTCTGTAGACTTCAATGCTGAGACATCCATCTTCTTCAATTTGCACAGCACAGTCTAAGAAGTGCAGTTGGTTGTTGTGTGCATCTACCCTGGTGAACTTGATGTTCTTATCCACGGCATTAATGTGCTTGGTAAAGTTTTCTACTTCTATCGTGAGAATTTTGAACCATGTGTAGAAAGGCAGAGGTCCAGGAGGGTACAGATCTGGTCTGAAGTCAGTTTTGTCTTTTTTTTTTTTACCAGTTCTCCACAACACATCCCCACAGTGGACTTCATCACTGCCACAGAATCAGCAATAATGCTCACATGACCCCAAGATGGCAGCCCCGTGTCTGCATGTCAGAAAATAAACAAGACAGAGCTGGAAACGGAGAAAATACCTCTACTTTTTTGGTTGATGAGGCGTCGCCGCCACTGTCATTTCAAGGTTAAGAAAGTATGGGTACGGTGGCTGGAAAGAAGGGCCAGGCAAGGAGTTCATGCCAATCTACTCCAAGAGATGCAACTTGAAAACCCAGAATCCTTCCGACAGTACCGCCACCTGGATCTTGAATCATTCGAGAGGGTAGTGGAAACAGTGGGCCCATCGATCCGCAAGGTATTGTTTTGTTTATTTTTCTGACATGCAGACAGGGCAGGGGGCTGCATCTGAATACATCTTGAGCCCCCTTCAGACAGGCCATGAAAAACGGAAATGTTCCGGAATCTGTCCGTAAGACCTTTGTGTCTGAATACAAACATCCGGATAACGTGTTCCGGAATTTATCCGGACGAAGCCCCTAGTAACAGGTCCGGACTTGTTACGGACATGGTGGCTGCTTCAGACTGGTGAGGTAGAGTTCCGGACAAGGGGGAGGGGGAGGAGGAGGGGACCGGGGGACGCTGTGCACACCTAGATAGCCCGCTGCTGTAGCATGCGGCGAACCACGGCAGCTCGCCTCCTACGGTACCGTCTAGATGCGCCATGAAGTGCTTCACACCGCTTCAGTGATTCCTTTAACCATTGAGCTTCATCATCCAGGTCTCTTATGCGTCTTCGTGTGCGCAGAATTATGCTTAAGCGCCTCGTGATTTTTATCTTGAGAGGCGCTATGGAAATGATATTTTCTTCTTCTTCTTCTTCTTAACATGAGTCCGATTCTCCCCCCACCCCCCCGCCGCCGTCAGACATCTGGAACTTTTTCCTGCTGTGTGAACGCAGCCGAAAGAACAAGTTCCGGTACAAAAGTGGTGTGTCTGAAAACACAGTTCCGGTTAAAAACCGAATTGAATTGTCCACAAATGTTCCAGAATGTCTATCTGAAAAGGGCTTTGGAGTCATGTGAGTGAAGAACGTGCTTTGTTTGGCCACTAGAATATTTCAGCTTAGCTTGCAGGTCACGCAGTGCACACACAGAGTTTTTACCCCCCGTGAGGCGGAAAATATCAAACCGGTCAGATATTCACCTCAGCATCTCGTGAGGTGGAAAACAGTGAAAATCAGGCACACACAGAGAGGTAACTGCTGAGCAAACGGTCATTCGAGACCGTTTGCTCAGCAGTTTGCTCTCATGTGTGTCAGGCTTTATAAGCTTGACTCTCCCATATTCCAGTTAGAGTTAACAAAGCTCCTCGGATGAGAAGCGAAACATCTTTAACAAACCAAAGAAGTCCTGTTGCCCTCATTTGAACCCTTTTGGGTTCTGAGACAGTGTGATGTAGATCTGTCAGGCTGTTCAAATCCTAGTGTTTCATAGTCAGAAGCTAATGCAGGAGATAGATGTAGGAGACTGTTTCATGTTCAGCCTGCATGAAAAACTCAGAATGACAGATTCCAATCAGAAACAATCATTAAGAAATGGGTTTCCAGTGAACCACACCTTTAATATCTAACTGGAAATGCAAAGTTGTGAGAATTTATGCAAATTATAAGCTGGAATCATACTGAATTAGTGTTCATGATGAACTTGTAAGACATTTCAATCAATTTGAATTTGGATTTAATTTAATTAGATACAGAAACTAGACAACATATTTAATGATATCAAGCACATGCACTATTTGTAAGGAATTTACAACCTTAATTAACTGTTTGTTAAAATGTTAATGCTGATTTTGTTGGACCAAAAACAGGAGTGATCTTTATTGTGTGTTTTTGGTTTTGGGTGAGACTAGACACGTCTAGGAGCTTTAGGTATGCAATGACGTACAAAACATTCCTTTCAGGGGTGCTAAGTAAGTGACCCAGTTTTTACAAACTTTTTGTTTCTGCAGTTATTTGTAATTCCATTAAGATATTCTGCAGCCATTCTCTAGATTAATGGATTGAGTTTTTAAAGTCATACTCATGCAAAGACATAGATCTTTGGATTAATCTTGGAATGATGGTTCATCTTAGCTGATTTGAATATAGGGATAAAGGCCAAGTAGCCAACTGTTACTCAACAAGGTAAGTATGTTTGCTAAATCTTTTTCAGATGAAGCTACCAACATCTTGTTTGAAGTTAGGTGTAATAAATCCAAGTTAACCGTTTCTGTAACATTAATAATGTGTTTAAACACATTGCCCTTAAGCCCATAATAAAAATAATGAACTTCAATGAACACATGCACACATTGTAATCTCTTGAGATTATTGCCTAGAACTATCAGCAAAGTGAATAATCATCTTTTTGTATGTTTGATTTGAGACTTCAGCCTTGTGCCACATTTACAAACTGAAATGTTGCAATTGTGTATCAACTTTTTTCACTTAGTTCTAGACATTTACGGGAATATCTCATTTCTTACTGTTTGCTAATCTCTTATTGAGCTCATCAACACCATGATTGTGTTGCCAGACTGAACTTTGAATGATAAAATGGAAAATTCCATTAAACACATGGCCAGACATCCAGCTAGGTCACTCAAATAGTAGAAATTAGTTCTAAGTCATAGACTCTACGCCTTAACGACTCTCATCCAGCTGTTTAAGCCTCTGGGTAGAGTGACTCATCAGTTTGGTGGTTTTGGGTCACTGCACATGTGGCTCATAATGGAACAACGCTTTTGGAGAGTTAAAGGATTGAAAAGAACAGACTAAATTTTCAAAAGAATGATAGCTGTGGCTTCCTGGTAAATGAGTGAATGTTTTGAGTTGTAAAAGTAAAATTTCAAAAAGCTAAAAGAAAACACAATCAGGAGCATTACACCTTTGACCTGAATGTATAATGAGCATGGTTGAGGTAATTGACCTATTGGACTCTGATATTTTGCCCTGAGTCTGATTGTTCAAAGTGAAATTAGTTCTAAAATCAACCCATTTCAGCAACGAAACATAATGCAACTGATTTTAACAGTAGCCAAGCTTTACCATATGCAAACAACACCTATTTATTACTCACTTTGGTGTTTCCGTTACCATGGACAACAACTGGCAAAGAGTCGTACATCGTGTTTCGAACTCTTACGCGGTCTGTTCCAAACTTAAGCAGCACCTCATCTGCCAAAAAAAGAGAGCCAAAGGTATTCAAGGCCAGGTTATAAAACCTGAAAAGTATTGGTTTTCCAAAAGCCAAAACTGCATGTTCTGTCCTGTTACAATTTTTATTTAAAGTCAGAACAGCTTTGGCAGCTTATTGGAAGGTGTCATTTTTCTCACACACATAATTAGCTTCAAATGTGAAGATTAGCTGGAAATGAAATTAAAGATTTATGTTTCTTTGATTTCTCACCAACAGCTCCGTTCAGGTTCTGGAAAATCTGGCACTTGTGGTCCAAACTCATATTGAGAGTTTCCTGTAAGATGTCAGCACAAATTTTGCTTAGTGATCCAAATAATCTATGAACACACACAAAAAAATCTGTATTTTCCTTCTTTTTAGCACTGTGAATTTCCCCCACCTCCACTCAATCATTCAGTTTTGAAGACTGTTTTGGTTCATATAAATAATTACTGTCTTACTTATAAAAGGATAGCTTTAGTAACGGGATCCACTCATAGAAACTGAGGTGATGAACAGCACAGCCATGGCCGATTGCAGCCAAGACCCAAAAAGGTTGGCATAATCTCAAAATGGCTGGAATCTTCAACATTTCATATCAGTTTAAATAGAATGCTTTGGCTACTATAGTCTTAGGGTGTTTCTCAATGCCAAGGAACCTTGCCTTGATGTCTTGGTCACCTCCCCAGTTGCCTAGGAGATACATCATCAGGAACAGCCAAGGAGTGTTCCAATGTTCATGTTATACCGAGGCGTGTGTTCTCCGTTTGTTAACCGTTTAGCTAGCTGAGCAAGGATACATGGGAGGTGTCTTGTAGCTTAGCCTTGGGGGCAAACGGGAGCAAATTTCAAGTTTAAATGTAAGTCAACTAATCTAACATGTTTTTTAGATCCAAAGAAGTTATCTATGGTTGGTTAGTTTGCTTAGTAGTTGAAGCTTCCGTGGCTAGCAGGTAGTAACTTGCTTACATATTTCATTTAACCAATATATACACAATTTAAAAGTAAAAGACTCGTTATATATTTTTATTGAAACATATGTATAAAATATAACGTTATCGCCCGTGTCACGTGATGTTACGTGACCACCGTGGAAGCCGTGGTCATGTGATGTATTCTGTTCCATTTAATCATTTTCTTTGACCAAGGAAGGACAGTGTCCTCGTAAGCAAGGCGCCTGGCCTCGCAAGACATCGCCTTGCAAGGCCAGACGCCTTGACATTGAGAAACAACCTTAGATATCAGCAGCAGGAACAAAATGTTGACCCTCCTGTAGGAATTTGTTAATGTTTCTAAAGGGAAAAATATTTATTTCAAAATGAATAAGGTGTATTGGTTTAGAAAATTATTTTCTATTAAAGTAAACATTTTTTAAATTAGTTAAACAAGCTAGCTTAAGACATTTTTTCATGACTCTTAACAATGTTCAAACATAGCTATAAATATCTTGTGGAGATTAAAAAAATATATGAAAAAAAAACCGATGAAGAGAATCTCTTGCATTTGTCTGAAAACCTTCGCCAATAGCACGGCGTGGACCAAATGCAACAATCTCACAACCACCGCAGTAAGAGGTTTTCAATGTCCCCTTACATTGGCTTTACCTTCCCCACCACCCTGTCAACTAGCACCATGGCTGGAAAAAATTCTAGGGGAAACACTGGGTTTGTCACTCAATAATGTCAGAGAAGGATAAATAGCCAGCTGCTACCTCTTCAAATTTAGGACAAACTACCAGATGCATGTACAGTGTGAGAAGAGCATGCTTAATGGAGGGTTGGTGGTTCAATCTTGGCTTCCCTACCACATGCTAAAGTGGTCTTGAGCAAGACACTGAGCCCTATATGTGCGCTAAATAGGTGAATATGACCTGTAGTGTAAAACACGTTGAGTTGTCAGAATAATTAGAACTAAAAATTGCCTCTGAACTAGGACCAAGCTTTGGTCCCAATACAGATGACTGGTCACAGCTAGTTTGGTGATTGTAACGAGAGAGGTCCTAAAGAGGCGGCAAAAACCAGATTGACACATGAAAACTTACTCGCTGTGATGGGTCCAAGTAAATCTTGGTGTAGAAAAGCTGGTCATCATCATTGTCATGGAGGTTCCACTGTGAAACGATTCTGTTAATGTATGGGGCGTAGCCAATTATACCTGCAAGCAATAAACAATGTGAGACACATAATAACATGAGAAATGTATACAGGGTCCCACACAGGTTGCTATGCTCTCATTAAATATAATATCTCTCTAGGCTTCTTGGATTCTAATTTTACCCACAAAGGTATGAAAACTTGCAAAAAATACAAAGCTGACAATCAATGAGTAGCAACATTGCTTCCCTACAGTGTTTAGATGTAATACCTGGACAGGTAGCAAAAAGCTTCCATCATACTTCGAGATGAGCAACTGGAACCGCGTGCGCAACTATTTCACACACTCCAAATGTACATTCTCATGGCAATCATCCATTCAGTTTCCCTCAAGCCTCTCTGCTTTTTTCCCTGTGCCGCTACTGCTCAGACGCTGACCACAGTAACAGATTGCAGGGTTTAGCTGTGTTGCTAGAGTGCTTCGTTTTACATCCCATCATTTGAGAAAAGCCTCAGACACAGTAAACAAGTCGATGGATAGACGTGACATAATCTAAATGGCAGGAATGGGAAAATGTTCAAAGGCAATCGAATGTTTTATGCAGATTATATTGTTGGTTGACGGTCCATCTTAGGAGATCCTGGGAAATTTCTGTGACTGCTTTCCCTTGTCCTCTTGAGTGTTTTGGGGAAAGAGAGAGAGACAAAGTAAATTTGCTTTACTCAAGGTAGCTTTCTCAAAAAATCTCATCTGCAAAATTGCTAACAAATATAAATCAACTCCTAATATGAACTTGTTGGCAATGGTATGCATGCTTGGGCAGGCTGTAGAATATCTTTGTTACAAATCAGTCCTGATTATGTGTGCTCTTACACCTGTGTATGTGTCTTGGTACCCAATCATGTGTCAATAAAAGGAAGCACTGTGTGTGACGCTCGTGTCAGCATGCCTCTACTGAGCTGAACCAGACCGCAGTGTTTATTTGTTCCTGCATCACAAACAGCCGGGCCGTCGGTTATCCTGTCTGTAAGATGCAAAACTTAACAGGTTATGGGCCCGGGACTGAATACGGAAACCGCTGGCAAAGATTATATTTCGACGGAGATGAAAAGAACTATGAGTTATGGGAAACTAAGTTTTTGGGCCACCTACGGCTACGGGGACTCAAGGAAATGATAATCCATGAACTGGAACCAGACGCTGAGGAAGCTGACGACGACGCTTGGAAAAATGAGGAAGCTTACGCTGAATTGATTCAATTTTTGGACGACAAAAGTCTTTCCCTTGTAATGAGAAATGCCCCAGATAACGGGAGAAAAGCGCTTCAAATCCTGAGGGACCATTACGCCGGTAAAGGGAAACCTCGTGTTATAAGCTTGTACACTGAGCTAACGCTACTACAGAAAGCTAACTACGAGAGTGTTACAGACTATATCATCCATGCAGAAACTGCTATAACTGCACTGAAAAATGCAGGGGAAACATTAAGCGAGAGCACTGAGAGGTTCAATACCAGCCCCGCTGACGACACTGTAATGCAAATGGGTGATCTATCTTTGAGGCCACCAGAAAGTAAATACTTCGAGAGACTAAGATGTTATAACTGAGGTCAGAAGGGACACAAAGCACGTGAATGTAGACTGCAGGAAGAACAGCAGAAATTGTGGTGCACTTACTGCCAGAATGGCACTCACTAAGAATCGAACTGCAGAAGGAAACAAAGAGATGATGTGAAACATGTAGCTGACGAAGAAAGACGTTCATTTGTTTTCAAAATAAGCGAGTGCCTTGAACGTGGTTTTAAGGAGAGGGGTCTGATGGTAGATACAGGGGCCACATCCCACATCATCACCGACTTAAAGAAGTTCAAAAGTTTGGATGACACCTTCCGGCCTGAGAAGCACTCCATGGAGCTCGCTGATGGAAAGAGAACAAGTGGCATCGCACTCAGGAGAGGTGAAGCTGAGGTCAACCTACGGGACAGCGAGGGCCGCCTTGTGTCATCGACGCGGCAGAGGGTGCTCTACATCCCAACATTTCTACAGGGCATCTTCTCTGTCAAGGCTGCGACCACCAACGGCGCTGAGGTCCACTTCAAGGAGGGAAACAGCCAGCTGATTCTCAAGGATGGTACCAGGTTTGAAATCAAAGAATACGGGAGACTCTATTATCTGAACACTGTTGATGAGAATAATAACGATGAAAGTTATGGATGTTATGAAATCCAGACATGGCATAAAATACTCGGGCACTGTAATTATGATGATTTACTGAAATTAGAGAGTGTAACCTGAGGAATGACAATAAAAGGGAAAAGCAATAAAACAGATAATATCTGTGAAGTCTGCATACAATGGAATTTTGCTCAGACAAGGAACAGGGAGCCTGATGTAAGAGCCAAAGAAGCACTTGAGATTGTGCATTTGGATTTAGCTGGCCCCATAGACCCAGAGGCCAAAGATGGGTTTAAATACGGATTAGCGTTTACAGATGACTATTCAGGTGCAAGGTGCAGGTATAATTTCTGAAAGCCAAAAATGATACTGAAAAAGCTAGGGAGATGTTTATTGCTGATACTGCCTGTTATGGGAACATTAAACGTCTTAGATCTGATAGTGGTACAGAATTCCCTTCCACAGAATTCCAGTCACCTTTAAACAGAAAAGCTATAAGACATGAAACGTCAGCACCATACTCACCCCATCAAAATGGGACAGCTGAGAGGAGCTGGAGGACTTTATCTGAGATGGCGAGGTGTCTGTTATTAGAAAGTGACCTACCAAAAGAGCTGTGGACATATGCTGTAAGGACTGCAGAAGTTATTCGGAATAGATGTCTGAATCGACGAACAGGGCAAACTCCTTACTGCTTGTTGACCGGAAGAAGACTTGACCTGTCAAAAATGAAAGTCTTTGGATCTGCCTGTCATGCTTACAAGCACAACAAGAAAAAGCTAGATTCTAGGAGCAAGAAAGGGATATTTGTTGGATATGACAAAAATTGCCCATCATATCTGGTGTATTACCCTGATACTGGTAAAGTACTACTTAAACATAGACTAGTGAGGTTCATTACTAAAACTGTGACTGACCGTTCATCTCAGACACATACTGTTTGTGGAGAGGTTGATGAATATGGGAAGAGAGTTGTGTCCCCCATTTTAACACGTACAATGGTTGAACAAAGTCCTGAGATGAAACAAGAAGCAGATACAGAGATTGAAGCCTCAGGTTTAGAAACCAGCACTCAGATGGATAGCCAGGAAACCAGGCGTTATCCTAAAAGGGAAATAAAGTGTCCCGAATAGACAGTGAGGAACTGGTTAATGTTGATTATTGCTACAGATGTTCCACTGATGTTTAAAGAAGCCATTACTTCGACAATGTCAAAAAGGTGGGCTGAGGCCATGGAGGAAGAAGTCAGATCACTAAACGAGAATGATACCTTCACACTAACCACTTTGCCAGAGGGTAAATCCACTGTAGGAGGAAGATGAGTTGATGCTATCAAAGAAAATGCTGATGGGACTGAGACATTTAAGGCTAGATATGTTATGAAAGGTTACAGTCAGGTAGCTGGGGTAAATTACGAAGAAACATTTCCTCCAACTGCAGACATGACATCTGTTCACACTTTAATGCAGCTAGCAGTTCTAAATGGCTTGGAGGTTCACCA
Organism: Nothobranchius furzeri; assembly: GCF_043380555.1. NCBI lineage: Eukaryota > Metazoa > Chordata > Actinopteri > Cyprinodontiformes > Nothobranchiidae > Nothobranchius > Nothobranchius furzeri. Next base: position 49,305,645 of record NC_091747.1, read on the forward strand.
AATGGATGTCAAAAGTGCTTACCTGCACGCCCCCATTGATTGTGAAATCTTTAAAGACCAGCCTGAAGGTTTTGAGTTAAAATCAGACAAAAGTGAAAAACTTGTGTGTAAACTGAATAAATCATTATATGGATTAAAACAGTCAGGAAGGAACTGGAACTCAGTGCTGCACGATCATCTTTGTGACAATGGCTTAAGCAGATCACTGTTTATATACTAAACAAACAAATCTAGGACGGGTTTATTTGGTAATTTGGGTTGACGATCTGATCATTGCAGTGAAAGATACAAAAATGCTCAATGAGGTAAAAGAAATGTTAAATGAACGGTTTAAGATGAAAAATATGGGAAAACTTCAAACATTTCTAGGCATTGAGTTCACACAAGAAATAGGTGAAATAAACACGAAACCGACCAGGTGCATTGTGAAAATACTGGAGAAGTTTGGCATGCCCGATGATAAGGCAAGATCAACTCCATGTGAACACAACATGTACTTTGATGAAGAAGGTGCACTTATAGATGTAAGAAAATACAGAGAAGTGGTTGGCAGGCTGGTATATGTGATGACATGTACAAGGCCGGACCTATGTTGGGTTGTCAGTAAACTGTCACGGTATTTAGCCGAACCAAAAGAACAACACTGGATAGCAGCTAAACATGTGTTGAGATACCTAAAAGGTACCACGCATCAAGGTTTATGTTACACCAAGAGTAAAGGCAAGCTACAGCTGATAGCCTATTGTGACGCTGATTGGGCTGTGGATGTGATGGACAGACACAGCACAACAGGTTACTGTGTTAGCTTGAACAAGATTGGCTCTGTTGTTTCCTGGAAAACCAAGAAACAACGAACTGTTGCATTATCAACATGTGAGGCAGAATATGTCTCTGAATGCTACCACACAGGAGAGTTTATATTTTTTGCAACTGCTACAAGATTTAGATGACGAGTGTTATGTACCAGTAACAATATTTGGTGACAATCAAGGTGCGATCGCTCTGTCTAAAGATCCAATAGGTCGTCAGAGAAGCAAACACATCAACGTCAAATATCATTTTATTAGATCTGTGTTGAAGGACAGGAGGATCACCACCGTGTATTGTCCAACCACTGATATGGTTGCAGATGTTTTGACAAAACCTGTGACCAAATGTAAAATGGGCAGACATAAGAAGCATTTGTTTGGGGGGGAAACTGAACAACAGAACTGAAAATGTGTTTAGTGGACGTGTGTAGGTTAATGGTATAAGAGCAAGTGGGGGTGTTACAAATCAGTCCTGATTATGTGTGCTTACACCTGTGTATGTGTCATGGTACCCAATCACGTGTCAATAAAATGAAGCACTGTATGTGACGCTGGTGTCACGTGTGCCTCTACTGAGCTGAACCAGACTGCAGTGTTTATTTGTTCCTCCATCACGAACAGCCGGGCCGTCGGTTATCCTGTCTGTAAGATGCAAAACTTAACAATCTTAGTGCAGAGCCTTAAATGATTTTAATCAGTTTCAATCTTTGTTAGTTTTGTAAGTGAGTGACCTTTTTTGCTCGTTACTGCACATAAAATCCCCTATTCCCAGGACACTGTACTCTCTGTGACACGGTGGGTGTGTTTGTCCAAATGCTATAAAACTTTCCTCACTGGTCACTTGGGCGGTAGCCGTAGGAACACAAACAAAACCTGCAATTTCATGCAAACCGTGGCACATTCGGGGGCCCAAGACAAATCTACATGTCAAGTCAATGACAATGAATGCCAAAAACAGTCTCTGATCAGTCTGAGACAGTCAGGCTCCACTATGGGAGGTCAGTCCAGACTGATGACCACAATGAAAAGCAGTCATTCGGTGTCCTAGAGAACTAGCAGGAATCAGCAGCCTTTAGGATTAGGCAAGAACACTAGTACTCCTCGTGAAAAATATCTGCCCATCCTTCTTTTTCTGTAGCAATATGTACGTGTTGTTACATTTGCATAAGACCTGGAAACATCTCTGCATGTAATGTAAATATCTGTCAGAGCAACCACAGGGAGGGTGCTTTTCTAAAAACAGACAGCTAAATATGCAGTTAATATCCACATGAATGGTCTTCTCCCACATCCTGCTCGGAGTGGAGAGGAGAGGAAATTCCTCACCGAGCAGGTTTAAAAGGGAAAATATACTTCCATTTTTACACCTTGAGATAGTAATAAAAGTCCTGGGTTTTAGATTTTAAAACCAACACAAGCCTGTTGCTGTTTGTCATAGATGCTCTGGAACGATTTGCATTAAAAACACTGAGGGTCCACAGCTGCTTCACCCACTGAATTCCAACAACGCCTGCAAGTCTTCAGAGTTCAGCAGCTGATAATGGAATGTTTAAACTGTGTGCACTCAAATGGGCTGGTGCGTTAAACGGGTCTAACACCAGTTTAACCAAACAATGCTAACATTCCTTCGGACATCTGACACACGAGTGTTAAATGGGGAAAGTTACAGTTCAATTACAGGGATGGTGTAGTAGATAAAATGTTCCCCCAAAAACTCATAATCTACTCCAATACATGTGCTATTAAAGGCCTGTTTGTTATTTAGCACATCTAGCACTTAACATGAGTTTCACTTTTTCTCTGACTGACCCTAAAACGTTTTCCTTTACAGTCTGATGCTAATCTTGACCTTTCATGTTTCCCTCAATTTTTCAATGTCATTCTCAAAATTGGGGGGAGGGGCCAACCTCCTTTTCATTTTTATATTCTGCGGAATATCTTTAGCCAATGTACAATCTGCATTGGGCCAAGTTCACACAAACTCTACAGCAGAACACGGACTTCTTTATTTTGTCTAAGACAGTGGTGTCTGATTAAATCCTATTCTTCGTAGACCTACATTATGTCAAAGTCAAACTCTAAAAAACGATCTTGATCTTGGATATTCTTTAGGTTTGTGTAAATATTCCTCGTTTCTTGCTCTATCTGTGGCCAGTAAGAATGTTCTGTAGCAGTTTGGATTACACTGGATATGAGAAGGTCTCTGACTGAAGACACTGTTGTTGGATTACCTCCCTAAGATGATGATCTGGGTTGTCCATTATGTTCTTTATCAGCTTGTTCAACCTTTTACAGGCACTGGCTCTGATTCTGCTGCCTCAACAGATGACTGCAAAGGAGATTCTCAACAGACATCTAGAAAATGCAACTCTGGATGCAAACACTGGAGTCGGACATTTGAATCTTAGATACAATCTTGCAGCCATGTGCCAGTGTAACACATACATTACCAATATTCTCCTAAGTGCTTCAAGTTCGTCCATCTCTTATGTGAAAGACCTTATCGTCCTGAATGTGATCAATGGAAGAGATCAGGGTTCAAATTAAAGGGGAGCTAGGGGGAGCCTAGCTCCTGCAAATGGGTGATGGGCTCCCCCAAAAGCCCTCAGCTGACATACTCATGGGGAGCCCGAAATATAATCCAGTGTGTGACCATGTTGATTAGAGGTGTGAATCTTCACTTGTCTCCCGATTCGATTCGATTACGATTATTGGGTCAACGATTCAATTCGATTCGATATCCCGATGCATCACGATGCATCACGATTATTTCATATTGATTTGTTTTCATCGATAAATAGAAGATGTCAGATAATTGCTTTTTATTTTTTTTATCTAAAACGTAATTGACACAACCTGCCATCCCTCAAAATCTCTCCACCCACAACAGGTTAGGACAAAACATTTTAAACATTTAAGAAGATTTAACAAAGTAAAACATCTGTTTCCTGGTTCAACACCACGCCTCAGGCTGAGAAAAACACGCTTTGCCAAAACTCACAAAATCTAAAAAAAATACAGAAAACCTACAGGACACATAATGTAATAATAAATACATAATGGGTTCATATACGAGTGTTTAATGTCTCTGAGCAGCCGATATTTATGCCACAGTTCAAGGATGTCAGAAATAACACCAAATGAAATGTTTGACTTAGTTTGTTATTTTATTTGAACCCAGTGGTTCGTTTCTGAAATGTTGGAGAATGAATCAAGTTCTGTTTGATGCAGAAAATAATAAAACACAAAACAAATTCTACACTTCCAATAATATTTAAGATGTGTGTTTTATTCTTCCTGATAATAACACCAGCAGAAGGCTGTGGGCTGGATTAGGATTAAATTACCCAGCTGATGGATCAGCTTCACTAACCAGCTAACTACAAACCTTTCCACTAACCTGTCCTGTGTGACCCTCACCCTTTAAGCCTCATGTCCATGCTGTCTCTGGAGGAGCAGATAGGAGACAAGATCTCCTGTAACTTAAAATGCACCAAAGCTTCCTCCCAGTTTCTCGTTAAGCTGAATTTAACATCAGTTTATCATCATGAAACAAAAGAATAAAGTGGAACAAGAACTTCTATTTCTCTCTCCTTTTAACTTCTCCGTGTCCCTAAATAAAAGAGACAGACGATAACGCTGCAGCCGCCGTCACTGACCCCGCCCCCTCCCCAAGACCGGATCTCCCTACATTACAACAAGCAGTCTGACTGAGCGCTTCCAGGAGAAATAATAATTAAATTATGAAAATAATAATGCGTGTTTGGAGCATCAGTTTGGAGGAGCGTCCTCCGATCGTCTCTCTGAGCAGACAGTGTCTCTCTCTCTCTCTCTCGGTCGCTGATCGAGCGAGCGGAGCGCGCCGCACGACAACCCGCTCAATTAGCATAATTCCCGGCCCAAATCCAACAGAACCGGTCGGGCTGATTCGGTTCCGGTTTGGTCTCGGGTGACAACTCTAGCGCTCAGCCCTGCAGTACCACATTAAGGCGGAGGTAAATGTGGAGGACGCTCACTCTGACAGATTTGGATACAGCGCTGGTGTCGCCGTTAAAAAAACAAAACTACATTCCACTATAATCGATTATGGCGCACTCTTCTACGATGCAGAATCGTTTATGTCCGCATCCCGATGCATCGATTATTTGATTATTTTCCTCAGCTCTAATGTTGATTGATGTAGGAAAATGTGACTTCTACCAGACCTAAAAATTCTGCAAAGAGTGACCTTTTTAGTTTTAACTTCTACTTTCATGTTTACAGATTGCCATGGTTTCATTTTCCACAGTACTGACAGCACAAAGGCACAGACCAGACTTTCAACAAATGTTTAAAACAGGAACAAACGTAAAGATATTCCCACTTTTTTGTAACCTACCTCCAGAATTGAGAAAGCGTTTGCCACTGCGGACTGAGGGATACTTGTCAGTTAGTCGTTTATCTGGCCATATCAGCCCGTCTGCAGCAAACACCACCTTGTGATTGGCTTGCAGGAACTTCCTGAGAATCTCCTCTGGTCCCCCAGCAAAGATAAGATCGTAGCTAGAAGGGAGGAGCGAAGATAAAATATAACAGATTGTTATCTTTTATTTATCCTTTAGGTGCAGTCCTTCTCTTCACTGTGTCTTATTGTGTGTCTGATGCATAACTTGTCTGAGAGATATGAATCTAAGTGTAAACAGAAACATTCCTCATGATTTGTAAAGACAAGCTTTCTGCAGGAAAAAGCTTTGGAAATGTGAATTTTAATGAAAACCTACAGCTCAAACTGCACGCTGATGTATTGACAGAAGGAAAAAGTAAATTACACACTCTTCAGCTGCTTGTATAAAACTATTCTGTTATTCAAAGAGCAGATATGTTTGTATCTTTAGACTTAAGACTGCTTTGAAATGAGAATAAAATTCACTTTAAAGGCCGAATTGTTACTGTAACACCAGTTTAGCAGTCAATAAATGCATATTTGTGCAACAGCTACGGTTTTAAGTCCAAAAAGAAAACATCAAAGATTGATTGCACTGTAAAACTACTTTATGCAATTTGGCAGCAAAAGTAAAAGTTAAGCCTTGAGAAAAGGGGGAACTAATGTAGGTGAGGACGTCTGTACGGTCTGTCCACATCTGGCAGACACATGCCGAGACACAAATCCCCTGTGACATGTTTTCTCATAAATCAGCCTTATTTCTCTGTAAAATAAATCTGCAGCACTAGAAAGCCTTTCAATCAATGGCCCAATCACTCGGAAATAAATTCAGGAGAACTCCAGTCAGGAAATGGACCGGATTTTAGTTTTTTCCCTACATTTTCTTAGTTCTGCTCATGCTACTGTCTGCATTGTTAAACTTTAACCAGCTGCTGTGCTAAACTGTTGATCTTAAAGACCAAGGGGGGTATCTCTACAGTATGCTCTAATGGGAAACAGGCTTCAACACAAACGGTTGTTTTCTGCTTGGTCCTAGAGCTCAACCAGTGTCAATTTAAGATAGCGTAATAGTTTTTGGATGGTACAAAGTGCAGGGGTCAAAACTTGACTTTGGAAAAGGTGGGGGGGACATGTCCCCCCCCCCCAAAAAAAAATTACGTCCATGGGTGAGTCCATGAATGTTAAGTTTCAACGGGAAGTGCAATTGAACGCCTGAATGTGAAACTCGGAGTGACTGATCATATTTTGGTCAAAACAAGGGGAAAATATGTTTCTCAGTAAAATTGTTCTTTAAAATATTGGTTCAAAGTTTTTGAGGTTACATTCTGTTCAAAGTTAGGAACAATTGAGTTTGGAGAAATAAAGTTTAATTAAGACCAGATTGATGAGCTAACAGTTAATTAGTGTGGATCAAACCTTAAAAGGATTTTTTTTTGCCTTAATACAATTATAACTTAACTATTGCAGTTCATAATTATTTTATAAAATTTTACATCATTATTATCAATTTTCCCTTTTATTTTGGGTCTTTAGAATTACTTAGATGTTAGCAAGCACTACATTTCTTTATTTCTTTTTACTTTTTATTGTGTTTCTTTTACTTTAGAGGAGCCTTTGCCTCTTTTCTAGTTTTTTAAATCCCTGCAACGTTAATTATTTTACCACAACTCTAGCTTAGTCTAGCTCTTCACACACCTGTTCAACATCTATCAATCAACTCAGCTGCCTTCACTCATTAATCACCCTCCCAAGAGCTAAATAGTCCTCTGGTTCATCGTCAGATCCTCCTGTAGCTGGCACCTTTGTTTGGATTATCGCTGGTCTTTGTGTTTTAATTGTTCTAAGGTTTTTTTCTTCTTTGCTCCAGCACAAGCTGATCTAAAGAGGTCTTCACCTTGTTTGATGTCACCAATTTTATTTATAACTTTAACATTTATACATTACTGACCCAAGGTTTAAAGCAGGCAGTCATTTAGAGGCCCAAGGTCCAGCCATTTTTTCTAATTAAGCCAATGTTAAATGGACAACAACATAAAGACTTATTCAAACAAAAGTCCACATAAACCTTCTAAAATGTTTAATATTATAAGTGTTTAAATGGTCAACCATCCACATTGGTATTGGCTTACCTCGGACTAGCTTTTAGATTAATCCAGTCACAATTATTGATAATTGTTCCAAGCTGAGGTCATTCAAATAGCAATATAAGAAAACTATTAAAACATCTGTTTTAAAGATCCAAGCTACCTTATTTTGTTTTTTGGAAGTGACATCACTATAAACACGACCTCTCCTCAATCAAGATGCCCTATTTGCTGTATTCTGGCTAAGATGTAATGTTAGAAAAGCCTTTTAGTATTTAACAAATAGACATATTAAAGCAGTGTTACTGATTTTAATCAATTTATTTTGCATCTTCTCGGAAACTCAACACTCATAGAAAAATATAATTATTCCCCTCAAACTTTGGTGTACACATTTGAAATTAAAATACATCAGATAATGATTGTATCAGAAGATGAAACTGTCTAAACACTCCTGGTGGCCCTGCAGGATTACAGATAGAAAATATATTTGAATGGCTGCTTATCTTCTAAAACACTCCAACAGTTTATTAGACTACATTCACTTCCTCTAAATGAGGGAAAATTACATCCCAGCTACCTGTTTCAAGGGTGGGACTGCTTTGAACAGCAATTATGACTAGCATTTTCCACATGACATGGTGCAGTAAAAATGATAATCTTTTGCTCTATTTAAGGAGAAATGTCTCACAAAGCACTTATTATTCTAAACCACTCATATTACCTCAGCGAAAATCTCATTGGCTTTGAAAAATCATAACTGAGCTACCTGCACGAGAGAATTACTCCTCATAGAATATGGACTTTGCCAGAATAGCCACCCCCCCCAAATCTAAAAACACCTCTCTACATGGAGATATGGCTTTTCCCAAAAACTATTATTACAAGATAATTCATATTTCTACCCAGTTGAAAAGAAGTGCCTTAGCACCTCCTTACTTGGTTTACTTGGTGCCAATTTAACGTAATTTAACTTTATATGGGAAGTTGAAACTTTCTAGGGCCAATTTAAATAAGAATGTAGTAATGATGGTCAAAGATGGATATAACTATTACGGTTAATTGCATACCTATCCACAAACAAGATGACAAGATCTTCTTGGTCAGCCAATATTTCCATGGTGCTCTTCAGTAGTCTGACTTTTTGCCCTCCGCCAATGGAGCGACCGACATCGCCCCCTTTCCATGGTTCTCCCATTCCCAACACCTAGGAAGACAAAACTGAGACTGTGAACAAAAATGTTATTGCAAAAACTCTATCTATTGTTTTTCAAGGCCATATCTTACGAAAATGGACATTAATTAGAAAGGTGTTATTTGACACCAAGTTCTACCTTTAAGGGAAATGTTACCAGTTTTAATGATTAAAACCAAAACCTTTTGAAGCAAGATGGATAGATTGTTTTTACCTATGGTTCAAAACGGAAACCATTCCTGCTGTAATAGCCATTAGAAAATAGGTCCACTGCGGTCATAAAGGGAGGCATACAGTAAGCAGCCATACTCAGATAGAATGTGGTATTTAAAGAAGGCATTATGACCCGGGTCGACCCAGGACACGTTGGAGAGGTTACATCTCCAATCTGGTCCGGGAACGCCTTGGGGTCCTGCCAGAGGAGCTGGTGGAGGTGGCCGGGGAGAGGACGGTCTGGAGCTCCCTAGTTGGGATGCTGCCCCCACGACCCAGACCCGGATAAGTGGAGGAAGATGAGGACGACGACGATTATGACTTATTTTACATTATAGTTCTATGGTTCATACAAACATGTTAATGAAGTTCTTTGCATTAAACACCTTTCATTTAAAGCAATCTTAGCAGTTTTATTCCTGACATTTTCAGTACCTTCCAGAATGAATCATTTCAGGGCTTTGTCACTTTAAGTAAACAAGCTGGAGCTGGCCACGCCCACCCATCCATGTGCTGCTCAAGCTGCTGTAAGCTGAGACACTCCGATATACCTGTTCTCCAGCCTGGGGAGGTGTGAGGTATTTCTATGTAAATTTCCTTTATTATGATGTCACAAATGGGAACTTTTTGAAATGGCTCATAACCAAACACTGACAGAAAACAGATGGATAGGTTTTTCTCATATTTGGCAACATGGCAACACATAAGTATGCGAAAGATGAGTTTTGCATAATATGTCTCATTTAAGATGGTAGTAAGTGCCTCAAAGTGGCCAATGTTTTTGGCTATGTGATAAACCTAAATTGGACTTCTTATGCTCCAATGGATACCAAGGGTTGAAGCATTTTGCTGACAAAAGATAGAGGAAAGGTATGTTTATTGCAACCAATATCATCACAATGACCCCATTCAATACCTACTTGATGGTTTATCCCTTGAGGTCCACGTGGCAGGGGTGAGGAGTGAGCACCACCTCACCCCTGCCACGTGGACCTCAAGGAATAAACCATCAACCCTGCTCAATGGTCAACTTTCCTGGCGGGGTCACCCATGAAGACAGTGGGAGGGTTAAAGTTGTGTCTCGAACTGATAAACCACAGGGGTCAAATTATCTCTTTCTGTAGAGTTCTGGGAAATTCAGAATGGTTTGTCATTAAAGTGGTGAAAACAATTACACACAGGTGCACATGAGGTTACCAATGCAGGCAGGAACAACAGAGCCCCAAGCTAAAAATAAAAAAAAGTTTTTCTTACTTATTTTCACCACAGAGGGGAATTCTAAACCTACATCATGGGAGTTTTCCTCTGGGATGAATGCTTTCACAGCTTGCTGCACTTCATTGTTTCCTTTAGCAGCCCCAATCAGTTCCGGTAAGTGTGTGTTGAAAGTATTCTGCTGCTTGGTGTATGTAAGGCTCAAGATTGTAGACCAAAAGGAAGATTTTAAGCATATTTTTTGCAAACTTTACCTTTACAGTGTAGTTAAAATAGTGAGCAGTCTGCATGAAGCGGTGGAATCCATCGGTTTCCTCTGTTGCAACCGTTAAGACCAGCAGCTTGTCTGTAGAAGATAAACAGACAGGAAAAATTTAGAATTCATCACATTTTTGGGTGACGAAATTATAGGAATAAAAAGGATACAGTCTTGCAAAGGAAAATAGCAACATTGGAAGTTGCAAAGATTTTGGCTCACATTGAAGGGTATCCACAAAAATGTGTGTATTTTTCTAAGCTTAAATATAAGTATTGAGATTCCCACAGCAGTGAACTGTGTCCCTTGTAAACCTCAAACCTATGTCAACAATACTGGTGACCATTCGGTTTGACAGTCCAAAACGATGTCTCAATTTAGGAGTGGCCACTGTAATTTTAATTTCATTTAAAAACAGTGGCGTATTTCCAAACGTGGTATCAATAAAGTATTTCCTCCCACAAACCTCGAACGTTTCCAGTCGCCGAAAGTGCTGAAGTTTGAGGTTTCATAAAGGGTTAACCAAATACAAATTTTCTCAGTTGTTGAATGTAAAGCTAGAATGATGAATATTGTTCTCACATAGATAGTTTTCACTTGTTCGGTTAGTGTTGTAGAACACCCTGGAAAGCTTTAATCAAAGGTTTGGTTCAGTCTTGTGAGCCAAGGGAGGAAGTACCTTGGCCCTCTAGATCTTCATCACATTCTCACCACGTCAAGGGGAAACACTTACTCATCACTAGCTGAGATCTACAAAGTGCTGAGTCTGTGTTAGACTTCAGACAGAGCAACAAAAATGTTAACGAGACCTTAAAGCAGTTTTATAAGGCTACTTGAAAAGAAATTCAGCTTTTCATCTCATGTTTCAACAGCAAATCTACCCTCTGTTTCATCCACAGCAGGGAGTTCCACCTAATACTTGTAAATTATTTATTGGTCATTGGCATTTAAAGCAAGTTGCTAATAGAGTCTGAAAGAGAAAATCTGAGAGTATTTTAGCTCCACTGGCTAAGGATTAGGGATGGGTACCTTTGACATTTGAATTGATCCGGTACTAATTCCCGGTACCTACGAATCGATACCGGTACTTAACGGTACCAATTTTCAATACTTTTGAGTGTTTATTATTTTAAATCTCTTTTATAATTAAATATATATTTTTCTCAATATATAACAATATTTGATAAATATCACGATAAATAACATTCATCTGTTTGTATTTTAACATCGTCCTTGTAGTTTTATAAGCTGATAATTAAACTGAAGCAAACATCTTTACTGTGAACTAAATTTACTGTGTATCTTCATTCCTTTTGCCGTCTTTTTTCATTTGATTTTTCCTACTGGGAAGTTAGAATTTCCGAGGAGAAAGCGAACGCACCATTAGCTGATAACAATGGTAGCAATGGAAGCTAGCATACCAAGCGAACATTATCTTAAACAGTTTATTTAGCTGCTGGAGCAGATTAAAACGATGATGCCTCACACTTAGATCGTTGTCACTTGTTTCATCTTGACCCAATCACCCGTCACATTTAGTAAGGCGAAGCCAAACTTTAGAGCGCATCTAGTTGGGAATTCGGAGTTCCGAGGAGAAAGCGAATGCACCATTAGCGAAACGGAAGCTAAAAAATCAAGCTAACGTTATCTTAAACATTTTATTTACCTACCGGAGCAGCTTAAGATGAGGATGTCTCACTTAGATTGTTATCGCTGGTTTCATCATGACCCAGTTACCCATCACATTTAGTGAAGTGGACCCAAGCTTTAGCATGCGTTCTTTCTACCATGCTACTCTGTTTACAACTGGCTCGCAGCAACCAACGACAAAACGCTCTTGCGCATGCGCAGCTGTCTAGGCAATTTCTCGTTATGAAGGACGGGTACCGAAACGAGGCACCGTTTGAAATGACGTGAATCGGTGCTCGGTCGGTACTATGGAATTCGGTCGGTACCTTTAAAAAGTACCGAATTCGGTACCCATCCCTACTAAGGATAATTCAAAAGTTCACCTGGGACCACGGCTTTGGTTCTACACCTTTAGTACCGTCATCATTTAAGTAAATTTGACCAAATTCCTTGTAACTCTAACCATACTAGGGTTGTCACGGTAACCGGTGTAGCGGTAAACCCGAGTAAAAGAGTTGACAAAAATAAAAACCGTCTTGTTTTTAAAAAAAAATATTATCTCGGTGGATTACCGTGGCTGTGGTGTAGGCACGGTGACCCTTACCAGCCACCGTATCATCTGCTGAAGTTGCCGGCGGCACATGCGCGCTTTGTTGTTTACAACCAAAACTTTCTTGAAGCCAAAGCTGAAATAATGGCCAAAGGAGGAGACGGCAGCGCTCAGCACATTTATTATCCCTCAAAGAAGACAAAGTCAGAAGTACGGGCATTTTTTTGGATATTTGAAGAATGCCGAGGGACAGTTGATAGAAGACAGCTATTCTGTTTGCAGCACGTGCAGAAAAGTTTCTGTGAAAGGCAGCAACGCTTCAAATCTAATGACACATCTGCGTGACCATCACCCACAACTCTACAGTCAACGCAAGGCAAGTTAACATTAGCGTTTTAGCTAAAATGCGTGATCCGAGGATTTGGGTCAAGGGAGAATGCAACGAGTCGCTATATAGGGCAGCCGCAGCGCCACTACCTGCATATAAACCGTGTCGCAGACACCCCCATATTGAAATGACGCTATGCATTACGGGGCTCCCAGGGGCAGATAAGAGTTGGTCTCTCTCAGAGAATAATTATGAATTTCACAATGATTACTGCCTCATGACATTTTCCCAAATCTGCAAAGCTCACCGGAAGGGCACAAACCGAGGACAATATTTCCTGATATAGGGTTTATTACTCAAGTAAGGGTAAAAAAGTATCTGATTAGAAGGCTACTTGAGTACTGAGTATCATCTGATCTAATATTTTTAAAATGATGACATCAAACAGACAAAAAATAAGAAGTTATGGGCAAATATTGCAATTTTCAAAACTAAAGAGGAAAAATGTAAACAAATAAACAACATAATTACAAAATAACAAATTTTAGGCAAAATTTAGACACAAACTGAGGACAATATTTTCCTGATATACAGGGTTTATTTAGTTGTCTGAAAATGTAACACGTTTAAAAAAATACCGCGATAATACAGAAAACCGTGATAATTTTGGTCACAATAACCGTGAGGTTAAATTTTCACACCGTGACAACCCTAAACCATACATTCAAACAAAATCACACCCATGCTCACCATCTTGGTAGATACACCCACAATAAGGGGTTTGGGCACAAGCAGCCATAATTCACATTTGATCATTTGATAATGAGTGGATTACCCATGGAAGTGCAGCGGTTCTGTGAGACCGACAACAGGATGGTTCAATTGTTGGTTTCAGAATGAGCCGTGTTACTGGCAGAGTTTTTTAGGTAAATGCGACAGAACCACTTCATTCAATTATTTTTTTCCACAAAATATTTATAGCTTATGTTAGAATGTTAAGAGGCATAAAAATATGTTTTAAGCTTGCTTGTTTTGCAGATTTGCCATTGTAGGTTGAAATACTTTCGTCATACAAAGGCTTGCTTTTGATGTAGCAGAGCTTAGTATCATCATTCAACGGGAAAATTTGAAAACCAAAAACCTGAAAGTTTCCCATCTTTGATTTGGTCTGGTTTTGTGTAACTGCATGAAAATAAACAAAAATGGTCATTACCAAAGATTTATCTGTGTCATTCCCAATTGAGATTTCCAATTTTTGTCAAATATTGATCTCTCAATTTAGCTTAAAAACTATGGTTGACACCACGCTTTATTACTGCATAACTTAAATTATCACCCACCATTAAAGGGTGAAAGGTAAAATATTCACTTGTTAAAATTTTTCTACGCATATACTGAGTTAATTCACAATTTTTATCCTTTTTCCTGCATCCTGCTTTTCAGAAGTAATCAAAGCTTTGTTTGCATGGGTAGCCTCTTATTTCTTTGACAACATTTTTGGGATGCCTTAAAATGTATTACTATGGATCAGACATTGCTGGTCCCTCCTGATTTAACCAAGATTAATATTGGTCATTGGACAACCATAAATAAACCTAAATAAGCATACTACACCCAAGGCACAATCACCCAAAATGCAGTATTGAATAAGTCAATTGTTGCTGGGTTTGGATGAATTGCAACATGTGGAAGGATGGCTTTACCATCATTCACGCAGTTTGTAGGGATTTAAGAAAATATCTATGTGGAAATATATCAAAAATTTTTTCCTAGCGATAATATATCGATATTCAAAAGCTGTGTATTGAAAATATTTATATTGCAATATTGTGAATTATTTTTCCTGTGATATTACATCGATATTCAAAAGCCGTGTATCTAATTTTGGGAAGAATTTACATGCAAACATTTTAGTGTTTTCTTTTATTTTATTTTTGTTGCAATTCAAACAATGTTTTGTTTCCACTGTTGAAATGTAAAACCCTCTATTATGGTTCAGATACCTCATGTTAAACAAGTTAAGTATCAGTTTGGACTGTTTTGAATATTCCTACAATAAATCCAGTCAAATAATTGCTAAGAACATCTGACTGAATGTATCCCAATATATCGTGATACATTGTATTGTCGCCCCTAACGTATCACCAGAATTTCACCTACACATCCATACTACTTTGTATTTTAGCAGCATCCAAACACTCAGTATCATACGACAGAACAAGGACAAATCCAAACTGCGTTTTACCTTAAGAACTGCAGAGAAAAAAAATGCACCTCTTCTAAGCAACAGGTGTTCTCTGTTATTTTTATTGGATTAAATGTCGACCGTTGAGCAAACGACCATCAGGGGAAAATGTTTCTGTCATCTGGGAAAAACATTTTTGTTTATAGCTCTGTAAAACAGGTGATTGCAAGGTTACATGGGAAGTTTCCAAGCTCCCTTTTTGGAACACCAGGAAGTGATGGTGAAGAAGAGGTTACCCTAGGCCAGGGTGGCAGACAAACTTAATAATCTAAATGTTTTACTTCTGGCAACAGATGCATTCTATAATAAATTGAATAATTATTTTTAATAAACATTTGCACAACAAGTCAAACGGAAAAGTTTTTACAGATTTCTAAAAAATGTAACTTCGAATGGACGAGTTACACCAGTAATAGTTGTATGACAAATTAAATGACCAAAAGACCCATGAAAACTGTCGGCACAGCTCACTGATTACTGGAAAGTTTTAGTAAGGGACACTTTAAGGCTTTTGGCAATCTCAACAGCAGATCCAAAGAGGGTCTGGCACGTTAAAATGGTTGGAATTCCTCCTTGCAATCAACTCTGTTTATGTATCTTTTTCCGCATTGTCAATCCATCACCAGTAGCTTCATTTGCAACACCACATTCAGAGACTTTGCTTTACTGCTTTTTAATAACAAGTGCACAGCATTACAGGAAGCTATGCTTTAGGAAGTATGATGGAAAACGATTAAATAAAACACTGGTTTCTTGGTATCTCTGAGACATTTCCCCCTCAGGAAAAAAACAAACTCACTGCTGACCCCAATTACTCCTCTGACTTTACCCTGGCCTCATGGAATCACACACTTTACTCCTGTCATAAACATGCAGGCCACCTGGTGCATCTCAGCAGATGAACTTCCACTTCAGTACACCCTGGAGATGAAAAGCATTTTTGATGTGAAAGAGCTGAGACATTAAACCTTTAGTTATAACTTTACGGGCACAATTCAGACTCACTGTTGAGTCTTGTTTATTGCTTATTCGTGCACAGGCCTTACGAAAGAAATCCCTTTCAATTTATCATAGTTTCATGCAAAGTTGGTCTGGAAGCACTGATTGTAGAGTACAACTTTGTCTCCAGAGACAAAAGAACTACAGATCATGTAACATGGTATAGTTTAGATGAAATTCCAACCAAAATAATTGTGTGTATTGCTTATGGGATTTTGGCTGCAAAGCATGGATGTCTACAACATCAGAATAACAAGACATAAATGTGAATAGGTGTGTGGATAACTTTTATTGGCACAGTAAAACATTCAAATGTTCTCACCAAAGGCTCCAGCTACAAGCAAACTATGAACCAGTGTCAACAGAAAACTAGCCCACAGGAAGAAATCTGGACAGATATCGGTTACATACTTAACAGAATGTTGTTTTTGAGACTTGGTTGAGAATCAAATGACTCTCACAAGCAGAAACATGACTTGCTTAACTTTAGTCACCAGAACTACTTTCAAAAGCCCTGCCCACCCTGTTGGCGTGTCTGTGACATACACTAGGGCTGGGGGTAAACGATTATTTTTAAAACGATTATTCTGACGATTATTTTATTGAATAGTCGACTATTCTAATGACTATTCAGACAATTAATCTGATGATTATTTTTCTATTGCACAGTTAATAAAAACCAAAAATTCTCTAATAAATTCCTCAAAAAAATAAATAAATTGTTACTGTCAGAGAATAAACACTACAGGCCTTCCATTTTGTATAACACTGCTTTTATTGTGTTGCGGTTGGTTATGTTGTGGTGACATGTAGAACTTGGGAGTGCAGGCTGCTGCCTGAGAGGTGGTTGGAGACGGAGTGTCTCCATGCTGCTTTGTTTTGGTCACTTAAGTGTGTGAGGCGAGTGGTGTTACGATGCTTCCTCGGGAGTTTGGCTTGTGTGCAAAAAGGTAGGGACAATAACGTGGGATTTAAAGGTTAAAATGATGATCAGGTTTATTTACAACTA
The DNA here is from genome assembly GCF_043380555.1 of Nothobranchius furzeri. Classification (NCBI taxonomy): domain Eukaryota; kingdom Metazoa; phylum Chordata; class Actinopteri; order Cyprinodontiformes; family Nothobranchiidae; genus Nothobranchius; species Nothobranchius furzeri. The sequence goes on from NC_091747.1 coordinate 49,322,600, forward strand.
CAAAGAAACATAAATCTTTCCATCCACAGGTTGGAAATCAATAAAACTAATTCTGCCTGTGGGGAATTAAAACAAAAGTACAAATAAGTAGGGATGTCCCACTGGGCAAAGATTACAGGGTTCTGGACCAAAATAAGAATCTCCAAAGGTCCAAACTCTAAACTGGGTGGTTAAACCAAACTCAAGGTGATATTTTAAACTAAACCAAAAACCCACAACACTCTAAATGTAATAAAAGGGAGATCTACACGACAAAAAAGATGAACTCCAAACCAAAACGTAACAGCTTATCCAAACGCAAGAAGCTGTTAGTGAAAATGCTAACAGTAGCTTTACCAACGTTAAGTTCAAGTTACCAAGTTTAAATAAACCAAAAACACCCAGCAGCAAACAGACCAGCACATAGGAGAGACTGCTACCACCAAAAAAGCTCTCCTAATGTCTGAAAGAAGCTCCTTTATGAAGGGAGAAACGCTCCCGGTGATTTTCTGCATCTGCGATAGAGACGGAGCAGCGCATTTGACCCCGGAAGTTGTTGTCCGCAGCCGGGAGATGAAGGCGGGCAAAACAGGAAAGGAATCTAGTAGCGGACGGACATTGTTCCGGGTCTTCTGTATTTGGCGGAGATGTTAGTGAAGGCGGAGAAGAGGGCGAACTAGAGGAAAAACAGGCAGATTCCTCCTCTATTTACAAACTCCTGGGGATGCAACAAGTGGGCGTGGTGCGTCGACTACCGGATCTGACGTCGACAAATTTTTAGAATCGAGCCGTCGACGTCATCGAGGATTCGCTACAGCCCTAACATACACAACCCATTAGAATGTTGATGACAAATTTGAAAAACCTTTTTTGATGTGGATGGAAATTTGATGCAACTCCGTCTTACTACTGGCCAAAGAGTTTTTTTCTATGCTAATTCACAGTACCTATGTTGCAAGATCCCATAAAAATTAGTTCATGGACCGCTGCACAAACACACCACACCCTGACCAGTGAACTCAGAATGGAGCAATGCACTAGAAGAGTCCTATCCATACAATGAGGCAATGCGTTAGGGTTGGGGACAGTTTGACTAAGCTATGCCGATCCAAACCCCCCTTATTTTATGGACACTCTGCCCCCATGCACTTCCCATAATCCCAACAGTTCCTAATCTCATGCCACTACAATGAGAAAACAAAACAACCACTTACCACTTTTTGCATTATCCTGGGATCATCACCTAGTGTGAAGAGGGTCTTAAAAAATAAAAATGATTGGCTGAAATTAAAACATTTCCTTTATAATCTCCAATCAGAATATTGCTTGAGAGTTGAGACTTTGCCGTATCAGTCCAGAAAGACTGTATAGCCAGCAATAGTAGTTTCAGTATGCCCTTCATATGCATAATTTGGCCCACCTGTAATTTTAGATGAATAATGACGGTGTGGCTCTTATTTACACAAGATATTGGAAACTGCTCAATAAATGAATAATGGCAAAAACATGCATTGTTTCACATTTCCACTTGGCTTTAAGAGAAGAGGAAGGGGTGTTCTTGGGAAAAATGTAAAATCTGCTTATTGATTTTACATTTGTTTAATTAACATATACACTTGAACAGCTGCTCAATCCCTTGAGGCGATGTTTAAGTAAGTCTTCAATATTTAATTGCTGCTAAGATACAGATGTCCACCAGTGGCGGTTCTACATCGAATTACTCCCCGGGCGAGGCCCCCTTTGAGCGCCCCCCCCCCACCACCACCACCACCACACCACACCACCTGCATGAACACACGCATGTTTTCTACTAACAGGCATGTTTTATTAGAACGACTATTGAACATTCATTTTTCTAAGTTGCACATATTTACATTAATTACTATGAAGTTGTCAGAATGTAAAGCAATATACATTATATACTGTATCAAAATATATAGAATCAAATATACAAAAACAAACAATAACTAAATATTAAGAATATATGAACATAATAGATAATAAATATTCTAAATAGCAAAAATATTTCACACATAACAAACTAAAGATAATCACTACAGCATTGCACTTAGAACAGAAAACACAAACTAAAATTAAAACCTTTCCTTGATGCAACGTCATCAATAATGTCATCACATGAAATCTGCTCCCCTACTGAGTGATTGATACTGATCAGAGCCAGGTTAGTGAGCCGCCCCTGAAACATAGTTGACCTCAGGTATGACGATCAAGTTTGAAAAGCTCCTCTCAGCTTGAGCCACAGTGACTGGCAGAGCAGTCCAAAAGTTGGGGTAGATCTCCAATAGATCTTTATCATGATCCATAATATTTTAGAATTGCCTCTGAAATTGTAATTTAAACTGACATAAAAAACTGTAGACTACCAAAAATGCCAACTTTTACAGAACAAATCATGTAAAAAATAATCAGTGCAGCCATCTGCAATAAATAAACAGGATAGTTAGTGGTGACTGGGGAGTTTTCTTCTGCTTGTAGAGTTGTTTTATTTATTATTATGTGAACATGATCAACATGTGTTAGTTGTTGTTCAGGCAGGCCACAGGCTGCAGTGAGCATTTAACAAATCCTAGTTTGAATCAGTAAAAAACGATTCAAGGAATTTTTTCGAACCATTTGAATATTCGTTTCAATATTTCAGCCCTATTAGCTCTGTTAGCAATTAGTTGACCGCATTTAACCGTTAACTGGTTCAAAACATTGAAAACATGCATCATGAGAGCGAACATACCTTTATTTTTCTCCTCTTTTTTTTCCCCCTGAATGGGGCACCTGGTGGTTTTAGCCTTTTTATGTTCATCTCTTCTGTTTGGCTCTTGACTCAGTAAGTTTCCTTTAGTCAGGACTAAACAATTTGACCTTGATGGGGGGGTGACCACAAAATCGTTTTTGTTTTTCCTTTTTTTATTCGGCCATTTCACACAATTCAGAGAAACCTGAAAGAATGATAGGCCTGTGTTTATGATATTATGAATGAAATATGGAAGAACGTTAAGATGTGATTGACTTTAGCCATGTTAATACAGTTGATTCAGCCCCTGCACGCTCATTTCATTTGGGAAAGACGCAGAGGTGAATTCCCCCGCCGCACCCCTCCCCTTCCTGTTCTTCATAGACACACGGAGCACGTGAACGTTCTCAGTCAGCAGGAGCGCCTGCAGCTGCAGGGGGCGCCAACTTGCTGTTTCCAATCCAGACACTGTCATATGACAGATAATAGAAAACCTCGGCGCGGCGCAGATTTCCTTTTTTTTTTTTTTTTTTTACTCCGCGCTTGTGCGCCCCTTTTGTGTCATGAAAAAATGCCGCCCCGGGCAACTGCCCTGTCTGCCCGTGCCTAAAACCGCTACTGATGTCCACAGTAAACAAATGACTGCTTTCTACAGCTGTGATTTTAGAGGATGAGTGTCCAGTCAGAGTAAACAGAATGTTCTCTTGACAGTTTGGTATGAACAGTCAGGGAGGACAGGAATGTAAGTGAAGTGGTGCTGCTGAAACTCTTCCCCAAGAAAGGCGCTGATACCAAGTCATCTTTCCTTTGCACTCTTCCTCTGTTCCACATACTGTTTTGAAGTCTCAGTAAACTTTCGCACTTGGGTGAGCAGAGGTTCTGACTCACTGGCTGGAGCTCAGCTCAAGTAAGCATTTTTCCTTGGAGGAAAGGGGGGCATTGAGTGAATGTGCCTTGGTCTTGAACAAAAGAATAACAGGATTCTTTGCCCTGGCTGACACACACAACCCTGTTCTATTTTAGTAAGTTTACATCAGGAAGTGTCAAGAAAAATGCAAGATGTTACGTTCATTTCGTGAACATTTTGAGGAGAATGAAACAAATATACCCTTTTTAATACATAATCCCTGGCAATGGGAAATGGTTGTTGAACTTTAGAGACATGCAACTTAAAATACATCAGTTTGACATATTTTTGCACTTGAAAGGTTCAATAATGGTATAAAAGAAGCTTAATGGACCAGTAAATATCTCACATAGCTTTTTACAAAGGCTGGGGAATAAGAAGGTAAAAAGCAGCCAATACCTACAGAATACACAAGAATTGTCTACAAAATACCAGAGGAATAATTCTCAAGACTTCATTAGAAGATTTATATCCTTGGAATCAATACACAGTAATATTTACTGTGTGGCTCAGGACTGTAATGATATGCGTGTTGGCTGCTCTAACTAAAGGATGTCTTGTTCCAGCTGATCGTACTCTGAGGCATGTCCTGGTTCCCTGACATGAATGGACCTCTACTACAACTTCATTTATGTTTATTTGTTCTTTTTTTAAAGGTTGTTCAAGGTTGCTTTGACATGGATTCATGCTACTTTGATTCCTTTTCAAGGGTGGCATGGTCCCATCCTGTCAATGGAGAATCACTGAGCTAAGATCATGTGGACCTTTCAGATCCAAATTGAAAAAATGGAGATGAATTGTGATCCCAAGCAATACAAGCTGAAAGAAAATGGGACCTTGGAAGATAGGGAACAAAAGGACTAAAAGACAAAAAAGGAAGTTGAGGCCTCATTGGTGCCAGTGGTCTTCAGAGTATTGTGAAACTTGTGAGTGGTGCAAGCAAATACCAGGGACATCAGCTTCATTGTGTTTTCACCTATCTATTCATTTTCTTTTCCAACTTGATCCTATTCAAAGCTAAGGAAAACTGGTGGCCATCTCTGGCAGTCATTGGACAAAATTTGAGGTATTACCTGGACAGGTTACCAGTCAATTATAGGCCCAAGAAAGACGAAGTCTAAATGAGTAGCAACAAGGACAAAGAAAAAGTAACCTAAGAATCTTTGCTAAATGAAAACGGAAGTAAAAGTGACAAATGGCTACAGCACATAACCAGCGGAAAACAAGAAACAAAATCTGGTTTCCTGTGTCAAGAATCCCTTGGTCCCTAGGAACAGCTATGATCCTGGAAAGGACCCTAAAGCATATGGAGCATGTGGCGGGGAACCCTGCTGTGAAGAATGACTCTCGTTTTAAACGGATAAGCCCAACATTTCCAAAACACATGAGCCATGCAGTAAACCTACATAATAGGCTATGTTTTCAATGTGTGTCTAACCACAGGCACTTCAACCTTGGGATGTGGCATGATGTCACCAGTTTTTTGCCAGGAAACTATTTATTTTACCAGACATAATTTTAGAAGGGAATACCACCTTAATTTTAACCTTCAAAACAGCTTTAATGATTGTTTCATGGTTGCTCCTAAAGTTATGATGGCCATTTCCTGTGCGAATGTAAGTCCCTCGTTACTGAGATGACGCATTCTGAGGATTGTATATTAAGAGGCATATTTACCAAACTGTGCAATTTGGTGACTGATCCCAAGTCATAAACGACTCCTACGGGAGTGCCCTGTTCTGTGGGTGAGACTCAGAAACTAGCACAAACACAGGAGCTATCAGCTCATTTTGGTAATGACTAAAGTGGTCTTCCAGGGGAAGAGCTAATTAACACAAAGATGGAAACAAAAAGACTTGTTAAGAATCAGGAGCCTGTAATTTACCAGTGAAGCACGCAACATGCTCCATGTTGCCATGACACAAATCATTAGCTTGAACTTGATGACCTGTATTTAAATTTACCTTGGCTGTTATTTTCACCAGAAACTTGGTGTAAATATACTATTATGCTTGTCAAGCCAATGGCAATCTGAAGATTTTGTATTTTTTAATAGTTTCTGCTTAAATTCATTGCTTTTTGGTGACTTTTTAAACAAGAATGAATCATTGTTTGGTGTTAGGTTACTTAAAGTGAAGATGTGTATTTTCCCTAGCAATAGGGGGCAGTAGATACCTAAATCATTGTAAGCAAGCTGTATTTTTGTGTTCAAGTAAGACCTTACAAGCGGATAGCCTTTAGGGTCAAAAATCACTGGGAGCGCAACCTCCAGCAACAAAAGCACATCAGACTCCCTTTCATCACCGGCAACAAATGAAGCGGTAAATGTGTAAAATGTTTATGAAGTAAGAAAGTTTTGTAATTGTTTGTTACAAATCAGTAAATGTGTTTTGACCTCACAGGCTCACGTAGAAGGACATATGACATCGTCAATAGACTTGCATTTGCTCCCATGTATTTTTAGACCCAAATTTTATGGTCATATGTTACGAAACCACCAATATTTTTCAACAACTGGGCATCAATTTAATTCATTTTCAACAACATTTCAATGGATATTTCCAGAGATGAATGGCAAAAACTACACATTGTCTCTTTAAACATTAACTTAAATTCTCTTACATAGTTAAATACATGCTTGGCAGAAACCCTAACTATATTTTTTGAAGAACATTTAAAATACAAATTATCTGTCTAATCTGTGACAAAATCTGAAAAGATGAGTCCCCAGAGATTTGTGTACCCTCAGACAAAGCAAAATGGAAAACAAACAGCACAACACGTGTGGTTGAGAAAAGAGGGAGCAACACTGGCCTTGTGGTGGTATGGTGAGAATGTTCGGAGGCATGATTGTATACTAGAGCGGCCAAATGGGTTTGTTAGTTTGTTAAACTGGTATTACGGGCTACAGAGAGCTTCGTTATGTGTACATATAAGGCACAAGTGATTTTAGGTGGAGTTTCCTTCTCTTCCCTATAAAGTATTCCCTGGTGACACGTCAGTGATGTCTGGAAAAGGTATAATCTAGAGACGCCTTTACCGTGGGATCACCAAACGGATGGTGTATTCCTACTAGCTTAGGCTTTGCAAAACAGTTTAACTTCCTTTTCCTAATTTGCAAAACACCATTCAGTTGGTAGTTAGATCAAATGTTTCTTATAAAAATGTGAACCTCAGCATTATGTGTTAGGACCTACTTGTTAATTCAAAATGTTGTCAAAGTGCGGCCTAAACAGTCAGAAATAAGTGAAAGGCCTCTTTCAGGTGGCCGGACAGTGGGGGTCTACCCAGTCCAATTTTTGTAACTTTCCAAAACTGACGAACCAACAGCCCTGTCCACTGTTCAGTGACCAGCCAGGTGCACGGTGGTGAGAAAACGGACAGAATTCCATTGGTTCTTTTTACAGCTGAATCACAGTTTGTGTGTAAAGGGTGCTCTCAGAAGACCTGGAGGCTTTATGCTCCTCAAAACAGCAACTATCTTTAGACTTTAAAAATCATAAGAAGCTGGTTCTATTCACCTTGGAGGATGACAGCTTTTTTTGACTTTGATCTCATGTATTCTGCTCAGGCCTTTAGTGAGCAAGCCAATAATCATACCTAATTTGAAGAAAAAAACTTTGCTTGAATATTTATCTGCTTACCTTGGCACAAAATAAAAGCTGAATTATGAATAAAATACACAGATTTGATAATCAGTCCAGGTAATACCGCAAAAATTCAATGTGATACGATATCTGGATGTTATAATAATGATGATGATGATGATGATACAGCATCATACATTATATAGAGCTTTATAGGACACTCAAAGACGCTTTCATGCACTCTCACATCCACACACTGCCAGTGATGGTAAGCTACTACGTAGTCACAGCCACCCTGGGGCAGTCTGACAGAGGCAAGGCTGCCATTTGGCGCCGTCGGCCCCTCTGACCACCACCAACAAAGGCAAGTTGGGTTAAGTGCCTTGCCCAAGGACACAACAGCAGAATACCCCTGGCGGGAGCTGGAATCTGACCTGTGACCCTCCGAATCATGAGGCAACCCGCTCTACCTCCTGAGCTATTGCTGCAAGAAGTGTTTTGATGCAATGCAAATTATGACAATCAAACTTTAACTGGTATATTTTTAGTTATTTTAAATGTTCACTCAGGTGAATTTGCATTCATATTTTCAAATATGCATTTGCATAAATAACATTTTATTACTTTTTATGTTTTCTATATGCTTCCAATGGGTGGCAGTGAGTGAGATGCCAGAGTCCAATGCACTGGCTTATGTGCAAGTATACCATCAACACTCACACGTATGTATATGAAAACAACGTTTTGATGAAAGTCTACAGGATTATAGAAGTTTATGGAAATTAACCCAAGGGTACTGTGAAAATCTTTCACTTTCTGTTGCGTTACCAGTAGTTTTTTTTATTCAAAGTTCCTCTAAAGGTGCAATATGAAAGAATAACATAAGACTTACATCCTGTCAAATTTGGTTACTGCAGGTCATTTTGCTAAGCAAAAGTTTAGAGTAAAGCTAAAAGATGTCGTGGCTCCTATGGGGCACAAGAAATATGTCCTGGGTCGCCCCTGTTTACTGGCTTACTGACTTTGGAGCTTTAGCTCAGCGCAGGCCCTGCAACCTCACGGGCTCTCTGATTATAAACAGTAACAACATCCCTCTTTAGTTTTTTTTTTCCAAAGAGAAAAACTGACATCTCCCAGCCCGCTGAAAATGAAATCTGTTTTAATGTACCCTTCCTTCCATGATGACTGAGACATTAAACTGTTTTATGATTACTTCACTGTAGAAGTCTTACATATTGCTCCTTTAAGTTGCACATCAATGTCCTTACCTATAAACTATTTTGGTTTCCTTTGAACATTTGTCTTAGAATGTACTGTAATTGCCACAACTAAAAAGGAAATTTAAACAGTGTAAACATAGTATCAATGGTTCAAATGTATTTACTGAAGCAAATATGAGCTATTTTCTTTTAATTGGTTTCAAACCACCGCTTTATGTACACTGGAAAAGTTGAAAAAACATTCTTGATGCCCAGCTCTCCTCTGGAATTGTGTTTCAACCCAACCAAGTAGGTGTTTTGCTCAAATCTCATAAAACCGCTGGAGAACATTGCAAAGGCTGAAGGGAAAGTGTAATAAAAGGGCCCCAAAGACTTCAACTGCAGCCTTCAGGGTGTCCAGCAAAGTGTTTTATAGCCTCTAATGCAAACCCTTTTGTTGTTTTGACACAGAGCTGGACTCATTTGTCCATTTTTACACCTGAATAAAGTAAAACTCACAACTTTGCATTAGTAAATTGTCACTTTTGTCCTCAATTCACATATTTCTGGTAAATTCCTTGTTTTAATCAAGACACTTCACAATAAAACTAACTGCTAGACGTTTAAAGAATTTGCCTACCTACTGAATTCACAAGATTAACAAAATAAGAGAAGGTTTCTCGATTAAACTTCTGTTATTAAGGGAAGAGTTTCTAGCAAGCCCATAAAACTCACATGCAGTAGTTGGGTGTACGTTGTTTTATATAGGTTGACTTTACGCAGCTCTAGGAGGTGTTTTCCTCGGCTCCCAACCTTCAATTATAACATGTTTACAAGCACTTGTCTGCTTCTCAAATTAAATAGCCTTCAGATCTACACATATTAACGGTACGTTCGTTCTAATTTGGACTCAAACCATCAAAGACTCCATGTCAGTTTGCGCACAGGCACTTTACAGTCTGGCTTCTGCACATAAAAGGCCCGCGCAGCCGAACAACATGAAATAAAACAAGATTGTGCTAAACCGCAGAGTCGTGTCATTCCACGCTCCGGCGTTTGTTTTTGCGCCAGACATGTTTCGAGAGAAGTGCAACCTGCGCCTCAGCCTCCTCCAATGACATCATACAGAAATACATCTAAATAATGTTCTAATCTTCATTTGCACAGTTAGACATCGATATTTGCACATTAGGGCACGTTTAAAGGAATTAAAAGTGGAAAGAAGTCAGTATGGCGCATCCGGATGTGCGTAAAAATAACTTTTCAGGTTTCTTACCTTTAGGAATGACCGCAGGAGTTTGGGGAGCGTTAGCAGACAGGATGGAACTTCCGAGCTTCATCCAGCAGGATACCAACAAACAAAATCGGAGATACTCCATGACTGTCACCGTGCGTGACCGGCCTGAGTGAATGACCAGATCCCAGCGGTGGTCACAACCAGCTCTGGAGGGTCTCAGCGGGGTGATCTCGCGATATTAGCGCAAATTGAGTACGCTGGGGGATAGATTACAGCGTTTTTCTGGACGAACAAACCCCCAGCCACTTGAGACAAGTTTGTCAGCAGCAGACAGTGGCTCTATAAGTACTACAATTCAGAGAAATTAGAGCGCCGCAGGCGTGGTTCCTTAATTGCTGCAGCAGTCATTTGAGTTTCCGCTGAAGCCAATGAGGAAGAAGAAGGAGGATAACGGTCCTCGCCCCTGACACAGGAACGTCCTGCGTGAAAGCGCGACTAAACACAGTTTCTCCCCCACCCAGCCCACATACACACCCCCTGGCTGTTAAATGTCTCATCTGGTCCCCTCCCCCCTCCACAGAGACTGGCAGGCCAACTCTGCATCCTCCTCATCAGCGAACCTCGGAAAACCCATAAAGCAAACATTATAAGCCCCCTTTCACTTTAAAAGTCTCAATACAGTCGTTTTTATTAAATATTATTTCCTGTTTGGATCACACAAATCAAATTCTTTCATTTTTTTCCTAACCCAGAGTAAGTCGTTGACTGAAAACCTCTACAAACCACTGGAAAAAAGCTTTTCAATGCAGAAAAGTCCTTCTTTTTAAAAGTAGGAATCAGATTTCAGCAATAATTTTCAAACATGAGATGCTTCATCTTTTTTTACAAGTACAAATGTAAAAAGGTAATTATTGGTATATTAATATTTTGAGGTACAACCCAGAAATATCCATGCAACATAAATCATATCTGAAAAAGCTGAAGCAAAAACTGAGCACATTTTTTGGCCACTAAACATTTTTTTAGTCACTAAAATAAATTTAAAGCCTTGAACTCCTTAAATTGCCCCTGTTTACATCAGATTTTCATACTAGTCAGCTTATTTTGAGTAGAGATGCCATTATAGTTGTTTTGTTTGTATATTTGGAAAATGGTAATGATCCTACAGATTACCGCAAGACCTTGTGTAAATGTTTAGAATAGAATAGAATATCCTTTATTGTCACTGTACACACTCGTACAACGAAATTTGGAAGCCACTCCCGAGTGCAAGTTGAAAGAAATACATAACACTTAACAATTAAAATTCAATCAGGACAAATACTTCCCTGTAAGAAATTCATAACACTACAATAATTAAAATTCAATCTGGACAAATCCTTCCTTCATAAATTGTATCAAATTAGAACCATGCAGCTTGTGTGGTTCCATCAGGGTTACTTTTCACAATATTCTGATTATCTGAGATTTTGAATGTGCAGTTTTTATAAACTGTAAGCCATAATCATCACAATTATAACAAATAAAGACTTGAAGTTTCTGGCTTTAATGGAGTGAGTCCATCTCATATATTAGTTTCACCTTTTAAGTACTACACCTGCAAACATTAGATAAAATAAGAACATAAGAACATGTCCTTTCAAATTAGCACGTTCTTTTTGTTGTTAACCGCCATGATAGCCCTGGGGAAAAAACTGTCTCTGATAAACATCAGAGTATATTTAAATGAATATTTTAATTTACTCCTCCTTCAACCGTCACCTTATTGTGGTGGAGTTTCAGTGCCCTAATGATCCTAGGAGCTATGTTGTCTGGGGCACTTTGTGCCCCTGGTAGGGTCTCCCATGGTAAATTGGTCTTCGGTGAAGGGTGAGACAAAGAACGGTTCAGAGGATCTTTCATGGATGTACAATCAAGGAGTCAAAGTACCCGGCCCGGAGGGTGGCCGGGCTTTCGTCCATGGGGCCCGGCAGGGCCCAGCCCGAACCGGATACATGGGCTCATCCAACTCTGGACCCACCACCCGCAGGAGGAACATGAAGGGTCCGGTGCAATGTGGATCGGGTGGCAGACCAAGGCGGGAGCCTTGGCGGTCCGATCCCCGGACAAGAAAACTGGTTTTTGGGACATGGAGCGTCACCTCGCTGGCGGGGGAAGGAGCAGGAGCTTGTGGCAGAGGTTGAGCGGTACCGACTAGATATAGTCGGACTCACCTCGACACATAGCATTGGCTCTGGAACCCAAGTCCTTGAGAGGGGTTGGACACTCTCCTTTGCTGGAGTTGCTCCGGGTGAGAGGCGGAGGGCTGGGGTTGGCTTTTTGTTATCCCCAAGACTCTCTGCCTGTGTGATGGGGTTTACCCCGGGGGACGAGAGGGTAGCTTCCCTGCGCCTTCGGGTCGGGGAACGGGTCCTGACTGTTGTTTGTGCCGGGAGAGTGTCTGTCTAAATATTATTATTATTATTATTATTATTATTATTATTATTATTAATCTGTCGAATACATACGTGCAATATTTACTTTCTGAGAGTTTGGTTCAAATCAGTCCTGTTTTTTGCTATCAAACACATGCAAACACATAGACATGAGCAAAAGCACCGTAGCCTTTTTTACTTTCAAACCAACAAAGGTTCTCATTTCCATTCAAAACTGCTGCTCGCCCCGTTAGAGTTGATTGAAAAACCAGTCAATGTACTGAAATTAGAAGAAGGCGGTGCCAGTTTGGTGGTCGCTGTGGTCTTCAATGAGCATCTTATTGTGCTCATTTGGTTTCCCCCTTCTGGTTAACGCATCAGAAATCTGGGGTCCCATGATTCCATGGAGGAACAGACATGACAACCACTACAAAAACAGGCGCTTCCATTTACCATCAGATTACATGTGTGTCAGATGAATTTAAAATCAAACGCTCTGTCTCATTTGTGTCTTTTCTTTCCTCATTAAAAGGAACAGACCCCCTCAAAGCATCTTCATTTCATTTTGATGACATCACTGCTTTTATTGTTTTACAGTGGGGCAAAAAAGTATTTAGTCAGCCACCGATTGTGCAAGTTCTCCCACTTAAAATGATGACAGAGGTCAGTAATTTACACCATAGGTACACTTCAACTGTGAGAGACAGAAAGTGAAAAAAAATCCATGAATTCACATGGCAGGATTTTTAAAGAATTTATTTGTAAATCAGGGTGGAAAATAAGTATTTGGTCACTTCAAACAAGGAAAATCTCTAGCTCTCACAGACCTATAACGTCTTCTTTAAGAAGCTTTTCTGTCCTCCACTCGTTACCTGTATTAATGGCACCTGTTTGAACTCATTATCTGTATAAAAGACACCTGCCCACAGCCTCAAACAGTCAGACTCCAAACTCTACTATGGCCAAGACCAAAGAGCTTTCAAAGGACACCAGGAAAAGAATTGTAGACCTGCACCAGACTGGGAAGAGTGAATCTACAATAGGCAAGCAGCTTGGTGTGTAAAAATCAACTGTGGGAGCAATTATCAGAAAATGGAAGACATACAAGACCACTGATAATCTCCCTCGATCTGGGGCTCCACGCAAGATCTCATCCTGTGGGGTCAAAATGATCATGAGAACGGTGAGCAAGAATCCCAGAACCACACGGGGGGACCTGGTGAATGACCTGCAGAGAGCTGGGACCACAGTAACAAAGGTCACCATCAGTAACACACTACAACGGCAGGGAATCAAATCCTGCAGTGCCAGACGTGTTCCGCTGCTGAAGCCAGTGCATGTCCAGGCCCGTCTGAAGTTTGCCAGAGAGCACATGGATGATACAGCAGAGGATTGGGAGAATGTCATGTGGTCAGATCAAACCAAAGTAGAACTTTTTGGTATAAACTCAACTCGTCGTGTTTGGAGGAAGAAGAATACTGAGTTGCATCCCAAGAACACCATACCTACTGTGAAGCGTGGGGGTGGGAACATCATGCTTTGGGGCTGTTTTTCTGCTAAGGGGACAGGACGACTGATCCGTGTTAAGGAAAGAATGAATGGGGCCATGTATCGTGAGATTCTGAGCCAAAACCTCCTTCCATCAGTGAGAGCTTTGAAGATGAAACATGGCTGGGTCTTCCAACACGACAATGATCCCAAACACACCGCCCGGGCAACAAAGGAATGGCTCCATAAGAAGCATTTGAAAGTCCTGGAGTGGCCTAGCCAGTCTCCAGACCTCAACCCCATAGAAAATCTGTGGAGGGAGTTGAAAGTCCGTGTTGCTCAGCGACAGCCCCAAAACATCACTGCTCTCGAGAAGATCTGCATGGAGGAATGGGCCAAAATACCAGCTACTGTGTGTGCAAACCTGGTAAAGACCTATAGTAATCGTTTGACCTCTGTTATTGCCAACAAAGGTTATGTTACAAAGTATTGAGTTGAATTATTGTTATTGACCAAATACTTATTTTCCACCCTGATTTACGAATAAATTCTTTAAAAATCCTGCCATGTGAATTCATGGATTTTTTTTCACTTTCTGTCTCTCACAGTTGAAGTGTACCTATGATGAAAATTACTGACCTCTGTCATCATTTTAAGTGGGAGAACTTGCACAATCGGTGGCTGACTAAATACTTTTTTGCCCTACTGTATATACAGATTATGTAGGAGAAAAAAACATTAGAATGAGGTTGATTTTTCTTTCTTTCGACACCAATAAATCTGAAGTTTGACCACTGAAACATGTTACCTCCCCCTACATGCTAATCATTGTTATTGTGAATGCCACTTGGGATTTTTCAGTGAATTGTTTCATGTAATGACATCATAGCTTTATGGTTTTGCATGTAAAGTTAGTAAAAGTTGGAGCTTTTTATGAGTCAAATTACAGTTTCCAGCGAGGCCCCCTGATAAACCTTGAAAATGTCAAGCATGTGCCAGAGAGCTCAACAGAGAAAGCTAGACTTGGATGTCAGCCATTTCCTTTTACTGCAATTCAACGTGCAGCTGACTGAACGCTGGGCTGGCTTGTTTATGGAAATTAGTGTGTCATGAGAAAATTACCACTTTGACACTCGTTGTCTGTCTCCTTTTGCAACGAGTCCAAAAGAGTCTTTCTGCTCTAAGCAAAAGTCAAATATAAGAACATCACCCATATGCTTTGATGGATTTTTTTTCTTATCAAAACCAATCTTTACCAACTTATATGGACTTTGTGTTAAGAGGGACACACTGGTTTGGTTGAGTTCCCAGTGAGGTTTCTAATTGGTATTTCAGTAGTTTAATATCCCATCTAAGTCATGTTCTGTGGAGTGCCAAGATCCATTAGAACTACATAAAGTTGTATTTTTGTCATTTTGAAACTTTAAAACTTTTGTCTCTATGGAAATGTTATAATTAATATTATAGTAGATGGCTTTCTGAATAGCTTCAATTCAGAGAAATAGCAGTAACATCCTTCAGGATTGATGAGCTAACGGCTAGTCAAGCAAAGCCAAAAACAAGTTCATATAAAAATTTGTTCATTAAATCAATCAATCAATCAATCAATCAATAAACCAATCAACCAATCAATCATCAATAATCAATCATCAATCAATCAATCAAACATTTTTTTATATACTGTAGCGCCTTCCACAACCCTTTTCGGGAGCCCAAGGCGCTAGATCACATTGTAGAAAAACATTTAGTCTTTTACATTGATGTTAATTTTGTGTTTCAGCTGGACCTCAAACTGGCTGGACTTTACCTGGATGTGCACCTTAAGTGCTACTTTTTACTAATGGTGATGTAAATGAATAGAGTTCCATGCAAATAATTTCCAGGGGATCCCAAGGCGTTCCCTGGTCAGCCAAGAGACATAGTTCCTTCAGCGAGTCCAGAGTCTCCCTTTAGGTCTCCTCCCGGTTGGACGTGCCCAGAAAACCTCACGATGCCTGAACCACATCAACTGGCTCCTCTTGATATGGAAGAGCAGCGGGTCTACTCCAAGCCACTCCCGGATGACCAAGCTTCTCACTTTATCACCAAGGGACAGCTCAGCCACCCTGTGGAGAAAACTCTTTTTGGCCGATTGTATCTGCGATCCCATTCCTTTGATCACTACCCAAAGCATGTGACCATAGGTAAGGGTAGGAACGGTAAATCGAGAGCTTCGCCTTCCAACTCAGCTCTCTCTTCACAATGACAGACAGGTACTACTCCTGCATCACTGCAGACGCAGCATCAGTCCACCTGTCAAGCTTGTGCTCTATCTTTCCCTCACTTGTGAACAAGACCCTGAGATACTTAAACTCCTCCACTTGGGGCAGGACCTCATCCCTGACCTGGAGAAGGCATTCTACCCTTTTCTGACTCAAGACCATGGTCTCAGATTTAGAGGAGCTGATTCTCATCCCAGCTACTTCACACTCAGCTGCGAACCGCTCCAGCGAAAGCTGGAGATCATGGTCTGATGAAGCAAACAGGACCACATCATCTGCAAAATGCTACAAAACATTTTCTTTAGTGTTTTTTTTACATCAGGTAATTGTCTTTACACTAGTATGCCACATTGCTGTTGTCAGAGATCAAGCCTATGTATGACCTGCAAACCTGAAGAGGACATAAGAGGTGTGCATTACTCTGCAGTCCTGTGTAAATTGGGAGTGTGAGATTGGGATGAACACACATCCTTGTGGAACCCCAATGCTAACTGAGATGGTAGGGGTTTTAGAAAGAGCTGATCCTCATTAGCTCTGGTCTGTTTTACAGAAAACACATGATGCATAAACTCATATGGGTTTTCAGTCCCACAATGTAAAAAGAAAAAGTAGATCCAACTTAAAAAATTGCTTCAATCGGTAACAAACAATTTAATTAAGTGTATCCAACTGAAATTATTAGTACAATTTTAATAATTTAGGTTGGAGAAACTTAATTAAATTGCTTGTTACCAATTGAAGCAATTCAATTAGGTATATTATACTATTCTCTTTTTTCAGTGCAGACTCAGGAGTTTTTGATCAGACTGATGAAGTTAAAGGCTGAGCTAAAAAACAAAAAATGGCTATAATTGTAATTTTGTAGTAATCTGACTCAATGATGCCAGCTGCACTCTCCAAATCTACAATATATACCTTTTTATGCATAAACACATTTCTAAATAGCCTAAAATTACTTTTGAAAATCAAAATCCCACATCAAGACTTTTACCTTTCTAAGTTTGAGCTTGCAAAAGTATTCAGGTCATAAACTCCCCCAGTAGTCACTGGTGGTGACAGTGGGACTGGCGACAAGTTTAACTTTGGCTTATGTGAGGTGTGGGTGAGAAAATTACACTTAATTACACTAAAAGTGGCAGATGCAGAAGCTGAGAGAAGGTTGTTGTGGTGGGGGGGTGAAGATGGAGTGAAAAGTCTGGAGTTCATGACGACAACAAGGCAAGCCTGCAAATAATTATCCTCAATCAGCCTGGGCATCAGTAGGACATTTCTGACTGCAGAACTCGTGGACTGAAACCCCTTTTAGCTGATTTTCAAACAAAAAACGGAGCTCTAACAGATGCGTATTGGTCTCGTTCACTCATTCTTTCAATAAATTTACTGTGGTCTCTAGTATCGATGAGTGCCTTGTGACTCATTTTCTGTGGAAAAGAAGCTCTCCCACTCCTTTTTTGGGGTAGAAGATTGTTGGAGAGGTAGGTGGCGGGAAATGACAATATTGCAAGTCCTACCCTGGCTTTTCACATGATGTGTAAGCAGCATGTAACTTAAGACACATTTTACCCAAAAGTGAGACACAAAACATCAGCAAAAGCATTCCACGCAGCGTGTCCCGTGAGGTCCCAAGATCAATTCAATTCAATTCTATTCAAAAACACTTTATTAATCGCAGAGGGAAATTGATTAATCACTGAAGAATTGCAGGATTACGCATGATTTCTGCAGTTCTTGGGAGAACTAAAACAGAGAAAGAAAACAGCATGTATACAAAAAGGAGTGTGGTTAATTTTCTGTTCTGTTTACTTTGGCTATAGAGGTGTCACAGGAAATTAATTCAATTCAATTCAAGTTTATTTATATAGTGCCAAATCACGACAAGAGTCGTCTCAAGGCACTTAACATAATAAACATTCCAATTCAGGTCAGTTCATTAAGCCAATCAGAAATAACTGAAATTACTGTTTTGCAAGGCAAGCAAATGGAAATCTGCTCACAACTTTTATTTTGAAAGTTTTTGGATATTTTACACTGCTTTTTTGGAAGCGTAGCATATAAAAAATAGACTTCAAAGGTAAGCAACGCGTCCCTACACTTCTAAAATGCAACACTTTGCAGCTGGTGAAAACCCACATCCACTAAAACGACAGCAAATTATACTGCGTTTTGTTGACGGTATGCGATGCTTCTGCATCTGGTGGAAAGGCCAGGCTACTCTTTAATAATAATGATATGCTAACATCTCATCTCTGATTGGCTAACAGCAAAATTACTCTTCTGCTGTCTTTTTTGCTCATCCTTCTTGAACGTTGAAACATTATCTTCACAAATAACACAAGCCTTAATGTGTTGTGATGTTATTGCAAATGGTTAGCTTCTATTAGCTGAGATGCTCGATGCTCCCTCATGACTAAGTCACCACAGCCACCCAGTTGGTTGGTCACCAAGTTGGGTGAGTCTATAAGTGCTAATTTTAGAGTGTGACATGTACCTGAGTGGCGTTTTTCTGACTTGAGCATTTCCTTGTCTATTTTCTGTCAGCGGCTGAAGCAAGCGATAGGAGTTGAAGAAAACGTTCATGTTTAGCACGCATGTGAAACTCAGAGTGACTGGTCGTATTTCAAAGAGAACAAGAAGTGTTCTGTCGGTCAGTCCTAGTCAGTAACTTACTTCTAGTGGAAGTTCAGAAATATATTGATTTGGAATACTTTAAAAGAAGAAAATGAAAACATGAAAACTGCATTAAATTGGAAGCAAAGTCTGAAAGAATGTCATGATGATGGATTTGCACCTAACATGGTAATTCAGTAATTTGGTCAGATAAGTTACAGCAAATCACATCTGCAAAAAAGGCTTTTCAATCAAATTAAAACCAACTCTCTAAAACTGTTTTTAATGTTATTTTATCCTGATCCAATGGCCAGTTGAACACACACGCCTCCAGCTTTCTCTTGATAAAAGCCTAAATAATGTAGCTTTCTACTGACAGCTAGCCACCCTCTAATTGTAGTACTGTTGGGGTGACAACAGGCTTCAAAACACTGTTTAAGGCTAATCAGGCTGCAAGGATCATAAACACCGAACAACAAAAGTACAAAAGATGGATAAAGGAAGCTATAGAGATAAGGAGACGTGGATGTGGGACCATGAACAGGGACGATGGAGTTTACACGTTGGACCGTGCATGGGACTGCATCGTCGGAGAGGGGAGAGCGGGCAGCAGAGGGCGACAACATCCTCTGCTGCCCGCAGATAAATGGAGAAGGAAGTGACTCCACCATCAGCATCAACCTTGAGGAAGTTTGCAGCCGCAAACGAAACGTAGCGGGAAAACAAGTAAACAAAAAACTGCTCTGTGTTTTAAAAAAAGAACTACAGCATGGAATTAGAGATATGACACAGCAAGAACACACCTAAGAAGCTAAAGCCTCTGTCTGTGGTTGGGGCACACCTTGGATTTTACTCTGCTCTACTCTGTATTTTACTTCTTTTTGGCGGTAGAACTGGATGGTTTTGCAATTATACTGGTGAGTCATATCTCCTAGAAACTCAGCCCCCCGAACCTTCCTCAAGAACCCACAATTGCTCCGTGATTGTAGAAGAATGGGCTTTATTTTTATCCCAGATGCTTTGATCAATTTGTAGTAAGTTTAATTACCAGTTCTGTTCAGTGGAAAGAGCATCAGTTCTTTCCTTTGCTTAGCTCATAGTCCTCCTGAAAACCAATCGATTCATCATCCCCAGTTTAGCGCAGGTTATTTCAGTCTTGTTTATGGGTCTGCTAGGCATCTATTGACCCAGGGTGTGGCCCCAGGGCTTGATAGGAGTACGCACGTTCCAGGGATTAGACGAAACTGTTTGTAATTAAAGACCCAAGAACTCTACCCCAAAACAGTTCATACACTTTAATGTCCACACAGAGAAAGTAGTGAGATTACCTTACTTTCATCATGGTTAGGCCTTATTGTTGGTTTGATTAAATAAAAGGACTTCACATACATTAAGAACTTTTAAATTTAATAGACAAAGTCATAAGTGGTCACATTTGAAATCTACATTATTTTCAGTCTTAAAACTTTGTTTTTTGACTGGGGAAGTTGGGGCTTAGGAGGCAGTGTCCCTTGATAATTACACATAATGAGCTCTTTGGCCTGCCCTTTCATTTGAATGTCATCATTAGGCAGCCATACTCCAACCACGAGGTCCACAAAACCAACCAGAAGTAGGAAATGAAGATCCAACCTTTCAGAAAAACAAAAAAAAACCTGTCCTTCCCAGTGCCACCTCATTGCCTTGGAAAACATTTGGACACTACTAATTAGCTTTTCCAAGTACAGTTTGGAAAAAACAAAATTGATGCCTTGTTTCAATTCGCTGACAACAGTTGTTCCACTCCATTTGACATGACATCTTTATATAACTCTGCTGTCACAGGGCGATGGGGAGACGCTTGGATGTGTGGTGGATACCAAAACTAAGACATTACGCCTAACAAATTGTCAGACTTGTTTTATTGATGTTTGAAAGTTTTGGTCATATTGGCTTCTTGCTGAATTCTTCAACTTGGCTCCAAATGCCTTTTTTTAGTTCTGACTTTTAGCTGATCATTAAGGAGTCGTTTTGGTCCAAAGCAATGGTGCTGTGAGTAGCCCTGGTCTAAACAGCATTTATTTTGCGATTAAAGGAAGTAAAAAGACAAAATGGAGGGTTAATTGTGAATTGAATTAGACAAAGAGAAATCTTGAAGATGTCAGAAAAAAAAAACAGAAATAATGCTGCATGGTGGTGCAGTTGTTAGCACTGCTGCGTTGCAGCAAGAAGGTTGCAGGTTCGTAACTCGGCTGCAGCACTTCCGCGTGGAGTTGCATGTTCTCCCCATGCATGTGCGGGTTTCCTCCAGGGGCGATGGTGGCACAGGAGTTAAGTGCTCGCCCCGTAATCGGAAGGTTGCAGGTTCGAGTCCCGCTCAGTCTGTCGCTGTCGTTGTGTCCTTGGGCAAGACACTTAACCCACGTTGCCTGCTGGTGGTGGTCGGAGGGACTGGTGGCGCCAGTGCTCGGCAGCCTCGCCTCTGTCAGTGCGCCCCAGGGCAGCTGTGGCTACATTGTAGCTCATCCCCACCAGTGTGTGAATGTGTGTGTGAATGGGTGAATGACTGATTGTGTTGTAAAGCGCCTTGGGGGGTTCCAGGACTCTAGAAGGCGCTATATCAAATACAGGCCATTTACCATTTACCATTTACTCCGGTTTCCCCCACAGATCACAACATCCCTATAAGTTAAAACTTGTACGTCACTTTGGATAAAAGCGTCTGCCAAATAAATAAACATGATTATGAATGCACCCATTACTTACACATCATGATGCTAGCGCCACCGTGCTCAAACTTGAGGAGACAACAGTGGCAAAGGAGTTATGTGCCTGCCCTGTAACTGGAGGGTTGCAGGTTCGAGCCCCACTCAGTCTGTAGCACTCATTGTGTCCTTAGGCAAGATGCTTATCCTTCTTTGCCTGTTGGTGGTGGTCAGATTCACTGGTGGCGCCAGTGCTCGGCAACTTCGGTCAGTGTGCCCCAGAGCAGCTGAGGCTACAATGTAGCTTATCACCACCAGCATGTGAATGTTTTGTGCACGGGTGAATGACTGTGGTTTAGAGTGCCTTGGGGGGTTTGTGGAACCTTAGAAGGCACTATATCAGGAACTGCGCTGCTCTGGGTAGCTGCATGTTGGAGTAGCTCTGTTGACTATATGTAAGTTTTGCCTTTTCTTGGACATTTTTTCTTCTAGTTTCTCAAGAGAAACAGTTTTTTTTTTTTACATTTTACTTTTCTGTTTCTGGTGCTGGGAAGCTTGGGAGGATTTTTACTGCTATTTTTTCACTTTTTGAGCATTTGTTATGATGTGTAACCATGGCAACAAGCTGGTTTACAATCGGGAACAGCTGATTAACATTGGAAAGGCCTCAACTGAAGCCACTAATCTCAAATGACAAGAAGAAAGAAAGAAGAAAATATTTCTATATGTTTATGTGCTTAGCAGACGCTTTTACCCAAAGCGACTTACAATTTTTTTAACCTATAGGGCATGTTGTGATCTGTGGGGGAAACCGGAGTACCCGGAGAAAACCCACGCATGCATGGGGAGAACACGCAACTCCACGCAGAAAGGCCGCAGCTGAGTTTCGAACCTGCGACCTTCGTGTTGTGAGGCAACGGTGCTAACCACTGCTCCACCATGCAGCCCAGAAGAAGAAAATATCATTTCTATAGCGCCTCTCAAGATAAAAAGCACGAGGCACTTCACAAAAACAAAAAATGTGAAAATATAAAAAAGCATTTAGAAAATGTTGAAAAATATATTTTAAATGAGCAAAAATAGACAATTGTGATTAAAAAATGTTAAGAAAGAGAAAGAGCGAATAGGAAAGAAGGAAATCAGTGGATCCTGAGGAAGGTGGAATAGGTGGGGAGAGCAGAATAAAGAGAGAGTGAAGAAGGTCATACAAAAGCCAGCTTGAACAAGTGAGTCTTCAGCTGCTTTTTGAAGGAGACCACAGAGTCTACTGATCTCAGGCTCAGGGGGAGAGAGTTCCAGAGTCTGGGGGCCACAGCAGCAAATGATCTGTCACCTTTGGTCTTTAGCCTGGTGCTGCACAACCAGTAGGCTTTGATCACTGGACCTCAGGGACCTGCTGGGGGTGTGGGACTAAGAAGATCACCAATGTAAGATGGTGCTTGTCCATGTAAGGCCCAATAGACCAGAACCAGGATCTTGAAATGAGCCCTGAAGTTGACTGACAGCCAGTGAAGCTGGAGGAGAAGCGGGGTGATGTGGGTGTGTTTGGAGGACTTGGTCAGAAGCCGAGCACAGGCATTCTGAACCACCTGTAGACGGTTCAGGGAGGCTCTGCTCAGACACGTGAAAAGAGAGTTACAGTAGTCTAAGCGTGAGGAGATGAAGGTGTGGATAACTGTCTCAAGTTCAGAGCGGGACAGAATGGGACTCAGCTAAGCAATGTTCCTGAGATGGAAGAAGGAAGAGCGAACAAGAGAACTGACATGAGAATCCAAACTTGTAGCTAGTTCGACCGGGTGTCGTCATTTGATCCCAGCCTTACAGCCCCACCCTCAGCTCCACCTCTCTTCCCCTTTGTGGAATTGTCTGGGCTTGACGAAACCTGTGACACGGTCAAAATGGCGGTGGTGGCCACCTCCCATTTTTCCTCAAAAACGTGTTATTGGAGTCTATGGAAACCCATTGTCCACACACACACACACACACACACACACACACACACACACACACACACACACACACACACACACACACATATTATATATATATATATATATATATATATATATATATATATATATATATATATATATATATATATATATATAAATATATATTAGTGGTGGGCATAGATTAATTTTTTTAATCTAGATTAATCTCACTGTAATCTTGGAATTAATCTAGATTAATCTAGATTAAAATGGCTCATTCAAATTCTGCCAAAGGCATATGTGTGTGCCACCTGGATAATGAATAAAAGCAAGTCTTTGAGAATGGAGGCGTATTTCTTGTTTCAATAATGCATCACAGACTGATAAAGCAGTTTTACTACTATAACTGATGATGAAAATAAATAATGATCAATAAGTATTTGTGTTTAATAGCTGTTTATTCAGTTCAACAAATTCTGCACTGTAGGTCTACAGAATATGTCATGATTAACTATTTACAGTCAGTAGCATTTGGTCAATCAGTCCAAGCTCTATTTCTCCTTCTTCCACCAGTCACTCAAGCAGACCAGCTTGTTCACAGTGTCTGGTGACAAACTAGATCTTCTCTTCTGCACAATATGGCCTGCTAAAGAAAAAAAGTATATATATATATATATATATATATATATATACACACACACACACACACACACACACACATACACACATACATACATACATACAGACAGACAGACATACACACACAGAAACTATCTGGCCTGGAGAGGGGTTAAAATTTCTGGGGTGCCCTTCCAATGCCCCCCTTTAGTTTGCATGTAGGCTCGCCTCTGGTGAATGGGAGCGAGAGCTGGAAATGATGCCACAGCTCACCTGTATGAGCAGAAGCCAACTGTTGCTGTTGTTGTCTCTGAAAACGGCAAGGCAAGGGGAGTTATCCTAGCTCAACTTTTCTAAACAAATATAAAAATTTATGAGTAAAACGTTTATTATTACAGGTGAATTTGAGTCGAAGCCACATGAACAACGACCTGTAGAAACAATTTATCACTTTATCACAATAAACCACTGCTAAAAGAGCTAAACTTAGTTGGAAACCGCACCTGTCTGAGAAAGTCTTGTCTCGGTTTTCTCACATCCGAGCGCTGCTTTGGCCGCGGACGGTGAAGTGTGGCCCGGGGAAAGCCCGGCTGGAAATGTCGGAGGTAAACAAAACAAAAATAATGAAAGTCGGATTTATGGATTAAACTCTGGTGAAAGTGCATAAATTATTTACTTGTCCCGCGCGATGAGAAGGGAGAAGCGCTGTTGGTGGCGAAGGTGCGACTGTTCGGCTGCATGGGGAACATTAAACTCCGCGAGCCTGGCGTCCGTCCATACGTACGATGATCCGCGCTGAGTATACATCCGCGCCAACCAGGTATCCATCCGCCCAATGTGAAAGCCATCATGGCTTACTTAGTATAGACCCAGATCCCAACCCAACTTTGAGAATAGATTAACGGCGTCATTTTTTTTATCCCGCAGCGCATTGACGCCGATAACGGCCCACCCCTAATATACCGTAAATCCTCCAATACAGGCCGGTATTCAATTAAAGGCCGGGTCTCCAATTGTGGCCGGTGTCAAAGTCAGTTGAGGTAAATAATGGCCGGTCTCTTATTGTCGCCGGGTGGAATGTAGGAACAAGCAAGTATTAGCGTCCCAGCGGCAGGGTTATAGTCCCCAAATCAACCAGCAGGAAGCAGTAGAGGTTCAAGCAGACCTTTATAAGGCTTTTTCTTCAACGCTTTGTAACGCTACAGACACGATCCTCTATCACGCTCCTACCACACAGAGTCACGGTGTCAGTTAACCATGCTAATTCAACCCACTCCACAGAACACACATTAACTTCCCTGTGGCTTACATAACACTCACACAACACGCAAATCAGCACATAGGAACTAGCAGAACGATAGGAAACACATATAACACAATACCCAGAATGCACCTGGCTTACAACCCCAGCCAGGTCATTACACTATCAAGTTCAAAGAGAACATGCTGATTATGCTGCAGAACACTCTGGAGAGCAGCAGTAGGGGGTGTATGAACTAGTCAACTTCACTATAGTGACTTTTTATGCCTGTCGTCGACTAGTCGCTGTCACGTGATAATGACCGGCAAGATGCAGCCCTCGGAAAAGACAGCAGTCTGCTGTCAGCAGGTGACAAGCTCCTGCGCTCGGGGGTGGGGGGTGAGGGGTGGGGGCAACGCGCTGTGCCAGACCGTAGGTACTGACACGCGATCGTTCATGTTGGTTCATTTCCTTTAATGTTTTCTGTCTTTTATTTGCGCCTGATGCGTTTGCTGCATGCTGTGGAGCGGGGCGCTGCGCGCATCACCTTGTCCTCCCGACGCACTGATCACTGATACGGCCGACAAACAGCGAGCACTCCGCTGTTTTTGCGGTCGGTAGATCTTTTAGAACTGCAGTTCAAAGGTAACTCATGAGGTGAATATATATGAACCCAGGTAGCAGTTTTTCTTTAGGATTGAGAGGAGATGCAGGAAGATAATAAACAGACAGGACAGAAAAATAGTCAAATAAAAACAAGTTAGTTTTTGTACCTGCTGTTGCAACAAACAGACACCATTGAAGGTCATCAGAAGTGAGGAACAGAAAATGAAATAATTATTTTAATGTTTAGAGCAGCAGGAACTCCGAGAGGCTGCAGGCGCATCAGTGAGTTTGCGGCCGCTGCGCAGGGGGAGGGGGGAGAGGGCTAAAGCAGGGGGAGGGGGAGAGGGCTAAAGCAGGGGGAGGGGGGAGATGGCTGAAGCAGAAACTACCGTTGTTAAAAGAAATGTGTTTAACTTTGAAAATGTGGGCGCAATTTTAATTGTCAAAAACTCCAAGGAACATTAGTTCATTTTGCTCAAATGGAAATAGAGGCCTGCCTCTAATACTGGCCCTCCTTCCAATAAAGGCCTGGAGCTTGGTGAGCTTGAGTCAAATAGAGGCCTGGGCCTGTATTAGAGGATTTACGGTATATATATATATATGTCAATAGTATTTAATGGAGGACCCAGGAAAGTGCGAAAGTGTAGAGGTTCAGTGAGACCAACAACCAGATAGTCCATTAGTTACTTTTGGACTGAAAGGTCTTAGGGAGTTTTAGGCAAATGCGAGAGAACTGTTTAATGAAAAAAAAAGTTTCCTTTCCTCCAATATATATTTACAGCTATAGTATGTTAGAGCACACGGGTGCTCACATGGTGATCTCATAAGTATGGACTTGGGCATTTTCAACACACGTCTTAAGGCTGTGGTCGGCACTTAATGCCCTGTGATTTACTATTGTGTGATTGTTGTGTAAAACAGTGTTAATTTTATATTTCTTCATCAGGTTGACGCAGGGATAGTTTGCTCTAGTTATAT
Organism: Nothobranchius furzeri; assembly: GCF_043380555.1. Taxonomy (NCBI): domain Eukaryota; kingdom Metazoa; phylum Chordata; class Actinopteri; order Cyprinodontiformes; family Nothobranchiidae; genus Nothobranchius; species Nothobranchius furzeri. The sequence goes on from NC_091747.1 coordinate 49,349,085, forward strand.
TGTTGTGTGTTGTTTTTCTCCTTTGCAGGTCTAGAATCAGACTCTTGTTCGTCATTGATTGTTTATTTTTGTGGAACCCCCCACCCTCCTCTCTTCCTTTTGTCTCTTCCTTTCTCTTTCACCTCTGTCGCCGTGTCTGGTCAGAAATATAAAGCATCCAAAAAACAACAATAAAGTTTTAAGTATCAGGTGTGACATTTAAGCAGCAGCTTTCATACTCCACCTGAGACTAAATCTGTAAGGCTCGTCACCAGCATTCAGACATAAACTCTGTTTGCTTCACAGCCAGACAGGACACGGGAAAAACAAATAATAATAATAATAATACTAATAATAATAATAATAATAATAATAAATAGAATGTTGCTTTAATATGAAAAACATTTTTTAAGCTAATTTGTTTTTCAAATTTGTCATTGCAGCTTTTAATAGCTTGGGTCTGCACAAGCTCAGTAACTTGACATAATTTACTGTGAAAAGCAGCCAAATCTTGTAATTTTATGTAATTTTGAATCCTATTCAGCATCTTTCTAAAAATGACAGCGGTAACTTATCAAAGCTATGTTGGGGGGAGTATAACCCCACAGCTTGGAAATCTATCAACAGAAAACATACATCTGCTTTCCACGCTTGGAGAAAAAAATACATTGTTTTGCTTTTGTAAAATCTAAGTTCACCAGATTTTAAATTCACACATTAATTCAAGCTTGACATTTTTATTTAACCATTTCACAAAGGCATTAAACTATTTATGAGATACAAATTTAACATGCTTTAATTATATGTAAAGCCTTGCAAATGAGACGTTTCACTTGACATAATCACACTTACACTATAGCAGGAATTTGGTTTTCCCAGTTTGTGGCCTCAAAAGCCACAAATCACTGCTCCATTGACATTGTTGACATCAGTTTTGTGTGGTCTGTGTATCTGATTCATACCAAATGTGGAGAGTTTGACTAACGTATCATCTTACAGTACAAGGGCAATACATTTAAAAAAGCTTCGTTCTCCCATTGGGATTCAATGGAAACTGTGATTTCTTTGGAAAATTGTGAAGCTTGTTGAAGAAAAAAATAAGAAGTTGGGAGGAAAAACCTTCTACTTGAAAGTTTTTGCCTATTTTAGGTTGTGAACACACAAAAAAAGCACAATGATGCTGCTAAACAAAAACCAAATGGAGATTTTATAAAGTTTGTGTCACATTTTTGGAAGTGGTTATGACATCAACCTGTACAAAAGTGTTGGTGGACAAACATGCACTCTTGGAGCTTACAGATTCCTCAAGAAGAGTCTGGGGACTGAAGGACTCTAAATATTTCAATTTTAAGGAAATTCCCAAACAAAAGTGGTGGCATGTGATGTAAGCTACTTAATGGGCTGCCTTCAATACAAGATGACTTGCAGTTTCAAGATGCAAGGAAAACTTGAGAAAAAATCCAAGCAAACTGAGATGGCTAGCTACTTGCTAATGCCCTTTTCACACAAGACCCCACTCTAATTCAATTGATACGCTTTGGGATCGATAAAGGATGTTCACAGAACCATATTTTACTTGTGAAAAAAATGTACGTGAAAATGGTCTTCTTCCCCCTATTTCCTGCATTAGCCGTCAACAGGCAATAGACGGGGAAACACTTGGGTCAGAAAAAGACACTCGGATCTACATCACATTGCAAATTAACATTCATGGAATCACCCGTCTTGATTTGTGATGGGGAAGATTGCTGATTTAGCTTCCAGGAGAGAGCAGAGAACGTCTCGGAGAGTAGAAGCTAACCTTTAGCATTATCAACACCATGGAGTCGGTGGTGGAGTTGTGTTGGTGTTAGCCAACTAGAGGTGAAATATCCAAACATCAGGAAATAAAAGTGGCCTTTTTCTGGGTTATTTTCAGGAACCAACATAGTACCTGAACAGGGATAAGTACTTGGAAAGGCCCAGAAGAGTAGCTGAGTGGAACTTTTGGTCAACTCGCGCTGATTGGCAGTCCATAACAACCGGCGTTAGTAAAATTCAAAGAGTTGCTTGTGAAGATAAAAAAGATGCACAAGCATTTTGCTATTGTTTAACTTCCAACACCAAAAAATGCAGCGAAAATCCCCCCACAATGACATAATTCCCAGGGCTTTGTCTCACAGAGCGCCATTAAAAAGTGACGCTTCTTCTGGTCATTGAACACCACATTTTGCATCACACAGCAGCTCTCCCTGTCCTGCAATTGGATTTACTGTAATTGCACAGTACTTTGACAGAATAAAACCTTTAAATGTTAATGTGGACACTTTTTTGCGCTGACCAGTGACATCACTCACTGCTGAAGCAATTACGATATGCTGTTGTCTGTGCAAAGTCTCCCAGTCAAATTCCTTCTCCCAGAAATTATCCTGAAGTCCAGACAATTGAAATACACCTTTTGTTGGCTCAACAATCTCCCACTGAAATAATATATTGTAGCTTAGATTGCCAGAAAGAGTTTTTGCCACTGAGCACAGATGCTGATATCAACTTAGCAGTCAACAACTTTTGTTAATATTGAGCAGCTTCCCACTCATCTGCCAGCATGGAACACCAACTCACGGTTTGAAAGTAATACCAACTGACGGCAACACATATAAAACTCTAAACAAAACTAAAACAATGCTAACATAACCCAGAACACGGTACAGAACACAACAGAAATGGAACAAACAACTGTGATTTACTCCCACAATGCACCACACCGCTGCTTAGTCTGGCAGTGGGCGGGGTCACTACATATACATATCATAATATCTCCAAACAGGACCCCTCTGGGTTCAGACTACAGGTGAATTGCACATACATTGTGCCAGGCTGGATCTGCCCTCCCTGGCTCGCAGTAGTTGTAGGAAAGGGAGAACTGGAATGGGAGCTTTTGGGTATGGAACAGTTCATAAGTACCAAACGTGTATTTTGTAATTTGCATTATTCCTCATTTCTACAGCTCATTACAATTACATGACCAACTATTCTAATTAAGTCACATTTTACCAAGTTTTTGAACCTTTGTGGAGCTACTTTATTAATTAAGAAGTTGATCATATTTGGAAATGCTACAGTAAGAAGGCCGTGATCATAATAAATGAAGGTTTGCTATGCTTTTCAGCAACTCTTGGAGGTTTTCTGCCTTTTCAAGACAGTCCTTTATCCCCCCCACAATCCATGCGCCAGCAACACATTCCCATGAAGACCATAACAAACACGCTTTCCTGTTATGACTCACTGACCAAATCAAAACGCAGCTACAGGTGAGTAAATCACTCCACGTTAGCACAATGCTAATACGCTTTCAGTTTAACTGCATGCTGGCTTCTATGTGCTGCTACTACAATAATATTCAACTTTGCAAAAGAGTAAAAATAATGCAAGCTCCGAATATTAACTTATTACTCTGTATAACACATAGTAGAACCTTGTAAATATGAACCTGAAGTCTTCAAATATTGTTCGTGTTTTGGCTAGATTTTTTAGACTTGTCTTCTGTGGTTGAAATTTCCTCCTCTCATAAAAACTCATCAAAACCTTTCTTGAAAACCTCCTGAAACATTAACATTTTATTCCGTCCAACTTTGAGGAATTATAGTTCAGGAAAACTTGGATTTTAGTTGTTTTTAATTATTATTTAGAGGAACATATATATATATATATATTTATGTATATATATATATATATATATATATATATGTATATATATATATATATATATATATATATATATGTATATATATATATATATATATATATATATATATATATATAATGTATTTCAGTTTTAAACAAATAGTTTTAAGGTCAAATCTCAAGTCTAAGGAATTTAAGTTATTTTGAAAATCTGTTTATTTTTACGCTAAAATATTAAAACAAAAACAATTCACACAGTAGAATTAAGATTATTTTATTAAAGTGTTTCCATGGATTATTTGCACACTTTAAGCTAAGCTCAGATTTCATTCGTTGCATGACTGAACAGGTGGTTAGCTCACAGTATAAGTGCAAAAATAGAAGAATAAGGGATTTTACTGTATTTGACGGTAAAAAAAAATGCCACTGTTTCACATTCTGATGTAAATTTTACATTTAAATGCAATCCCATTGGGCCCTCTGAGGCTTTGTTAACAGCACTGCAAAATATTACTGTATTCTAATCTGTTAAAAATCTGGTGGCAATAATATTTATGCCATAAAATGAAATCAGACATCCAAAAAACAAACATCCACCTTAAGAACATCTGTTCATAATCAGATAAATCCACTTATGGTAATTCTACAAACAGACATCAGTACACTGAAGGCAGAGTAAAACACTTGTCACGGGACAGCTTAGTTTAACATGGGCATCCTCAGATCTTCTGACTGGCAGTTTTCATTTACTTTTACAAAAATAAAAGTCTTTAAGCTGTTTATGTGTTTACGATGGCTTAAGATGGACATTTTTAGTGGTCTACAGAGGGATTGATAACAGGATCATAGAGTAAACTCCATTTTACCATCACTACAAAAATACTTTACAGCACTGCTGTTGATGTATTACATGCATATGGATTAATTGTGGAAATATACTTGAATTTTCAGGGCCGTATGTCGGCCAATGGCTTTTGTGGAAGTTCTATCCTGACACTATAAATATAGATTTATTTTTAAATGAGGAGTATTCCACGGTTTGTTTAATGTAAAACATGTGTAATGTCAAAAAGAGAATACTGTAAATAAGATATTATGTGCAAAAGCCTAATTTTTGTGAATGGCATCAGTAAACCTGCATCAGCTGAAGATGGGTTAAATCCAACATTTGCAGAAACGAACACCATATAACAATTCATTCAACCTGAGTTTGTCCATATAATAAACTAATAATAAAATGATACAAAATGAAATTCTAACTCACGAGTAGGTTCATTCAAATAGAGGGCAAGTAAGTATCTAGCCCCATCGTGTGGAAAATACATAGATTGCATTGTGAGTTCATGTTAAACAAAATAAATATAAACATGGCAATGCATAAATATTTTATGACTCACATTATAATTTCTAAAATAATTAATGTTCTGGGTAAGTTACATGTTCACTCAAAATTCACTGACATGCCTGCAAACTAGTGCACAAAAAGCAATGCTTTAAAAATGTGTAAACAAACGAAGGGTGCTGAATATTGAAACGTCTACATGACATGAGTTCTTCAGTCCCCACACAACATAGCAACAATCACAGTTTAAATAAACATCCATGTAGGCATGTTACTAAAAAGGTGGACTCCTTTGCACACTGACCATATCGACACTCATTTGTTTTCTAAACTTCATAGCAGCACTTAGCTGTGTTCCTTTCTTGTTTAACGGATGTTTTCCTGCTGTAAACCTTTAATGGCGGAGGAGCTATTGAAAGTTTTCATCCCAGATGGGGTTAGTAAACGCGCACTAAAAATAAAAATGAAAGTTATAACGCCCTAACAGCAATGTCATAGCTCAGACAAAAACAGAACACTGGGACGAGTCCAGAAATTCGACTGCAAAACCAACCTGAGCAGCTAAGCCTTAAACAAACCTGCTTTGTTTTCTTCCTTCAGATCTAAGAAGATTGGAGCACGTTGTTACGCATTCTTTTAAACTATCCAATGAAGGTTGGTCTAAGTTACGGCATTTGAGGATAGATCTTCATGGCTTTGTGGCTTTGTTCCTCCAGGAGTGTTTAGTGAAAATCCTGTTTGGCTTCTAATTGGGGGTCTCAAAAAACATGAAGTCCTGAAACAAAAAAGGAACAAAAATATTGTTTTAGGCATCTTTTACATACTATCTCAGACAAACTGTCTTACATATATGCTAATCTAAAGTCACATAAAGCCACAAACTATAGACAAAGTAGTAAATTGATTAGTAAATGCATTTACTTTCTGACTACTGGTGACAAGAAATGCACTCCCCGTGAAAGAGGGGTCACATGAGGTCACAACGTGTGTGGTAACTGGTGTACAGACAACGCCACCCAAATTGCAATGTGAAGATCCCTAAATTATATCAATTAGAAGACTCTAACAACACAGATCATCATCAAGCTGAATTTATACCATGTTGATTAACAACTGTAATGTCCGATGCTCCACTTACGATGAGAAAACATGCTCCGATCATCACAGCTTTCATCCGCACATCAAGATCCATGGGGAACTGGATCCCAAAGTTGTCTGAGTCTGTGAATGCCTCCCTCAGCAATCCTGTCCACTGTTTACTGATCTTCCCAATTTTACTGACTTCATCCATTGTCAAAATCTGAGGAAAGATAAATACGAAAGACAGATTTACAATGACATTGGATAAAAAGACTGATGCTTTTGGAGGAAGATCATGGAACGAATTACATTTTCAGCTGCTTTACTTGTGCTAATTTTAGTCCTCTATTTTTGTAATGACTTCAAAGAATCTTGGGAGGAGTTGTGATGGTAACATCATGCTTCAGTTACCACTCCTCTGGGTCTTGTAAAAGGTCTGCATCACTGACCCAGAACCCCCCCCCCCCCACACACACACACACACACACACAGCTCAGTTCAATAAAACTTTGTGAGCCACAGAACAAAGGCCAGACTGTACCAAACATGCCTTGTGTAGTGGCTTCATCCAGCCAGTGCATGAGAACGCCAGCATTACAAAAATAGTTTGAAGGGAACCATTGTTGCAACGTCATGTTTGGACAGATTTAAAGGACTTCTGCATTTAAAAGATCTTACCTCAAAGTCAACATCTGGAAGGCAGCTCCATCCACAGAAGGGCCCATTGATCTTCAAAACAGGCTCATTATTTTCATTTTCAACGATAAATTTAGGGGACAGTGGGTGCCACTGTTGCCTCACATAGCCCACTGTGTTGCCAGGGGGAGCCTGAACCTCCAGCTAATGGAGAAAAAAGAAGACACCTTGGTTATCAAAAACCATGATGACCACTGCACCAATTTTTGATGACCCACAATCAAATTCTAATGATAAATCTTAAGATTATTGTGACTTTAAAAAAAGGCTAAGTCTCCTTTATCACTAAACAACTGAGATTCGTAGTACCATGGTACCACCTTTTCCTTTTGCCCCAGTTTGTTGTTTCTATTAAAGCAAATACAGTGGGTATAGAAAATAATTACACTCTCTGAGGTGAAGTGACCTCCTCATGACCCAAGCCAAAGTAATCGTCAGTCAATCGAGTCGAGTGGCTGAAACCAGTGAGGCATCAACTTGATCGAGTGATGGTCACTTTGGCTTGGGTCACCTGGAGGTCACCTCATTTGTTGTTGAATTTTGTAAGATATTAGGCCAGCTCCTCTGATGGAATCCCAAGGCATTCCCTGGTCTGACGAGAGATATAGTCCCTCCATTGTATCCTGGATCTTCCTTTAGGTTTACTCCCAGTTGGATATGCCTGGAAAATCCCACCAGGGAGGCGTCCTAACCAGATTCCCGAGCCACCTCAACTGGCTCCTCTCAAAGTGGTGGAGCAGTTCCGAGACCCTCCCGAATGACTGAGCTTCTCATCCTAACCCTAAGGGAGAGTCCAGACACTGCAGAGAAAACTCCTTTCGGCCGCTTGTATCCACGATTTAATACTTTCGGTCACTACCCAAAGCCCGTGACCACAGGTGAGGGTTGGAACACAGATTGACCGGTAAATTGAGAGCTTTGCCTTCTGGCTCAGCTCTCTCTTCAAAGGATAGACCAGTACAATGCCTGCATCACTGCAGACACAGCACAAATCCGCCTATCAATCTCCCGCTCCATCTTTCCCTCACTCGTGAACAAGAGATACTTAAACTCGTCTTCTTGAGGCAGTCTCCTTCCCTGACCTGGAGAAGGCATTCTACCCTTTTTTGGATTTGGAGGAGCTGATTCTCATTACAGCTGCTTCACACTAGGCTACAAACCTTTCCAACAAAGCTGAAGATCATGGTCTGATGGAGCCAGCAGGACCACATCTTCAGCAGAGACCTGATTCTTAGGCCACCAAAACAGATCCCCTCAGCACTTTGGCTGCACCTGGAAATCCTGTCCATAAAAGTTATGAACAGAATTGATGACAAAGGTCAGCCTTGGTGGAGTCCAACTCATACCAGAAGCGAGTACGGCTTTCTGCCACACAGGGACCTAACAGCCCGTATCAAGGGGTCTGGTACCCCATACTCCCAAAGTACTCCCTACAGGGCCCCCTGAGGGACACAGCAAAGGCCTTCTCCAAATCCACAAAACATGTAGATTGGTTGGTCAAACTCCCACGCACTCTCCAGGACCCGTCTGAAAATGTAGAGCTGGTCCAGTGTTCCATGGCCAGGATGAAAACCACATTGCTCCTCATGAATCTGAAGTTTGACTATCTGACGGACCCTCCTCTCCAGAACCCCTGACTAGACCTTACCATGGAGGCTCAGGTGTATGATTCTCCCTGTAGTTGTAACACACCCTGCGGTCCCCCTTTTTAAATAGGGGGATACATCACCCCCCGGTCTGCCAATCCAGTGGAACTGCCCCCGATGTCCACCTGATATCGCAGAACCGCATCAACCAACACAACTCTACAACATCCAGAGCCTTAAGGAGCCTGGATGGATCACATCCACCCCTGGGGCCCTGCAATCAGAGATTGGAGGGCCAACCCAAGGCCTCCTGACTCCACTTCCACACTAGAAGACGTGGGATTCAGGACATCTTTGAAGTATTCCCCCCACTGATTCACAATGTACTGAGTTGAGGTCAGCAGCACACCATCCCCACATTTATTTTACCATATCTGAGCTATGGTGTTGAAATATGGGGAAATAATTACAGAGCAAATATTTATCCTATATATTTACTTTAAAAAAGGTAGTTTGAATAATTTCCCATGCTAACTATTTTGCTCCAACAAATCCTATCTTTATCCATTTAAAAATTCTAAAATTTTACGACATTATTGACCTGCATACACTGGTTGTAGTATATCAGGCATATCAGGCTCAACTTCCACCTTATCTCCAAAGGATGTTTGAACTAAGGGAAGGTGGATATAGTCTAAGAGGAACTGGGATTTTCAAAAAAAAAAAAAAAAAAGAATATTAGAACCAATAAAAACCAAAGATGCATCTCAGCAAGAGGAGTGAGTTTATGGAATAGTCTCGAGGATAGATTAAAAAATGCATGCTCGTTGAAAATATTCAAAAAGAGTTTTAAAAATAATGCCTTACGTAATTACCAAGTGCACCAAAATTAGTTTTATCACACGTTTATACCTCTTGATTGATTTCAATTGATTTTGTTTTATTCATGTTTATACCTCTTGACTGATTTTGTTGAAATTAGGACGTTGCATGTAATAACTGTATTGTTTATATGTTTATTTACTTTTGATATTTATGACAATGTTGATTTTTTGTAATGAATTAATGGGTAGGCTTAAATAAGTTTAACTTCAGCCTATACCTTTTTGCCCATAAATTATATCTAAAGAAACTGTTTAATTCACAAGAGGAATTTGTACCTGTGATAATTATTATGTTCTTTATTAGATAATTATTTTCCTTTTCATGTGTTTTATATGTATTTGTTATGATGGAAAAATAAATACAAATACAAATATACAGTCTTGGTTGTGCACTGCTTTTGCCTCCCGAGACGCCTGCTGGTGGACCAGAATCTCCTTGAACCCATAAGTAAGTCTTGCTCCATGGCTTCACCAAACTCCTCCCACGTCCAGGTTTTTGACTCTGTGACCAAACAACCAGCATTTGTAAAACTGGAAGAATTGCTGGTGAAGCAGAATGAAAGGGGTAAAAAAGCAGAATTGACGTTGCTTTAGAATCGAAGAACTTAGCCAAAATCTCTCTACAACACTGTAATTTTGTGCTCTCCTACAGATTGCTGTAAAAGACTGATTCTTCTAGATATTAAACACCTTATTTTATGTCACACACCTGCTCTCATCCAATGAAAGGACAGTTAGATAGAATAAAACTTTTTAATGTTATTCGTTTTCATAGATGCTTTTGGTCACTGAGCACTTACTGCTGAAACTGTTGCGATATAACATGGTAGCAATGTACTTAAAGGGCTGATTTTATATGGAGACACAATGGCTGAGAGGAGTGTATTTTCAATCACTTCCTAACCTAACAAAAAATTTCCCAGAACTCTAGCTATGAATATATTGTGGAGATTGACAAAAAGGGAAAGTGGTTCTCTCGCGTTTGTCTAAAAACCTCTGCCAATCACATATTTTTGGACCAAAAGGAACTATTGGACCACCTGGTTGTCGATCTTGCCAAATCGCTGCACTTCCTTGTGTCCTCCGTTCATTACGCACACTCATATTTTGCAACAGAACACCAACGCTGTGAGAGGGTCTCCTCTCAATAATATCAGAGAAGGAGAAACAGCCAGCAGCTACCACTTCAAATTTAGGACAAACTACAAGAGTCCCCCCCCCCCCCCCCCCCCCCCCCCCCAAAAAAAACCCAAACATTTGAAATAATCGACAACAAAAGACATGTGAATGTAGAAAAAGGCAACTGGTGTTTAGCGCTTTCTTGTCTTCTCTGTTTTAGCAGAGTTTCTGGGTTTTAGCAGATGGGTGAGTGGTCTGAGATGTGTGCTGCTTTCAAAACTTAGTTTTTTCTGTAGATCCGCTATCAGCAGCTTCAACTGAAGTCCTTGCAGCCTAATTTCTACCCTTCTTTAAAAACAGATACAACAATAAGTGAAAACTGGATAAATGTGCACAAGTGATCCCACTCACTTCTTGTAAACAGCAGGGAAAGAAACAGGACATGCACTTGAGCGGCCGGGTGATGGTGATCATCTCTTGGCCGAAGTTGTCGAGAACATGGATGGTGAAGGAGCGTAGAGGACCGCAGCATTGTCGACTCAAACAGTCGTTCTCCTCCACAGCATAGAACACATTCTGACCCATTACGTTCCGAACTTCATATTTGTTGTTGCTTTCAAAACCAACAAGGGCTGTGGCAATGGATACGTGCAAAAATTGTTGTTACTGCAGAACAAACAGATGCTTTTTTAAAATAGGTGTGTTGGCGTGCTGTACCTTCAACAAGCTCAACTTTCTGTTTGATGAGTAGCTGATCCACCTATTAGACCACAAATAGTAAGAGTAGATAAAAAAGGACACATGAGCTACTTTATTGCCGTGAAAATAAATGTTTTTCATCAAAGTAGGGCTGGGCAATAAATCGAAAATTTATCGTTATCGAAATTTCTTACTCTTATTGTGATAATTTTTCCCATGCCAATAAATTTGATAATAAAAAAAATGAAAAGATGTGTGTAGGTTGGCAATGTTCATGTCCCTTTAAGAAGCTGTACCACCTTGAGTCACGTAAAAATGTGACTCAACATAATACATGTGACAGCCCCATCTAGTGGACAACTTTTGTTTCTGCAAATACCTGTAGTTATCGTCCATTTATCGTTATCGAGGTGAAATCCTCAATATATCGTGATATTGATTTTAGGCCAAATCACCCAGCCCTACATCAAAAATATCATCAAAATTTAAAAAGAAAAAGCATAATAACAAGATTTTAAACCATAGACAGAGTTCCATTCATGTAAACTAGTTTACAAACTGAAATCAAGCCCTGAATCTGATCCCAAGACAGTTTTGTGGCAAATCTACATCTTTAGAAATCTAACCAAAACATCTTTGTTTTCTACTGACCAGAACAACAAAGACTCAGGCAACTCTCGGCAACAAGCATTTTAGGATTGACTGTTAAAATATGTGTGTTGCAGCTTTTATATTTTGTTGAACAAAATAGCAGTATATGATTTTTGTCATGAAAAGAACTGCAAATGGAAACTCAAGTGTTCCACAACTTTCTATATTGAAAGAAAAGTGTTTCATTCACTCCATTTGATTGTTGTCTAGTTTTTTTTTTGTATATAAGATAAAATTGTAAGATCATTTGCAACTAGAGCTGTATCTGGGTGTGTTTTTGGTGGATCTTGCTGTATCAACTCAAGTTTCTTTTTAAAAATAGACTGAGAAATCTACTATTTAGCAAAAACAAGGTGAGGTTTGTAGATCTGTTGCCCATGAAATAAAATTAAACCAAGAGCATGGTTAACAAAATCAAATACCTAATTTTAGGAGGTTTTTCTTCTGCATTTTATTGTTGTTTATTTTGCATGAATTCTGCATGTGTTTTTGCAAAGACCTTGGTGAGTTAAAATATAAATAGCTTTGTTGGCCTGTGGGTGTCACGTTCTGCAAGTTTAAGCAACAATCTAGTGAGAGAATAATGATATTATGTGAGCTCTGATGCATGCATGATGTTGATGTAAAGATCAGAATTCCCTTTGGCCTTCATTACAGCAATAATAAGTTAACTAACCCTTACCTGTGTCAGGTACTCTAATCCTGGCGGACAGCCTGGAATTCCCGGACTGGGAACTGCGTACATGTTCATGCCTTTTAAACCTGTTGATGAGTGTTGGAATCAGGAAAATGGCGCCATCTTGTGCTTTTTTAGGTCACAGTCAAAAACAATTTCTGGTCCGTCGCACCAGACAGGCATCATGGTTTCGGTTTGTACTGGAAACGGTGAGTGTGGAGATCTGCTTTAGGAGCGTTTGGATTCTAGGGGGAGGATCACTGCTGCTCCCTCCCTGTTGGCTGGTTGGTGACACAGATCTATTCTAGATTTAATTTAGAAAGTAAAAACATCATCTAGGGTGAGATTCGAGCAGGAGAACAACAGATCCAACTGTCCTGAGGTTTAACCACATCTCTGACCGCTCATCGTCAGCTGGCGAGAGGCGCGCGCTGCGAGCGCTCATCTGCCCACTTTTTTTTACTACTCAAAGATAAATGGTAACGGCGATTGGTTGTACTCATAAATGATTAAAATACGTTTAGAATTCGACAGGAGACCGACAGATGGAACACGAGAATCGGGAATACTCACCGATTTTAACCTGCTACTCCAAATAAAACCAGGCCACCCAGCACGAAGAACCCACGGAATAAAGCTCCAATCTCATTGGTTGACGTCACTGAGCTTCCTACCTCCGAGAGCCAATCAGATTCAGGCAGAATAGAAATAAACCCAACAGAAGCGAACAGGAGGAACTAGATGTGATTTCAATAGAAAATATTAATCATAAAATGTATTAAAGAAAAAAATCTAAAATAAAATGATTGTTTTGTTTTCAATTATTGAGTGATGGGACAACGTTAGGAGGGGATTGTACAGTTTTCATATTTAATTTAAGTTTAACCACTTAAGATTTAGGAAGTGTGATTTTGGATGGAAAAGGAACAGCAACGGTTTTCCACCAAAATCACCAAAAGGCTCAAGGTTTACTTTATTAATCCCCAAGTGGTGAAACTGAGTTGCAATAGATGTGAAAACAACCACAAACAGACAAATATATTCATATACACCCATAAATATTTGTATCACTCAACAATTTCAATAGGTTGGCCTTTGATGACCACTGGAGAGAAAGTTTGTTTTATCTTCCTAAACAATAATTAGCTTTTTTGTTTTGCCAACATTAAGTTGTAGAAAATAGGCATGACACCATCTAAAAAAGGAGTCCTCCCTGTAAACCAGGTCATCACCCCGAGAGACCAGGCCCAGCAGGGCAGTGTCATCTGATAAATTTTGTTAAAAGACTGTAAACGATGCCTACAGTCAGCTATAGGCATCGTTTACAACTAAAATACATTGAGACAGCAGCTAAAATATGTGGGACAAGATGGGAATGTTAGAACTGGACTCTTCCTGTTGAGGGAAAGTAGTTAAAATAATAATAAAACTAATAAAAGCCCGTTATTTCTAATAATGTTTAGAAATCAGTTTGCCACAAATACCTAAGAAAAACAAAATGCTTCCTCTAAAATAATACTTCTTAAAAAACAATTTTAAATCATGTGCTATCCTGACTATAAACCTTAACAGAAACAGTGGGATTTGTAGTTTAATAAGTAACACTTAATTAAAAAACACATGCTTGAATGTCTAAAGATGTTCTGGTTCAATGAGAACTAAAACAATTCTAATTTTTGTTCTCATCCTTCATCACATTTCTGTTCTTTTCATTCATTCTACAGATTTATAGACAAATGACCAGAACCTGGAAGATGAAACTGGAACAGGACAGATTCCAAGCTTAAGCCCCGCCCCTTCCTGGTAGAACAAACGAGACACCTTCCTAATAAAACATTAAAAACACATCTCAGATATTTTTTCCTGGTGTTCACTTGATGGTTGATGTGGTTCTTACCTTGCTGCTGCATGTTCAATTATTCAATGTTCCTCATTTGTTTAGCTGTAATTAGTTATTTGATGCTTCAAAAACACCACAAGTGTGTGGGTAAGCAGGAGAGACAAATGTAAAAATACCATGGCAACGCCTGTGGTCAGTATTTAGCTTTACTTTCCTGAAATGAAAGCAAACAAAAGTTCTACCTTACTGTTTTTTACACCAATAGAATTTGACCAACTCAGTGTCTTTACTGTTTCCGTTTTGTCTCTTGTGAGTATTTTATTGTGCATTTTTATTTCATTTCTGACATTTAAGTTGAATTAAATAATGTGCTTCTTTTCCAGCTTTTTGTGTTACACCTCCTGATTAAGTTATAATCTCCAAATGAAGGTCAAAATGGACGGAAGGAAGGTAGATGATGGACGTAAAAGAAAAATGCAAAAATATTTTTATCTATTTTGTGGAAAAAGTGCACAAGAGAAGATTATAAAAGTCAAATAGTTAAACTAGGAGGGGTGATTACATGAGTGATGAGTATGCTAACATGGTGACAAGATGAATATACTGGAAGTGAGGGCTCCGTGAGGGACAGGAAGCCTCTGCAGGGTGTACCATTTCTCTCACTTCCTGTGACCTTGAACGAGAGAAAGTAGGGACAAAAGATGGTAGGATGAATGGTGGATTTAGGGACAATGAAAGGGAAAACAATCAAAGCAAAAACAAATGAAAAATCTACGGAATTAAAAAATATATAATCAATAACTAAAACATACATGTAATTATCTTATTTTGTTTTTTTTTAAATTAACTAAACTTGTCTCTGATTTTACATGATATAAATATTTAAAGATGTGCAAAGTAAGAAGGACATTATGTGGTCAAACGTGGGTACTGCAGTCCATGTATCAAAACAAACAAGTCTGCTCTGAGCAGCTGTTGCCAGTTACGGCTCAGTAGGGTTGGGCATCGTTTGATTTTGAACGATTCCGATTCCAATTCAATTCTTCGTTTTGATTCCGGTTCCTATTGATTCCCGATTCCGATTCTTTAACATGAGCCAGATAACCACAGGTCCTACTTGATGAAATAATCTAAACTTCAACATGAATTCTAATTCTATGAACAACAACAACACCTTCATTTCGACAAAAACATGTTTTGGAGAAAAAAAGAAAAAGACTTACAGCACAATCAGTTTGTTTGTTTCTGACCACAACCAAAGTCTGGAAGAAGCCTCTGGGATGAGAGGCTAAATGTCTCCATCATATCCAGAAACGTCCAGCTGTATTCAGCTAAAACTCTCTGGATGATCATGTCCAGGATGACTGCGAACTACACCTCCATGCTGCAGCAGCATTCAGTCAGAACAGAAAGTGAAACTTAAATGTAGCTGCTGTCAGTAACAATCTAACAGATTTTAAACATTAAAACTCAACAGAAATAGTTCAAAAAGGAAATTAAAATGTTCACAACTTTGTGTGTGATTTATTATTATTATTATTATTATTATTATTATTATTATTATTTACTGTGGCAGAAGCTGGTGTGGTCCACCACAGAGAAGCTGCTCTAGCATGATGACTTTAATTATTCTACGGGTTATTGTTCAGCCTTCTGACGCTCCAACACATTCTCACTCCCAGCGCATCAAAAACACGCTTGGTCAGCCACCCTCCGCCTCAGACCCCGATGCCAAAAGTGTCCTTCTTGGTTACTTATGTGCAAAAAGGTTTTTTTCCCTTTTCTGACTGCAGATCCCAATGCAGCGCTACACTGACGCGATGGGATGTCCGCAGCCAGGGCACCAAACAAGCTTATTGTACCTCACCCTAACCTTATCCTCTTATTTAACCTTCCCCTCACCCCTACCCTAACCTTAACAATCTTGCCAGCGAACACGTTAGTGATGTGTCGATCGCTCTAAAAGCCGTCTCTATGAAGTGAACGGCGGGAGCCACATCGTCATTGGTCGAGTTTGGACCGAGCCAACGTGAGGGGGAGGTTTCAACTACCACGGTGGAGGTTAAAAGCAAGCCCCCACAATGCGGGACAAAAATTGAGTCAAATGCGGAAGTGAAATAAACTGCAGTTCCACCCTCATCCACTGGGGGCTGGTGTCAGAAGCGAGCAAATCTTCATTGACTCCCATGTTAAAAATACCAATTTCACAGCAGAAATAAACATGTTCAGAGCCTGGTACCAACACATGTTTTAGGTTTAACAGATCTCGTTTACACTCATGCCAACTCTGAGGGGGGTGAATTTTTTTCTCACTCTTCTGTTTAAGTGTATTAAAAGCCTAAAATTCTGTATAATTAATGAGCATCCGACCCACGTGACCGCAGAGCTAGCTCCAGGGAAAGGCCTCAGAAGAGCCTCGGTCTCGCCTGAAAACTGTTTGGTCATTTTCAGTCTCTCAACTTAGACCATTAGTTGTAGCGTTTGTGCGATCTTTTTTGGATATTATTTGTGCAATTGTTGGACAAAATGACTTGCTGTGGCATTAATTGCACTAATAGAGCGTCCAAGGAGTCTCCACTTCATTTTTTTCGGTAAGTAAAATTATATTTATGTATTTTAGGTCACTGCCGAGCTGAGCTTAGATTTTAACATGTACTGTTTAACCATGAAATTTAAATGTAATAGGGTAAAACCCAGTGCATTTAACATAATGCTGCACTTTAGAAAATGGGTTGAAATATAACATGTTGGTGGAGCTGGCTTCCGACTATCGGCTTGTGGAGCTCTCGGGAGACCGATGTTTTCCTCCCGTTCTCCCCTCCCCGCAGCTCGGCGCATCTCTGTCTGATAGCGGCTTCTGTCTGCTGCGCGGGCTGCCGGCTTGTGGAGCTCTGGGATGGAAACCTTTCCACCCGGTTCTCCCCAGCGGCAGCTCTGCGCATCTCAGATCGCAGCTGCACTTGTCTGCTGTGCAGCTGCCGGCTTGTGGAGCTCTCGGAGACCTTTGTGTTCCACCCAGTTTTACCCAGCGGTCAGCCCGCCGTATCTCTGACTCAGAAGCTCTGGTGTTGTGCACAGTTAACTCCGGTTGTAGCTAGGTTGCTACCTCCGTTAGCTTAGCTCCCACCTCTGCGTTAGCTTTGGGTTAGCTTCAGGTTAGCTTGTAGCTAGTTTGGCCGGGTGTCGTCAGTTGATCCCAGCCTTACAGCCCCACCCTCAGCTCCACCTCTCTTCCCTTTTGTGGAATTGTCAGGGCTTGACAGAACCTGTGACACGGTAAAAATGGCGGTGGTGGCCACCTCCAATTTTTCTTCAAAAATGTGTTATTGGAGTCTATGGAAACCCATTGTCCAATATGTCGATGGTTAAAAGTAGAGGGTATTTGTAACCTCCCCCTCACCAGATGGTATGTTCTAACGTTCCCCTTGGTCGGCAAATACAAAAATTCACAGTCAGAATGCATGGGAAACAAACGCTTGATCAAAGTGAGAGTAACGTTTTAGGTAGCAAGAGGGTTAAGGTTAGGATGAGGGAGAGGGGAAGGTTATAAATAGTGAAACGTTAAGGTTTAGGTGCGGTTAAATGAGCTGGTTCTGTGCCGCATCAACGGATATCCCATCACGTCAGTTTTACGTTGCATTGGGATCTGCAGTTAGAAAAGGGAAAAACCCCTTTTTGCACAAAAGTAACGAAAAAGGGCACTTTTTGGTGTCAGGGGTCTAAAGTGGAGGGTGGCTGACCAAACATTTGTTTTTGATGCGCTGGGAGTGAGAATGTGTTGGACGCTCACGCGTCTGACTGCTGACGCTCCGTGTGTGTTTTTATTTCTGCAGTGAGACAAACTCACCTCACACCGTCCAGAGTATGTTCTTTAAAGCTTCTATTAAATCCACCGTGTTGACGTCTTTTAACAAGTTTCCTCTAAGCTGCAGGAGTTAAAGTTTACATCACAGAGTAAAAGTTTGGCAGACACATTTGTTTATATTTGGCCGTTGCGCTTCGGGTGGGGTGGCGGGGGGGGGGGACTCGATGCTGCAGACAGACAGCTGGTGTGATCAGCTCTGAAAGGCGTTGATCACAATTTGCAGATCACGTTTATTTTTCACGGAGATTGGCCGCGGATTCCTCTTCTGTCGTCATACTAGGAATCGAAACTAGGAATTGAAATATAAAACGTTGAGCGATTCCGGGAAAAATGAACAGTTGGAACCGGTTCCAATCGATGCTCGAGTTGATTCTCGATGCCCAACCCTACGAGCTCAGCGCCAGAAGACTAGGCATACACAGTAAGTTGATAAGTATTTAAATAAGTGTCGTGATATCGAGTTGTTGGAAATTTAAAAAAGTAGCTTGAGATAGTTTTAGAGCTGACTATTTTTGTTAATTTACTGTTAGCTTTGTTAGCTCGACGTTAGACTCTAGTTTTCTTTAAAAGAAATTAAAGTGTAGGGGCATCTTACAGTTACAAGACATAACTTCTGGAGCTTGACTGGCTTCCATTTTTTGACAACGCTGCTGCTTTCTTGCGGCTGGTGTGTAATTACAAATGCTGGCACAGAAACCTTGGTCAGTGGTGCCTTAACAACACTGTGGGCTCAAATATGACTGGCTCTGGAACCAGGAAATACGGAGGTGGACAGATTGTAAATGTCCCTCTTCAGCCTCCTTCAAATGAGAAAAACTGACAGCCACCCAGCTGGCTGAGAAAAAAACCTGTTTCAGTATAATTTTCCTGCCAAAAAGATTGCGACATTAGACTAGTAAACATTTCACTGTAACGTTTTATTTTCTATTGTATCTTTTATATTAAATAATACATTCCAGAAAGTGTTGAGTACAATTTTGCACAACATTTAATATTTGCAAACTGTAAAAACAAAAAGATAATAACTTTTGTTAGGAAGACTGGATTTACTCTGAAGAATTAGTTTTGTTTGGTGCCAAAAAAACTAAAACAAAAAACAAACAAAAAAAAAACAGAGGACTTAGCAGCAAATAGCTAATGGCAACATAATCAAAAGCTAAAAGATTTAAACTATTAAATAGTTTTTTTATTTTTGATTTTAACCCATTTAAATTAAATATATTATATTTGCTTCACATGTTTATCAGTTTCTTGAACCCCCATCTCTTTAACAGGATCAAATGTGTCCTAACATTTAAAAACACAATTACCTTGTTGGTTTTAAGTAGACAGCTAGGGTGTAGCATACCAAAAAGCCTGTGCTGACTCCAACCTGATTTCCTATGTAAATTAGTAAATTTGTAATGGCCACTGAAAAATGGGTGATTCTGAGAAAAGCTTAGATAAACCACCTTAAATTAGATTGTCCCAACCTTCTTTATTAGCATATACATAGAAATTTCCTTTTAAAAATGCTGATCTAAGTGTGATCAAGTGTTAGTTGGTTTTAGTGGAACCTACCATACATTCATTCTGAATATTGTATGCATGTCAATCTCATTAAATCTATAAATATATTAAAGTCAACATTCATTAAAACAATGTATATCACCCACTGCCTTTCATGCCATAGTTTTTATAAGACTCTCAGTATTGTCATGTATGAGTTGTGGTCCATGGTGGAGGTCGGCTAGCTGGGAGAGGCTGGTTTGGGGACTTGGGTTCTGAAGTCCCAGGGCGGCTCCTGAAGTCCCAGGGCGTCCCCGGCGGTCCCAGAAGTCAGAGATAAGGGTAGGGTCCAGGATGGAGCGGGCCAGTTCCCAGGAGCGTTCCTCGGGGCCGTAGTCCGCCCAGTCCACGAGGTACTGCCATCCCCAACCCCTGCGACGGGCGTCCACGCCGTAGTCCGCCCAGTCCACGAGGTACTGCCATTCCCGACCCCTGTGACGTGCTTCCAGGACGCGTCAGACGGTGTAGATGGGCTCACCGTCGAGGAAGCGGGCAGGTGGAGGCGCCGGAGCCGGAGGCGGAAGCAGGGAGGATTCCACTTAGGGCTTGAGTCGGGAGATGTGGAAGGTGGGATGAACGCGGAGAGCTGCCGGCAACCGCAGCCGGTACGGGACTGGGTTGATGACCTTCTGTATTGTGTAAGGCCCGAGAAACTGGGGAGCGAGCTTCTTGGATCCAGCACGGAAGTGGAGGTTCGCGGTGGACACCCAGACCTTATCCCCAGGGACATAGGAGGGACCAGGACAGTGTCGGCGGAGATGTTGGCAAGCGTAACGGGCATTAGCTCGGGTGATGGAAGTTCATGCTTTGATCCAGGCGTTCTTGTAGCGCCTCACTAGGGATTGCGCGGCAGGTACAGCAACATCGGGCTCCTGGTGGGCGAAGACCGGGGGCTGGTAGCCATAGCAGACCTCGAAAGGGGACATATGACTGGTTGAAGAGGTGTGAAGATTGTGGGACAGCTCTGCCCAGAAGAGGTATTTAGGCCATTGCGAGGGTTGGGCCGAGACAAAGCACCGGAGGTACCGACCCAGCTGTTGGTTAGCCCGCTCTGTCTGACCATTGGTCTGTGGGTGATAGCCTGAGGATAGGCTGACCGATGCTCCCATTAGGTGGCAAAAGGTTTTCCAGAATTGGGCTGTAAACTGGGGACCCTGGTCGGAGACCACATCGACAGGGAAGCCGGGGAGGCGCACCACGTTCTCCAGGAATAGTTCCGCCATGCGTCGGGCCGAAGGGAGACCCGGAAGGGTGATGAAGTGGACAGCTTTAAAAAAACGGTGAGTTACCGTGAGGACCGTGTAGAGGTTGTTGACCGGGGGGAGTCCTGTGATGAAATCCAGACCCACGTGGGACCATGGAAGGCTGGGCACCGGAAGAGGTCTGAGGACACCAACAGGGGCCTGGCTGGGTGTCTTGGAGCGGGCGCAGATGTCACAGGTGCTAGTGTATTCCTTAACATCCCTCGCCATGCAAGGCCACCAGAGTGCTCGTTGGAGGAACTTCAGAGTTCGAGAGAACCCAGCGTGGCCAGACAGGCGTGACGAGTGGGCCCAGGAGAGTGTCTCACTGCGACAGGATGTAGGGACATAGAGACGACCCGCGGGGGTCTCTGGAGGTGTGGAGTCATCCCGGAGGGCATTCTGGATAGCCTCCTCCAACGGTCACCTTAGGTGGTCCAGGAAACGATGCTCTGGGAGAATTGGTGCAGGCCCGGACGTGGGCGTGGAGTGTGTGAACTGGCGGGAGAGGGCATCAGCCTTCTGGTTCTTAGTTCCAGGGCGGTAGGCGAGATGGAACTCATAGGGCTCGAAGAAGAGGGCCCAGCAGGCCTGGCGAGGATTGAGCTGCTTGGCGGATTGGATGTGAGTCAGGTTCTGGTGGTCTGTCCAGATAGTGAAAGGCTGGGTGGTGCCTAGAAGCCACTGTCTCCACTCCTTCAGTGCCCATTTTATGGCCAGCAGTTCACGATCACCCACGGCGTACTTCTGCTGGGTGGCGGAAAACTTCCTAGAGAAGGAGGCGCAGGGATGGAGTCTGTCGTCGGGCCTGCCTTGGGACAGGATGGCACCGGCACCGACGTCCAAGGCATCGACTTCGACCACAAAGGGCTCCGTAGTCTCTGGATGGCGGAGGATAGGGGCCGACGTGAACTGGGTGACCAGGTGGCAGAAGGCCCGAATGGCGTCTGGAGTTAGACGGAACGGTTGGCCGGGTGGGCTTGGTCGGGTGAGGGAGGTGGGCGGTGCCACAATGGTGCTGAAGTTCTTAATAAAATGGCAGTAAAAGTTGCAGAAGCCCAGAAAACTCTAACTGTTTTAGGCTCGTAGTCAGTGACCGCCTGGACCTTCTGAGGGTCCATGGTTATGCCCTGATCCGAAATCATGAAGCCCAGGAATGAGATGGTCCGCTGGTGGAAAGAGCATTTCTCGGGCTTGCAGTATAGGTTATTGTTCAGGAGCCGGGCCAGGACAGCACGAACATGGTGGAGGTGTTCGGCCTCGGACTTGGAGTAAATTAGGATGTCATCCAGGTAGGCAACCACCCACCGGCCCAGCAAGTCGCGGAGGACATCGTTAATGAGGCGTTGAAATACGGCGGGGCTATTGCACAACCCGAGGGGCATGACCTGGTACTCCCAATGACCGGTGGGTGTGATGAATGCGGTCTTTTACTCATCCCCAGCTTTGATGCGGACCAGATTGTAGGCGCTCCGGAGGTCCAGTTTTGTGAAGATCCGCGCCTGGGAGATGGAGTCCAGAGCAGTCGTGAGGAGTGGCAGGGGATGGCGGTCCCTGATAGTGATCTTGTTTAAACCCCGGTAATCTATACAGGGACGAAGGTCACCTTCCTTTTTCTTCACAAAGAAGAAGCCTGCAGCACCCGGGGAAGAGGAAACCCTGCTGGAGGGCCTGGTTGATATATTCCTCCATAGCTCTGGATTCGGAGGGAGAGAGAAAAGGCTTCCACGGGGAGGACTGGTACCTGGTTTTAGCTTGATCTCCATGTCATATGGGCGGTGAGGTGGCAGTGTGGTGGCGCGTTGCTTATCGAAGACTGCGGCCCGGTCCCGATAGGGTAGTGGCAGATTGGGCGGTAGAGGACCAAGACCACCAGCCGGGCGGTCTGCCATGGGTGGAGGAGGAGAGAGGTGGGCCTGGCACTGGGTCCCCCAGCCTAAAAGGTGGTTCTGGGACCAGGAAATCTGAGGGTTGTGGAGACGGAGCCAGGGGAACCCCAGGATTAGAGGAGAGGAGGGAGCGGAGATGATGAGAAAGTGGAGGGTTTCCTGGAGGCCTTGGAGGACCATCTGGAGTGACTGGGTTCGGTCTTGGACAGGATTGGGCTGGAGAGGTCTGCCGTCCACCGAGGTCACCGGAACAACTTGTTCCAGGGGAGTCAGGGGGATCCGTAGGGATTTAGCCAGATCCACGTCCATGACGTTGTCGGCGGCCCCCGAGTCCACCAGAGCATGTACCTGATGTGAGGTCTCCTTGTGAAAGAGGGTGACAGGAAGGAGGAGTCGGTGGGAAGAGATAGGGGCGGAGGGTGACCCGGGCTTAGCTACCCCGATACTCAGTGGGTTCCTCCGTTTCCCGGCCGTAATGGGCAGTCCAGGTGCCGGTGGTCAGGAGAGCCACAATAGGCACAGACACCCTCGCGCCACAGTCGCTGTCTCTCCTCCGGGGGAAGGTGGCCTAGCTGCATATGCTCCTCAGTAGAAGTGGGTCCGGAAACTGGCGTTGGTGAACGAGGAAGAGGTCCGGGAGCTCTGAGTGGGCGAGTGGAGGACCTGGGTCGAACCAGAACCCGCAGGTCGATGCGCAGCGCCAGGTCGGCAACCTCATCCAGGGTCTGGGGCAGTTGTTTTCCCACCATCTCGTCTCGGATGTAGGGCGCCAACCCCTCCAAGAAGACAGCTCGAAGGGCAGAGTCATCCCTCTGTAGTTTGGCCGCGATGGTGCGAAACTCTGACGCATAGGCGCACACCGAGCGTTCCCGTTGGCGGAGCTTTAAGAGACGTGCTTCAGCCCCCACTTCGCTACTGGGTGGAACGGAGGTCTTCCTGAGGGCGGCCACAAAAGCAGCATAGTCATTGCAGGCAGGGGATTTAGAATTATAAAGAGCAGCGGCCCACTCCTGAGCGCGTCCAGAAAGCAGGGAGGTGAAGTGCGCAACCCGAGAGCGGGCAGTAGGGAAGCATCCTGGTTGGCACTCTAATTGCATATCGAGGGAGGCGAGCAGACCATATGGGCTCCCAATCTCTCCATTCCACCTCTTCGGTAGGCTGAACTGCGGCTCCTCCTTAGGTGGAGCGAGGGCTTGCTGCTGGAGAGCATTGAGGTATGTGGTCAATTGAAGGGTGAGGTCGATCAGGGAGTTCACCTTGGTGTTGAGCCGATCGACCAAGGCGTGGAGCTGAACAATCTCATTCTTCATTTGCTCAAACTCCGCTGGGTTAACGGACTCAGTCATCCTGTCAGACTGGTCGGCTGGATACGGGAGTTGAGCTTGTAGAGAGCGTGGTCTCACAGACGCGGAAGTGATAGCGTTGGTAAAACGCCGGCTCACGGTTTAATCCAGGAATCCCCGAGCGTTCGAGCGTCAATGAAGTGACACGAAAATGCTGGGTTTTCCAGAAGTAAGTAAGAACACTTACTGTGAGCTGAGAGTTCGTAAGATGGATCGGTTGCTTGGAAACTTTGATCATAGATCCGAAGAAACGATGACTGAGTGGTGAGCTGGGGAGGCGACTTCCGTATATAGTCGTGGTTGGTGACATAGGTGCGACGTGGAGGGAATCCCCGCGAGGGGTATGCTGGGAGTTGTGGTCCATGGTGGAGGTTGGCTAGCTGGGAGAGGCTGGTTTGGAGACTTGGGTTCTGACACATATACATAAAGCCATTTTGCTGTAATTTTTTAAAGGCTTTTGTACAAGATAATTTCATGCTCCAACACTGGATCTGAACTCACTTGTTGCAATTTTAATACACAATAATAACTGATGAGCTACATATAATAAACAACACAACCTTCTGCATTGACAGCTCAAAGAGTATCTCAAACATTTCAAATTGTAGCCAATAGAAAGAAGAAAAAAGCATTTTGATACAATTCTTAAGATCCCTATTATAAGAATCCTAGAAATTCTATTTAAATTGACAAAGGTGCAGCATCACCACAAATCCTGTAACTCATAAGTGATACATCCCTGTAAAAAACAAGCATTTCTGAAAACCAGTGAAGGCAGATCTGGATTCACAAAGTTCATCTACTCCCCAAACTGCCCACAGTAAAGAAAAACACTTTATAACTATTTCTGTGTCAAATAAATTTATCAACATCTCTTTTAATTCTCATATTCTTCCAATAATGTGTTAAAGTATCATTAAAAAATACAA
Source organism: Nothobranchius furzeri (assembly GCF_043380555.1). Lineage (NCBI taxonomy): Eukaryota > Metazoa > Chordata > Actinopteri > Cyprinodontiformes > Nothobranchiidae > Nothobranchius > Nothobranchius furzeri. Next base: position 49,374,115 of record NC_091747.1, read on the forward strand.
AACATGCAACTATAGTTTCCACTTTTAGGTATATTTTGTTTCCACTGGAGAGCAGTGTTGAGCTAATGATACTCGGCAGCATTGGACTAATCCTGCCTCTTCTTTGGAAAAAAGACATGTACCAAAACACACACGCACTTGCTTTTTTTCCTGTTTTATAAATGGCACGCCGTTGTTGGGCCGAGTATCCTTATTTGCGAATACAAATTACCTGATTTTCTCAAGCGCTACTGATTTCTCCCAGCAACACTAATGAGAATAAATGATGACTCAGGCGCAGATCTGCTGACACTTCAAGTGCAAAGATCTAAAAATGTGTTTTAATTGATTCATGTTATGGCAGCTGATTATACTGACCTGATATAGGTGAGGAAATATGGATTAAAACAATTCTCCAGCATAGAAAAAAAAAACACGGATCAAAATCTACTGCAGGGTTGAGTGTTGATATTTAAAATCACAGCAAAATTGGAGGGAAAAGTGTCTTTTTCTGCAAAACAAAAAAGGAAAAAAATATCCACATATGTTCTTCATCAATGTGACTTTGACATAGTGGCGTCCTCTGCTCTCATCTGAATAAACTGACCGGACAGTCAGGGGTCTTTGAAAGCTGGTCGGATTGTCTTTCTGACTCCCAGACTTCAAATACTCCAGGGTATCTAGAATTATAATAGTATCTCTGTGTGTTTGTGCAATCATATAATCTCTGCTTTTGATATCCTTACTTGCTTTTTTTTCTCTTGCATGAAGGTAGTGCTGTTTATCCGCTTGGGTAATCTTTCGTGCACTCCTAACGAGCTTGTCAGGTTGGCTGCATAATGAGGAGCCTAAAGATGAATGTAAAAATGCCTCCATTACACCACTTTCATCCTCTTGTTCATTAGGTTAGCATAAGGTTACAATACATCCAGTCCCCTATGTTGCACACAGAAAATTGCACGTGTCACTGAACGGGTTGTGTTTTAGTTTGCCATTACACGTGGGTTGTTTCCAGGCAAAGCTTAACCTCCACAAAAACACTCATCTCTCTATAAATCAGCTGTTTCGCTGTGATGTTCGGTGAACAGTCGAAGGGTTTTCAAGTAGAAATTGTCTGAAATAGAAATAAAGAAAAAAAAACAACAACAACATGCAGATTAGTTGTGTGTATTTTCATGTCCAAGAATGGTGCTTTTGTTACTCCATCTTTGTCTCTCCACCTCTGCCCATCCCTTGCCTCCCTCCTTCTCTTCATTTCTCTCATTTCTGCACCCCTGTCAAGTGCTTTGTTTGCTGTGACTTTCCATGTGGTTATCTGAGCGGAGACAGTATGCCTCGCCCTGGCACAGGACCTCAGTTTCCACGGCAACTTTATAATTGTTTTGGACGCGTTCCAAACGCCACTGGATACCGAGGCATTATTGATGTCAAAAGAAACATGTATGAAATGAGGAGATGTGGAGGTGTCCATATGGTTCTGTACACAGCCATGCAAAGCCATTTAACGCTTTTTCAATGGGAGTTTTTTGATGCCGCTGAATAGATCCCACATGTGCCGCCGCGATATTTCATAATTTTGGATCTTTCTGGTTCACAAAGGGATAATAGCACGCAACGCAAGCCACTGAGCTGTGCAATATTTTTTTCCTTTTCGTGTCATTAAGTCATTGTCACAGTGTGTGCTGCTGGGATAAATATGGCAACCTTACTGAATGTAGCATGTCCATCATGTTTAAAAAAGAAAAAAAAGTAAAAAAAAATATTGAGGTCCTTCTGAACTCTTGGAGTGAAAAAAAATTATAAAGATGTGGCAACAAAAGGTTGTGTTTCTGCTGGATTCAGAGGTTTCAAGTGGTCTTTGTTTTGACAGGAGAGACCATGTGAGTGATCCTCATCATGGTTGTCGCCATAACTATATCGCAACCCCCACCAGCTCAATATCTGTCTCACACACACATATGCACAGCCTTGCTGCACCTCTCTGAGCCCCAATTCATGACCACATTAGCCACAATGCTGCTACACTCATTAAAATAGCATATAGTGTCAACAGCAGCGTGGGCCCCAAGTGGATGGACCCAAATGCTTGGATTATCTCAAAACGTGTCCATGAGAACTTTACCAAGAAGTGGTTGGCTTCTCACAAGATGTTTAGGAAACCCTGACTCTATTTTCACGTTTGTTTTATCTCAAAATGCGTTGTAAAAATTGAACTGAAACAAGGCCTTGACTGATCCTCCCCCCCAATCTCAAGCCTCCCCTCCCTCGGCTTAATTTATGACCTGTGAGGAGGAACCCAGGGAGTGAGAAGTGAGTGAGACTGGTTTGAAAGCCCTGAATAGAGAAGGGGCAACAGGCCCTCCAAATAATACAAAAGAGGCACCACAGCTGTTTAGAGGCAACACGGGTCTTCACAAAACACCATCTTCTCCCAAACGCTCTTGAATACTGTAATAACATTGTTTGGGGGGAAATGGGATTAATATAGAAACATTTAAAATTTCATTCATATCAAGTTTTCTAAGATGTTGATAATCAAGATTCAGTGTGTTTACATGCACGTCTTAGTCCATCTAGGTTGATCTAAAGTAATAAACTGGGAGCCATTATCCTAGTTTACATTTGACTTCGTAAGAAAAACAAAATTGTTATCGTCAGCAGTTATATCAGGAAGTGGCACAAATAGGCAAGAATTCTTTTCCAAGCTTTATTCTAATCTGAGTCGCATGTAGCAGTAATAAGCATCCAGCTTAACTCCATACACTTCTTCTACCTATGTTCTCCTATCCTACACTGCCCCCTAGTCGTAGACACAACAGAATTCTCAAATGAAGTTTGTTCAACTCTGAAACAGTAGGTGGCGACATGCACTCTTTTATCTCGGCGGCTTTCCCGTTAGCTAATAGCAACACAAATAGTGAACAATCGCTGGCAGGAGTGAAGCAGATGGAGTTAAACAGGATATGCACATTGGCCGAAGGAATGGGCAACAAAACCACAGCTTATTTGGTATGTACTGTACTGTTTGATGGCGTTAAACGTGTTACTTTGTGGCGATGATATTATCAGACGACCACTTCCGCTGTCTTGTCACTTCTGGAAATTACCAGTGTCGTTTGCATGCAGATGAAGTTGGGTTCCTAGTGCATTATCTGGGTGCTTCAGCGGGATTAAAACCAGTTTGGCTTCAGCAAGATTAACACGTTTATATGCAATTAAAAAAAAAACATCAGTCTATTTAGAGCAATAGTTTGTTTTTCTGATTCTCAAGTCAACACAAGCACAAGTGTTCAGTACTCAACATGACTGAGTGGAAAAAGAACACAATTATTGTCAGTTTTCAGTGAGTTGACAATGTCTTTTACATTTTTTAACAGATTATTTTCCCCCTTCTGTTTAGTTGTTACTAAGAATGTCAGAAATTCTCAGCCAATATCGACATTATAATTTTATTAGGAATGGGTATCAGTTTTAATAACACAACCCATATTATACATCAAACTCTTCAACTACTTCTCTCTCTCAAAATGTCAAAATATGACAGATCCATTCTATGGTTTAAAGATGGTTTTGTTTGTTGTTTTGGCAAAACTGGCCTAACATAACTTGTAGGTGTAATTTTTTTTTGCAAAAAATGACATTCTAAATTAATATTTTCTTGTTCGAATATAAGAGTTAGAGTTAGGTTTTTTTAATTTCAGTGGGACCTTTTTTATATTGATATTGGTTTATATCTGTACCAAAAATCAAGCATTCAACTGTATCGATATGTCGGGTATTGCGAAAAAGCAGATGTCGAACATCGGTAGTTTGAACTTAAGGTAATGTGTAAACCACCATATCTTGGGAACTCAAACTACAAGTTGACTTCATGAAACTTATATGTTTGTTTTTGCTCAAAGTTAAATTTTGCTAAGTAAAAGCTGCTTTCTGGTGTTTTCCCCTTTCAAAAATTATGTATGATTTGTCAGAAATCCGTAAAAGTGATTATCTTATCATTTGCTGTGATAAAATGTAAGCAATACGTCTTTTTATTTTTTTGCTAAGCACGCCCCCTGCCCCGCAGAGCTCCGTGCAATAGGACACTGAGCGCTGACCAGAACTAACCAATAGCATTAGACTACCGCTTACTTGCTTCAAATTTAAGGAATACCTCGGCTGATGCAGAGTTGACTTTTCACGGACAAGTAAGTCTCTAAAATATAAATATATAAGAATACAACATGACGTGAGAACAATACTTGTAAAACAACGTGTTTTAGCTGTTTGTCGGCTACAGAAGCACATTTATAAACAGAAACGTGAAGTTGCCGTCTTAAAACAATAGAGCTACAGAGTTTTTGTGTGATATACTTGTCAGCCACTAGATGGTGCCTTCGGAAATACTCCGGAAAGAATCTTTAAGTTATGCTAAAAACTGGGAAATATACCCAGAATGGTTTTGTGAATAAAAATGGACCAGTGGATGAGATGATTCATTGAAGGAGGTAACTTGCTTAGTTTGGTAAAGGTGATCCAGTGAGGACTGACCACGTACACACTTACTTCTATATAGATAATGTTATAAAGCATTTGTCAATAGGTTATAGTAGTCAAGGAATGATTTAAAAAGTATTATTATTGTTTTATTAAAAAGAAAAAGGACTTGTTAAGGAAAAAAAAAACAATAAACATGTTCATCAAACTGAAAATGTTAGGTCAACAAGCCCCAATATTTTTGCCTTGAAGGCAAAATGAGGAAAAATGCAATAGCAAATTTGGAAAGCTTAAACTTTTTTAATGGCTCTCAACAATCTTCTAACATTGTATAGTTTTCAATATGTGTGTATGTATATATATATATATATATATATATATATATATATATATATATATATATATATATATATATATACATATATACTCTCGCATTTATCTATAAAAATGTCCTGCATTCGGTTGTCGGTCTCGCTTAACCTCCGCACTCCCCTGTGTCCTCCCCTGTCATTACACTCTCACGTATTTAGCTACACAACACCGGTGTGAGAGGTTCGTGGCTCAATAATCTCAGGGAAGGAGAAACAGTCGGCTGCTGCCACTTCAAATTTAGGATCTACCAGAGTCCCCAGAAAAACACTATTTGAAGTCAACGGACAACAAAAGACATTTGGACCTAGAAAATAATGACTGGTGTTGTACTCTCTCCCATTTCCTCTGGTGTCACGTCCGCGGGTTTTCGGTTCCGACAGAAGAATCCTCTGTAGGAAGATCCCCGGGTTATGGGCTCGACACACGGGAGGCGACATTGCCTCGTCTCCATTCATTTTCAATGAGACATGCGTGACAAAGCGATAATTGCGGGTCTCTCTCCTACTAAGCGAAACGCAAAATACATGCTTGTGAAATTTTGCGCTCGTGCACGTGTCGTGCACAGGCGACCCAGCATCGCGATCCCAGAAAGTTGATTTTCGTCGCTGGAATGAGGACCAATCAACGGAGGTTTCATTCACTGACCAATGAGCGGGCAGGATGCTCCGTACATCTCCGAGCAAACATGAAGGAGAAGTTGAATATTATTATGTTTTCTATAGTAAAATCAGAAGTAAGATTTCACATAACTCTAGCAGCATCTTGTGAAACATCATATCTACCATTTTTTTTACTCTGAACTGCTTAAATAACCTTAATTCCCTCCAACCTGACACAGCCAAACAAAACCACGGAAGTTTCGATTTCGCCATGGAAGAGAACGCGTAGACGGCTGTGCCGCTGGCCGCTGCCGCGGGTCGCCTCCCGTGTGTCAGGTAATAAAAGCGACAGCAACCAATTTCGCTGATTGCGGTCGTTTGTCGCCTCCCTTGTGTCGAGCCCCTGAGTGTTCCGTGACCTTGTTAGCTTTAAAACCTAGCTTGTTTGCAGGTTCACCATAACAACTTTTTAATGGACAGCTTTTGTTTTAAAAGTGTTCAAAAATGTCTAAATGAGATGAAAATTGCATAATGAGTAGAAAAGTTGAATTTACAAATGGATGGCCCTTTCCAGGATCCAGTCAGGCTACGTGACGGCATTATTGGGCTCTGTGAACTGGTTCTTTGCTTTCACAAATGATTTCAGTATTCAGAGTTGGAAGTTAAGCTCACTGCTTTCTCTGTGACTGTCAGCAATGGTTGGCTTATTATAATTTTATCTCCCACCGTAGACAACCGTGTTTGCTCCTTGTTCTCCTGCCCATTAGCTGCACATGCAGGACACATGTGAACTTTCATTCTGATTGCAGTTTTCTGGTTAACTTTTGGTTGTTTATCTTTGGAGGAAGAATGTTCCAGGGGGGCTTACATGTGTTGTCATTATCAAAACTGTTTTATTTCCTGTTTTTTTTTTTGTTTGTTTTTTCTTGGCTGGAAGACCCTAAAGCTGTTGGCATGTAAGTCAATATAATATTCATAAAACCTAATATTTGTAACTCTGGAGCTAGAGTTTTTAGAAAAACAAAAAGGTGACGCTACAGAGTTCAGTTAGGTTTCTTCCTCTCTGGAGAGAGAGAGAGAGAGAGAGAGAGAGAGAGAGAGAGAGAGAGAGAGAGAGAGAGAGAGAGAGAGAGAGAGAGAGAGAGAGAGAGAGAGAGAGAGAGAGAGAGAGAGAGAGAGAGAGAGAGAGAGAGAGAGAGAGAGAGAGAGAGAGAGAGAGAGAGAGAGAGAGAGAGAGAGAGAGAGAGAGAGAGAGAGAGAGAGAGAGAGAGAGAGAGAAAATCCAGAGCCATCTGGAGACCACGATCCATCCCCTAAGCACAGGGGAACACAAAGGTGTTATTTTTCAAAGCTGGCCCTGTCCACCTCCTGCCGTGGGAGTGCGGCTGCGGTTCAAGGGAAGGTGGGAAACTTCTGAGGCCCTGTTCCCCTCGTAGCCCCCTCCCTGTCGCCTGCCTCCCCAGGGGCAGCCCTTTGAGGGTGTCATAACAGTGGCCTGTATAACATGGGTTACTGCTGACGGCGGTTGGTCACAGTTGATGAAGCCTTTAAAGCAGCTTCCCTTCTCATGGTTTCTGTTAAAATTCTGGAGCGCGGGACCGCGGCCTGTCTCCCTTTCTATTACAGGACGTGTGGAGCGGAGCTCCATCCTGCATTTTGGCTTGTGAGAAGTAGAGGGTGCTCCAACTCCATCTTTGACTAGACTGCTCTTCAGTGTAGAGAAGCCAGACATCACTCCCCCATGTTGGACTAAAACAAGAAGACCTACTCTCCATCTTAAAGCTCATAAGTTGTCTTCCTTGTGGTTTGTTCTACTTGGTGGGTTTTTCATTTCACAATGAAGCAAAGCCTCCTTGAAGTTTATGAAATGAGCTGTAAATGGTCAAAGCTGCAGAATGTGCAGCTGCTGTGGTGCCATCTTGTTGTCCGTGTTGCGTGGTTGTGTGTGTGTGTGTGTGTGTGTGTGGGGGGGGGGGGCATGAGGTAAAAAGGGAGAGAGTCATGACAGTGTGGTTGTAATAGCTTGAGAGGGTGTAACGCAGCACCTGGTACTCACCTCTTTCTCCACAGAGTCCCCGCGGACACGGCGTCCTGCTGGCGCGCCGTAAAACTTGATTGTGGAAAACACCGTCATGCTGGGACTGATAAAAGCAGAAAAAAATGGGAGAAGCTTTTATTTTCAAATTTGGTTGCAAGAGCAGAGAAGGAGAGGAATGGTTCGGCAAAGGCTGCTTTTATGATGTTTTTAGGGGCCTTTATGAATTAATGACAGTTAGTGTTGGATAAAGTGCAGCAGTTTTACAATTTAATTTGCAATAATTATATGTTATTCTGTAAACTGAACTGCTGCTTTTAAATTTAAATTATGTCAACATTACAAAAAAAAATGAATTATTTTAAGTGTCTCATGCTTTTTATTTTCCTGCTTGCTTTTGTGCTTAAAATTTAAAAGTGATTATTTTGGGGTAAATGTATATTTATCTATGAAAACATATGCTATTCAGAATGTTACACGTTTGACAGGAGTAACACTAATTATGCAACACACAACTACTAACTAGTTAGATTTTCATGGACAAATAAAATAATCGCGAAACGGGAAACATCTTTGCGTGAACATCGGGTGTGCTGTGCTTCTTTTTTCAGTTTCAGGAGTGTGTTGAACTTGGCCAGGCCAGACAAACACAGCAAGGCCGCCATGTTTCCATGTGTGTGTGTCAGTGTCAGTGCAAAGAGCAAAGGCCAGAGCGGTTCAGGACTGCGTACCGCCAACATGTGGATACGGCGCTCGGAGAGGACCTGAGGAAGCCTGACGGTGCACAAAGCACCTCTGTTCTTTCTGTTTCTGTCGAGCACACACACACTCCTAATTGGATTACACCCCCCCCCCCCACACACACACACACACACACGCACACACATGCACACACACTTACATGCACACTGAAGGGTTCTCTATGTGGTTGGGAGGACAGGGGTCAGTGACTGGATGCTCCCAGCTGAGCTCAGTGCAGCCCTTCTCTGAAGCGCGCGCACACACACCATAGACTGTACGGCGCACACACACACACACACACACACACACACACACACACACACACACACACTCTCTCTCTCTCTCTCTCTCTCTCTCTCTCTCTCTCTCTCTCTCTCTCTCTCTCTCTCTCTCTCTCTCTCTCTCTCTCTCTCTCTCTCTCTCTCTCTCTCTCTCTCTCTCTCTATCTATCTATCTATCTATCTATCTATCTATCTATCTCTCTCTCTCTCTCTCTATCTATGTCTCTCTCTCACTCACTCACCCCTGCATTGTTAATGTCTTTTTCCATTCTGGCAATCGGTACAAAGCTTTACCCTCATTGCGGTCTTCATTTCCCCCCATAAATTTTTATATTTTTTCCTCATTCCAGAATAGTTTAAAGCACTCTTTTCAAATCCAAAATCATCTTCCAGATTGGGTTTTATTTTTTCCAGAAATAGAAAAAAAAAACAAGTTTGTTGCCTTATTTTCCCCTTTTCAAATACACAAACTGATGTTTTTGAGGCACTTTTATATGATGATTGTTGGGCGTCACACAGCGTTTCAGCCTGAAGCCAAAACACCTTCAGCCTGACATCTCACTTTAGGAGGATCATAAAAATCTTCATCAGATCCTTTTTCTTGGTTTTGTGTCTTAAACTCTGAAGCTATCTGAGATCAGGAAAAATCTAAACCAGGCGTCCAAAGTATTTAACGATGGCGCTTTTCATTAGTTCTATAAAGGATGTCCTGCAGTGGGACGCTGGGCGGTGCTGGATTTTATTATTTAACAAGCTTTTTTGAATTATAGTAAATCTGCAATAAAAAATAACAAAAGCAACATAGAAGAAGTGTTAAAATTATTTATGACTTAATGATTGTACTGACAAAACATCCAGTTTCCCTAAACTAATAATCCACGTGGTCAGCAGATGATTCCATCAGCAACCTCTCAGCACTCGTCTAAATGAATAACCTCTACAGTGCTGCAGTATCGATCACGAATACAGTCATCCTGCGGCCGTTAATCATCAGTGTCAAAATCAGAGAAACATAACCCAGCCAGGCTGCGTGTGTGTGGGGGGTTAGCGGAGGAAGTGGAATGCATACGGAATGGGAAGGCTGATCCCTCTGTAGCTTTGACGTTGAGCATCCATCTACTGGTGTTATTCCTTAATCTGATTCACTTGGCCGCCCGGCAGACCCGTGTTGCCTGTTGGAAAGGTTTTACATGTGTGATGGATGCTATTGTCAGAAATGCCAAGGTCAATATGCGACACAGCAGCAAAACAGAGTTTTTTTATTTAAATTTCAAAAGCACTTCCCATGTATCACCGAGTCTGCGGTTTGACCTTCCTTCCCTCTGTAATAACATTCAGCACGAGGACAACCGCTGGGCGTGCGCTCATGGGTTGGCGCTGATCTCTTAAACGGGTCACGGCGCTGCCGAAAAGAGGCCCGTGTCACTCATGACAGTGTGCAGGGATATTATTTACACTGAGACTGATTTGGAAATGAAGTTGCTCTGTCTGGCACGAACTCTGGGTGACAATTATATCTTGATTTGAGCATCTCGACCAAGGGGCCGCCGTTTGACTGCTCGCTCTGTGCGGTGGCAATTAGCCGCTACTCTGGCGCATCAGCAAATTAACGTGTAAACAAATTGAGAGTAATGAAATAGCAAATTTGGCAAATGACAAACAGCAGTGGTGAACATGTTGCCCAAACAGAAACTCAATATGACAATTTATCAGTTTGACTGACAGCGGCTTCGTTTTGCTTTACGTTCTACAGTTTACACACCTCAGCATCACCTCTATTCTCAGCTCAGGCTGGTGTTCGCTTACCCCATTAGGGAGTGGGTAAACATTTTCTAATGTCAGCCTGCACTGCAGAGATGTCTCGACGTTTTCAGCATAACATACGTTTAATAGCATTAGAAGTCCGCTGCATTGGTTGTTTTTTATCTGTTGTAGTTTTTTACACACACACTTCATTAAGTACGCTAAATTTGATAAAACAAGCCTGCAATTTATTCAGACAGTTGAATTTCCTGACATTATAGACCAAGTTAATTGAGAAACAGTTTTTTTTAAATAACCGGTCACGCTGAGTTTCATGTGCAGGTTGAACATGAAAGTAGTCTTCTACCCCTATTTCCTGCATTAGTCACCAATAGAAAAGAGACGGGGGAGTAATAGGATTAAAAACACCAGTCACATCTATGTCACACTGAAAATTTGCATTCATAGATTCACTCATCTTGGCTCACTGGTAGATGCTAACTGTTAGCATTAGCAACTCCACCACAGGGCAGAGCTCCTTCTGCTTGAGGTGTTTGTGGAGATAAAACCTCAATGTTGCAAAAAAAAAAAAAAAAAACAGAGGTCACTTTAATAAGACACACCGTGCCAGAAAATCTGCGTAACATTGCCACCACGGTGTGTCTCATAAAGCGTAATTTATACTTCCCCCGTCAGCTCCGCGAAGGAGAGATGCACACACATTGACAGAGCCGTTTTGCTTTCAGACTTCTCCGTCAGCTGGGGATTGTTGCAAAACAATTCCCCACCAGGACAACAGAGGGCGTGGTGCTATTCTGAGTTATCCTGCCACCATTACAGTCACATATCCAGTCCATGATAGTGTGTTTTCTGCTGTGTTTACATTGTTTTAATGTATTTCAGAGACTGTTTAACACGGACAAATTCGTCCCTCATTTCTCTCCACCTCTTTATGCGATCAGCGCCTCTAAACCCATGTTCCTTCTCTTTTTCATCCACGAAAAAAATGCTTGCTGCTCATCTTCGTACTTCTTCAGTCACGGGTGAATAAACGTTCATATTTTCACACTTTTTCCACGATGCATTCTTCAACCTGTTCTGTGTCTGCCGCTAAATATTTCTTTATTTTTCAAGTGGAAAAGACGGTGCTGTTGACGAATGAAAACAGGAAGCTGCATCCTGATGAATCACAAACTTGCGTTCTCTCTCTTTTGACGGACAAAAAATTTGGGGCATGTCTCCGTCCTCCTCCGCAAGCCCACGAAGGCCTCTTGCGTTGACACATAATGGCGTTGCGTGTGTCCGTCCTGACGCAGACAGAGAAGAATAAATTATGCTTAAAAGCACCGTGACTGCATGGTGTTGTGGAGTATTGCCACAATGCTGGACATGTGAATGAAGATTACATCTTGCTGCAACAAAGGGTGGGGTCATGCTCACGTCTGGAAAGTCAGCTGAGCTATTAAACGAAGTTACGTCCAAGCTAAAGGGAAGTCCGTTACAGCGCCTAGAGCACCCCAACACCACTTATATACCTCCACCGCGTAATCCTTTGTGAGAAGCATATGATCGCACCACATTATCGCAATAGTCTGACCACTTATGAATGACCAAAGACTCCCTGATGCTGCCTCAGCTTTGCGGCAAATTTGCGTAACCTCTTCTTTCCACCGCAGCCGTCAGCAGCACGTCTTGCTCGCGTAAGCTGCTGCTTGGCCCTTCCCACGAGACGCGAAGCAGCAGGGGAGCAGCTGTCACCGACGGAGCACGAAGTCACACTTCTTTTACTGACACTTTGTCAGTAAACACAACAACAAGCAGGAGAAAACTACAACATGGCTCCAAAAGGTTTGTGTTTTATGTTCTGTCCGTTTTATAATCGCCAGTACGGACCTGAAAAACAAAGGAGACTGCTAGCTAGATGATAACTTCTCACGGGGCCGCACAGTTAGTAACTTTTTTTTTTAAAGTAAAGCAACCAGAAGGCAGTACGTTTCTTTATTCTGAAAATCTCGGGAGCTTCTTTCCATTTCTGCGTCCGATTTCCTGTCTCTCCTTCCCCAAAAATGTCGAACTTGACCCGTTTCAGAGGCGTCGCGTGTAGAAAATAGAACCGGCGCGTAAAGGCCGCGACATGCTGCTCCTGAGACGCGGCCGACTCGCGCTGCTGACGGCTCCGGTGGAAAAGGTTCTGTTGACCACAGCGGCTCCTATCAGCAGCTATGACCTGCTGCTGCAGTAACGTGCTGCTGACGACTCCGGTGGAAAGAAGGGGTAATTGTTTTATGAAAGAGACTTGAGTCAGTCAGCTAGTCGTGTTGAGGTTAGCCAGTCAGAGGCAAGATGGCTGAATATCAGGAAATAATACTTCAAATCCTGCTGTGTTGTGCTCCTCACTCCTACAACTAAATTGTACTTCCTGAAACAGGATCGCCAAAGCTTTGTTCCCACAGAGATCAACTTACAAGGCATTCATTTATACTGAGACCAAATGTAGGGAAACACCTGGTGAACTTGTTTTGGAACTCATAGTCAATTTGGAAAAGATCAAAACCAGAAGATCAGCGGTAGATATCTCCCTTCCGCATGGGCTGGTACCCAGCATATTTTAGTGGTTTCCCTGCTTAAACACACCGGATTTTAATCAGCAGGTGATTAGCAGGCCTCTGCAGTACTTGATGAGCTGATGAGTGTGTTTGGTTCAGCCATCTCCTGGGAACAAAAGAACAAGGAACGAGGTCCACTACTTGAAAGAGATTCACGAGGAGGAAACCAGCGGACTTGAAAACATAATATCATGCTATTTTACACTTTCTAGAGCAACGATAGGCACGATATGTGATAAACTATTACTGGTACTACTTAGATGCCAGTTTTTAACAAATCTAAGTTATTTTTTGTGAGCCATTTCTTGTACCTGGAAATGAAAGGCTTGGATTCAATCAAATCCCGCCTCCTCCCGTGAGAATTTCACAATAGTAGCCTACACATCTGCAGACCTGGAGAACACAGATTAGATTCAGAGCTTCTTATTTCAGTGCTGAGCTGAACACCTTTTCTTTCACCAAAAATCAACAGAAAGGGGGACAAGTTCACAGTTTCACAGACTCCACTGATCCATACTCTGATTTGGACCAAAATTCTTCTATTTAAGTGTTTTTTTTATTATAGAAAAAAATGCAGATTTTTAAAAATCCTTTTTTTAATACAATCTGCTTTGTTAGATGTTTATTTTTTTTATTCAAATGAAAAATCTCTTTTTTAACTCTATGAACAAAAAAATTCACTTTTGTCAACATATTCTATATATTTTTTGCTTTAGTAGGTCAGACATTGAAAATTAATTAATAAAGCTAAGTCTTCAGAGCTTAGATGTAATGGTTTTTTGTACCAGACAACTTTGAAATTGACAAAATTATACATTTTTCATCTTTAAAAGAAAAAAATATATATATTTTTATTTATTTTCAATCTTTAAACTCACTTTTAAAGTTCTTATAATAGTTTGATCAAGGACATCACACGTTTAATGAGCTGTTACCACCCAACAAGGTGGACATCGCACCATCAAATCCCTTTCTTTTCCTCAAGTGATGTAAGGAAATGGCTGCTAACCCGAGTGGCGTTTCCCCACTGAGTCCTCATCTCCGACTGTCCACTGATTCGCTGCTCCTCCTGAGAGGACTGACCTCCTCAACCACCTGTGGTTGACCCCCATATGCACAGTCAAATATGCTCACAGGAAGAAACCACAGAGGAGAAAATCACATTGTTAAGGCTTCTCACAGACCTGCTGCCAGCGCTTTGTCCAGCATCCATTTTGTCTAAGGCCGGGGGATGAGAAATACCCAAAGTCTTAGAAAATGACTTCAATTAACCATACTGTTAATCACCATCGCTCAGAACGAAAGTCAAGCTGAGAAATCCCTCGATGGAAATTGTTATAATTGCCCTAACAACAGGGATAGATATTTAGTCCTGCTTAATTACATGTGACTTAATATTTAAATATACCATTTGTGGGTTTTAAAGTATCTTAATCTCTGCCACTAATTTTAAATATCTAGCATTTGAAGCAGCAGGGGTGCGGACAAATACCTTTTACTGTGCGACTGGTTACATGTGGCAGGTAACGCTTGCAGAATGTCAGGTATGTATTATGCACGAGGCGCTGCTGACAGGGCGCGTATACCTCGACAAGAACAGGTAATTGTGCTTTTGCTCTTTAGGTAAGTGGGACTGATCTGCGTAACAGATTAACTCGGAGCTCTGACATAAACAATGGCACTTTTAGAGCTGATGCAGACTGGATTTCCAACACTTTAACAAAGAAAATGTCATGGATGATCCACACTTAAAAACCTGTCTTACTAGCAATACATATTTTACTTATTTTTTACATAATTCTTTAAAATGCTCCAAAATTGGCATATTTACCAACAATGTTGAAGATCAATTGAGTTTCAAGCGAATTATGCAATGTAATATATGTTTTAAAAGGTTTTGAGCTTGAAATAAATTATTTTGTTAGACAAATTCCTTAGTGGAGTTGGTTGGTTGGTTGCCATAGAGATCTGAGTGTATTGGCATTTGCCTTGAGGTTAAACATATTGAGCATGTGATTCTCCAAGAGCACCAGTTTAAATTAACCATAAAAGCTCACAGATACTTTTATTTTGAAATCAAAACTTGGACAAAAGTTCATTTGACTGGAAGCAAAAAGTCCTAGCCATGCAAGAGTTAACTGTGATTGAGAAGCGGGAACTATTTTTGCAAGAGTTGGTGCAGTTAAAGAAGGTTATATATCTACCTTTAACCCCAACCCTAAAAATAATTAAGCATTTAACTAGAAAGCACAAAACAGTTGTCTTTCATCCACTACAGAGAAGAAGCAGAGGAAGTAAAAACTTGCAGCATCAATCAGCACGAGCAGCGTCGGATTAGCACGTCAAAGTTCTAGATCTGGTTGTTTGGGTTCTAGTCAGCAGTAAATTATCCTGGCCGATCTGTAGCAGCAGTGAGGAGCAACTAACTGCATTTGTGGCAATGAGATACTGTGTCTTATAATGTTATTTGAAAAGTTCAATAGTGGCCATTTTGTTCATTTTTGGGAGATAGAGGCCTTTTCCAATGTTAGGACTCACCCAATTTAGAAGGTTTGTTTTGCTTCAAATAGTTTTTATTAGCTATTTTCTAACTGGGAGATGTTATTCAGTTTTCTATTAATGGGTTGTTTTTGGACCAAGTCAATGAAAAAAAAAACTGTTTTTTTTTTGTGTGTGCTATTTGTTTGCATTTGGTATTTCTCTAGTCCTAGACAGAAATCTTGGAAACTTTCTGTTTGATGCATAAAAGTTCATGTTTACAGTTAAAATTTGATAGAAAAATACATTTGAATGCAACTTTTAAAAATGTGTTGTTTTATTTGTGGAACCAATGTGTTTTCACAATGATCTTTTATTTATTATTAAAGGGAGTTATTGTTTTTTTAATTTACTAATTTATGAGATGCACTCAAGTTTTTCTAAAAAGTTCAGTCTGTACTAGGACAGTATTGTCAGCAAACATGTAATGTAAGTGTTAAAATCTGTATTAAATTAAGAACTGTAGTGAGAACAAGATTTTCCAAAGACAGAGCCCTGTGGTATCCCTGTGTGGTTAGTGGGTTTTAACATGTCACTGAAGGTACTATCAGAGGGGTAAGATGGGAAGCAATCTAAAATGTAGCTTCAATTTGTCCCATCACATCATGGAGTCTCTTTATTCCGGTGTCAAGAGTTGTTGAAGAAAAGTCCTCTAGAACTAGAAGAGTAAAGACTCCAGAACCACTCAATACTGTTCATGCAATGTGAATTCCCTCCTGTTTTTTTCTCTTGCTGTGGTCCGCTGCGGACTCATGGCATGGTTTCCTGATCTGGGGTTGCAACCCTGGAGTCCTGGCCTGAAGCCAACAGTGTCTCTCAATCTGGTCACCGAAAATCACCACCTCGTCTAATTGGCCTAATCGTCCGCTGCTCTCAGTCCCCCGCTGCTATGTGGCAAAGACCTTCTCAGGAATCAGATGTTTGCTAACTGTTAATGCTTGGCCATAGATGCTTCAATTGGAACAAAAAGGTCACGGGGTGTAGAAGAGAGGTTGTGCATCAGTGTAGAAGTAAAAATAAGAATGCAATTTTTTTTCTTTTTTCCAGCTTGTGTTTGAAAATCAAATGTTAGTTTAAACTTTTGGTGTAATTACTGAGATAAACACTCAGACTATATTGCTGCCTATCAGGAGCTGACAACAGGCTGACATGCTGCGGTGCTCCCAAACAGAGAAATGCAAAGACAGGCAAACAACAGACAACTGTTCACACACACACACACACACACACACACACACACACACACACACACACACACACACACACACACACACACACACACACACACACACACACACGCACTCACACACACGCACACACACACACACACACACACACACACACACACACACACACACACACACACACACACACGCACTCACACACACACACACACACACACACACACACACACACGCACACGCACACACTCAAGTTAAGCAGGCCTTTGGGTCACGCAGTGTGAGTGAAAAACGAAGACTGGGAGTGAGTGAGCAGCTGCAGGAGCCATGG
The DNA here is from genome assembly GCF_043380555.1 of Nothobranchius furzeri. Lineage (NCBI taxonomy): Eukaryota > Metazoa > Chordata > Actinopteri > Cyprinodontiformes > Nothobranchiidae > Nothobranchius > Nothobranchius furzeri. Next base: position 49,390,997 of record NC_091747.1, read on the forward strand.
GGTGGGTTGGGCCTTACGGCGAGCAGCAAGAGGCTGGTGGGGGGAGGCTCCGGCAATGGAAGAGGCTGGGGAGGGCCGCGGGGAGACCTGGAGCAAGGGGCCGCCTGTTTAATTGGAGCTCATTTACACAGCAGTGGAGCAGGAGACACCTGAAGGGCCTTCTCTGCCTTATCAGCTAAACGGCTCCCACTCCCTCTATTACACGAGTTGAGTTTTGTTTATTCAAAATGTTTATCTCTCAGAGATACCACCTCCATCTCGAATGAATCAGATTTTTCTTTCAAATCTGTCCCCTTGCTTATTTTGCAATGGTCAGAAAGACCCAACATCTAACAACAGGAAAATAGGTTTCACAAAACACAAATTCTAGAACATTTAGTTAATTTGCAAGGTCTATGAGTAGAATTCAGCAGACGATGTGTATTTGCCATGGTGATAGGGGGCAGTACATACCTAAATTAGTGTATGCAAGCGGTATTTTTGTGTTTGAGCGAGACCTTTCCAACGGATGGCCATTAGGGTAAAAAATCCTTGGGAGTGCAACCTCCAGCAACATGACAACCACGTCTGACTCCCTTTCATCACTGGCCACAAGTGAAGAGGTATATGTGAAAAAAAAATACATTTATTTATGGCAAAAGTTTTGTAACGACTTGTTACAAATCAGTAAAAGCGTTTTGTCCTCACGGGCTCACATAGAAGCAAACATGTTGTCGCCCAGAGACTTAGACCCGCTCCCATGTATTTTAGACCTGATTTTGATGGTTATATGTTAAAGCAGGTAATGTTTTTTAACAACTGGTTATCACTTAATTAATTTTCAACAACATTTTGATGGATATATCCAAAGGTTAATGGTAAAAACTACACATTGTCTTTAAAGTGAAATAAACATGTTGACAAAAAAAATACAATAAAATAAAATGAGGTGGTTCATGAAAATGTGGAGATAAACATGATTATTTTCTATTAAATTCTTTAAAATATACAATTAAAAAAGCTGATGGGCCAATGTTGGTAAAACAGCTGGTTAATACTAACTATATTTATTAGAACATTTAATAAAGCAACAATTTGGAAAGCTACATTTGTTTTATTGCATCATAGAGAGGTAGCGTGGTTAATGTATTTCTTCCCATTTCTAAAGGGAAACCGGCCACAAGCATAACTGTTGGGTTGATAAAAGCATCAGCAAAATGTAGGAACAAACATTTGTTGTATTTGTGTTTTTTTATCTTAGTGATGGGTGTTCTGATCATTTTTTTACTCTAACATGATTATTTTTAATCAAGCTACACAAAATAAATTTCCATGTACAAAATAAATAAAGTTTTAACATTAAACAATTGACATCGCCATTTTCCAAACGCAGTATCGACATAATCCACTAGAGGGTGGAAGACATGTAGGATTCAATGTGACAGTTTCTTTTGAGGAATGTGCTAATCCTGTTAAGGAGATAGAGGTCTTAGAAAACTAGACATATATTAAATGTGATACACGTTGCACCATTGGTCAGATGCTGCGTGCTGCCGATCATTGCGGGAACGAACACTTTGTAAATTAACGTTTTTTTTTCCTCTTGCCTGGGCTGGTGGCTGATGGTACTAAATGCACGGTGTGCCTCACTGCAGCGATGCACCTTCTTTTCACATCTGGAGAGAATGTGTCCTCGTGCAGTGTGTGTTCTGCATATCAGGAAGGGTGGCTCTGGGGGGTGGACTGTGGATGATTAGTGTTTACTTGAAAACAAACTGACATTTTTCAGAAATCTCTGAGGTTTCAACTAATAAATGACCAAAAAATCTACCAGTACGCATGGTGCCCTAGAAAACGTCTCAGTACGTGGAGAGGTCAAATTTAAAAGTGACGGTACTTCGTACCTTTGCATACACACCTTCTTAAAGCACTGACCACAAGGATACAGAAAATACTAGTTTTTCTGTTTCGTTTGTTGTTGTTTTTAATTTTGTAGTTTCATGTCTTTTATCTTGTACTGTTGCAGTTTTACAAATGTTGCTAATGTGTTTTTCTAATGTTCTACATCAAAATAGTTATGTTACTCATCTCAGGGCCATCCAGTGAGGATCTGTTTGTGTGTCTGTCTGTCCGTCCGTGATGCACAATATATCGGCATCAGGCGATATTAGTGATTTTTTACATATCAGTATCGGTCTGATATGTAAAACTGGACCAATAACAAAATCTGATATTTTGTTTCCATTGAGCATTTGTTTCAAAGAGTGAGGCAGTGATGATACATAATTATTTAGTCGTGTGACAGTGATGGTAACAATATCAATAGCGTAAATGTGTGTGGTGTTTATATAACTTGTATACTGTACAAGTGTACACACACACACACACACACACACACACACACATATATATATATATATATATGCATTTTTAATGCTTAACGTAATTGGAAAAATTCGTGTGAGACGCTTCTAAAACACATTCAGTGTTTTCACGAGATCTTGTTCTGTCAGAATGAAGGTGGTGAAAATGACTGCCACCTAGCAGTCGGACATTGAATTGCATCACACACAAAAAATAAAATGTTTGCGTGCAAATCTTCAATAGAAAATCTACACACTGATTTTATTTATCGATTCAGTATCTGAACACCTAATATTGTAATATTTCAGTGTATCGATATTTTCTTACTTATATCATCGTAATACCAGAAAATATCGGTTATCGGACATAACAGTTTTAATATTGGATATATTGATATCGGCCTACATTTTTACATCAATCAACAATCTTCAAGTACATAACCACTAGGCTCTGAATTTTAAGTGACCAGTTCTTTTAAATTCATAATAAAAATAATTATATCAGTTTGTGTTGACAGTGAAACCTTTGTTAAAAGCAGGTAGAGGGTGGCGAGGTGGAAAGTGGGAGGCAGCGGTGGAGAGGAAGGAGGGCGTGTGATGAGGAAGAAGAGGAGTCAGGAGAAGGAACAACTTACTGTAATCATAGTCATGTTCAATCAGACACCTGCTATTAAGTTGATAAATACACTTTTCCCAGTGTGAGTCCGGATACACTGAGTACCCCTAAGGCACTGTTCTGCTCTTTAACTACCTACTCTGCCTGGCTTCTTCACTCAACCACCAACTCTCTTCCCCATTAACTCACATTTCATCCAGCCTCGCAAGATGTCCCGAAACTCAGTCCTTATAGGGCGCTGTATGATTGACTAAATGTAGTCTTTAACAGTGGGACAGAACAGATTTGGTGAGTGGGTTTTTCAGGCTTCTGGAAAGTGAAAAGGCAGGGAGTTGGGCACATTTTTGGTCCATTAGTAAGTACTATTTCACTCTTCTTTTTTCTCATGCTTACGATAATAAGAAAAAATGGGATTGTGATGTGTGTGTGCGTGTGTGTGTGTGTGTGTGTGTGTGTGTGTGTGTGTGTGTGCGTGTGTTGCAGTGGACAAAAAGGCAAGAAAAGCACACAGACAAAGCTTCTTGCCTCCTTAATCTCTTGTCTCGCCTTTTCAGCTCCAGTCGGTGCCTACATGCTGGTAACGGGGCCAAGAGGAGCCCCCCTGTCGCGAATCTTACTCAGCATTGTGTCATGGGCGCCACGACACCTGATAAACATTAAGAACAGGCTGCGATACCTAAGTGTTATTATTGTTGTTTATTCACTTTATGTCTCATTAGTGCAACAGCCACCCCAGCTTGTCTGCAGCTGTTCTAACGGGAATTTGCATGCTTAGAACTCGTCTTTGTGGCATGCAAATCTGGCATGCACCAGGAGCAAGTTAAAGGGCTCTTATCTTAACGAAAGGTGGATGCAGTTCGTAAAGGAAGTTGGGTGAATTAAAATAAGTTGATTAATCTTGATGTGCAAAATTATTTAAAAGGAATACTTTGCAAATTTTTCATATTTTTAAATAAGTTTCTTGAGCCAATATGTGCTAAAATGATCCTTTACAGCAGGTGTGGGGAACCCTGGTCCTTGAGGGCCGGTATCCTGCATGTCTTTGCTCCAACACTTCTGACTGAGTGGTTGAATCACCTGTGCAGCAGCTCATCAGGCTTTGCAGAAGCCTGTTAATCATCTAGTGATTACAATCAGGTGTGTGAAGCAGGGCTGAAACTAAAATTTGCTGGATAGCGGCCCTCGATTGACAAGGGTTCCCCACCCTGCTTTACAGGGTTAATGAAAGGCCACCCAGCCCCTATCGCCCCTGTGGCCAGAATATTCCATTTGCAAATTCAGACTGGCGAGCCACTCCTGAAGACACTAAGAAAGGCTGGGAGTCATTTCAGCTGCTTGATTAAGGTGTTTAAAAGACAAATGAACAGCAAGGAGATTTTTGCTTTCGGTTCTACAAATTGACTCTAGGGGGTGCTAAAAGCAAGCCCAAACAGCCTAGTTCCCCTTTAAAGTAACAATAGTTAGTTTTTAAACTTTAAGCTAGAGGTTTAACATTGATTGTTGAGTTATAAACTTGACCAGTTTCATATTTGACACCAGTCTGCAGCCCTCTGCTGACCAGACACTGCACTTAATAGTTTTGTAGAGCAGATGGGTGTCCTATAGGGGGAGCTCTTTACATGCTTTACAGCTGTTAACTGTAATGCTAGCAGTTAGCATTTTCTGTTTGCTGATCATCAATAAAAAGTACACGAAGAAGAAAAAGGAGGAGTTTGCATTTTCTGTTAGCATCATGGCAGAGCCTGCAAGTAAGAGAGTAATGTCTTTGAAGGTGAAGCAAAGAGTTAAAACCAGAGAGAACATCGCACAGCATTCGCTAGTTTGAGGGAGCTAAAGGAGGCTACAAAATCATGGACTGATGCTGAACTGGCTTTGTTGCTACTGTACTTGTAAGTAAGAATTTTTTTATCCAACAGTGTGGATCTTTTTACTTTGCGGTTTATTTTAGTATTAGTCGACTCATGTTAGCATTGGCTCATTGTTAGCGCTTGTTGCAACAGGGTTGTTGACGACAGTTGTAATTCCACTTTCAACCAGTAGAAAGTAAGCCAGAAAACTGCTTTGTGTTACTGCAAGGATCTTATTGTGTCAGAAAGTTGATTAAAAAAACGTTTGGGGTTTTTTTGGCCTAAAATTGACATTTCCCATAATTTTAGGAACTTGCCAGGAAAGCTAACCAGATCGAACGTGTAGAACTGGTTTGCATCTTTATCTAAATCAAATCCCCAATCCAGTAACCATCCCTATATCCCTATTGTATGTAACAATATTGTATTTGGGTTGCCTGAACCTCTTGAACCAATATTATGAATGTTCCAAAGAATGAACAAACCCGACTTGTGGAAACAGCATGGTTTAAAGCCAGGCTGCCCGGTCTACTCCAAACTTGCTTTGAAAGTTAGATATCCTGTGTACATTGTCCCGAAAATGTTTTCCTTAAGTTCCTTTGAGCCTTTAAAGAAAATTCATAACTTTGTGGTCAAAGTTCAAAACCATTCCCAGTTGGAACATCTGAAAAGGAAAAAAAAAGAGCATAACATACAAATCCTCTCCAAACGTTGCACATGTCTCTGATTGAGTTGCAAACTGGTTGAGACGAGATGCGTCTGGAGGCATCAGAGGGGGGTCTCCCTCTCCGATGTTCCCTTCCATCCTTCTCCTTTCCTTTTTCTTTCCATCTATCCATATTAGATGAGTGGAATTCATCATCTGTTGGGAGGACACAGCACATGATACAAGCATACAAGCGGGTCGCTATATCACTGGGAATGAATGAACGACCCCGCGTTGACCCGAACAGGGCAGGAAAACACATGTTCGGCTGGTCTTGGTTGGCCGGCTACCTGCAGAGAGGGTTGGGAATTCCTCCAGCAGGAGGGATGGGAAAAGGTGGAAGAGGAGGAGGAGAAAAGGAGTCCTTCTCCATGTGTCTCTCTTGCCCTGACATTAACTTAGAGAGGATATTGTGTTCTTTTATTATTTGTGTCTTTTTGAATATGATGTCAGAAATGTTTTGAGGCTCCAGATGACACACGGTCATCATGAGAGGGGGATTTTTTTTAAATGAACCGGGGCATATAAAGTAAAACTAATTAAAATTCAATGAGGTTTCATACAAAAGATATATGATTTGCCATCATCCAACAAAAGGACATTGTTTGATATCATATGTATGGCAAAATAATGTCATTAGATGACACAATGTAGAAAATAATAATTAAATAAAACTATTATGATTTAATGGTAAATGATTTCATAATATAAAATTATATAACCATGGTATGAAAGAAAACTGTTTTATACTAGAGAATACAACATGATGTGAAAGGATACCATATGTCATAAAAAAGTATGATGGGATGTGTAAGGTACCCTGATATAATCTGGCACAAAGTGATGCTATGAGATATATCACAAGAAAATGCATTGGGTGCTTGTTGGGTGTAAAAAATTACAAATACCTCTGGTTCTCTTCAGTCGAGGGATCCGTACGATTTGAGTACCTCATATTTATCTTTCAAGATTCTATATACTACTTTGTTCTGGCTCCCCCCGAGTAGGAGCTGGCTACAAGAGCTGTTTTGTTCGCGACGGACACATGACTATTTTGGACCCATTTTGAAGAGTACAAATTTTTCAAAAAATCACCCAAATAATTTTTGCACTTTTCAAAATAACATTGTTGTGGTCCATGAAGACTATTATCTTGATGATTTTGGCTCTTGTCTTGAAAAGTTTGGACACCCCTGCTCTAAGATGTAGAATGCGACATTATGATGCAATCCAATCAGATGTGATGAGATACAATACCATGTGGCCGAATACATTATTAAACATTAAGATATCTCACAATTCAGCACAACAGAGTACGACACAAGCTATCACAGTAAGGATGTTTTAACTCCCTTGGTTCATTTAATCTGCTCTGTATCAATTGATGTGTTTGTTGATTTGTTGCCTATCCTGTGGTTTGTTGTGGTTTGATTTGTTTTCACAAAAATAAAACTTCAAGCAAACCAAAGTATTTCACCACAAACCACATGAGAACCTTCAGTCTGCTCTTTAGTGAGATAAGTCTGGGGCAGTGGAACCAGATTTAGCTGGGTTCTGATCCTCAGCCAGTCAACAATGGAGAAAATCACTTGTTTGTTTTGAAACATAGACTGCAGTACTCACATTTGACCACAGGATGTCATTCTGACTTCATGCACCTTTAATGTTGTTCGGTGGATCCTAAATTGAATCAAATCAAAATTGTGACTGAATTTGTGATATCTGCACGCCCCAAATCGCCATTGTATCAATAGAACATTCAATCGTGATCAAACCCATGATTAATACCCCTAGCTGTGTCAGATCGAGGTTGGATCACCATCCATACCCTATTGTGTTTTTCAAATCTGCACAACAAATTACAAGAAGGGAAATAACCCAGAGTTCAATCTAAACAATAACAAAAAATGTCCAATACGATGCAATACGATATATTTTATTGTCCCATTGAGGAATTTTGATTTAAACGTGCTGCTTTCTCAAAAACATCAAGTAAACCATTAAAGCCGTTACACAATGCTAACATAATGCACCAGCATAGCTGTCCTCCCTTTCAAACATCCTTACATGAACAGACATTTACCGTGGACTCGCTAGGCTGCTAAGCTCTCCGCTCACACTGCGAATCCAGCTTCCTGCCATGAGCGCAGCAAGCTCTGCGGCTACCTATTGTTTTTATTACGTGTAAAGCAGTTTTCCACTTTCTAAATCAAGTTGGGAAGGGAAACGTGAACTCCGCCACTCCCGTCTACTCAGAATCCCGTTCTATACATTCTCCTTCCATGTTTCGATGAAATGCAGCTTTGGATTTTATTACCAGAGAACGTGTGTGTATCTGCATGCACATGTGTTAGTGCTTATGCATGCTTCTGTTTTATGTGCACAAGATGGAGTATTCGCCAGCGTCTGATGTAAGGCTGTGCTTGTGCACTTGTGCATCAGGACTTTTGTGTTTTTGTTCACTTTATGCTCTGGCAGGAGCCAGCTTTTTGAGGCCATATGTTGTAGTTAAACCAAACTGTTGAGAACGGCCTCGTGTCTCAATGTAGAGCTGCAGAAAAAGGCGGCAGTAGAAGTATGGATAGCTTCAGGAAGGCGTGGTGGCTGCATAGAGACCAATTCCTGTTACTGGGGTGTAGGATGAAGGCTAGAAAAGGGGGTTGCTGGAGGCAGTCCGCATCGCCCCTTTATTTACTTTGACCCCAGGTCCACAGGAGGCCTGGGGAGGGCACATGCCAAACTCCCCAGGCGGGCAACGCTGTCCTGGCCTCTCTGTCACCTCTCTGCCCGCCCCTCTGTCTCCACTTAGATATATGTCTGTTTGGAACCGGGCTTGCATGAGTGGCAGCTATACCCCTCATCTGTTTTCTCACATTTCTTGGTTAAATCTGGGTTTCTCAATGAGGGCGTTGATTATTACGACGCCACATTTGTCTTTTTTATGCTTCTCCATAATCCAACATATAATTTATACTCTAGCAAATCTGCTGGAGGATGTTCTTGTACAAATGAATTCCTCGGTCATCACATTAAACTTTCATCTTAAATAAACGGGACGTTGTCATTATAAAGATGTGGCTCTTCTACGTGTGTAGAACTAATTGGTAAATTATGCACAGGCCTCATCAATCCCATCCCCTAATACACTCACAATTAGAAGCAGAAACAGAGGATGATTGAGGAAAAGAGGGGAAAAGGAGAAAGAGCGGTGTGTCTTAAGATGTTAATTATTCAAATGAGGCCAAGTGTACCTGCCTTGATGTCACTGTCATCACAGTAGTAATTATTACCATGGAAATTCTGTCGCCATGGTGAATCGGAGTGTGTTTTTTTAGGTAAAGCAATTAGGTGATGTGATTAGGAAGAAAAATAATAATTGTAAATTTCAGAATTTTCATTAGAATTCAATCTCCAGAATCTATAAATTCACTCATATCCTCAAACAAATTGGTATTTTACCAAAAAGAATGCTTTAAAGGAGGTGTACTTACTATGAGATGGTGAAATATTTGATAAGTTTTTGTGCAAACGCTGCATTTAAACAGGAAAATTTTTTAGTTTCATTAAAACTTCCCATTTTCCCGCCGACACGTTTTCCTGCAGAAGAAAACCTACGCTGACGTCATGGACCGGCTCTGATCGGGGGGTCTTGTTTGGCGAGGGGACGGTTAATTGATTGTCAAATCATGTCACACTGTAGTGGGTAACTGAGATGACTCCGGGGCAAATATGTTACTGGTGAACGCGGTGCCCTCCTGCCCAGCGAGCTCAGTGGAGTCGGTCGCAGCACAGTGGCAGTGCTGAAAATGTCACCCCAAGATGACAGTCATATTCCATTACAGCTATCGCTCAATATCTTCATGCAGGGCAAATTACAGCGTTTCAGCGGAGCAGAAAGTAACAAAGGAAAAGCCATATGGATATAAAATCAACCGGAATTATTTTCGTGACGACTCCGTACTGCACAAATTGTTCCTCATCTCAGAATTTTAGAGTTAATCACGGCTTTGCGGTTGTGTTCACGCTTTCTGATGGGGGGGCGGGAGGGGAAAAAAGTTCAACAACGAAGAAGAAACACTTAAAATAGGCGTGTTTTGTGTTGAAGAGGACACGCTGGGACACACTGAATGACCAATTACTTCACTGTAAACTGCTTTGCCATTGAAAGCTGAAGCTAGTGACAAAAATCTATCCAATTCCAGTGGTTCTGAGTATCCCGAATGTATTGGACTTCTATGGGGATGGGAGCGAAGCTGCTGGGCATCCGGCAAATTTCAGCTCCATCTTGTTTCTTGCAGAAAGGCTCTGGCATGGGCCTGTGGTTGCCAGGCGCCTCCTGAGGTGACTCTATCAGAGCCAGTCAAGCCTGAAATCAATCACTCACACCCATCAAAGGCTGCTCTGCACCATCATTGTGACTGAGCCATCTGGGCCGCAGCACACTGTCTAGGTTTACCTTTATGAACTATGGGCAGCTTTGCATGCATGTTTACTTTTGCGTGGTTGTGTAACTATATCTGCAGTTCCTAGTGAGAAACAGAAAGCATGCTGGACCGCTGGTTGTGATTGCACCAGTGGATGGTCCTTGCATCCATCATGGAAGGACTGTTCCCATCCTTCCACAGCATGCTTCTCCTGCACTGCATCATCTGCTTGAGCTGGTCTTCCTGCGGTGGAGGCGTCTCTCCTTTGGCCTTACCGTGGTCAGCATCCTGATCTCCAGTCCATCCACTGAGTGCTGAGCGCTAACTGGTCAGAACTGGCAGGCGGAACAGAGCAGAGAGCTGCTGCTGCTGAGTGTAAGTGTGGCAGCTGCCATTTGAGGGCAGTGTAGCACCAGCGCTCGCATCCGTCTCTATCAGAGCAGGGGGAAGCGTCCGAGGGCGCCGGGGTGTGAAGCACTACTTTAGAGGGATGTCAACAGGCTGAGGAAAATGTGGACAGGTCAGGCCAACACTGGACTCCAGTGGCTCTATGGACTCGGAGCAGTGTGTGAGCTCTGTTTCACGTGAAGAGACAGGATGAAACAAGCGGAGGGAGTTGGGGAAAGTAGTCACAAAAAGGACAGGAAACAGTTGCAATCAATATTTCTAAGAGATAAAGAAAAGTTTATTTTTTTTAAGCTTTTAGAAAACAGGAACCAATCTGTAATCAATTAAGAAGCCGTTTAAAGAGCAAGGGTGTCTAAAAAGTCCCGAAACTCAATGTTGACGCCTTGGTGCCGGGTATTATTTGATATTTTTAATAATAAACATATCATATAGAAGCTTTAATAATAATAATAATAATAATAATAATAATAATAATAATAATAATAATAATAATAATAATAATATAGAAAGGTTTTACACCCTTTTCACCTGAACACACACCCTCTAATTCTTCCTTCAATAACCATTTACCAAAGTGAGCATTTAGTGCCGTCCTTTTGTCACATTTTGCACATATTTTATCCACTATGACTGAAAATCACACGATTGTTAAAATTTGAAAAAAAAACTTCTTTCAAAATAGACATTTAAAATGTGCTTTTATTGTTCTTAAATACGTATTTTTATTGAATATAAAGCTGTCGTTATAAAGAGCATAATCATGTGCTAAAATAAAAATCATCCATTAAATCCTAAAAATCAAATATTATTGTAACGATAATTAATGAATTTACCCTAAATGTATATGTGTGGTATTCTACAATGTTAATAAAGTTCAGTTGCATTGTTTACATGGATAATGAATTATAACAGCATTGCTGGAAGGTACAAAATAAAAATGATCTCTTATTATTAATAAAGCTGCGGTCATTTTCAACATTTTGGTACACTTTGCTGATATGGAGTCTGTAAACACTCACTTTTGGCACAAAAATACACTTTTCTTGTTTCCTGGTTTTTACATGAATGTCCATGTGTGTGTTTTTTTCTCCGTTCCACTCAGACACAAGGACTGGGATGGCCCGGTCCCGAGTGCAATGTCTCAGACATCACTTGGCTCTTTTATGTAAACACTAACTCCTCGCTGTGAAGGGGTCCCACAGTTAAGATTTCCACTTAGAGAGCACGCTGAACTCTGCTGCAGTACGGGGAAGATTCATGTTACCGCTCCGCTGTTCTAAAGCGACTTCATGTTGCTCCAAATGCAGCTTCAGTCCCAGCTGGCCAAGCAGAGGCACAATAAACAATATAGGTTGAGTTGTGAACTTGTTGGCTTCTTTAGAGTTTTTTTTTCTATCGTGCTGAAAGCTCAAATATTTTAACAAATATTACATTATACTTTTTAGTATTGTCCAGGATTTATGATTCTGTTTTTTATCACTTTAGCTATAAAAGTTATATCAAAGTATAAAGTAAATATTGTTTTAAACTATTATTATTATTAAGGTAGTAATTATGAAAGGCAGCAATGTTTAACTTTTTATCAAACATTCCCACTTTTGGAATTCATTTTTTTTGTAGTTTTTATTTTAATATATTTTACCTTATTTCATCACGTTTTTGTAAGATAAAGGGAATAAAATGGGCTAAAATATTCTTGCAGACTAAAAATGAAAATGACTAAAAAAGCAGAAACTGCATTCCCCTTTTCATCTGAATTGCAAATTTCTTTAAATAAACAAATAGTGCCCTTTTTCTTGTTTTACCAGGACACGTTTTTAAGTTCACCTCCAAGACTTCTAAAACCAAGCCCCTGTGTCCTTGTAACTATGTGGGGACGACTGAATTTGTTGTTTCTCAGCATTTTACCAGATCCAGCAGGACAGACCTTTGCACAATGACACCAGCATTTGCTGAAACACGGCTACCCTGTCTACTCCAGCCGGAGGGCAAAAACACAACCTTTTATTTCCCTCCTGCTAATTGTTTGATTTCCTGTTGCCGCTGGAGAGTTCGGCTCACCGTAGAGAAGGAGACAAGAAAGCGGAGCCAGGTTGGCAGAGAAACAAGAGCTCGCACACTTTCGCTTTATTTGTCTCGAACACTGTGATGGCTCCAGGCAAACCTTCCTCTCTGGAGCTTTGCAGAAATACCAAAAAGTCACATCTGACATTTTCTGTCTACTGTTCCGTCTTTTCTTCATCATTTTCTCCCCCCGACGCAAACTCAAGCTGTTACTTACAATTTGCCAAAATCTGTCATTTTTTGTTTTCTGGGCTCTACCTGAAGCGCTCATGCTTAAAGAAGCAGTAAAACGCTGAATCACATTTCATAGCTGTGTTTTAAACGGGATATTTAACATTCCCTGTCCTCTGTTGTTCTTGTTTTCGCCCTCAGCTGTTTTTGAGTCTATCTGGAACTTGTCATCGGTTAGTTTGCATAGAGATATGATCCTCTCATCATACACTGATCCTGGCTCTTAGTCCAGCAGGTGGTGGGCTTTAAAACTTCATGTTTGTAAGCTGCTGTGGCCGAGATGACACATTTACGATGAGCATCGCAGGCCAAACAGCCCGCGAACATCCAGGCGGGGAGGACTCCCCGCTCGTGGCGCGGATTGTGGGCTTCCTTCTGAGGGGCCGTAACACCACATAGGGTGCCGCACTCACCTACCACTGTTTGATCGCAGAGGGCTATTTTCATGTAAATGTATGTTAATCAGGACACAAAAAGATGATTTTAATCGGATTGCTGTGTTTATTGTGGGGTTTTATTTTTGTTGCTTTGTCTTTTTCTGCCTCAAGAACAAAAATCTGGAACAAAAAGTGCCGTTGTGAGGTGGCCGTAAGCCAGTAATTCCTTTCACAGCTTTTTGACGTTAGCACAGTTTCGCCGACAAACAGATTCTCCGCGGGTTCCTCCGTGGTGGCTGGGCTTGTCTGCTTTCTCACCCCTGAACCTGAGTGCTGTCCTTTTGAATTAACTTCATGGGAGGCCCTATATAGTTTCCACATTCCAAATAAATCCATGGAATCACAAAGACATTAAAAAAGTGAGTGAGTGAAGAAAAGTTTCTGTTTCATCGGGACAAAACTTTGATTTGATGTCGCCTCTGTCTTGGTGACAACCTGCATGGCTTTCAAAAAGCAATTTGAGCTTGTAGATCGTATAAAATTGCTTTACATCGTCGTGTGTAATTGTAATGAGGACCACAGCAGCTGTCGAGTGACTGACTTGTGCCACGTTGCCTTGGGTTTTCCGTGACGGATGCCCCTGCCAGTGCCAGTGCATTTCTGCCTGCCAGCAGGCCTTTAATCCCTCCTAATGGGGGTTGTCATCTCACTGCTAATTTAAATACTCCAACCACGAAGCTCCCCCACCTGGCTGAGCTAATCCCAGTACGAAGGGCCCCCTTCCCCACAGCTAGCCACCTCGTTTTGGGGGCCCAGGGGCCCGGGGGCCTGACCACCCTCCTACACAACAACAGCATCTTTCAATCATCTCTCCCTGATTGTATTAATCTTATCTGTGTTTAATTACATTTTTTTAAGATTATTGCTGTATGCCATCTTTGCACACTGTGGGAACCACAGAGGGCTGCTCATTTCAAATGCATTTTCATTTGGGCACAAATCCCCATCAAAGGCTGCCAGAAATTATAGAGAAGCTATTTTTTCACGGTTGGAGGGGCCTGTAAACGTGATTGTATAGCCTATAGTTACGTTGGTTATACAACTAAATTAAACTGTTTATATTGGGTGCATATGGTAGATTAAATATTAGATTAGTTTTTCTTAATGTAGTAGAACAAATTTAAATATTGAAGTACTGTAGTCGTAAGTAAACTTGTCTATGAAATATTTTCAAAGATATTAAAAACTGCACTAAACTTATCTGAGTTGAAAAACATTTTAACACAAAATGTTCTAGTGTCATATCTCCTAAGCTCAATATTTAGGAAGTAATTATATTTCGGCCAAAACTTCTAAAATTACACATTTAATCCTCTATAATGCATCTAAGTGGAAATGTTACAAATTACAAGTTTAACAGCTCATGCAAAGTGAAAATGCTTTGTGAAAACACTTGACAGTAGTGCTCGAATTATTGCACCAGCTGATAGAAAGTTGTAAAGTGCTTGTCGATGGATAGATGGATGGATGGATGGCTGATGGATGGGTGGATGGGTGGATGGGTGGATGGATGGATGGATGGATGGATGGATGGATGGATGGATGCTAAACAATCATCTTTCCTCCCCCCAAAAAATGTTCAGGCATCAAGACTCAAGCTATCTGGCTATAAGACACTGTATAAAAAAATAAAATCTCTATTTAATCTTTATATAATGCTGCTTATTTTACTTAAGTCTTAATTTTTTGAAAATAAGAATTTTGTTTGAAGTGCATCAGCTGAATTAAGTAGAAGATAAAGAGCTGCAGGGCATTTAGGGGGAAACTCCAGCAGGCTCAACTAATTAACCGGAGGCCGCGGCGTCACGAAAACACGTCTTTGGACTTTATGTTCCTTTGTGGGGATGATGTGCAGTATTCACATTAGAGGAGATGCATTTTGTACCTTTATTGATACAATTTCATCATTTTGTTGAATTAATCTGCAATAATTGTGACTGAAGATGGGAATTTGCATAACGGCAAACGTCTGGTGTCTGGTCAGCTGAGAAGTGCATTTTAAGCTTCACTTTACAATAAGGGTGCCTTCATTAACATTGCTTAATGCAATATTAAGCATTAATAATGAATTATTATAGTATAGTAGTATTAACAACTGCTTAATATTAAACTGGCAGTGTGTAGTGGGCGGTGCATACATTTCAGGGTAGTTTTACATCATATAGCCATATCGCTAGCTTAAAAAACCTTACGGTAAATGTTGTTACCTGTGGAGCAGGAAGCATGTGACCTCTGCGTGACTCCTCAGACTTTGATGGTCTTTCAGTTAATTCCCTCGAGACAATGTAATGCCGATTTTAGTTTTCTGGTGCTGTAGATTCTGCATCGGCTGGGGGTCCTGTGCCTGCCGATGATGTCATCATACTATGGCATTACCACTTGGCTAAACTATACTGCATCTCAGTTTTGATTCTGTTCTTTCACATATAAAATTTGTGTTTCTTACTACCTAAATGTTGTTGAACACGTTCATGTCATAAAGTCGTACATGCAGCCAAACATCTAATGTACGTCATCGAAAGGCGCAGGACCCTGCATTAGACACATGGTGTCTAATATGGCAACCCCAATGATACTAGACCCACACCCTGTGTACTTTAGACCCTCTTTTTATGGTCATATGGTACGAAGCCACCAATATTTTTCAACAACTGGACATCATGTTATTAATTTTCAAAAACGTTTGTTAATTTATATTATTTAACCTTTATTTATCCAGATGAGTCGATTGAGAACTCATTCTCGTTTATGATGATCTGGCCAAGAGGCAGTTTTGATGGATATTTCCAGAGATTAAAGGTAAAACTACCACTTTAATTGTAATATTAAGTAATGCATTACTAAGCAAACACCTCCCGGCCCTTTGTCCAATCCTTAAGGACTCAATAATACCGGGAACATTAATTAAGGGATCCTTTGTTTATTAATGCTTAATCACGCACTAAGTTGTGTTAATAAATAAACCTTTATTGTGCTAAGCTTTCGTTTTCGCGACATTAGCCTCCTGCCCTCGAAACCTGCCCAATCAATGACTTCCCAGAGGAAATCGAAAAAATGTGTTTCCTTCTCTTATGCGAATCATGTTCCTAAAGATATCAAAGCTTCAGTAGTTGCTTCCTAATGTTCAAACACTCATTCACTCCTCATGTTTTACCCACAAAATGCACCGCTGCAAATGCAAAGGTGTTATGCAAGCTGTGTGGCAGCACATTTACATCCAGTGGCTGTGAAATCTATCTCTGGCCTGGAACATGCATCGGTAATAGCTTTATGCTGTGACTGTAAAGCTTGTAGCAATCAGCGGGACATTGTGTTCCACTTTAATATGGAACGGGGAGGCGATGGCACACACAGAGCTGGTTGATGATTTTTTTTTCTCTGTGCATAATAATCTAATGCAACCTTGTGGAGATATCCTTATGTGTGGGTTAAATGGCCAGAAAGGTGAAAACTGGAAGCTCCACGTGAATTATGGTGGAGTCCAATGCTTTGATGGGGGCTGGCGCTCAAACGAGTCCATGTTCAAAGATGCAACACCTGGAACGTGGACACCACAGAGGATTACACGCACTTTAATGTTAATTCTTAAATTTTTGCCGTAAAATAAACAAAATAACAAGTTGTGCTCATTTGAATAATTTTCAAAGTGTAAAACCAGATGCTAATTTTTGAGTGGATATTTCAAGAGCGACAAAGAGATGCCATTTCACTTTAAATATTTGCATTTCATCCATCACAAGAATCTTATAATTTCATATGCTTAAATGCATTTGATCTATGACAAGGCAGGAATTAAAATGCTGCAGCCTGATAAAGGAAAAGAACTGGTTTTCCCCGGTGAAATAACCCGTTCCCAGTACTCTAGGTCTCTGTGGCCGTTCACCGATCGGATCACTCGTGAAGCTCCATTACCAACCATTCAGCCCAAATAGTGGAAGAGGAGCCCTGTAATGACTCACTTCAACAAAGCATCAATGATAAAAGGATTAACTAATTAAATTAACAGAGCAAAGTACTTTATAACTGTTAATTATGTAGCTCCCTTGGTTGCTCTGGGCCACTGGCACCCTTTGTTTGAAAGCCCCTTGTCTGTCCTAATTGACCTCTGGGGAGCTTTTGGTGTGTGAATTTGTGTGTGTGGGTGTGTGTTTGGACTGGGATGGTGGTGGTGTTGGGGGGGGGGGGGTGCCTTGCACAATCAAATGGCAAGTATAAACAAACTGACAATTTACTTTGGTGCAGTGTCAGTTTGTGGAGCCTGAGTGAGTGACTCTGAATAGAGCTTCATCGCGCTCCAAGATAAAAGCCAAGTTGTCTTTTATTTTGTTGCTTTGAAGTGTAAATTTTTCAATTATTTTATTGGATTCCCTTCACAGAATCCTGAAAAATATTTGTGGGAGAATCTACATGTGCACGTCATTTGTGGAACAAAAGCTGTAAGCTTGCAACACAATGCCAGCGTGCAAAGGTAGGGGCTTTAAGGAAAAATCAAAGAGGGTTTGTTTTGTTTAGGCGCCCCCGTCTTTTAGACTTTTCATGCCATCACAAGAAGGCAGCAGTGGAGGCTCTTTTATTCTCGTTGGTGTCTCCGTTAATGCGTGGCCAATCACATTATTAGTCAAAAGGCTAATATAAGTGACCTGAACTGCCATCCATTCCTGTCTGAGCCGGCTTCGCCTTTTCCCACTTGTTCTTTTTTAACCCCCTTTTCTTCTTCCAGTGGGCCTGGCCACCAAAATCCTAATGACATCCTTGACAAGCGATCCATCAGTTGGCAATTACAACATCTGTCATCGTGACAAAGATGGCTCCTCCACTCTCTTTTGGGGCAACTCTTCCTCCTTGGTGATTGTGTCTTGGTTTCTTTGGAGGGGGTGAACCTAGAGTTTGTGTGCATGTGTCTGGGATTTTTTTGGGGGGGTATAGCCACTTTGTGCAGTAAAAAGGGGCCGCCCCACAACAGAGACAGACATGTTGACAGCAAACACAAACATAGCAAAACAAATGGTTCACGCCTACCTCTTTAGATTTCCATTCAAATGCACTCCACAACTCTGTGAAAGTGCTCTATCTTCTATAGAGGGAAGAACCTACCAGCTGCCATCGTCTCTCCTCACTACAAAGACGACCTTTCACTTGAGAACAATGAGAGGGGCTTCCCTTTTCTCTTGGCACAGAGTCTCTGCTCCACCATGTTTAATTTCAGTAGCCATAGATCAATGGCGAACAACACTCCAGAAGTGATAGGACTATCTGAAGACTTTTGTTAACATTAACAAACATGCATTCACACGATGACCGAGCAGTAACCTGGAGCAGTCCGTGTGGCAGCCATGAGATGCCTGCCATCTCAGCCTGCACACCTTTTAGAGAACCGCCCAGTCAGTTGAAGTGCATTTTGAGAGGAAACCAACAGTTTCAGGTGGATACATTTGCAGATGATGTCTTTCATGCTGTCTTTTCTGTGTCTCAGTGGGAGGAAGGTGTGGGACTTTGTCTTGCTTTTCTTTCACCCCTTTAAGTGGAGCCACCGGATAGATGGCATGACATCACGGGCCAAGCCGGCAGCACAATGCAAAGGTCACGCGGCCCATTGATCTAGGGGGGCCCAGATAGAAACCCCCTGTATTATGGGTTTGCGCACGCGGAGCCTTACACACACTGAGCCAAAGAAACGGACCACAAATGGAGCCTTGTTGTCTCTCCATTGAGGGCCTGCAATCAGCGGATTTACACTTTGATGTGGAGCTGAGGAATAAAGCCTTTTTGAGCACTGACCTTTATCGACTGACGGATTAAAATCCATAGCCTTCTCTCTCACTCTGCAACCTACATATCTAAGTTACAGTCCAGTTAGCGTGACCAATCCTAATGCATGTTCTTTCTATCCCTTTTTGTGC
Organism: Nothobranchius furzeri; assembly: GCF_043380555.1. NCBI lineage: Eukaryota > Metazoa > Chordata > Actinopteri > Cyprinodontiformes > Nothobranchiidae > Nothobranchius > Nothobranchius furzeri. The sequence goes on from NC_091747.1 coordinate 49,409,972, forward strand.
CTAGCTAACATGCTTCCATTCCATTGTTCTTGTTGTGAATTAAAGATGGAGACAGTAACGTTGAAAGACCCAGCATCATTCACTCTAGTCAGCTCTTGCACCACATCTAGAAGCTTGGTTTTAGTTTCATTTACTTTGTTGGAAACTTTTAGGAACACCAATTAGCTGTGGTAAAGGGTAGGTTGTGGGTGAACCAAAATGAGGACTCTTGGATTGGGATGAAATTCCAAAGGTGAAGAACAAAAAAATCTCAGGTGAAGAGAGGGTGGGTAGGAAAAACAGGAGAATCTGACAATGAATTGAAGAGATCGGGGAGTGTGACAGAGATGGAAATCAGATCAAAGTAAACATGAGATCAGTGCACATCATCTTAAGCCTGGACCACACTGCATGTTTTGACTGTTCTAGACAAATCTCTCCCTGTGAACAGAATCGTGACAAACTTGAGGGTGATGTGCAAGTCTGTGGCCGTCCAGTGTGACCAGCTTTGCGACAGCATATTGAGCACTATAACGATCAATCTCAGCCTCCAACCATCTTTAAGCACTGCTTGGAAACCTATTTGTTTATTTAACCTATGACTCCCATCTGCAATTGACCAATGAATATATACCCTGAAAGTGACGTAGACAACTAGTGACGAGAGTGTGATGCGAGAGTAGAATTAGCAACATTTGCAACAGTGGAAGCTACACGCAGGAACATGTAGGCTGCTCCTTTTTGGAGTTCAGTTTGGAGAGTGCTAACAGCAACACTTTTTTTTGTCTTTTCAGCATTGTTGATTTCTTTAAATGATGTATGCTTTTTAGGGGGTGCGCTTGTGACGTTAGTGCGTCCTGCTAGAGCGAGACGTGCAGTTTGGCTCACTGAACTCTTGGACCGTACAGTGTTCAACCTTTCTTGAGTTCTCACAGACATAAGCAGTCCTGTGAGACAGCCTAATTTCACAGGATGCCTAATTCAATTTCTATGTTGTGTGGTCCACAGTGTGGTCCGCGCTTATCATCACAAGTAGTTTAAAGAGCAAGTCACCTCCAAGTCAACTTTTTTTTTGGCTGATAAACTGTTTAAATTAGTATCTAATAGTTTGGAAAGTGCTGTCAATCACTGCAGCAACACCGCCCTCTTGGTCCACCAGACAATCCTTCTTTCTGGTGCATTTTTTTTAAACAGGAAGTGTGGGTGTTTGTTACACATGCAGCAAATATGCATCGTGCCAGTGCTAGACATGAACTCTGTGTCAAAACTCTAGAACGTTTATGTTTATTCATTTTGCATCCAAATGCAACTTGACAAGTTAGCTAACTTGCATGTTTTGGCCTGTTGGAGAAAATCTATGCATGCATTATGGGGGCAGGCATATATTCATACAGTAAAGGCTGCAGCTAGGCAGTCCAAACAGCCTTCCTACTGCATGGCAACAGTGGTACCAGTGGCACCACCATACAGCAGTGCTAATGCCAATACCATTAGTTCAGATGGGGACAATGAGGACTATATTTCCTATGTTTTACAACAAGAAAATAACTTTTCTCACTCAATTCCTGGTCTCCCATCTGCTGTTTCCAAAGCCATCCCTGATGCCCACTTGGACTTTTCTCTGCCTGCTGCTCTCCCAGAGATGCCAGATTAAAACCCAAATTAACAAAAACCAAACCTCTCCTATCTCTGCCCACAACTGGATTTGATAGCCCCATTCTGCTTTGTCGGACACAACTCAACGGCCTGTCGAAATCCACTAAAGAACAGTTTACAACAAGCTAATGTCACGGTAGACCAGCCGTCTGTATTCTGTGTCGCACTTTAAAAATCCAGCAGCCACATCCACTTAATTCAGCCAGTGCTTTAGGAAGGCCCACCTGAGAATTGTGAGACGTCCTGCAGAGAGTCAACCATCAGCATTAGAGAGCATTACCACTGAACAACAAAAATCCACTCAGCTCTATTTCCCACTAGAAAAAAAAAAAGCCAGCACACCAGCCTTTCTCAGAGCTCTTCTAAGTGCAATGAGAATACAAAATCTGAGTTTCCTGCCGGCGATGCAGACCCACAGCACCAATTTGATCCCTGATACACGACTTGTTTTCGAGCAATTATCGCTCTATTAGGGTTCTTCATTTATTAGCTAAACAATCATGGTTCGCACACTCCTACTGTGGGTTTAAAAGCTACACAGAGCATGAATCCATCCCTTTTTTGTTTCCTGCTCGCAGTGTGAAAGGTCTCCAAACAAAACAATTACATCACAGCACAACAAGGCTCAGAAGTGTGCAACAATGACAAGAGAATTGTGCCTTCAGGCAGAAAACACTTTATACACTAGAGATGGGAGAAAGAGGAGAGGGGGGTGAGTTTTCTGGTTGATGAGCATAAGGTACATTCAGACAAATGGGGGGAGAACAAGATTGTATGCTGTGAAAAGGCTCAAACAAAAAAACAAAAAAAAAAAACAGTTCCATAAATTATTAATGGGTATATTTACTGACAAGCAGCAGCTCACTTTGGGGGATACAGCGAGAGAAAACGTGTGTTTGACTGACAACCATGAGCATGCACTGCAAGCTCAGACACAGAAACACACTCATGAGTGTGTTTGTGGAGTAAAAACCAGACGGGTGGAAGGATTCAATATTTGGAGTACAGAAAAAATGAAAATGTTCATTTTAACAAGCACTGGGTCATCAATCAGCAGAAGAATTATCTAAGCATAAAAATTTCCCAAACACCCCATGTCGTGTCGTCTTCCTCGTCTTTTCCCTTTGGCCTCGCTCCCAAAAATCTTGCCTCATTCCAGAAATTCCAAACTTTTGCTCACCTAATTTCTGCAGCATATTTCTCTGCCACAGGAGGTGGTTATGACAAATTAGAAGACCGCAAATGCACTGATGGTGTAAAGGCTCCAGCTGTCACCGGGGAGATGGTGATCAGGTTTCTGAGCTGCATGGTCTCTTGGCGCCACAAAGAGTTCCATATGGTCATCCAAATGCTGCACCTAAAAAGTCTGCTCCCAATCTCCTCCCTGAAGCTGAAGCACTTCCACAGAACACGTCTCACAAGGGCTTCCAAACATGTCAACAGTCGACAACAGAAAACAATAATTTATAAAAGGGAAATCTCATTAAGCTTGATGCAAATTTACTGACAATTTCATTTTTATTGCATGTGAAACAAAGATGATTTGTTGAAAATTTACCCTTGAAAAAAGGAAGACAAAATATGTCATTTGGACAAACAGAAATGCAACTTTGTTTTTTGTCAAATTTGTGAAGAAAGTATGACAAAATCTCGACCTCGTCAACAAACCTGCCAACAATTTTCAACAGAGCATCGCCACTACCATTACATCAACATGTCCTGTCATTGGCGGGCAGCAAAGAGCAGGAGGATTGCTGATCTATAATTAACCAGCAGGTTGGTGTTGATGTCATTGACGCAGCACGGCGGTAGAAGGTGGCAGTGCCAAGGCACCTGTTGTTGTCGAGTGTGGCATCTGATATCATTACCTACCCAGCCGGAGCATCGACGTCCCTGCTGGGTTGCGAACTGTCCAAGCTAGCAGCGACACTCACCTTTAACACGCACACACACACACTTACATAAACACATACACACGCATCATCCGGTGTTGTCTCGTCCTGCTTTTACGTAACCGGCTCTGACAGCTCCAACACCTGAGGGCAGAGATCCACGGAGAGTTTCAATTACTGTTAATGATATTTTGATGGTAGATGGTTAACTTATGCAACTGTCAGTATACACAGTTGTACAAAAATTAGACAGAAATATATTAAATATTCTGCTACTTTAAAGATATTTGCATTCATGTGATGAGGTAATAGAATTTGCTGATGTATCTTTACCAGGTTCAACGGCTCCTGGCTTCCTTTTGTGTCTGAAAAGCTCTGAATAAATGCATAATTTTAGGACAAATACCCTCTTTTGCATGGATTTCTATCATAATTAAATTACATTTAAACAATTAGCATAAAATGTATAATCTCCAAAAGATGTGTTAAATCTTGAGAAATATGATTTAATTTCAATATAACTGGATGCATTTTGGCTCCATGATGGTGTCATTGGTAGTGCTGTTGCCCTGCAGCAAGAAGGTTGCATGTTCAAAAGCTGCAGGAGTTTGCATGTTCTCCCCATGCATGTGCAGGTTTCCACTGGGTAATCCTTCCTTCTGCAGGCCAAAAACATGCGTGTTAGGTTAACTGGAGACTACCTCATTCCTAGGTGTGTGTATGACTGTTTTTTGTCCAGTATGCCTCTATGGGCATGTTTCCACAATTGGAACCTCAGGGTAATTTTACAGACACTTCTCCACTTCACCGGGCTGGGGGAACGGACCATTTTCTGGAATTTTCGGAGTACCTGAACAAGGGTAGGAACTTGGAAAGGTATGGAAGGGTAGTTTAGCAGAAACTTTGATTACGTTATAGGGAATCACATCAGCAGATATCGTCCAAAAGATCCGGCATTAGTAAAATCAGAAGAGCTGCTTGTGTAGCCTCCAGAAATGGTCTGTTTTGCCATCTACAGGCCACCTCTTCAGCATCGGGTCATTTGGAGACATAAGTCTTAAATGGTGCTTTAATCTGCAAGAAAGATACTGTTATTTGGCCAAGGTCCCTCCAAGCTCACTCTTATCTAAGACTGGTTTTTATTCACAGCACAAGATGGATGAACTTTCAAAATTAAATCATATAGTGAACAAGTAGAGTAATTAATCATATGGTTGAATTAAAAATAATGGTTGAAAAATAATAACAATGTTTTGATTAATCTGTGCTTAAATTACTGTGGTTGAAATGAATATTATTATGTTATGATCAGTAAAGTGTCATGTTCCTGGGCAGAGGTGGGTCACACCATCTCCTCTCATCAGCTCTGAGCTAATTCTCCACAGGTGAGGAGCAGAGGGAGCGGCAGCTGCAGGAGATTTTCCAATCAGGGACGTGGTTCAAAAGGAGGATGGAGACACATCACTTTGCCGGATGAATGCACCAGTTTTGGTAACCCCAGCCACTTGTTTGTTCTTGTTCGCTCATGGTTTTGACTAGCTCTCTGATTATTGGATTTATGACCTCGGACCGTGTATTGGATTACGTTTTTGGGTTTTGCCTGACGTCTGGTGTTTGTTTCCCTTCTGCTCAGGACTCTCACACAATCTACTCCACCTTGCTGTCTACAAACATTGGATCTCTCACACCACGTCCCATCCTCCTCCGTGGTTCCTGTTTGGGTCCCTCTGCTACCTCACCCCTCCTGGAGCGTTCACCCTCTGTCCAGCGCTTACCCCGGCTTCCCCCTCTCTCGTTCATCCCGAACACTACAAGGACTAGAGCGGCACCGCTCTCTCACACAGGACTTCCATGTGTTGTTTTCCGTTCTCGTTTTTGTAATAAAGGACTTTATTTTACCAATTCTGCCGACGAGTTATGATTCCACTTGCCTCGAGTCATGACATAAAGTTAGATTTAACAAGTGAATTACTATCTACTGACAGCTCACACACTCAGACACGTGACGATGACAAGGTTAAGCTAATATTCTGGCACATTGCTTTCTGTTCCACCAATCAGAACTCCTGTATCTGACTCGAGGCGTGTTTTCTGAGGTTTGTTGGTAAAATCTTTATACATGTCAAATTCTGATTTGTTAGTAGATCAAAATATGACAATTATTAAAACAGGACTCACTTCACCGCGAGTCAGTTCTAGTTCTTGTGAGGTCTTGAGAAAGCTTCGGACCAGCTATCCAGAGCAAAACCTCTTTAAGCCAGAGCTTCTTTTGACAAGCTGTCAATAACCTGTTGAATGCTACAGCTGACCGCAAACGGTTCCTTCAGAACAAAGCTGAACCAACTTCAACTCCTTAAGAGTCATTCCTATGATGCAAATAACAACTGTCGTGACCTGAAGAAATCTCTAGACCGGTCTTGTCGGCACTGCGGTTTCTTCTACGGACTTCGGTACCTCTGGGGTCCCCGGACCTCAACACATTCCGGATCTACCACGGGGGACTTTGAGGGTACGTAGACTTGACAGATTGTGTCTAATGTGTTTTTGATAAGAACCAACTTTCTTAGTTTAATGCAGACCAAATTCACTCCCACTCAGGACAGTTTCTTCAGATACGAGGGTTCTGATAACATCACATTCACACATCATCACACCTCACATTCCATCCACTTAGATTCATCCATCACATAAAGTGTCCTAGCTGTCATGCTTTTAATTGTTTAGAACATAAATTTTTTACTCTTATAAACTTGACTCTCTTCTTGAATTAATACGAAGTGTTTTACAATCCCTGAATAAACAAATAATTCTAAATCTTCTGGTTAAACATTCAAAGACCAACCAGGTTGATATTTCCATATTTATATAGAAATTCATATCTTATTTGTCAAAGTGTAGTGTAGTATATCAAGCTTTAAAAGCACATAAATACATACGTATGTTACTCTCCTACACTTGTGAAGCTGAATGGAAGCACACGCAAATAAGCACAGGGCTTTGTGGTCTCATAGAGCAAGAAACGGTGCTTCTTCTGGTCATTGAACACCACATCACACAGCAGCTCTCCTGGTCCTCCAAAAGGATTAAATTACCTCACTTTGAATAAAACTTTGAATTTTATGGTGGATGCTTTTTGGTGCTGATCAGTGACATCCATCGACATATATACTGGACAATGTGTTTCCATAGATTCCAATTATATGTTTTTGAGCCAAAATAGGAGGTGGCCACCACCGCCATTTTGACCGTGTCACAGGTTCCGTCAAACCTTGACAATTGCAAAAAAGGGAAAAGAGGTGGAGCTGAGGGTGGGGCTGTAAGGCTGGGATTAAAAGACGACACCCATCGAACTGAAGCGATGTAGCTACAAGCTAACCCAAAACTAACGCGGAGCTGCGAGCTAAGCTAATGGAGGTAAGCTAATGGAGGTAGCTACCTTGCTACAACCCAAGTTAACTGTGCACAACACCGGAGCTTCTGAGTCAGAGATACGCCAGGCTGACTGCTGGGTAAAACTGGGTGGAAAACATCAGTTTCCATCTGAGAGCTCCACAAGCCGGAAGCCAGCACAGCAGATAGGCGTCGCTGCGATCAGAGATGCGCCGAGCTGCAGCTGAGGGGAGGGGACCATACCGATAGTCGGAACCCAGCTCCACCAACATGTTATATTTCAACCCATTTTCAAAAATGCAGTGTTATGTTAAATGCACTGGGTTTTACTCTATTACATTTAAATTTCATGGTTAAACAGTACATGTTAAAATCTAAGCTCAGCTCGGGAGTGACCTAAAATACATAAATATAATTTTACTTACCGAAATAAATGAAGTGGAGACTCCTTGGACGCTCTATTAGTGCAATTAATGCCACAGCAAGTCATTTTGCTCTACCATTGCACAAATAATATCCAAAAAGAATGCACAAATGGCACAACTACTGGTCTAAGTTGAGAGACTGAAAATCACGGAACAGTTTTCAGGCGAGTCCGAAGCTCAGACTGAGGCCTTTCCACGGAGCTAGCTCTGCGATCACGTGGGTCTGATGCTCATTAATTATTCAGATTTTAAGGAATTTAATACTCTTAAACAGAAGAGTGACAAAAAATTCACCCCCTCAGAGTTGCCATGAGTGTAAACTAGATCTGTTAAACCTAAAACATGTTTTGGAACCAGGCTGTAAACATGTTTATTTCTGCTGTGAAATTGGTATTTTTAAATGGGAGTCAATGAGGATTTGCTCGCTTCTGACACCAGCCCCCAGTGGATGAGGGTGGAACTGCAATTTATTTCACTTCCGTGTTGGCTTCAATTTCAGACCCGAATTTTGGGGGCTTGGTGACATCACTCACTGCTGAAGCAGTCGCGAAATGCTGATTTCTGTGCAAAGTCCTGAAAGGGCTGAAATTGCCTGGAGATACAACAGCTGAGGGGACTGTGCCATCGTATCTCCCAGTCAGTTTCCATCTCCCACAAATAACCCTGAAGTTCTGACATTGGAAACACACCTCATGTCTTTCTAACTGCTGGAGATAGGCACCAACTTGGACATACTAGACTTTTATTTTTATGTCAGGACATTTTTTTAAATCTTATTCACTCCCATTGATGACTAAAATTGTCATTCTAATTCCAACTGCTCACTGCCATTGCGTGTTTTAATGGAGCAGGCTTGGGAACAAGCTCGCGCACCTTGAGAGTAAACATTGTGCCCCTAAAGTTGATTTCCACCCATCTGTGTCACACATCACATGATCATAAAGCAGACAATCCATGAATTAGGACAGTGTAAGACACATTATACGAGTTATCTGACCTAAATGTTTATATTTCCATTCAATGCTGCCTTTTGCTCTTTTTCTTTTAAGCTATCATTATGTGCAAAGATGTAAATTCGTTTTCATTTTATGACTTTTAATGCAGTTAAAACTCTTGGTTGAAACTATTTTAAGTTAACACAAGTAAATTAACTGTTACTAGTAAAAATTTACAGTGTACAATTATTTTCCTTTTTTATGGCTTTTAACTCATTAACTGCCAGCCGTTTCCTGATGCTAAAGGCCTTCGCTGCCAGCGTCTCTCACCATTTTACTACTGTTTTTTAAGATTCACAAAACGTTGCGCGCCAGGATGATGTCAGCGCCAAAACAACCAAAACAAAGAGGAGACTCACCTCTTATATCAGGAAGAATCCACGTGTTTCGAGCGTTATCCATTCTTTCATAATCCGTTGTCGAACTGTGATCGGCAGACACTTTTCCAGTTCGCGCCTCACTTTTTTTACACGAACGGCCCCAAACGATCTCCTAACACTTGGATGTTCTGCTTCCTGATCATGTGACGTGTGACGTACGCGGATGAAGATCGGCTTCAGACCTAAGATGTTTGTTCTCTCAGCATGGGGGCTCGTTCCGATGCCCAAACAGTAAAAATATACAAATGACGACTTTAGTCGTCATTGGCAGTGAACGGTTGGATCTAAAATGACGACTTTAGGTATCAATGGCAGTGAATGAGATAAGAGTCACACAACGTAATGCTCTATGATGATGTCAATGTCAAAACAACCAAAACAAAGAGGAGATTCACCTCTACATCGGGAAGAATCTGAGCATTTCGAGCGTTATCCGTTCTTTCATAATCCGTTGTCAAATTGTGATCAGAAAAAGCTTTTCCGGTTCAGCAGCCCAAAACGATCTCCTAACGCATGGACTTTCTGCTTCCTGATTACGTGACGTGTGACGTACACGGATGAAGATCGGCTTTAGAGCTGGGATGTTTGTTCTCACGGTACAGGGTCTGGTTCCAACGCCCGCACAGTAAAAAATGCAAACGACGACTTTAATCGTGGGGCGATGGTGGCACAGGAGTTAAGTGCTCGCCCCGTAATCGGAAGGTTGCTGGTTCGAGTCCCGCTCAGTCTTTCGCTGTCGTTGTGTCCTTGGGCAAGACACTTAACCCACGTTGCCTGCTGGTGGTGGTCGGAGGGACCGGTGGCGCCAGTGCTCGGCAGCCTCGCCTCTGTCAGTGCGCCCCAGGGCAGCTGTGGCTACATTGTAGCTCATCCCCACCAGTGTGTGAATGTGTGTGTGAATGGGTGAATGACTGATTGTGTTGTAAAGCGCCTTGGGGGGTTCTAGGACTCTAGAAGGCGCTATATCAAATACAGATCATTTACCATTTACCATAATCGTCATTGGCTGTGAGCGGTTGGATTTGAAATGACAACTTTTGCCGTAAATGGCAGTTAATGAGTTAATGGAGCCAAAAAACTTGGTTGAAACTATTTTAAGTTAACACAAATTAATTGAATTTCATTTATGCATTTACTGTGTAAGATTTTATTTACATTAATTCATTCATTGATTCATTTTTATGGCTTTTAAAGATGCTAAAATACTCAGCTAAAACTATTTTAACCACAAGTGAATTAACTGGAAATTCTAAAGTTTACAGTGTTTTCCCTCAAAATCACAAGAAAGTAGCTTCTGGCAGACACTACCAGTGTTCTGTAAAAAGCATCTGGTCACAGTTGATTGCTGTGGAATTATAAAATATTTGGAGTAAGTTGATGGCAGCAAGTGTTCGACACACACAGGAAGTACAACAAACGAACAGAGCGTTTACAGTGAGACAATGTGACCGTTCCGGTTTAATGCCGTTTATTAAAGTAGCAGCTTTCCCAAGCAGATCAGGATGCCTAGACGGGGATTTCACAGCACAAACTGATTTTCAGGCTGCCGGAGTTCATGAATATGCACATTCCACCCATTCCCTCCACAACTACACTCACAAAGCCCATTATAGTGCCACAACGTTAAATTATTTTTGACTTATGTGTTATTGTTTTTGCTCAGTCCAGGATCTACCGTGCTAGGTTAATAATTTCTTACTGCAAACAAATCCAGTCATTAGGAAAGACAATTCTAACTGTATTTTCACTCTTTTATGAATAACTGTTGTAGATGCAGCAGTAAATTAACAGAACTATTAACAGAAGACTTTGATTGCAATTTTTATCCCAGTAATTCAAACTACAGGGCTAACAAATCCCATAATGTAACCTGGTGTTTTTTTAAGGAATGGGATTCTCCCCAGACGAGCAATAAAGACGTGGCGGTGCTCCGCAATATTGATTTAGTTTCATAATTATCCAGAGTGTCTTTATTTGCTGATGCTAGTAGGGAAGAAATGTCTCACACACACACACACACGCACGCACGCACACACACACACACACACACACACACACACACACACACACACACACACACACACACACACACACACACACACACTTGAAAAAAAATACATCGTTGCACCAATTAGTGAAGTCTATGTTTTGCTTTAATCAGTCCAATGAGATTCTGTTTTTAATGAGAAACGCATTAAGTCCTACTGCGATGTTCCCAATTCAAAATTATTTACCAACAAGCTAAAAGGTTTCATTATATAATACTGTATTGGTGAATACTTTTTGCATAGTATCAGAGCTAAATCTCCGTAAAATGACTCCGAATGCCTTTGTGAAAAATCTGAGACCAACTTCCTACACCCTCCGTGCCATTATCTGTTACAGCGAGACGTGGGGCGGTGTTTCTTCGGGGAGCCGGTAGCCTTTTCATTAATGTCCCTTGGAGAAAAAGCTCAGCGTCCTCTGGGACTGCTTGTCATTGGCTGACAAGGCTGAGGGATTTGAGTGAATTTTCCTTCTATAATGGAAGCACGCCACACCCCTGAGACAGACAGACAAACAGACGAGGAGAATGGCAGGACATGTCTTAATCTGCATTGACCCTTTGTTGGTGCAGCCGCCTTAGTGAGCAGTGCCTCTCGAAATTCATGCGTGCTTGCACACACGCACATCTGGATTGTGTTTCGGTGCCCACAGGCCCCTGATTGTGCAGCCTCAGTGGCAGTGCGTGGGTGAGAGTTAGGGTCCAGTGCACCATGGTGTGGCCTCTCCATCACTACTCCTCCTAGCTTGACAGGCCTTGGCTCTGCGGGGCCCATCAAGGTCATGCTGAGTGCACTCAAACTGTGCACTGCTGAGGAAGGGATTCTGTATCCTTCTAATGAATTACTCACTCACATCACCTGTCCAAGAGGATTCTGTTGACCGTCAAACTCGGACTGAAAGCAGAATGTAATCATATAACCATAAAGACTGTTTGAGGAAGGGGAATAAACCGTGTGAGGAAAGGTTATCTTTTTATTCTTGTGTCTCATAAAGTCGCTTTATTTTCTAACTAAAAAGGTCACCATGCCACCGTCATTTACTTTTAATCCAGATGGAGAGAGGCTGCTAGTTTCATGCTGCTGGACACCTGCAGACACCGGTCAGAGCTGCACCCTTAATAAGCCCAATACATATGTGTCACATGCAATGACCCACAGGCTACGTTCAGAATAAAGGTCACACAATGAGAGATACTCTGTCCCTCCAGGTCCTGCTTATTGTGCAGCCGCTGCAGCCTTTTTATGAGGAAGTGCACACTATGTGTTGAATTGTTTCCAAACAAACAGTCGATCCCACATTTTCCGATAGATTCAGAACAAAGAGTTGATCATTTTAATCCAGAGTTCGTCAAAGTTAATAAATATAGTTCCTCTAGTTCTAATAAAAAACTTTAAAACGTTAAATAATGTCTCCATGACCTTAAAGAACCAGTTAAGTCGTTTACCGATACGTTTGCAGTGGTCTCTAGTATAAATGAATGCCTTGTGAGAAGATCTCTGTAGGGGAAAAGCTCTGGTGCTCCTGCTCCAGGAGATAGAACTGAGCCAGAGCAGAAGACAGCAGGATCTGGACTCTTATTTCCTCTTATTTGGATATCTTGTCTCTGACTGGATAACAGCAACATGACTGTACCGCTAACTCGATTTGCTCTGCAACGCTAATGTTTTATCTCCACAAATAACACAAACCTGAAGGAGTTCTACTGTGTTGCAGAGATGCTAATGCTAACAGTTGGCTCCTACTAACAGAGAGGTGTTCTGCTCTCTCCTGGATGCTCAGGCAGGATCCTCTGGAGGTTTCTTCCTGTTAAACGGGAGTTTTCCTCTCCACTGTCGCAAAATGCTTGCTTAGTATGAGGATTGCTGTAAAGTCACTGACACAAGTCAGTGACTTGATGCAATTTGCTGGGTTCCTTATATAGGAAACTTTTTTCTGATTGGCTTAATGAACTGACCTGAATTGGAATGTTTACTAAGTGAAGTGCCTTGAGACGACACTTGTCGTGATTTGGCGCTATATAAATAAACTTGAATTTAATTGAATTGAATTAACCAGTCTTCCCTGTTGCAAACCAAGATGGTTGAGTCCATGAATGCTAATTTTATATTTGACGTTCTATTGTGTCTTTTCTAACCTATGTTTTCAACTGATATTACACTTTACAACATTTTGAACTGCCTAGTTGTTTTTTCATTTATTTATTTTTATCAAATTTTATTTTCTATTGCTTTATAAAAAAATTGCATTAAGACGTAATTAAAGTAGATATCTGGAGTTTTATTTCTAAAAGGGCACCATAAAGAAGCGGAAAATGATGTTGCAGTATGAACCACTCTTCCTACTTCCATGATTACAGCTGAACACTTTTCCTTCTTGAACGTGCACCTGTAGCAGGCCAACAGCACTAAAACATCGTTTTACAGTTATTCCTCTCATATAATGCTGTTTATTCATATACATGTTTTAGACTTACTTGTTTATATTGTTGCCAACTCTGCATCCATCTTGCTACTTCTCCAAACGAGTGTGTGATTGACATCTGTACGTAAGCAGCTGTCTAAAGCTGGGCATACACTGTGCAACTTTTTCACTTTTTTGAGCCGATTTTCCACTCGTGCGAGAATCCACGACATCGGGGCGAGTTTTGCGCCGAGCGGTCGTGTAGTGTACAGGGGGTTACGAGAGGCGATTAACACCACGTGACCAGCTACCGATCAGCAATCGTGAGCTCGCACGGACTTCTGGCGTGTTTAATATTTTGCTCGTCCCCCGTGAGGGTATCGCACTGTTGAAGCGGCGCTGCGAGCAGCTGCGACCCAAAAAGTATCAGAACCGCTCACGGCACATGCGTAATCATGCATCAACACCGCTCGCCCGCTATTTCCCTAATCACACACGCTGTTCGATTTTGTTTCTAAACATTTTTTTACACACAGTGACAAGGATTGTCAAGAAAGCGTGTTTGTCGTGTTCATGTCATCACAAAACACAGATTTACTTTCTTTATTTTGTTTTCCTCATCCAACCCCCATAAATCCGTGTGTGTCCTCCTGCAGCACTCCCGAAGGACAACAGGCAAAACAAAACAAAAAAGTCTGACATGTTGTGTAAAAACTGCTATTTTTATCATATTTTGTAGGTCCGACGTGTTGCTACCAGACGTACAGTGTGAGCAGTCAGATCGCATCCGAGAACTGGGTCGTACATTGTGAGCACATGGCTCGTGAGATCTGCTCTGCGAGGAAGTCGTACAGTTTGAGCTGAAGCTGAGTGCTACGAGTGAAAAAGTCACACAGTGTCCACCCAGCTTAACACTATTGGCTAATGCTTTTAACACACACACGCACTTGTATGAAAACAGTGAATGTTTCAACCATTTTGCATTCATGTATGTTTTAATTTTGAAACATTGAATTGGGGATAAAACACAAAAGATAAATGTCATGGTTTCACTGACTTCGTTTTAAGCATGACAGCCCTGTTACATAAATTGCAGTTTCAGTGTGAGCCCAAAATGTAAACAATCCATGATAAATGGAAGGGAAAAACCAATTTTGTCCTAATTTTATACCCTTTCACTGCTGTTTTCTCAAACATCAGTTATAGTAGATTTCCAGAATGTGCTCAACCCTTTTTTGCACTTGCAGGATCAAGAACAATGCACCTCCTTCTGCCCTCAGACAGATACTGTACATCACTTTCAGGAAAAGCTGTAATGCTTTGGCTAGTAAATAATGGCTAAAGAGGTCAGCTATTGATCTGCTGCTGAAGGGGACCTTAGGGGCATGTTAAAGAGGCTCATTGTTGCTTGTCAATGATCCTTTTATGGCCTTGAACTCGACTAGTCTGCTGCCATAAATCAGGGTTAAACTAGTCCTCTAATAGCAAATCAATGATGGTCAATAGATATTATGAAGTGATTATAATTCAGTCAAGTAAACCATCATTCAAAACTTAAATGGGCTTCGTTGGAGAAAGCTGCAGTTTTTTTTTAAATTTGTTTTAGGTTTATATGTGAATGGAATACTCGGTCTGCTGCTTTTCTTTGCTGGTAAATTTCAATGTCCTCCATTAGTCCAACCAGGAAGGTCGCTGAGATTTGAGAAAACAATGTAGACGTTATATTGAGATAACCTTTAAACAAGAGCAGATATTTCACCTGCATTAGGATTACCGCAAGAGTTTGCCACTTGTTATTTAGCTCTAAGCCTCCTCTATCAATGCGCGTCTTACCTGTTTGATAGCAGCATCCGTCAAAACTGTCCGGGATGCAACTAAATGGAGCACAGGGACATATCTATCCAACTATAACCTTTGCAGTACTGATATTTATGATAAAGACCATTAGGTATTCCTGAGTTGCTTGCGCAAGGGCTTTGAGGCTAACAATGCTCGTGAAGCAAGGCGCTATCCAGGGGTTTTACACGCCTGTTGGTGCCATCCATCAGCTCAGCCTCTGATGGAGGTGTCATCACCTGGGGAATTTCTAAGGGGTGATGATGCAAACACTGTCTGCAAAAACCTCCATTGTGGAGGCAAAGATGATAATAGCAGGAAGGAATATTGCTTGCTCTTTTCACGTTAGCCTTTGTGCATCACAGGTTGCATGCTGACTGGATGATTTGTTCTCACCGTGCTGCCATAAAGGACTCTGAGGGAAGAGGAGAACAGAGGTTGCAGGACATAGTCTGAGCATTGAAAGGGAAAATGTCTACCTGGACGTCAGCAGCATTCTAATAGCATTATCACATCCCTGTTTAGAGTTGTGCAACATCTTAATGGTTCTTCAAATGTATACCAGTTGAGATATTGCATAGATTAAAGTTGCAAACCAACAATTGCAGCAATAGAATACCCTGTAATTTATTTTTCATATTCACAGAAGAGCCACATCCACTGCAGCACCATTGTTCTTTGTTTCCTCGTGATAAAAGGCTATCACGTTTCATTTCTGCACTTTTCCAGGCCAACCCCAGACACTTGATTTTTGGCAAAATGTAATTCTAATTTATCATTTTTCAGCCTGAGGCAAAACTCTCTCAAGCCTGAGGCTGTTTGAAAAGCAGCCGGACACAAAGACAGACCCTGGGAACTTTGCCCATGCAGTCAATCAGTCCGACACCCCAGAGTGCCCAGACCCTAAAAAGCTGTTTTTTTGTCCGTCGATATCAAACAACTTCTCCTCTCTCATTGGATAATAAAAACATGTAAATAGTAGGTGTCTCTTTCCTTTTTTTGTTTCTTCTTTTGTTAATGTAGATGGTCGGTGATACAGGGAGCTTCGGTGGTCAGGGGCTGGGCAGCAGAGCCGACATCAAAGAGGTCTGTGACGGCGAATGCAGCTGGTGTCTGCGTGTCAGTACTGGACAAAGATATAGGAAGTGTTTCAGCAGCCCTGCAATAAAAATGCACATGCAAAGGCTCAGACAATTAGGCAAACAAATAAGCACATGAAGACAAACAACTACTATGTCTCATAAAAAACTATATATTTGCACTAAAATATGCAGTTTCTGCATGATATCATGGAATCATGCTGCTTGCCCGATTTTTTCATCACTTTTGCCCAATTTATCCTATAATGAGTTTCACAATGATTTTGTGGAACATATTCATTCAGGCGAATACATATTTCTATTCAAAAACTCATAAATACATAGATTGAATTTATGTAAATTGTCCCGTTATTAGCAACGATTTTAAACATTCATTTATTAATATATAAAAATAATCATGTATAATCCAGATTGGTTGATTTTTAGCAGTTCTGTGTTGCAAACATCTATATTTGTTGCTGTTAGGTTGTTTAATTCACCCAGAGGGAGACGAGAGAAGAATCTGAAGGACAAAGAGTGGGATCCTGGTGGCATGCTGAGGACAGCTTCATGTCTGATGTGGTCCAGACGTCACAGTGGGACACCGTGTCTACATTGTTGACAGTTTTTTTTTCTGTGTCCATTCAATGAGGTATTTCAAAGGTTATAACGGTGGTAAAGAGGCATGAATGTTAACTATTTCTCCCACTTCAGGAAGTGGGTTTAAAAAACTGATGATGTAAAGCATAAAAAAAAAGTTTGCTCTGTATTTTACTTGCTGCTCAGATGACATCAAGAAGGCTTAGTTCCCCTCTCCCTCTTGGTCTCAGTTCTGTGTTTTGCCTGTAGAGGGCATGCCAAAGCAGCAATTTGGTCAAGTCTCAGTGTGAGTCCATGGATATGCTGTATCCTCTAACACTGGGTGATTTTCATCTTCCTACAAAGGGAAAACACAGTAGACGGATGAGCCAAAATAGTGCAGCATCATTCAGCTGAT
The DNA here is from genome assembly GCF_043380555.1 of Nothobranchius furzeri. Classification (NCBI taxonomy): domain Eukaryota; kingdom Metazoa; phylum Chordata; class Actinopteri; order Cyprinodontiformes; family Nothobranchiidae; genus Nothobranchius; species Nothobranchius furzeri. The sequence continues at coordinate 49,427,047 of NC_091747.1, forward strand.
GATTACGTTATGAATTGACTGATTAAAAACCATAAAATGCGACCTACAATCAAATCACTGGAATTTATTGAAGGCACAAGACTGCAAATCCATCTCCGTCAAAATAAGACCTCCTTACTTTTATCGCGAGGCAAATTAAACAAACCACTCATTAGAATAACGTCTTTGTTTTACTCTAAAAGGGTTAGAGGTCCTGAATAAAACATGACTTATCTATTGCAATCGTGTTAGTCGAGCCATTACTCATTGGACCATTTATTTACTACTCCATTCATCTACATAAATATTTAACTATGTCTTGGCATCTTTATGGACTGCTTGCTCTGCTACTCAATTACAAGGAGCAGTGTCCTACCATGGCCATATGCCTTCTATCTGGTGACGCTATATCTCTACAATTTATGGATGCTAGCTCAATATCATTCTGTTGGGTTTTATGTGTATCTATACCAGTATTAATCTGGGCCTAATGACTGGCTGCAATATGTTTCAGTTTTTGTGCCCAGTAGGGTCACGACCCTATGTATAATACGGCATAAAATTAATAGAGTGATTTTTTTTTATTTATTTTATTTAGATTAAATGGGTGCAGATGTCTGATTCCCATGTACTGTGGGTGTTTGGTGAAAGCTTTATATCTAAGCCAATAGATGATGGCTAGGAGGTTTTAATCTGTAATCTGATTATCTCAATGAATGAGCAACAAAATCCTCATCATCCTTATATTGTTGAGTGGTTACCACTGGAATAATCTAAATAGTCGTACAATAATGCCATTTTTACAACATTGATAGATATTCACCAAATGAAGTTGTGTCATCGGCAAACTGTTTAACACAACATTTAACTTTTCACTGGGATGGTCCTTTGTTTCATTGTTAAACAGTTATTAAAAGTAATGGAATTAATGATTGGATGAAAGCTGAAAAGATCAAAATTCATCATCACACAAAACTTCATTGGCCTTTTCTTTGGCAGAAAAATAAAACAAAATCTTAAGGGGAAATATTTCTTATTTCCATTTCTGATTTAAACAAAAATTTTCACGACAATTAAAATAAGTGAGAATAAATAAATGCGCATTTTAAATTAAACTTCTGATTCTTCATGAAACTGGTTTGCAATTGTAGGAAACTATAGCAAGGTGTGATTGAAGAGTATTTATAAGGCTTTAAGGCACACCTGTCCATACATAGCCTCCCGTACTCATCCCTATTTAGCTGTCTTCACTGCCGGAGATCCTGTTGTTAATGAGCAGCCCCTCCACACTCAGCTTGAATACATTTATGGATTATTACTCACACCATCCATATTCACATTACAGGTTTGCAGGTTTTCACTGACCCTTCCTTAGCAAAAGCTCCATACTGACTGGACGGAGGAGCGTGGAAGCATGCAGGACCATGAGGATGCAAGGAGCCGTAAACACCCACCATGGGTCCTGCTTCAAAGTGATGAACAACAACAAAAGCAGCACTGCTTGTCTGTCGAGACACAACAAAAAGAACATTTGACCACCTGGGAGCACATCATTTTCTATTGTCGCCTATCGAGCATGACCGTCATGAGATGTCCCTCTTAAAGTTACGTGTGGTTACTTCAACTCAAGTCACATTCATTTTTCCTAATTCAGCTGAACTGCCCCCCCCCCCCCCCCCCCCCCCCCCGTTGAATTCAGTTCTAATGTGAGAACACCTTTTCACTAAGTTGGAAAGTTTTCATTGTAGCATCTCAAACAACAAACTATACTTTTGATTAAATGTTGCAATAAAAATAATTTTAAGTAAGGTTCTATGGAAAGGTTATGAATACATTAATATTTGTTGTAGCTCCTTGAACAACATCAGTCTGGAGAAAAAGTTGTTTCTTATTGCCCACACTTATGAGCTAATAGCTAGCTAGCTAGCACTAGCTAGCTCATTGGCAGGTCTAAGACCAGAACAGTAGATTGCTTCTATCTTATCAGCACAAATCATAGTTTTGTGCAAACAGCAATTAAAAAACATCTGCATCGCAACCAGATAAAAATTATATAGAAATCTGTAGCAAAGTTTGAGGGCACATAGCAGCAGCGGCTAGCTTAGCAAACCACTGCTTCGGCCTTATCAAGTTAAGACCTGATAAGGCTTAAATATTTATGAAGTTGGTATGAACTTTATTTTTCTTTTAAGAATAAATGTTACAAAACAGCAAAAAATCTACTGTGAACTTTGATCTCATGAGACTAGTGTCTCCAAAATGACATTGAAACCTAGCTAGAACAAATAATAGACTTCCAATCCAATCCAATCCTATTTTATTTATAAAGCGCATTCACAAGGCATTACAACCAAACAAGGCACTGTACACTAAAAATGTTGGTTAATTAAACAGGCGTTACATAAACATGTCGAACACAGATAAAAGATAAAAAGGAAATACAAGAAAATTCCCAAAAGTAACAGTTAAAAATCATTAAGACACAGGGTGAAGTAAAAATAGGAAAAAAAAAAACATTTTACAAAGAACCTCAATAATACGGAAGTCGATAATTGTGGAGTCAGTTTATAAACAGTGCAGATGTCAGTGAGGTTCATAATTATGTTGTATAAGCTAGGTTGAAGTAGTGAGTTTTCAGGCGTGATTTAAAAATGCTAGTTGTTGGTGCTAGCCTCATTAGCAGTGGTAATGCGTTCCACAGCTTCGGTGCACAGACAGAGAAAGCCCTCTCTCCACGGCTTTTTAAACGTGCATTGGGAACAGCTAGGAGGAGCTTATCTTCAGACCTGAGAGCATGCGGCGGGTTGTAGTAATGGACAAGTTCACACAGATATGGAGGAGCTTGATGGTTCAAGGAGTGAGAAGCATAATTTTGAAGTTTATCCTGAACTGCACGGGCAACCAGTGGAGAGATTTCAGAATTGGAGAAATGTGTTGTCTTCTGTCAGCTCCAGTCAGCAACCTACTTGATTTGACTTGATTGTTCTGGACACACACAATTGTTGCTGTTCAGCAGAATAATTTATTTATCACTTCAGTAAATAAAAACAAACAAGAAAAGTCTTAATATGTTTGAGTTTCAACATAATTATTTTTAATTAGCGGCAGCTTCTTTATATTGTACTTTACTTAAATTGAACACTTTTTGACATTTCAAACTGTATTTTTTTAATCTTCATGTGCTAAAATATTAAAACTTAAATTCATAGAGAATTTTTTTTAATGTCTCTTCATCTCAAGAAAAATAAGCTAAATCACCACCAGATGCCTTTTAAAGTTCATGTTGCTGATTTAAATTGCCAGACTCCACAAATCAGCAGCAAATCAAACATCCACCCCCACATATTACCCACCCCTGGATCCCTAAAATACTCTTTTTGTCAATTACAATCAACAGCACTCACCGTTGACTTCCTCCCCTTCATCTCTAGCATTTTTTTGTGTGTGCGCTTCTTAAAAATAGAAGAACACTGTATTATATCTGTCTGTGTGCAAAATGTCTTGAAATTAATGATTCAATGGATGCCAAAGACAATGATCTTTTTGGTGAGCACCATAATGAAGAGTCACGGTATGAAATAATTTTTTTGTGTAATGTAATGTAGACTTTTATGAGTACTAATTTGTGACATTTGTATTGAATCTTATAAATCTATATATTTGTAATTTATATAATCTGTATTTTCATATTTATTTATTCATTATGTCAAGATATCAGTATTTTGAGATGCTGGTGCACAAGAAATTCCATTGTAATTATTCAAGAATTTGTGTTTTTCCTCTTTTTTTTCTGTTTTGAGTCGAAATGCCTCATGCAAAAAAAAAAAAAGTCTTGAACCTCTTATAAATATGCATTTGATCCACAAATACACCTAAATGTAAAGCATTGAGTTTTTCACCATTTATATCCGATTACCTTTTGGTATTTCTGTCAAAACTAACTTTTTTCACAGAAGCAAGTGCAATTTTTATTTGCAAAGCAAAATTAGTTCTTTACAAACTATTACCAAAATGACAGAATAAACTGCTCTGAGAAGATACAGTTACAAAGCGCAACCAAGATTTTTTATGCACATTATTGATCTGCAAATCCAATAATGCTTTGATCGATAGATTGGATTTTTTTTTTAAGAATGTCTGTTGAAATTGTCATTGTTTTGATTGATGCTAATGCCATTTTAAAAATGTTGCAATACGCTCTGGGAGTTTGTATTTCATAATTTTAAAACTCCCGTTGCATTCTAACCTCTGCTTGAATGTTTGGTAATGTTAGTAACCATCTGCATCCTGCTGGCTCAGCTGGGCCTGCAAAGTCTGCCTGGCGGCTGGGTGACATCTCTGGCATGCCACTGCTGGCTCTTCTTGATACAACAGAGTGCGCGTGACTGGCAGACTATGTTTCCTGTGCTTCCAACCCCTGAAACAGCTATCACTCTGAGAGGATGTTTTCAATCCCCCAGCTCCATAACCGCAGCCTCTCATAGAGAAGGTCAAGTTTGGCCCATCACTCACGGACCACAGGGCGGGGCCTAGCAGCTGGCAGCCATCAGTGGCTGCTAAGATGTTCAGCAGTCTTCGTCCTAGCTCATATCTGACCCATTCCTTGTGTTTGTAAAGATGCCTTTGGTAAATTAGGCCTGAAAATGCCTATTTAGCAGTCCTTATACAACTACCGGTATTAAAAATTCTATAATTTTTAGTTTGATTCCATTTGGTGATAATAATGGTGTAAACTGGTACAAACATCTTGAACTTTGGTGTAGACACACATGAACAGATAAACGTTTGACCTCATGTAAAGAAAGCTTCCCACACATGGGTCATGTGCTTGTTCACTGACACGTTCAGCTGCATGTCACGTGACTTCAAAGACTGAAAAGCATAAGGATGTCAACTGTGTGTTTATCCAAGTTGGGGTCAGTGTTTTCAGGTGCGTACACCTTTAAACATCTTTTTTTTTAACTATGTGCAGACACACATCCACACCATTATTATCCAAGCACATGCTTACTTCGACACACACTCTTCTTAGTGTTGTTTTAGCAATGGGGTAAGCAGCAATGGTCTGGAACAGGCCTGTTTTTCTTTTTTTTCTATCGTGGGTCAAACTTTGGCCAGGCCTAAAGGCAGCAGCCATTTGATCCTTCCCGAGGTGCCTCTGGTTTGGGACCCATTTGAACCTCCACCTGCTGAGAGAACTTCACTTCAGATACATTGCTTAGCCCTCTCTGAACACTCTGGAGGGGAGGCAGGACGTTATGTTAAAGTCAACACCACAGGATCAGTCCGCTCTTTGTGCTGGGCTTTGAGGGTGACATCCATTTTTTGGACCATGAAGAAGAAAGATGAAGCGCAGGAGCTCATGTGGTCACCACACGGAGGGAGAATGACTTTTTATTCTTTGAAAAGGAACTTCTTTTGAACTATGCTGAGCTATCATATTATTAAGAGAAAAGGGGAATGCCCTTTTTCACGAGAGTACGAAATAATCTGTGGATATAACTTGTTTTAAGATCAACAAGAGTAGGTGAAATTGCTTTTAACAGAAATTTCCACCTAAACATGTTCCATCATGGCATCATGACAACTGACCTGACATCCTAAACATTTAAAGGTGTGGCTTACTTGTTTATTCAATACATTTGCAGTGTTTTCTAGTGTAAATGATGCTCCTGTTCTGAGATGCAGAAGTTTGCTGTTCCATAGGTGAGCTGAAAACAGCAGGATTGCTCATTATTATTAATGATATACACACACCTCGCTTCTGATTGGCTAAGAGAACATGTTCAGCCAAGTTGCAAATATACTATAACCAAGACACTTTCCACCCTCTCGTCTTGCTGCAGAAATCTTAGCCTAGATGGGCGAGGCCATGAATGTAAATTCACAGTGTGACATCACAGTGTGAGGATTTTCAAATCCTAGCATTTCACCATTTATTTTCTATTAGCCTGCATGAAAAACTCAGAGTGACTGATTATAATCAGAGATAATCATTAAAAAAAAGTCAGTCAACCACACCTTTAAATAAAGAAGTCACAATCATGTTGGCTCCTCTCTCTCCCTCAGCTGTAGAATTCCAGGAATGTGTTGTTGATCTTTTATGATTGTAGATGAAACGATAGTGGTGTAACCGATCACAGAAGGCAATTACTCTGCTGACAAAGAGCAGGTTCAGAAGTTTTTGGGACTATTTGGTGGGAAACAATGGCTTTAATGTAAGACTTTCTTTGGTTTCTTTTTCAATTATTTAGTTCATAAGTGTCACAATCAAGGCATTTTCCAAAGATTGATATTGGATTTTTATAGCAATGTTCACATTTTGTTGCTGTTGCTTACTTTCTGTTTATGGTTTTACTGCAATTGTACCATAAATTGACCACAGCTAGGTCAGCGAAAAAAAAATTTTGTCCATAGCTGAAGGCCAACAATCAATGAAAATGTTGCGAGCACCAGGTTTAAAATCTCTAAACTAGCTTCACATTCACTCTGCTTAATTGAAGACAAAACATTCTACTTTAATGCACACGAAGGGTTTAATTAACAGTATAACTAGAGAGTATTGTCTCATCTTCCTGCAGCTTGTGTGCTTTTAATCACCAGTTCACGAGAAACCCCTATCGGCTCCTCTTCCATTGCTGTGTTTAGTTTAAAATCCTCCTGTTAATGTTAAAGTCTAAGCCAATGATCTGTCTCCCTGCCCTACAGAAACGCACATGTATCGGTTTTAATAACTGTATTGAACTTCTGGTTTGTAGTTTGTATGTCTGTGATGTGGAATAAATGCAAAACGGGCAGGTAGTGGAGTAAGACTTGGTTTTGTCAGCTGCTTCATCCTAAAGGACTTGGATGCAGATTGAGAAATACATTCAATAATCACGAAAAATACCTTTTTTCATTGAGTACATAACTCCACATGTGTTCATTCATAGTTTTGATGCATTCAGTGAGAATCTATCAACATAAATAGTAATGAAAATAAAGACAACACAGTGAATGAGAAAGGTGTGTCCAAACTTTTGGCCTGTACTGTACATTAGTTTCATGTTCTTAGAAACAAACATCTCGTTCGACCTCAAACTAACTATAGCTCATGACAAGTAGCTGTATTTCCTTTCAAATAAAGGTAAACTTAACAGAAAAAATGTGTTTTTATTAATACTTATAACACTCTGTCACTGGAACATGCCGACTGAACATGAAAATAAATAGTGAAACACTAGAAATTGAAAAGCCCGATAGATCTACATAACATTCAGTGGCGGATGGCCAGTAGAGGGCGATAGGGCGCCGCCCTCCCACTTTTTCCGTGTTTTTAATTTTTATTTAAAAAATAAAAAATAAAATTAACAATAATCACATATTCTAAGTTAATTGTGTGTTTTGTAACAAAAATAAATTATATATATATATATATATATATATATATATATATATATATATATATATATATATTGGTCTCTGCCGGTCTCTGCCGATCTCTGCCGGTCTCTGCCGAGCGGTGGAGGCTGTGTGCTGTTTTTCAATCGCCCAAACAGGACGAGACCAGCTGTCCAATTGCTGACAAGAATATCAAAGGGTAGGAATGGGAATGTATCCAATCAGCGTCGACGTTGTTTCAGAACGTTTCAGAAGCATGATGGGCGATGGAGCTACCGCCAAAGGTTTCGTTGGTGTTCGGTAGAACTCGGCAGAGTCGTTTTTGGTCGTGACGCAGATGTAACATGGACGCCGCCAGTGACTACAACCAGCATCAGTGTTGCCAGATCCAAAATCCCACAATATCGTACAGAGAGGCCTAAATTATCGTTTTTCAGTACAAATTATCGTACATTATAAATTTGATAACAATGTTCTATAAACGACTTCTCACTCCAATATAATATAACAAAGAAGGTGTTTTATATTGCCCTGTTTAAATAAACATCTTTAAAACCAGTAATATAATGCCTATAAACGCGCAGAGTGTGTCGGCACCACTCCTCCCTTTGCGTGATTCTTGAGAACGGTGATTTCTGATACCATCTGGATGTTGCAGCAATGACAGAAAGCCTTGGTTTCGTTCCCTGTAACAGGTGCAAGCCATCCTTTGAAAATAGGGTCCAACTCCCACGCAGGACGATAAACTTGTGTCCAGGGGCGTAGCACCAAATTCTGGGCCCTAGGTACAAGTCTTCGAGGTGGGCCCCCATGCTCAATTACTTAATATCCCTCTTACACATGTTTTGTCATGCTATAAGACAAGATAATATGATCTTAGTTTAACCTCTATATTGAGCAAATACAAATGCCAGCATAATAAAAGTGAAATGCCCAGACTTCACGTATAATTATTTTTATTTGCCAACAATGTGTTCAAACAAAAATCCTGGAATTCATTTTCCAGTAAATGCCCACTGACAGGTCTTCATGTTAGCAAAATCACTTATGAGATCTTTAAAGTCCAATCCTTTGGCTAATTGGCTTTCAATAGAAAGAAGAGCTAGGCTGTTCAGTCTGGGACATTGTTGATCTCAAATAATTTTTCACCAGTTTCAGTTTGCTATAAGCCCGTTCACCCCCAGCAACAGTCACAGGTAGTGTGCAAAAAATCCTCAGTCCAATACAAACGTCTACAAAAATGCTCTGTAATTGCATCCTGTAGATGGCATTAAGCAGCTCAAGAGGAGACCGAATGTGTGGAAATGTGGCACCATATATTGTTCTCAGGTGTAGCATCTCATTCTCAAATTCAGCTGTGAGATCCTTGTAATATTTTCTCATCAGTGCCTGGCACGATATCTTCATCTGCTCTTCAGTCATGTCTGTCATGGTTCATGATGTTAAGCTTTGCTGATATGTATTGATATATTAAATACATATGACATGAAATAAACCAGGTTCTCTCTGTGAATGTAATGTACTCTAAATTTTATAATCCCTCCATTATCAGCCAAATTATAAGATTGTCCGTTTTCAAGATCAAATATAAAGAAATTTAAAATAGGCTTAAAATATCTAACCAAGTCAATAACAATCCTCTAACACCAGTGTCATCATGCTATATGAAAAACAGTGGCAGCTTCTCATTCCTGAGATTACCACGAATCCATCGATACCAAGTTTGTCCTGGTCCATGACTGGGAAGGAGCTGAAATATCCACACAGAGTGAACCTGTTTTTACTGCGAGGTCTGCGAATTAATTGGCGGCGGCCGCCCGCGATAATAATTCTGATTAATATATATATCAATTAATTAGTGTTATCACTGATAACACTAATTATTTGATCTTGATGGTGAAACTAAAGGCGTTTAACACTGAACACCTAACATGAATGCAGCTTCTGAGAGCTAGCTAATTTCAGCTAAAACTGTGTTCTGCTGCTGCTGCTCACCGTCCTTCTACTTGCTTCTGTTCAATTAACTTTTCCTCCTTCTTTTCTTTTCTTTTCTGGAAGCCAGATTTCCCTTTCTTGGGAAAAGACATGACTGATTCTCCTGCCTCCAGCTCTGGCTGTCGGCATCTGCGATGTCTCATAGCTGTACATGTGGCCGTGCAGCACTGGCCGCTGGTGTGGACTAAACCACTTTGCACATTTTTAAGGGGTGATAGATGCCTCAGAGATTATTCAGTTATTATTTTTAAGGCGAAATTCTGCTTCTTAACCTCTTTATCCAGGTAAAGGGGAGTTTATTAAGACATTAAGTAAGTTGGGGGGAAAAAACAACAACAATAAAACATTTTTATTCAAAGCTGTCTCAGGGCCCCTCCCTGCAGTGGGCCCTGGGTAAATGGTACCCTTCCCCCCCAGTCCGACGCCCCTGCTTGTGTCCAGTGTTGCTTTGCTTTACCTTCATCCGTCCCTTCTCTGGTTTTTCTTTTAAGATTAGAAGCCATTGTCTCGTCGCTCTGTCCTCCTAGATAAGACTTAACTCGGCGCGCTCGTGGACAACAGCAAAAACTGGTGGGCCACTGCCACATTATGTAACCTTACAGTTTCTCACGAGAGTAGGCCCTATCGATATGATTGGGCTATTTATTGTACAGATCCAGAGTCAGTTTTTGTAATAGACACAATAGCACAAACCTGTAAGCACTGAGGTGAAATCTGACTTCAAAACAGTTTAAAATAATGTAATTGACTTGGGAAAGCCACAGCAAAAGACGGTGTTACTAGATGCAATGTGAAATTATCGTACATTTGAGGATTTTTGAAACTGTTGATCGTACATCGTACAGAGCCCAAAATTATGGTACAAATACGATAATTATCGTACATCTGGCAACACTGACCAGCATGGATACCGGATCTCAGCAGCCACTGAATTCAGTTCGGTCTCTTCTCCAGTATACGTCCGAGAGGAGAACTATGGTGGAAAAACTTAATGTCAAAGAGCTTGGACCAGATCAGCCCGACGTAAAGATAAGCCAGCAGGAGAAGGAGAGAGGTAAACTGTACACACGACGCTTCTCCCAAAATTGGTACACCAGGAAGGCTTGGCTAGCTGGATGCAATCACGCTAATGCGATATTTTGCTTTCCGTGTTTGTTATTCAAAACGGCTGGGACAGATAAGGCATGGATGAGTCAGGAGTTACAGACATGAAACATTTTTCTGAGAAGGTGAAGAAACACGAGTCATCCCGGGCACACATGGACAACAACACGGTGAAGCTAGCCATGCTAGGCAGCAGAGCTAACGTTGCCATGCAGGGAACAACAGCAGCTGGGTGCAGAGGTAAGCTGTACATTACATTTCTGTGAACAAGACAATCAGAATCAGAAATCCTTGGTTGTCCCACAAACCGGGACATTTGTTTAATAACATGTTTAATGTGCAATAACTATAAAAACTAATTTCAACACACATACTTATTATACATATTTAATCACGTAAATGTGTATTTCATGTAAATTTGTACATACATCAATCTGATTCCATTTTACTTGTTACACTTCTGCTGCAGCAAACAAATTTCCCAGCTTTTGGGACAATTAAACATTTCTGATTCTCAATTAGATGTTTTTACCTCAAATGTAAAAACATCTGATTGAGAATCAGAAATGTTTTATTGTCCCAAAAACTGGGAAATATGACATTTGTAAGAGGATACTGATGACATTATTTCCTATGAAAGTGTTTCCTATGTACTTATCTGTTGTTTTTTTATTTATCTACTTTAAAGAGGATTAAAAATTTCCTTGAGGAACACCATGACACAGGATGGGCTGAATGCTCTTGCCATGCTCTCCATGGAAAAAAAGCTTGTCACAAACATTCCTGACTTCAATAAGAAGGTCATCGAGAGCTTTGCCACTCAGAAGGACAGAAGGGCAAAATTTCTGTACAAATGAGGTATCACACACACACACACACACACACACACACACACACACACACACACACACACACACACACACACACACACACACACACACACACACACACAAATGCATCCTCTTGATCTTTGTATAAAGTTGACCTTGGCACAACACTCCAGAAATATTTAACAGTGTAAATTTCTGGCATTTTGTCTAAGTAGTGTTTACTACCATTACTGTAACAGTGACCTGCTCATAATTTTTGGTGTTCACTCAAATGTTGAAATTAAACAAAATGTTTTTGTTACTTGCCTCTTGCATTGCCTATTTACCATTTATGGTCGTGTTATTTTATGTGCAATTTAATGCAGTATTTTTCAACCTTGGTCTGCAAGGCAGCGTGCCAATAGTCAGACACACCTGGATTAATCAGTTTGTCCAATGATGTAAGACAGGAAATAAAAGAGCTGTGCTTAATTCAGGAAATAGTGAAGTTGTGCACAAAGCTCAGAAAGCACAAGTTTGTTTAAAAATAAAAAATAGCACAGCCCCACCAAAAATATTTTTCACCAGCCGCCACTGATAACATTGTCATGTAACATTTATGGACTCACTCATCTTGGTTTGCGATGGGAAATGCTGTTGTTGATTTAACATCCAGCAGAGAGTATTCCAACTAGCAGAAGCTAACCATTAGCATTAGCAACTCTACCACACAGCAGAACTCCTCCAGGCTTGTGGTATTTGTGGAGATAAAACATCAACATTGCAGAGCAAACAGAGTCAATGGAAGAGTAGTGTTGCTGGCAAGATGTCCAAATATCAGAAAATAAGACTCCAAATCCTGCCGTCTAAAGCACAACTCTGATCTGGTGCACTTCTGGTTCCTGAAACAGGTGCACCAGAGCAACCCTCAACAGTCTTCCTCAGAGCGTCGCCACTCCCTTCTCATCCTACATGTTGTATGGAGTCAGAGCACCGAAGCTCTGACCAAGACTACAGTGTTAGTTGAAATTTCAGCAATGATGAGGTAAAATACTCTTTTGCTGAGTTAAAAAAGAACCAAGTCATGCAGTTAGATTATTGTAGCAATAAAACTATAATAAACATCAAAGTTGTCGCAAACACAGATGAAGTGCTTTTTTTTCAGGTTGAATTTTATTGATTAATCAAAAGGAGTTTCACCATATTAATGTATCGTATCGCTGGTAGCGCATGGAGATACTAATTGAAAAAGGCCTCAGTGGTGGGGATGCACATCTCTGTTCGAGACCACAGCAAATGTATTACAAATATGAGTAAAGTTGACTGTTAAAAAATACAATTGTCCAAAGGGATGCTGATGTTCCCCTGTAACAACTCAAACAATGTTTTCATGTACAACATCATGATGGGGTTGAGATAGGTCCACATCACTTAGGACGATAAAATGGAGTTGTAAAGGCAACACAAAACTATCAAGCAAGTGATAAATCAGACACTGACCATTTTGTTGCTCGTCTTTCAAAACGGACCCTCTAGAGTTCCCATCATTTTGGGTCACAGAGCCACGTGCAATTGTGGCTAACTGTTATCCATCTTGGCTCAGGAAATATCATCATGCTGTTTTGCTTTTTACATTTTGGCATTTCCCCCTCCGTTAAACCCATACAGGTCTGTGTCCTGTATGCCTTGTGCACACAGCACTCGCAGCTGACTTGATCAGGTCTTCTGTGCTGTTTTCTGCCCAAGCACTCTACTTGTTGGAAGAGGCATGATAAGGAGTCATCCATCTCCAGCTAACAGCCACCAGTCTGGCCCCATGCTGAAGCCCCTGAGAGAGGAAGCAATCGCTCACAGCACAGGAGCACATTCCCCCTCAACACAGGGGGGACATGGCCATTTAACCCATCAAGGCCCAGTCTACTTTTCTTTCCAATCACACGCAACCATGTACATCTGTGTGTTCTGTGACTGAGACTCTCTCTGGCATTGCAAATGTCCTCATGTGTTGACGTGTACACTGTCATTTGCACCATCTTCCTGTCAATGTACCACAATCTATGCTGTATGGAGTCATTCTTGTGTTGAGGCATCTACACGGTAGCTGTGTTTATTTTCTTTTTCCTACTGGCATGAACGCAGCATCCTTGGACAGGCAGAGTCTTGCAGTGAAACCAGCCTGAGGAATTGACACTCATAGTGTTTCTCCACACTTTTTCTAATGGTATTGTGGGCCTCCCGCCACTGCTGGCATGGAAGGTGTTTAGCACCTCACTGTTTTTACTTTGTCAGAGAAGGGACACTGGCATTCCCCTGGCTCTGTGGACCTAGAACCGGTTCCTTTGTTATTGTTTCCACTGTGGGCATGCTTCCTTCCCTTAATAAACCAATTTCATGCGGACAGCAGTGTGGTCTGCATGGCTGTGCTTGCTTTGAAACAAGTTTCAGACAGATACTTCCTGGCATAGCACGCCTGGGTGATACCAAGTTGAAAGTCTCAACCCATACATGGCAAATGTCTTACAAAGACTGGTGCATGAGAGAGAGATAATGGCTGACCATGTGCCGTTACAGAAAGAGAAAATAAAAATATAAAATGTCTGTGAGGAACAAGATGACGATGGAAAGAACTCTGGAAATGAGAGTGTGTATACATACTCGCTGAAGCCATCAGAGTCGAGAGGGAGACAAGAACTGAACGGGTAGTTAGGTCAAGAAATGAAAGAAAATGGAGTCATAGAGGTTAGGCAGAATGACTTTTAAACAATAAAATTGACGAACCTTGTCTTTAAAAGCAAAGTGTGGATGCTGTGAGCCATGACCAAAAAGCTATTGTTGACTAACATCAACCGTGTGCATTATCTTTGACCCCTGTGGCTACAAATAGGAAAAGAGTGGAAATGGAAGAAGCAAATATGAATTAGAGGTAAACGTGTGGCGGTATGACAATGAAAGGAGAAGAAATGACTCATTTCCAGTAAATTGTCTGGACAAGAGTGCAGAGTACAGTAAGTAATCTCGGGTAAGATATTTTTATTCATAAAAAGTGCAACAGTACTTCTCTTTACGATTTGTGCTCTTCTTCAGCAGTCGCGGAAAAAGACACACCGCTAAGGTCACAATTATTTGTGGTCATGCTGCTCATCACGAAACAGATGGGGAGACAACCTGAGTCAACATTTTCAATTAAAAAAAGAGAATCTAAACAAACGGAGGGGAAAACACACACGCACACACACACACACTGGAGAGACGGAAATGACCTTGAGGACCTGATACCTCATTAAAAGTGATGCTCTGAGCCTGCAAACAGGCTAATTAGACAAATCCTGCTCACACTTAGCAGTAGTACACATGGTGTGAAAGGTCATATTGTGCTTGTGTCAGATTGCTGTTTTAAAAAAGTGTTCACGTTTTAAATCGATTATGATTTCAGTGTTAGTTTTGAATGGTTTGTGATTGTCTCTTTAGTCTTACAAATGGGTTTAATGTAGATTATTACAGCGTTTAATTTGGAGGTTCTCTTGATGCAGTGGTGTGTCCAGGCCTTTTAAAATGGGGAGGCATGGGTGCCACCTATGGTTATACTTTTTTATTGATTTTTTTATTTATTTAGTGAACTCCACCATGTGCCTTGACTATATTCTTATCCTGTTCTTTATGAGCTGTTTTGCGGTGGTTGGTGCACCACCTATTGGTGTATAACAAACATCAAATGGAGTTTAGTGGGAATGGGACCGGAACTCTAAATACTATTTATGTCAATTTTTAAAAACATTTTGTGATCTACTGTTTTCGGCTTTATTACCTCAAGCCTTTTGTGGACAATGTAAAGTCTATTTAAGTGGAACTCAGTGGGGTGGCCAGTCAGATTTCAAGAGTGGCATGTGCTCTGGCCACTCCCTAGACAGGCCCCTGTTTTGAAGGTTGTACCCTTAAAGTAATAAATTACCATATTCACTGCCAACCATTTCCTGATCAGAAAAATCACTTGACTGCCAGGATTTTTGAGTGTTTTAAATTTTTTTTAAGAGTAACAGAACAATGTGCTCTTTGATCATGTAAATGCCAAAACTACCAAAAGAAAGAGTACACTCACTTCTCACATCAGGAAGAATCGGTGTGTTTTCAGCGTTATCTGTTCATTCATAATCTGTTGTTGAATTGTGAGCTGCAGAAGCTTTTCCGGTTCTTGCCTCACTTTTATCCCAGCAGCAGCCCAAAACGATCCCCTAATTCATGGATTTTCTGCTTCCTGATCATGTGACATGTGACATACGTGGATGAAGATCAGGTTCAATTCAATTCAATTCAAGTTTATTTATATAGCGCCAAATCACGACAAGAGTCGTCTCAAGGCACTTCACATAATAAACATTCCAATTCACAGTTCATTAAGCCAATCAGAAATAATGTTTCCTATATAAGGAACCCAGCAAATTGCATCAAGTCACTGACGAGTGTCAGTGACTATACAGCAATCCTCATACTAAGCAAGCATGCAGCGACAGTGGAGAGGAAAACTCCCTTTTAACAGGAAGAAACCTCCAGAGAATCCTGGCTCAGTATAAGCAGCCATCCTCCATGACTCACTGGGGATCGAGAAGACACACACACACACACACACACACACACACACACACACACACACACACACACACACACACACACACACACACACACACACACACACACACACACACACACACACACACACACACACACACACACACACACACACACACACACAGGTTTAGAAACGTGATGTTAATTCTCATGGTGCGGGAGCTCATTCTGACGCCCGACCAGTAAAATAATGCAATTGACGACTTTAGACTTTAGTTGTCAATAGCAGCAAACTGTTGGATTTAAAATGACGACTTTTGTCATCACTGGCAATAAACAAGTTAAGAATAATATGAAGGCATGAAACCATTGGGATCATTAATGTAACTCAGACTTTCCACATGATGCCTAAGTGTCGTGTAACATTCGTGAAGCGTAAGAAGCACCTAATAGCTGCTGTTTTTGTCCAAGTTTCACCACCTGTGAAATGTTAAGTCCCAGAAGCGTAGCATCGTGCTGCTCCCCTAAATTTACTCTTCAGGTCTATTTTTTACATGTTGCTCTTCCAGAACACACCAAACTCAGCAGTTCAGATTGGAATAGACAGGAAGTCAAACACACGAGTGGAGTAAATTATTCAGTAACTTTCCAAATCAAAGATTTCCTGTTTGTTTCCTTAGAAAAATACACCTTTACCTGTGGGCTGCAGGTTCATAACTCGCCTTTCTGCGTGGAGTTGCGTGTTCTCCCCATGCATGCGTGGGTTTTCTCCGGGTACTCCGGTTTCCCCCACAGATCACAACATGCCCTATAGGTTAAAAAAAAATAAAAATTGTAAGTCGCTTTGGGTAAAAGCGTCTGCTAAGCACATAAACAACATAAACAACAAAAAGAAAAGACAGTAAATCACTGACATTGAGGATCCATGCCATCTTTCTCTCTGCTTGACATGGTGTGAACTACCAAAGTCGCTGTTGTTTTGCAATTCCCGAGTGATTTCACGACCTTGCAGGGGCAACTGCATGGAAAACTTTTGCCATTTCTGAGACGCTCCCTGTGGGAAGGGACTTGTTGCTTAGCTTGCCTGGAAAACTCTTGTACTTTGCGCTGCTTAAGCTGGGCATACTCTGCAATTTTTGGTCCATATTGAGCATCTTTCCCACTTGCGTGACAATCTTTGAGTTTTGTGCTCATGTGTTGTGCTGTGTATTGATTGTGTAGTGAACAGAAACTGAGCTAAATGCAAACTACAATAACAATAGGATTATGCAAACAAAACAAACTGTGAGAATTTTATGCTTATTTATTTTTACAACAGGTAAAGTTTTATTGTTTACTACTACTACTACTAAACTTTATTTATATAGCACCTTCACATGGCCCAAGGACCAAACAAAGCGCTGCACAGCAGAAATATACATGAAAAGTAAAAACATATAAAACCATTTAAAAACCAACAAAAACATGTAGATACAATCTAGGTGGGGCAGCAAAAAAGTGCAAAGCCATCCATTAACGAGACTCTTCTTGAGTAAAAGCTTAAGAATAAAAGTGTGTTTTCAGCTGGCTCTTAAACTTGTCGAGCACGGTGGCCTGTTTAACACATGTAGGTAGCTCATTCCAGAGCCTCGGCCCCAGCACCGAGAAAGCACGACCCCCTCGAGATTTTAGTCTGTGTTTTGGAACAAGCAACAGTCCTTGTTGTGCTGACCGAAGGTTCCTTGAGGGAACATAAGGATGGATCAGATCTGATAGATATTGTGGAGCCAACTCATGTAAACATTTAAAAACGAACACCAGAATTTTGAACGAAATTCTAAAAGTGACTGGAAGCCAGTGTAGGGATGCCAAGACGGGCGTGATGTGTTCAGATCTCCTGGTACCAGTCAGTAACCTGGCTGCCGCATTTTGGACCTTCTGCTGTTTCGCTATGCAGGCCTGCTTGATGCCTGCATACAGCGAGTTACAGTAGTCCAGTCTGGTGGTTATGAAGGCGTGTATGACAGTTTCCAGATGTTTACGTGAAAGAAACAGCTTAATCCTAGCTATTCTCCTGAGCTTGGAAATAGCAGGATCTTATTGTTCCATTGACCTGGCTGTCCAGTGTGAGCTCTACATCCAACTTCACCCCCAGGTTGGTGACCACAGCCTTCTCAAAAGGTGCTAACGAAGGAAAGTCAATCCCTTGGGCACATCCATGTTTGTTTTTCGGGCCGAACAGGATAGTCTCAGTTTTATTCTGGTTGAAGAACAATAAATTCTGAGCCATCCATAACTTTACCTCTTCCAAGCAGTCCAAGAATGGTTTAAAAGAACTTGAGTTATTGCATGATACTGGTAAATAGATTTGACAGTCATCCACATACAGGTGAAACTTGACGTTGTGCCAACGAAACAAGTCACCCAGAGGCAGCAGATAGAGGGAAAAGAGGAGAGGTGCCAGGACTGATCCCTGAGGCACTCCACATTGCAAATCAGCAGTATCAGACGAACAGTCTCCAGTCTTACACAATAATTCCTCCCTGACAGGTAAGATTGTATCCACTGGAGTGCTAAGCCTGATGTTCCCACCCAGTGCCCCAGTCGACCAATCAGGATATTGTGGTCTATGGTGTCAAATGCAGCAGTCAAGTCCAAGAGCACCAACACCACGACTTTAGGTCAAAGCTGGACTACTAAACAAACCTGCAAACTTCCACATGCATTTAAAACATAACTTTCAATTTAATTCTATTCAATTCAATTCAAGTTTATTTATATAGCGCCAAATCATGACAAGAGCCGTCTCAAGGCACTTCACGTGGTAAACATTCCAGTACAGGTCAGTTCATTAAGCCAATCAGAAAAAAGTTTCCTATATAAGGAACCCAGCAGGTTGCATCAAGTCACTGAATGGTGTCAGTGACTTGATGCATTTTAAATGCAGAAAAAAAATAATCCTATGACCTGCATTTCATAACACCTGCAAAAAGGTTTTAATAAGTAAAAATATTGAATTAAAGTAGATTTTAAGTATCTTTAGGCTGTTTTCGTTTTTACAGCAAACAAAACTACAGTTCTGCATGTTCATTTAAAACATCCGTTCTTATTTTCAAAATGTGTGAGGGGAGGGGGGTGGGGGTGATGAAAGGAAAAAAATAACCTAGTATGTGTTCGTATGTGTATATATGTATGTATATAGATCTATAACTTAATGCTTCTTTCTGTGTAAATTGTTTTCTTTTTCTATTTTTTTCTCAAATTCATGGGTTGAGATTTTGTCGGCCAACAGGTCCAGGAACTATATTGTTCAATTTCTTTAAGAATCATATGATTATTTCATTTGTATTAATGCTATTTTAGTTAAAAGGGGCAGACAACATAAGTTTTTCTTCTTTCTGTCCCCTTTTTCATTTTGGCTTGCAGCAATTTAGTTCTGACTGTATTTTTATTTTAATGTCAATAAATGAAAATAAAAGATTAAAAAAAAGTCATGGTTTAAAGAGAGGCTGGATCTTGTGTGGTTACCATAAATATTTTACATTAACACATCATGTATCTGATGTGAAGGCCATAAATAAGCACCAAACATAACTTTTTTTTTCATAGCAGGAAGAAAACATTTTTTGTGGCGACCCTGAAACCCATCAACACAACAACACAATAAACAAAAACAGTGAAATACCAAAAGTTCATAAATTGAACACATCACCTTTGAATATGAAACATGAATGAAAACATCTTTAAAAAAACAACAGTAAAAAGGAATTGTTCAATTCAATTTAAGCAAAAAGAAAGATTTGCAAAAGGGAATCTGTTCAAATGTTTCATTCTTAACCATTTTTATTCTGTTATTTTGTTTGAACATCACTAGATATTAACACAAATACAAATATTCAAATTATGTAAATGTAGTACATTTTGGAATTCAAATCTGACAAGTCTTCAGAAAAGATTTCAAAGTGAACGTGACTTCTGATTTTCTGGATAACACATTTAAATACTATTCTAATTCTAATCAGGAATAAAAATCAACATAATTTAACATTCATCTCTAAATCTAGATTCTTTCATTTTAATCTGAAATTATAAGTCCCAAACCAGTGAACTATCTTCTTTATATGCTGTCCTCAGAAACACAACAGACTGTTTGATATTTAAGAATATTATTCTCTTATGAAAAGGTTAGATATTATGATGGCATGTTTGAGAATAAAGGAGATTATGTTTTTAAATGTCATAAATACAATTTAGAAATTTTTTATTTACCTCAAAATCCTCTATTGAGTTGATTTTTTTATTAGTTTTTTCTCAGTATTGAAAACTTTCTGAAAATATAATTTTTTTAATTATAATATTTAAAATTTGTATCACAACACTACAACATAAACAATTGAAACTTATTTTGACTTTATTTGGAACATTTCAACCTTCATCTTGACATTTTAACTTTCATTTTGACATTTTAAACTCATAATTTTGATTTTGATTTCTCTCATGCTCCTGTTTCAGGAATTAGAAGTGAGTCAGAGAAGAAGGGAGCAGAAAACTAATAATAATAATAATAATAATAATAACAATAATAATAATAATAGTAATAATAATAATAATACATCAAACTTATATAGTGCTTGTTTAGGACACTCAAAGACGCTTTCATGCCCTCTCACATTCACACACCGCTCGTGATGGTAAGCTACTTTGTAGCCACAGCCGCCCTGGAACGGTCTGACAGAGGCGAGGCTGCCATTTGGCGCCGTCGGCCCCTCTGACTACCACCAACACAGGCAAGTTGGGTGAAGTGACTTGCCCAAGGACACAACGGCAGAATACCTCTGGTGGGAGCTGGAATCAAACCCATGACCCTCCAGATCATGAGGCAACCCACTGTACCACCTGAGCTAGTGCAGAGTTTGGAGTCTTACTGATTGGCCAACAGCATTGAGACTCTTCCAATGCTTCCATTTGCTTTGCAGTGTTGATGTTTCATCTCCACAAATAACATAAGCCTGAAGGAGTTGTGCCGTGTGGTGGAGTAGCTAATGCTAACGGTTAGCTTCTACTAGCCGAGGCGTGCTCTGTTCTCTCCTAGACACCAAACCCATAACAGCCTTCCTCACGGTTAGCCAAGATGGGTGAGCCCATGAATGTTAATTTGACAATAGGACGTACAGATGTCACATGCTTTTCTATTCCAAGCGTTTCTCCGTCTGTTTTATATCGCAAAAATTTTACCTTCATTCTCAAAACTAGAGAGAAAAAACAAACAAAAAAAGTATTTTAAAAGTTTTGTCTTCATTCTTTTTTGGCCCCAACAAGCCATTTTTTAATTTATAGGTAGATCTGCTTTGAAGATTTCGGTTGATAAAGAATCAGTTTATATATAAAACTCTTACATTGTGATGTTTTAGGAGTTAAATGAAGCAACCAGATTCTGTTTTGTTCTTTTACTAAACTCAAATCATCATGGGTTACTTCATGGACTAACAACAGCATCCAAGCAAACATCATCTGAAGCCGACGGCCTCAGAGTGTGACAGCCATCACAGACCCACACCCAGACAACAGACTACGAAGTGAAGCCTCTCTTCCGAAACAGAAAAGGACACGTTGTTCTTGGGTAGACTGGAAGAGAGGAAGAATGTGTGTGTTGTGTGTGTATCCTCGGCGTGGCAGGACGAGGACTGCTGATTTAGACATAGCCAACCCAAACACAGATGCCCCAATCCTTCCTTCCTGTGGGCAACAGAAGGAGACACAATGTGTTCAAGAGGCCGGAGCTGACAAAGGGATTAATCCGACGACAACAAATGCCGCAATCTCTGGCACGAGTCGCCGCCGAAAAATACATATCATATGGTGTGCCACGAACAAACAGGAAGGAAAAAAACTGAAAATTAAAAACACAGATTTCCAAAATAAAAATCATTTCAAGTTCAAATTTGAAAACATCCATATAATCTGTCAATTCAACTGTTATCCCTCACTTTCTCACCATTGTTATCACATCTTTCTCCCCTCTGCTTATTCTTTCACACCACGTATGATTTTTTTTTCTTCTAGCTGATATGAAACCTGTGAACATCTGCCTCCGATACAGCAGGGAGGAGCAGGCCAGCGAGGCTGAGATGAGGTTGAGTTCACGCAAACCCTCCCCGCTGGGCAGGACAGTTTCATCCATCGGTAAATCTACCATCTCTGTACTATCAGAGGTTTATACTCCCTGCCTCTGCAATGCGTGTGTGTTTTCTTCTAAAATAACATAATCCCATAAGAGGGCAGGGAGGCATTTTTTTTAGGATAAGAGGCAGAAAAAAAATTATAGCGGTGAAGAGAGAAAAGGCGATGAGAGGGTAGAGGAGGGGTGAGGAGGGGAGGCAGAAAAGCATTAGTAGTTCCAGCCAGCTGCCAAATGATGCCCTTGATTGCCTCTCTTCTTGTGCAGAAACAGAAGGTGTGAGGGGTGATTAGGCCTGGGCCCGATCCCTGATGAACAGATGTTAATAACAAAGCCCATGTTCATTGTGGTTAATAGCCACGCGTGCCAGGGCTGGCTGCTGAGGCTAGGAGAAAATCTGCCTCCATAGCTCTTCTCCTCTCTTCTCCCCTTCACGAGACAGAGAGAGAGAGAGATAGGCTTCCTCTACTAATGTTTTGGCTGTACACTAACGTAATGAGCATGGTATTTGCAAGAAAAGGTAATGATAATCAGTCACAGGCAGGAAAAAACCCCAGCAAATGATGGTGCGTCGCATTCAGGAGATAGAGGAGCTCAGGGTTTATGCTGTTAACTTTTAGTTGATGATAGTCTTTTGATGATATGAGAAATAAAGCAGCGTTAATAAATCCGAGGTGGAATCATTGTCGCCTCATTGTTGATCCTATTAGGCGATAGTCTTCAGGCTTTAATGACCACAGCTGTAATGGGCAGAGGTATTGGCATAATTTAATACCAGTAAAGCGGAGCTATTTCAGTCCTATCTGCACAAAAATAAAGAAAACCTAGCATCTAAAGCTAAGCCATCCAGCTGTAATGAGTTTTGAATTCATGCTCAGTGACAAAAATAAGTGTGGTTAGAGGTCAAGCAGCAAAGGACTAAAAATAGAGTCACATGTCTTTCAATAGTTGTTTTTGAAAAACAACACAAAGTTAGAAACAGCTTCTGCTGTTACACCACTTCCTCTCTTCTGTAGAGTACACCGCTCACTTATAAAACATTCAGATGCACTAAATTATTAAAGCTCAGCACATGTTTTCAGGGTTATTTTTTGTTGTCTTTTTTGAGGGGCGGGTTGCAAATTTTTAAATTATTCCAAAGCACGTAAGCATCTGCACCTGTTTTTTGTTTGTCTGTGTGTGCCCAGAGTCATCTCACACTCAAATATCACCGTGGGGAATAAGAAGATGGCAGAGATGCATGGTGAGGCCATTCCTTTTATCCAGGCCACAGAAAGAGAAACACCAGCTCTGCTGACAGTGAAAGTGTGACATTTTCCTCACCGTGGTACCTCTCGTCTTCAAATTGATGCCTTGTCTAAAATAGACAGAAGAGGTGTAATGAATGTGCTTTGGGGACACAAAGATAGTCCGCCAGGATATTGTGGGATTGCAGCTCTGGAGTATGCCGACTGTCTGGCTTTTAATAGCGCCGAGGGCGAGCGGGCTGTTGGCTATTCAAATTTGAAGACGATGGAAAAATTTTGTGCCCGTCTACGTGAGATGCTTTTTAGGGGAACCACACTGTCACCTTCACATGTGAACTCAGAATTGGGCTTAATATGAAAATCTTTTACCAATAGGAAACCGTATTACTGTCTGTTTGTCTTCCAAACAAACTCACGGGAGGTCAGGAGAACGCTGAGCTGACAATCAAGGGACGAGGTTACACTTAAAGCTCCATCACTGCCTCTTCATTACCATGACAATGACACCTCTCTGAGCTTTTCATTTGACAGGCACAGATCAGCTTGGTAGATTACAGAAAATCTTTCAACAAGACCCAAATATCCTCTGTAATCACCCTAACTGGGAGACACGAAAGGCATACAGATGTTTTCTTATGGGAACTATCTGCCACTGGGAAAATCATTCACCACAGAAAGTCACATCCATTGTTCAAGATGTAAATTATATGTATGTATGAGCTTCTAAGCTTGTGTGTGAGTTGTGTTCATCAAGAACATTTGACATTTTCTGACTCGAGGAGCCCTAAAACGTGGACAGATTACAGATGTTCAATATCAGCCTTTTTTTCACCAATGTCAGATCTACACGTAGTCCTATACTCACAAACCGATAACCAGCAGGGTCTACCACTACTTAAATAATTTTAGGTGACAAATATTGCATATCTCCTATTATAAAGGCTTAAAGCAATGATGGCACATCTGCTAAACAAACTAGATTAATTTCTTTTTCATACCTCTTAACAATGTTCTAACAAAGTGCTATAGATAATTTATGGCTTAGGGTTAGGGTTGAAAATGTTGATGAAGTGGTTTTATTGCATCTGTTTAAAACCACAGCTCAGCTCAAAACTAATGATTGGACCATGTCTGTCTCACCGAGCACCGCACTTCCATATTTACCGGGGTCCTCCTGTCATTACGCACTCATGCATTTTGCATCAGAACGCCACAGGTGTGAGAGGTTCTCTGCTCAATATTGTTAGTGAAGGTTTGGATCTAGATTACTATTACTGGTGTTTCCTGCTCCCTCGTGGTGAAGAAGAAGAAGAAGAAGAAGAAGAAGAAGTGATAGTGTCTCTCAGGATAAAAAATCATGAGGTGCTTCACAAGAACAAACACTTATTTTGAAAAATATCAAAATATAAAATGGGGGAAAAAGGAAAAATTTGGATTAAAAATGTGGAGAAAGACAGAATTGGTAGAAACAGCAGCCTGAAGAGAAGTTAGTTAGGAAGAATCAATAGCAGGTCACACAAAGACAGCTTGAACAGATGAGTTTTCAGCTGCTTTTTAAAGGAGACCACAGAGTCCACTGACCTTAGGCTCCAGGGGAGAGAGTTCCAGAGTCTGGGGGCAACAGCAGCAAATGATCTGTCACCTTTGGTCTTTAGCCTGGTGCGTTGCACAACCAGTAGGCTTTGGTCACTGGACCTCAGGGACCTGCTGGGAGTGTAGGGAGTAAGAAGATCACCAATGTAAGATGGTGCTTGTCCATGTAAGGCCCTATAGACCAGAACCAGGATCTCGAAATGAATCCTGAAGTTGACTGGCAGCCAGTGAAGCTGGAGGAGAAGTGGGGTGATGTGGGTGTACTTTAATGATTTGGTCAGAAGCCAAGCACAGACATTCTGAACCACCTGTAGACGGTTCAGGGGGGGGTGGGGGGGGGGGGGGTGGGGGGTTGCTCAGACACGTAAAAGAGAGTTGCAGTAGTCTAAGCGTGAGGAGATGAAGGTGTGGTGAACGATCTGAAGTTCAGAGCGGGACAGAAATGGCAGAAAACTCCAGGTACAGTGACTCTTGTTTAAGAATCAAATATCATGTTTGGGCATGGCCCGTTAGTATCTTTACTCTCTGGTCACATTGAGGACGATCGAAAGAGGTTTGAATGAAGGTAACTGGACTTATTTGGTCTCTTGAAACCATAGAAGTCCAGTTGTCTTCATTCGATTCCCTTTTGATGACCTGGATGACTGAAAACTTTTACCAGCGTTGCGAACAATTATCACTAATAAGTTTGTGTCATGTCTTCAACACACAACCAGCCGCATCCAAAACATTTGGAAGGTTACAGCATCTAGCAAAGGTTTCATGCATCCCATAGAAAGTGGGAACATGGACTGTGAATGGATCATCCCTGGTTTGGGATGCAGGTCCTAAGACCTGTGGTAGGGTCACTGGTAGCAGTAGGCGGGCCATCGCTTTACCTCATTGGTGAGGGAAGCGGTTAAACTGAAGCAGATGTTCAGTATTGGGTTGTCCGTGGCATCTCCTGACAGCTTTCAGATACCAAGTGGCCTAATGAGCTGGAGCTTGTCAAATTATAGCAAAAAGCCATGGAGTTATTATAGAGCGACCATGGAAATTGTGGAGCAACTGTTTGATGGCTTGGGGAAAGTATTTAGTAGTTGTTTGGACACCAAGCCTCAGATTAAGGAAGAGCACTTGGACTTCTGTCTGGTGATGTTGATGTGATTGACACGTCACTGATAGCAAGTCTGTGTTGCACATTGCTACTAAGGTTTATCATATTAGGTACAACATCACATCATGGGTTTGGCTTGAAGGTGTTCTAAACATACAGATAGGTTACTTTTGAAATGAGTTGTAATGTAGCACCAAAGAGTGATGTTCATCTTTTAAAAGGAAGAATACAAATGACAACCTTTGTTCTTCCTTTAAATTGAAAGGAGACAATACTAGTTAAGAGTTATATTCCCAGCGGCAGGCTTTTTCTCGCAGGCGTCAAGCACCACTGTTTAATGTACACTCATGCCCCATCTACCTTCTCTTCCATTATTCCACTCTCCAAACCTCCGTCTCATGCACACTTTCCCCAGGCCCCATGCTGTCCCTCTCTATTTATTGAATACATCTTTTACTCTGCAACATTTTTCCACCTGAGCTGGCAGTTGCAACTTTCATGGGGGTGGTGCACACGGGGCCGCTGAGAGAAGAGGACTCCTGTATTTTCATTGCATGCATCATGCTCCAGCGAACGAGGGCCATCTAAGCTGAAATGAACTAACAGGAAAGATGACTTAGACTTTACCCTTTTTTCCCCCTGTTGTTGTTCTCTTGTTTATATTATTTAAGACGGAGCGATAGCAGCACCTGGCGTTGTCCTCACTTGGCTTCATGAAAAAATAACAAGTCAATTGAAGGCTACCAGCTGGGAAGAGACAGAATAGGGATTTAAAAGGGTAAGTAAACAGCTACCTGATCAACAAAACAATCTATTATTCACTTCCTTTTTTGGTGAGATCAGGTGTTACATGGCTCCAATTTATCAAGCAAGCCAAGCAGATAAAAAGCTTTCAAAATATAAAAAATACGAGGCATCTTTTGCATCACCTTTTTACCTCAATCAGAAGAATCAGAGAGCTTAGTGTTCAAAAGGGACGCCTGAAAAGACGTTTAACTTTGAGCATCACAGCCCCGCCTTTGTTCATCTGGAGTGTTAAAATATTACAAGGACGTCGCGTCCCCCTATCGGACGCAGGTCAAAACAGGACGAGTGCTGATGAGAAACTTACTCCATTAGACTGAAGCCCAGCTTTGTATTCATGGCAAAGGCGAAGCTTTTGAACAGAATTACACCAGCTTTGTGTAAATAATCAAGGGCTGACCTGTGGGGTTAAACCCTGTAATTGAAGTGATACTTCAAAGAGACGACTAGCACCTTCTCCAGGCGGCAAAACGCCACATGGAGCAAGCAAGGCAGGCGAAGAGGGGGGTGCCGACTGGTAGGACATAGACACGAACGGATACACACACACTCTAACACACACAGGACAAGAGAAGGAGTTAATGGGGTGCCCAGATTGGATGACTCTGTGGGAGTGCGTATTCTGTCATACAAGTGCTTCCACCGTCTCTTCTTTTTCTGTCTGCTTCCTGATAAATCGATGACTAAAGTGGCAAAACCACAAACAACAAAAGTATTGAGATGTTGTCGCTGTTTTAAGTTAGAGGCAAGTATGACAGTCAATATGGCTGACTGTAATGGCAGTAAACACATTTCTCCAACAGGAAGTACGTTTTGAAGCCTTTTATTTCTCAATTTAATCATTTTGTAAGGATTAAATAAATCAAAATGAACTCACCCTAATATTTTAGGCATTCTAGCAACCACAATACACATCAAATAGAATGATTGTGAATTTGATATTTCACACAAAATATGTCACTTGCTGATTTTTTTTTTTACTTAAACATTTTTTGTTTAAAGTACAAGTGGAACTCGAAAATTAGAATATGGTGCAAAAGTTCTTTTATTTCACTGATTCAACTTTAAAGGTGAGATAGACTCATTACATGCAAAGCCAGAGATTTCAAGCCTTTATTTGTTAAAATTGTGATGATTATGTCTTACAGCTTATGAAAACCCATCCATCCATCCATTTTCTGAACCCGCTTGTCCACGCAGGGTTGCCGGGGCTGATGCCTATCTCCAGCGGTCAACGGGCAATCAGGCGGGGTACACCCTGGACAGAGAGCCATTCCATCGCAGGGCAACACAGAGACACACAGGAAAACAATCATGCACACACACACTCACACCTAAGGACAATTTAGACAGACCAATTAACCTAACAGTCATGTTTTTGGACTGTGGGAGGAAGCCGGAGAACCCGGAGAGAACACACGCATGCACAGGGAGAACACGCAAACTCCATGCAGAAAGATCCCAGGCCGGGAAGCGAACCCAGGACCTTCTTGCTGCAAGGCAACAGCTCTAACCACTGTGCCACTGCGCAGCCCTTATGAAAACCCCACATTCAAACTTTCAGACACTTAGAATATTGTGAAGAGGTTCAATAGACTAAAAGTATCACACTCTAATCAACTAATTAATCCAAAACACCTGCAAAGGGAGTTTCTGAGACTTTAGACGGTCTCACAGTCTAAGCTTTACTAAAATAAATGGACTTTTGCACCATTTTCTCATTTTTTGAGATTCACATGTAAAGTGCTGTGAAACAGTCCACGTTTGTATGGTTTTCACAAAGAACAAAAGAAAAAAGCGTCCATTATCCGAACCCGCTTGCCCATGCAGGGTCGCCGGAGGGCTGGTGGCTATCTCTAGCAGTCAGCAGGCAAACCAGCAGGAAACATCCTGGACAGGTTGCCAGTTCATCACAGAAATTTGCAGTTCTTTTATATGAAAAAAAATTACCAAATGTAAAGTTTCATAGTTAAATGTGTTGAAATGAATGTATCCCAGATTGTTATCAGCTAATGGTGCGTTCGCTTTCTCCTCGGAAATTCTAACTTCCCAGTAGGAAAAATCAAATGAAAAAGGACGGCAAAAGGAATGAAGATACACAGTAAATTTAGTTCACAGTAAAGATGTTTGCTTCAGCTTAATTATCAGCTTATAAAACTACAAGGATGATGTTAAAATACAAACAGTTGAATGTTATTTATCGTGACATTTATCAAATATTGTTATATATTGAGAAAAATATATATTTAATTATAAAAGAGAATTAAAATAATAAAAACTCAAAAGTATTGAAAATTGGTACCGTTAAGTACCGGTATCGATTCCTAGGTACCGGGAATTAGTACCGAATCGATTCAAATGTCAAAGGTACCCATCCCTAGCTCAGGCGAAGCGCTCACGAAATTCAGCCGCTGCTCACTGCTCGCTGCTCCTCAGTTCAGACCAGACACTTGTTTCTCCGCTCCAGTGGAGGCGCGCCTCGTAGTTTTTCTTTTAACCACTTGGTGTCCTCCATTTCCTCTCTGCCTTTACTCTGCTCTTTTCCTCTACACCCCTCTCCCCCTTGCTGTTAGTGTGTGTGTTTGTCCGCGTGTGTGTGAACCTATGGTGTGAACCAGTTGTTAATAGCTGGCCTACGACTTTCTGCCTCTCTGTCCTGTTTGCTCTGGTTGAAAGACACCCAAAACCACACCCCCTTCACGTGGTCACACACACACAAGTTCGTTGCGTGTGTGTGTGTGTGTGTGTGTGTGTGTGTGTGTGTGTGTGTGTGCGTGTGTGTGTGTGTGTGTGTGTGGTTTTTATGCAGTGTCTGTTTACGAACACATTTGACTGTCACGGAATTGTATTTTGAAATGCTTTATTTTGTTAAATTTACCGGCCTGCCTCTTATGTCCAGGTTTGACTTCCTGCCAGAATGGATGCGGCTCACCCGCGGCTTGTGAAAAAATAGAGCAGATGCCGAAACGATCGCTGCATGGCGCGCAGCGGTTCGGCGGCCCATGTGGTCTATAGTACAGGATAAAAAGGGCGCCAAATGAAGGCGGTCCCATGTTCGCGGCGCTTCGGCGGCCAATGTGTCCCCGGCATCAGTCTTATCTAAGACTGGTTTTTATTCACAGCACAAGACAGAAGAACTTTTAAAACTTATGAGTTAAATAATCATTAAAAAACATTTGTTTATTGTCACGTATACTAATTATAATATAAATGAAATGCTTTCATTAATCTGTGCTTGAATGACTGAAGTTTGAAATGAATGTTATGTTATTATTACATTGATTTATATATGGATCAGTAGGTGATGTGACAAAGCCATCACCATCTACACTCACACAAGGACAAAGTAAGGTTAAGGTTAAGGCATGACACATAGATATTATTTTTATCCCAGATCAGAGCATCCGGTATCTAAGAAGGCGTGTTTTCTGAGGTTGTCTTGGTAATATTCCACATGTCAACCTCCGATTGGCCACACGAATCATAACATGAGAACATTAAAACTGAATCACTCTGGTGATTCAGCAGTTTGAGTTCCAGCCTCCATCATTCAGCATTTCAGTTCTAGAGAAAGAACTCCGGAAAAGCCATCCAGAGCGACACTCTTTAACCCTGAGCAATTTTGGCAAGCTGCCAAAACCCTGCAAAAAGCTGCCTACCGTTGACACAGCAAACGGTTCCTGCAGAACAAAGCTGATTTTGTTCCAACTCCTTAAGAGTCTGGACGCAAACGGTTCCATCCAACCTGTGTGTCTGGCGACAACTCTGGACTGGAGGAGTCGGCGCTGTGGTCAATCTACTGGACCTGGGTGCCCAGAGGTCATCCGACCTCGATGACCTCCTGATCCGTGAAGAGCATCTCCGAGAAGGGTGAGGTAGAACACAGTGTGATTGCGTCTGATGCTTTTTGATAAGAATCAACTTCATAGCTTGCCACAAACCAAATTCTTTTACACGCAGAACTCAGCTTTCCTAGATACGGAAGTTCTGATAACATTGCATTCACACATAGGCACCATATACTACATCTAGATTCATCCATCACAGTAAATATTCGTTAACTTGTCATGTTTTAATTGTTTGTGAATTAAATTCTTACTTTTACAAACCTGACTCTTTCTTGAATCAAAATGAAGTGTTTACAATCCCTGAATAAAACAAAGAATCCTAGAATCTTCTGATTAAACACAGTAAAGACCAAGCAGGTTGATATTTCACATTTATATAGAGTATCACAGCTTATTGGTCATAAGTAGAGGTAATATATTAAGCTCTTAAAGCACTCAATTTACCAAATCCTACACAGCAAATGAATGAATAAAAGTTGTCAATTGTAAAATCCATGGTTTGTTAAAAAGTGTATCAAATTGTGTTCTATGTTCATGGTAACAGAGCAAATCACGATATATTAGCATCAATAATATAATGGTGGTTTTAATCCGGTATCTTGTGCAATAATAAAAATAAATAATGGTGTATTTAGGGTTGAATAAAAGGTGTTAATGTGTAAAAATTACAAACGGAACTTGATAAAAAAATAAACTATCTAATTAATCAGAGGCTTTGTAATTAATGAATCTTTATTAATCACATTTTAATCATCCATTACAAATTTCCCTGAAGCAATAAACTTTTCTTTATTAAATATAATTTTAGTGAGGCACATATGACATACCCACACTTTAATGAGTATATCTTTTTAACCACAAAGTCTATTTGATTACTTTGTTTTCTGTATCTTTGGCTTTCTGTGCTTATCTAACACAGAGTAGCAACATTTTTACCTTTTGCTAATGTGGGATTAGTTTGAATATGTGGATATTAGTGTTTGAGGTATTGAAGTATAAATGGACATGTTGGGCAGCAGTAGCTCAACAGGTTGAGTGGGTTAACCAGTAATCGGAAGGTTGCAGGTTCGATCCCGGCTCTGGACAGAGAATTCTGCTGTTGTGTCCTTGGGCAAGACACTTAACCCACCTTGCCTGCTGGTGGTGGTCGGAGGGACCGGTGGCACCTGCGCTCGGCAGCCTCGCCTCTGTCATTGTGCCCCAGGCAGTGACTGTCCTTGCAGTGACTGGACTGGAGAAGTCGGTGCTGTGGTCAATCTACTGACTGTCCTTACTCTGAAAGGCGCTATACAAGTGCAGGTCATGTATCGCGTCAGACCCGTGCCACAACCCGTGCACGCGCATTGGGTCCACAGCGCGCGTGTGAACGGGACTCGCGAGCGAAAATATACATGGCGAGAGGTCATTTGTGCACTGAGAGGGAGCAAACTGTGTCTGTAAGCGCACAAGGATGTGCACAAGTGACAAACCTGCGTGCGCGCGTTGCCAACGAGCACACGGCAGAGGAAAACGTGCGCGCGCGGCAGCCTCTCTGCGCGCTCGGTTTCTAATTCCGCTCGCTCGGCTGTGAGGGCTTTTGGCACTCTGGAGGCGTGGCCTGTGGCAGATCTTCCCTGTCCTCTGATTGGTTAGTTTACCCCGCACTTTACTCTCTACCTATCTATATAAAGAATCTGAGATGCAGCAATTGCTGTCATAGCTCAGCTGGGAGAGCGGGTGATTCTCACTCTGGAGGATCCAGGTTTGAGTCCGGCCAAGGAACATAGAGTTGATGTCATAATATTCTTTTCTCATTCCTGTGATATTATTTTACAGTTGTGACCGTTCAACTGTCATTAAACGTCCGAATGTTTGCTGGGCAGTGTTTTAAAAAGTACACATAATCTAGATGGTTTTAACCAGGTAAAAATAGACTTGTGGGTGTAGGTATGTTCAAGTTTAAAAAGTTCTTGCCTCATTAATGTATTGTTTATTTTTTTCAGCATTTAATTGACAAATTATCCTTTCAAATAATTAATTGATGAGTTACATAATTGTCCATTTAGAATTGTTGAATGGACTGAGTCAAGTTTGGTGCACTTTATATATTTCAAAATATGTTTTTTTTAATTATGCATATAAATAATTTTAATGTTAATTTATTGAAATATTTCTATTTTTTCATTACCTCACCCTTGTTTTGACAAAAACAAGACCTTGCTGGATAATATCACGGAGAAATTATTTGTTCACAGTACATGGCTCAGTGAGGATCTGTATACCAAAGGAGGAGATACTCAGAAAACTGTCTGCAGATTGTTACAACCCAGACTGGAAGTGGTGGGCTGTAATAAGAAAGGAGACCAAACAGAGGAGTGGGGGGTTCAACATCTGATTTATTTAACAAAAGTAAGGATTTACTAAAGCAAGTTAGTGAACAGAAAATGGCCATCTCAAGGTTTTACTCGGATGTCCCTCAGCAGGGTGGAGCACTGTTGAAGGTCATCTGAATGAAAGCTTGATATGCAGTTTCTTTATGAAAGTGTGTAAATATACAGTGTGGTTGCCGTACATATGTTGAGGTTCTCAGACATCAGGCTTCTTTGCCCAGGCCTTCACTAGTGGGCTATTTTAAAAGTTGGTAAGGAGAAAAACCACAGCATATAGCTGATTGTTTACAAATGCAAGGAGGGGAATAACAATCAAAATCCTAGTGTTCTTGGACCAGATGAATGGAGCGCTCCACATGCACTCAGAGATGTTATGGCTTCTGTTTCTATAACTTTACATGCAGACATTTGAGGTTTGCCAGAAAGAAAAGCTGGCCTGTACACTTGGCAGGGCACAATGTCATCAATGAAGAAACCCCTGTCTACCATGAAGACCATCTCTAGTTGTAGCATTTTCAACACACCAGATTCCCAGGTTGGTCGCTGATAGTTCCAGCATACAGTGCTGAGACAAAGGTCACTGGCCTATGTGGCACAATCCGAATGAGCCTCTTCAGAGTGCAGTTGAACTTGAGGAAAATATATGACTCTGGAAGAGAGGGGAATATGGCCATTGACACCTCAGATCAGTGCAGTCAAGAATTACTGGTGTTTGGGTAGTCCTGAACGTGTTGTGATGCCCCCACCATCTCATTGGGTTTTCATTTGTGTTTAATTGTGTTTTTCTTCTGTTGTAGGCAGCTCGTTAAGCAGCCTTGGAGGCACCTGGGCTCAGGGTGTGGTGCTGCCTACAAAGCCTACTGTTTTTCTGCTTTCACTGGGTCTCTCCTGTGTGGTGGAGAGTCCTCACTGGCCATTTTCTGTTCACTAACTTGCTTTAGTAAATCCTTACTTTTGTTAAATAAATCAGCTGTTGAACCCCCACTCCTCTGTTTGGTCTCCTTTCTTATTACAGCCCACCACTTCCAGTCTGGGTTGTAACAATCTGCAGACAGATTTCTGAGTATCTCCTCCTTTGGTATACAGATCCTCACTGAGCCATGTACTGTGAACAAATAGTTTCTCCGTGATATTATCCAGCAAGGTCTTGTTTTTGTCAAAACAAGGGTGAGGTAATGAAAAAATAGAAATATTTCAATAAATTAACATTAAAATTATTTATATGCATAATTTAAAAAAAATGTTTTGAAATATATAAAGTGCACCAAACTTGACTCAGTCCATTCAACAATTCTAAATGGACAATTATGTAACTCATCAATTAATTATTTGAAAGGATAATTTGTCAATTAAATGCTGAAAAAAATAAACAATACATTAATGAGGCAAGAACTTTTTAAACTTGAACATACCTACACCCACAAGTCTATTTTTACCTGGTTAAAACCATCTAGCTTATGTGCACTTTTTAAAACACTGCCCAGCAAACATTCGGACGTTTAATGACAGTTGGACGGTCACAACTGTAAAATAATATCACAGGAATTAGGAAAGAATATTATGACATCAACTCTTATGTTCCTTGGCCGGACTCGAACCTGGATCCTCCTGAGTGAGAGTCACCCGCTCTCCCAGCTGAGCTATGACAGCAACTGCTGAATCTCAGATTTTTTTATATAGATAGGTAGAGAGTAAAGTGCGGGGTAAACTAACCAATCAGAGGACAGGGAAGATCTGCCACAGGCCACGCCTCCAGAGTGCCAAAACTCCTCACAGCCGAGCGAGCGGAATTAGAAACCGAGCGCGCAGAGGCTGCTGAGCGCACAGAGAGGCTGCCGCGCCCGCACGTTTTCCTCTGCCGTGTGCTCGTTGGCAACACGCGCACGCAGGTTTGTCACTTGTGCACATCCTTGTGCGCTCACAGACACAGTTTGCTCCCTCTCAGTGCACAAATGACCTCTCGCCATGTATATTTTCGCTCGCGAGTCCCGTTCACACGCGCGCTGTGGACCCAATGCGCGTGCACGGGTTGTGGCACGCTTTAAACACCATAGTCATGTAACATTGTAAATGTTGTGTACTGAACAGACCACTAGGTGGCAGCAGAACACTGCTAATATATATATAGAGGTGAGGTGTAGAGTTCAGGGGAAGTTCTGCTAAGGGTTACAAGATGATTGCTGTGTGTATGCTTGTCCCCCCGTTGTAATAAAGTTAATTTAGATAAAGTTAATGCCTACCTGCTACCAACTACAAAACATAACAGTAAAACTATCTTGGTGAGTTTTTTCTAATTGATTACTCATAATTAACACATTAAATTCCCACCACTAGAAAAAATGTGATGTTTTTACATATGCTCTCTTTTCTTTTGCATTTATTTCCTAATATTTGTTCAGACTTACAAATAATTTTACAATATTTGCTATGAGAAATAATATTTATTACTGGATTTAAATTATTTATTGATAACTTTCGTTGCAAAAAGATGCTAAAGCTTGACTCGCCATCTCTAAATACCTGCTTTTGTTTTAAATAAATGTCATAGATCCAGCTATTTTTTCTATAGGAATGATATAAAACATTGGAATTATACAGAAAACTAAAAATAGAGCTTTGGATCACTTAGCCCATTTTACTTGTTATAGATTACAGCACAATTATAGATTAAAAATGATTCATATTTTCAATAAAACAGAAAAAAAGAAAAAGCACTTAGCACTCCACAAAAATCTAGAAGAATCTGTGGTGTGATGCCTTCCCAGTTCCCGTTTTGACAGCATCAAAAAACCTGCCTGACCCCCATCCATCCCCATGGCGACAAGTACCACATGCAGACCCGTTGCTGAGCAATTTGCACTAAAACAGCCTCGCTCTGCCACAGCACAACGTCACTTTACTGCCAGCAAGCTCAAAAAGCATTTGCCCCAGTGCAATTCAATTAAAGGTTGTAAACAAGTGACAAAGGAAAAGACAGACGGGTAGCCGCAGCTGAAAATTAATCAGCGGAGTGGTGGTGGTGGGTGAGGAGCGTTGCTGTCTGTCAGAGCTAGAGAGGAGGGTCTGACACCGCTGTAATCACTCATTTACAGTAGTGATCACTGTCGATGCCCAACGCTACACAAGTGCACAAACCACTATCTCCCTCATCTCACCCACAAAAAACATCCCTCCCCCAGCCCTCCGACTTCACACACACACACACACACACACACACACACACACACACACACACACACACACACACACACACACACACACACACACCTCCAGCTAAGAGCAGCAACCAGCAGAGAGAGGCAGATTGATCCCTGGAATCCACGTTGCTACAGGCCTCCTTCCCTCATTAATTCTGCTGATTCCACCAGATGGGAAACAAAATATTAATTTTTTTCAGCCCTAGGCACAGACTCTCTGTTGAGGTGCTCACTAAATCACAAGGGTTTCATCGGGATGCCTCTGTATTGCAGCCCGGCAGTGAAATTGCCGGGCCGGTGGGTGGGACAAAGCTTCAAATTGTCATAAATGTAATTAATTGTGTGGCAGAAATGATTAATCTATCAGAAACAGAGGAGATGACTTGACTAGCCAAGATGCCTAGCCATGCCTTCAAAGTGGCGGTATGTGCTCGTTTGAATTATGCAAATTAATTGACTCTTTCAATGTGGCATAAAATGCTAGTGCAACTACATTGCATGGTACATTAGTCTGTTCATCCAATAAAACTGCATTCTTTACAAGTGAATCCTCGACTCAGAGGGCTCTGGGATACAACTCCTTTTTGGCACAGATGTGCGAGCCTCATAGCGTTCGGGAGGAGGTGGAGGACGTTTGGGGGAAACTGAGAAAATGTGAAGTCAATAAAAGTATTTAGAACTCTTCCACTGACCCTACTGGCAAGAACTACCGAACATTTGCAAAATAATCTCCAACAGTTGGCGTTTCCAACTTTTCCCCTTCCGTCAGCCGTTTTTTTTTTTTTTGTTTTGTTTTCAAATGAGATGACGACGTAGTTTGTTGGTCACATCTACAGAAACACGGATCATTGATTTCATTGCAATGTTTCACTGATGCCCTCCCACCCGCTGAGCCAAAGTGGAAACTGGCAATGACAAGGCATGTGCTCAGTGCACAACACACACACTCACACACTCACAGAGAGACACACAAACAAACAAAACACACGCCTCTAATTATAGGCACCGGTTTGCTACATTCAAACTCCAGTGAAGGATGATATTCTAAAAGGCACAAAATTACAGACAAACAAGCAAGATGAGAAATTTCATTGCAAAATTAAAGATGAAGGCATCTGTATTTATCACCATCCACAGAGTCCAAATTAAAGTTTTTTTTTTCTTTGTAATGCTACAACCACATGCTTTTAAAGGTGCAATGTGTAAGAATGACACCCGGTGGTCAAATGAGGTAACCGCAGTCCATTTCCCCAAGGAATACAATCACTTTCCCACTCCCGTTCCATGAGTTTCATGGTTGTTGCCAGTTACGGATCAGCACCAGAAGATTCTAGATGACAAACAAAGAGGAGTCGTACACATTCATTTGATAAATATAGAGATACATTTTCATATCTAGTGCACACTTGGGTGTTTTACAGTAGGGAGCACTTATACTTACACTTATTACGGTAATATTTCTCCTGCATTACAGGAAATGTGGTTATTTGCCGTTCTGCTGTTTGCTTGCTGTTATAGATTTGAAGGAATCATTAGAGCAAGTAACGCCTAAATAACTTTTTTTTTGCTGATAACCTGTGTAGATGAGTGTCTAATGATGCTGCACACATGTGTAATCATTAGTGTGGCAGTTAAGTGCACCTTACTTTAAATTTACTATTTCAGCCCAAAACCATAATTAAATCTCCATCTTCTGGTTAAAAACTGTGCTCCACATTTATGTAGAACCAGCTGTGGCTGATGGCTAAGCTGAAAAACGTGACGTTGTCAGCAAATTACTAAGTGGCTGCACCGCACTGGTCACCAGGTGAGGCAGCCGCACCTCCAACTGGCTCAGCCACTCACCTGCCGATATGACACGCTGGCTCTCGGAGCCGCTGGCCTCCTTGAAAAAAATGCCCTCCTCCCCTTTTCATCTAATGATCATGGTCAACAGGAAATCCTCCGGAATGCTGCAGAGTATGTGTCTGCTTTTCTCCTGAGGGGTAAGTCTTGTGTGAGTGCGTGCACGCGCTCGTTAACAACTTGTTTTTAGATTTAGAAACTCTGACAGCACACGCGGGGGGTTGAGGGGGGTGTGGTCTACCACTGCCTCAGTGCCGCTCTCTCGGTCTGCCAGGTGACGCCTTTCAGAAGTGTTTTCCTAACAGGAAGTGTGGATGAAATACGTCTCCACCCAGGCCTTGACCCTCACTTTAAAGAAAGTAAAACACCACAATTGACTCAATATTCACTTTACACATTTTTCCACTGCAATATTGAGTTGTAGATCTAACTATTTGCTTCCAGTACACCATTAGCATTGTTAGCTCAATATTAGCATTTAGCCTTCTTTAGTCAATATTAGAGGGTTAGGGTTAGATGCCGTGGTTTCTAAGGGGTACAAGAAATTTCTTCTGGGTCGCTCCTGTTTACTGGCTTCAGTTCTTCAGTTTTTGGCTGCCTGGTGTCGAATTACCAACTCCAGCGCTGTTGTGTTAGCTCAGTGGAGACACATCAACCCTACAAACTTACAGAGTGTAAACTGTAACTACGTCCCTATTTTTTTTTGTTTGTTTGTTTGTTTGTTTTGTTTTTATTATTTTTGAAAGGAGGAAAACTGCCAAACCCTCAGCTGGCTGAGAATGTGTTCTGTTTCAGTATAAACCTTCTTTCAATAAGACTGAGAAATTAGTGAGTATTTCACTGTAGAAGATTTACACATTGCTCCTTTAAACTGATGTTTATATTTTTCTTTTAAGCCCTAATTTCAAATCAAAGGGCGCTACACCTGCCATAGCAGCACCGAGGATGAAGGAGGAGGAGTAGGAGTGCTACCATGCCATCTAATGAAAGCACAGAATACCACTCCTCCACCGCTGCCAACCACCTTCTACTCCCCCTCCCAAACCACCTCTTTAACCATCCAGCCGATCTCCCCACCCCCGCTTTGACATACATGTGTCAAGGCAAAGTGACAAATAGCACATATTAATTAGGCACTAGGTTGGGCAAGATTGCTGTTATTAACGGTGGAAAGGGGTTAGGTTGGATTTAATTGCCTGTGACATCAAAGTCAAGTGACTGGTATTTCAAGCATCATTTAAAATGTTTGATATTGAGGCCATTGTACTCACATAAAGAACATCTAAAAATATAAAAGGAGACTGATGGGGAGGAAAATATCTACATGCTTTGGCTGCAGCTATCTGGAAGCTAATAACCTCTCTCTGCTGATAAATTGATGAGATCCTGATGGAAAATATATTGTAGTCGCCCCTGACTGAGTATCGCTCCCTCTCTCTCCGATTTGCCGTCTACTCTTCATTCGATTTTTTTATATCACTTGTATTTTGGAAGGGAGGAGGGGAGAGATCACAATAATTTCAACATCAACTACAGACGTGGAGGAAGTAAATTTGCCTGGTTGGGTTGGAGAGCAGTTGTAATGGCGTTTTTATTACAGCGTGCATCTGCTAAGAAAAAAAAAACGAGAAAAGACAAATGGAAAAAGCTATTGTCTGTGTGTATTACTTGTTGATAGTGCATTAATGCTAAGTAACAGGAGCTTTGATGCTAAATCTAGAGATGAAAACAAACCTTTTCAAGTTAAACGTGCTGTTTTAAAGCTGCGGCGTGGAAAACCGACACCAGAGCAGCACAAAAATGTCGAAGTGAAATGTTCGAGGGGGTAAAGGGCTGCTGTAATCGGCTGTGTGTCACGATGACTGATTATTTGGGGCCCCTATCAGATTGTAGCTGTTACCAGTTGCCATGGCGATGCCGTTCTCCTGTTGGGCGTTCTGCTAACCCTGAAATTAGTGCAGAGGTGTGGCACCACCCCAAACTGTGCTCTGCTCCATCTCTGAGCCTGCCCTGATTTGCTGTTTGCAGCAATGCTCAAACCTGTTGAAAAGATAAGCGCCCCGGCCTCCCCCGACGGAGAGCGAGTCACCAGTTTGACGTCCCTGCACAACGAGCAAGGCATGTGAAGGTGATAAACGGCCCCACTTCAGTACGAAAGAGCCTTAAGCAGCGCCCACTCTGGTCCTTTTAAAGGTTTTAGAGCTTTTCTTGGAGATGGGACAAATCTCAATACTTCTAACATCTGCACAGCCATTTTCAGTTTTACCATCAGCCTTACTCCGTTTGAAACGTGCCCCAGTGGGGTCCCTACAGCGGCCCATTCAGACCACTTCTGCCTACATTAATCTGAGACCCTGCATTAGGGAGGACTCATAAAAACCAAACACTGATCCTTACAAGACACGGTAGCCATGTTGAAAACCTCAAATTGCCTCATCGCAATTACATCACTCATTTAGCAAAATACCACTACTTTTTCTTCTTCTTTTATTTTTGTTACAATGACTTTACCCTTTTGTGGTTTTATAAGCTACTAATGCTTACAATGTCAGTTCCTCCACTCTGCATGGAAATAACCAAACCTTGTAGATGGAGTGCCATTTCCTGGTACTCTCGCAGCGCAATAAGACACACCAGGTGCGCTCCTTTCTCAAATTAGCTGATCAACAGGGAGGCAGAACTGGCATCCTGATGATCCTTGGCACCAGCATGGCACATCATTTAGAAAATGGCCTATTATTTTTGTGTGCGCATTAAAAATAATTTACTGTCTTTAACATCTTTGATTTCCCCAAAGACAGGACGGAATGTACAAGTTGACATAAGGTTCAAGGCGTAGTGAAACAAGAAAACGCTGGCACTGAAACTTGAAAGCACCCCTTGTTAGGACAATAATGAAATACTAAATTGATTCAATCTGTTGTTCAGTTGGGTAAATTTAACTAAATGTGCTTTGTGTAAAAGTTGATGCATAGCTAGCCTTGGGGCAAAAGCATTTGGGAGGGGGGAAGGGGGGGGCAAGTATCACCATTTGAAGCTTAAAAACGAATTCACATTTTACAACCTGGTGGAGCTATCACTGGGTACAGGTCCTACTCAAAGTTGTAGTTCAAATTTAAAAAGATTCTGTAGAGCGGATGTGAACTTTACTTTCTGTGAAATGAAGGTTACTAATCTGATAATTGGTATGAGTGAGGCCAAAACAATGTTCTGCTTACTAAATATGCCAGTTGCCAAAATGCAAAGCTGTCCTCACAAATGTTGTTTCAAACATTTATTTGAAACGAAACCAGCTTCATTGCCTAAAAGCCAATCTAAAGAAAAGTGCCCTGAGGCTAGATTTAAAACTTGCAAGAAGGCCAAACAAATAGAAAAGGGAAGAACATTCCAGAGCTGTGGAGCAGCAAAGGCAAATGCAAATGCCGAACGCAGGGATCTGGTAGGGCCAAAGCTAATGAGCAGTTCGGAGAGGTAAAGGGGAGACTGAGTAGCCTGAAACCTTTTCAGATAGACATTCTGGAATATGTGTGGACAATTCAATCCGTTTTTTAACCGGAACTGTGTTTTCAGACACACCACTTTTGTACCGGAACTTGTCCTTTCGGCTGCCTTCACACAGCAGGGAAAAGTTCCAGATGTCTGGGGGCAGGGATCGGGGATCGAACTTATGTTAAGCATAATGCATAATTCTGCACACAAGAAGATGCATAAGAGACCTGGATGATGAAGCTCAATGGTTAAAGGGATTACTGAAGCGGTGTGAAGTGCTCCGTTGCGCGTCTAGGCGGTACCGTAGGAGGCGAGCTGCCATGGTTCCCCGCATGCTACAGCAGCGAGCTATCTGGGTGCGCACAGCATCCCCCCGGTCCCCTCCTCCCTCTCCTCCCTGTCCGGAACTCGACCTCACCAGTCTGAAGCAGCCAGCTTGTCCGTAACAAGCCCGGACATGTTACTAGGGGCTTCGTCCGGTTTAATTACGGAAAACGTTATCCGGATGTTTGTATTCAGACACAAACGTCTTACGGACAGAGTCCGGAACATTTCCGTTTTTCATGGCCTGTCTGAAGCGGGCTCTAGTGAACTAGACCAAATTCTTGCTTTGCAAAGTTTGGTCTAGAAATGCTCCACTGGAACCTCTGCAGCCCCAACAGCATTCTGGCTGGCCAATCCCAGCTCTCTAGAGGGGTTTCAAACACTTATGGGCCATTCCCATCTGTATCGGGTCGGCCCGGGCCGGGTAGCGTAGGTTGTTTACATATCTGGGTGGCCTGGTATTTTTCCGGGCCAACCAAGGCTCATTCTCAGCCCTCTTCTCAAGGGGGTCTGCTTCAGGTCGACCAGGGCCAACACACCCACTGCTGGCAGCAAATTCACACCTTCCATTAGAGCAAGCCTCTGATTGGTGGGTAGGATCAGCCCACATGGGCTTAAGGCAAGGATGTGTGGAATCAACCGGGCCAGGCTGGGGCCCCGGGGCTACCCGGCCCGGGCCGACCCGGTACAGATGGGAATGGCCCCATAAAGAGCTGTGATTGGTCCATAATGGTGGGCCAATCATAGTGCTCTATCTGCTTAGTAAACAAATCACAGAGCTTTATCTGCTTTTTGGGCCAATCAGGGCACTCTATATGCCTGGTGGGTGGGATGATGCAACAGAGTGAAACAAGAGTATGTCACATTCATTGTCCAGTGGCATGCGGAGATCATTTGACAGACATCGGTAGAACCCGCCCCACAACCGAGTGCCGTCAATGGAGCGTTGCCAGACTAAATGATACATTTATTTAGTCTGGTTTGCCAGGCTAGAGACTGAGAGCTTTGTATCTGAATAGAAGAACTTTAAACTGGACTTGATGGGGTTAGCGTGGAGAGCCAATGCAACTCCTCCAGCACTGGAGTAATGTGACACCTTCTGTTAGTACCGATGAAAAAGAAGTCATAAAAACATTGGTATTGTTTTAGCATGACTGTAATCCATTTTGGTCCTGATCCTACTCAGACTAGCCATTAGGATTAGCCATTAGCTTGGCTTGGAATAGTATAAACTTAGATTACCTTTGGCTCAAACTAGCTATTAGCCCTGGCACGCTCTTAGCATGGACAAAGCCTTTAGCTTAGACCAGACATTGACGCATATTAGCAGTGGTGCTTGGTCAAGCAGTTAGCTTGTCACCACCAGTTAACTTATATTTGTTGTTTGTTTGTTTTATCAAAATATATGCAGACAAAGTGCCAAATCACACCTCCAATTTAGTTTCAAGTCTGCTGCAGATGTGGGATTGAGCAGACATGTCATGCGTACCCCTAGAATAAAGAGTGCAATAGACTTAGATGGTATTTGGGACTCAGACTAACCAGACCTATTTCTTCAAGCTGAGGTTGTTCATAGCACCATCTAAAAAAAGGTGTGTATTGTTTGTAACTTTTTCACAGAACTTTAAAGCGAAAGATCCACTCATTGATGTGAAAGCTAAAATGTCATTAAATGCTAATTTGAAGATTTGTTTATTTTTAACTCATGTTTAAAATCCCATCAAGGATTTTTTAAAATCATAATCCTGAAAACAAAGACTTCCGTTCAGTCAGGGATCATTTTTGGAAAGGTGAAACAGGAGAAATCCAGACAGATAAGATACAGCGGTGGGTCCCAGTGGTCCCTCTCCCATGAAAAGCCACAAACTGGAATTATAATGAGTGGGATTAACACCCCCACCCCAACGCTGGTGTTACCCTTCAGCCTCCCCCACCACCCCCTCTAGCTCACACACTCATTTGTTCCTCATAAGCACTTCTACTCCCAAACCTGCCCTGTGCGAAGGACAAGAAGCCGAGTGCCAGCGAGGAACATACTGACGTTAATTAACAACATCTGACACAGATGCCACGCTTGTACTCGCTCGAGAGGTGGTCCGGCACATTATTTCATTTTAGTTATTTTCTTTCATTTTTGTCTCCCCCTCCCTTTTTTCTCTGCTTGCTCGACTCACTTCTTAATCTCCTTGACACGCTGTCCTCTCTCTATGTTAGAGATGCCAGGTCTGAGCTGGCTTTGAATGCAATTAACTTTCCACTTGTCAGCCACTTTTGTTTAATTTTGAATAACCCGCTTCCTCGTGACAGCGAAGCTGGGGAAACCTCGCCGTGGACGTTCCACGTGGTGATATTCAATGATCTTCACACCTTGCTTTGCTCTAATCTATTTGCTCTCTCTGATACCCCAAATATTGTGACACCAGACACGACACCGAGGCCCCCGCGTTGGGACCAATTGCTGTGCGCGCCGCCCGGAAGAGCGCTCACAAAGAAGGGACGTTGAACAACGTGACTCCAAGGGCTAAAGTCAAGCTTTCAATCAGAAGAAAAGGCCGTCAGACGTTGGTGATTAGCCCGAGCTTCCACTGTGCTGGAGTTGCACCAACACAAGGAGCGCGAGTGACACATATGCTCAGTCCTGCGTCTGTGCTGCTAATCAGCCGACCTCAAACTAAAATAGACGTGTGACTTGCCAACTTGTCTGCAGACGTGTTGATAAGTGGCACATATGTCAGACCATTATTTGGGATGCAACTGAGAGAGAAGGAGCGCGCCCCGTGCTTCAGCCCAACAC
This sequence comes from Nothobranchius furzeri, assembly GCF_043380555.1. Classification (NCBI taxonomy): domain Eukaryota; kingdom Metazoa; phylum Chordata; class Actinopteri; order Cyprinodontiformes; family Nothobranchiidae; genus Nothobranchius; species Nothobranchius furzeri. The sequence goes on from NC_091747.1 coordinate 49,471,640, forward strand.
TGTACACGAGAACTAAGAGCAAAAGGTGAGGAGGGGTAATAATCTCTTGCTGTCTAGAGGGACCGTTCACCCATCAGGGAGCTCTGTGTGAATTCCCAAAGAAGGACTGGAGAGATGCAGCGGAGCGGCCAGACACATCCTGCCTCATCTGCTGCTCCTCCTTGGTGGCAAGGATGACCTGGGCTCCCTTCTGACCCGTCCTCTGGTAATGACCGTCGTACATCATGCCTTAAGTGCCGCAGCCCTCTCCGGCTGATGTTGCTGGCCTGTCCAGAGCTCATTTCCATCAGACCCACTGAGTCCTGGACGAGGGCCGCGGCAGGGAGATTAAAAATGCGTCCTGTGATTCATCTTCTGAACGTCTCCCAGCACAAAGACACCTCCGACAATAAGTCACCGCCAAGTGCCTCGATGATGTCCGCTCGGATGCCAGTCAAAGGAAAATCAAGGTGCTTTTTAGGGAAATGAGATGTTCACCTGCAGGAATCCGCCATGCAGATTCGCTCATTAGTGACCAAAGGGTTTTGTAAAACATCAAAAAGCGACTTTGAATTTTTGCTCATCGGTGATCAATAAAAATCACATTTGCCGACACGTTGACAGTTATAATTTCTCCTCAGCTGGAGGATGAAACACCTGTCAGTATCAGCAGAGAGTCCACCGCCCCAGACGCTGAAGGGGTGGGGCTGCTCAAACGCTCTGCTGCCGCCACCTGCTGGTAAGCAGCTTTTGAAGCTCCCTCCCTCTCCTCTGCCATTCAACCCCCCCCACCCACCCCCACCCCCCTACACACACACACACACATACACACACACATCCACCTAAAACTACCCAACCTCTAAGCTTCCTCCACAACCCTTTGTTATTTTTTTTACCAAATCAAGCTGCAAAAGTATTTTTTAGGTTGTTGAAATGTTTTCTTGCACCCCCCCCCCACCCCACCTCCCTTTTTTTTTTGCTTTGCAACGCTGGTGCATGAACATGAGTCTAATTCTGGAGGACGGTGCAAGCTGCTAAAGCTAAAGGTCAGAACAGAAGGAAATTAAATATTTTGAGTAAAAATAGTAGTTTGTATAAAACCGAAGCAGCAGTTACAAATATTTTAGTGCCAACACGAGGGTGCAGGTGGGCTATAGCAGGAACAAAGTGCACTAAACATGGTGGGATAAAACGTATTCTCCATCTAATGGTCACAGCAAACGCTGAGCAGGCAGGAGGTAAGTCTAACAAAATTAGTATGCAAAGGACTTGCCCTCGTGAGGCCGGTAATTCCCTTGCAAATGATTTCTGTTTTTAAGGATGAAACGAGAAAAAACGAAGACAATGGCGTGTTACAGCGTCCCAATAGAAGCTGCATTTAAATAACTTAACCAGTGACGGCAGGTGGGATGGTAGGAAACAAGGTAAAAATGCAAAGTGGAAAAGAGCAGGCACTTTCTTTGATATTTAGCTGATCAGAGGACAAAAACAATTGCCTCAAAGAGCGTCAGCTGGAAGACAGCCGGGCCTTTCTGCACTTGGAGGCTCTGTAATGTGCAGCGAGCTGCGGCATGCTGTGGAGGCTTTTTCATAAGTTAACTTAATTAAACGTATATCCGCCCCGGATTATTGTTTCTCCCAGACGGACCTTCAACTTTGAAACAAAAGGTCCGTCAAAGACTTTCATGAGAAGTAAATGTTTGACTGGAGGTAGAAAAAAGGCCTGTGATGATAAAAAAAAATTCTAATTCTAAGAAGAAAACTCAACTTTTAGTTGGAAAATAGAATTTTTTCCAAATGCAAATCATGTTTTTGAATCACAAATGCAAAAATGAATCCATGGACTAAAGAATATTCATCTACTTTTAATGTCCACTGGCTGATCTGCAGGAGAACGTCCTCATCAATCTAGTGCTCTGCTGCAGGAACCCACCAGTCTGCACAGATCACCCATGACTCACAGAAAGATTTTTTAATTGCTGTTAAAGATGGATTTCTCATTTTACGTGTCCATTTAGGAACCAGTCTGAATTTATAATGAGCATTAAACTTTATTAAAATCCAGCCAGAGAATAATTTCAGTTATAAGTCACTGGAACAAAGGACTGCAAATATATTATTATTATTATTATTATTATTATTATTATTATTATTATTATTATTATTATTATCATTCAGGATTTATGCAACAAATTACTTTAAAATAGTGTTAAAATATTAGCCTAAAAAATTACAAATTGCAATAAACTATAATAGATATTTACATTTTTAACTATCTGGTTTTGAGCTGTGCCGAAATAAAAAAGCAAATTTAGATTTTTTTATGATTTTGCTTTGAAACTGTTAAAATATTTTTCACATAACAGCCTGAAAAGAAAAGAATACAATAACAAAAAAAGGAGAAAGTGAATTAATTTATTATTCTTTTTATTACAATTAAAAAGAAATAATTCTTGAAGAAAATGTGCATGCGTGTTTGGAACGTGGAAACTTTACATTTTAAATATGTCTTGTAGATCATGAGGAAAGACGAATGCTTACATTAAGGCTTTATTAGAGGACTTTTTTTTTTTTTACCAAACTGCAGGTTATATTTGTCTGATTCTCCTCCTCCTGCATCCATCAGCGGTGAAAAGAGAAGAGTGGGCGCCTCATCCCTCCAGTGTCTCTATGTTCCTGTGTCATAACCTCCATCAGGGTTTCATATTTCCCTCTTCCCTCATCTGTCCCAGCATGGTAGCCTTAATATGCACATCTCCGAACCGACACACTCTGACTAAATGGCCACATTTGCACATCATTTCTTTTTTTTTTTTTTTTTTTACCACCGTCCATTTTCCAATCCCTATCTCACTGTTAATGCGAGTTAATTTCTTCCCCGCCTAAAAAAAATAATACTTTGGCAAATTATTCTTACAAAGTGCTTCATCATTTATTGCAAGGACTTCGGTGAACTTCCTTGAAAAATTAATGCCTTTAATTTTGGTTGATGGCAACATCAGTGCAGCTCTGTAAATTGCACTTTAATGAGATTTTGCTACAGGGGATAATCTGCAACTGACAGAAGAGGAAAAAAACATCTTGAAAACATCTGTAGACCTATGATTTTACTCTGACGGCTCTACCCCCCGTAAGTCTCAGAGCTGAGGGATGAGCAAAGAAAAAAAATATGGTCACTTTGCAAAAGTACAACTTTATGATCCAAACTGCTCACAGTTAAATGAGAACAAGTAACTTTTGAGTGTGAGGAAGAGGAATCAAATGGTGGAAATGATCTTTTTTATGTAAAAACCTTCAAGGTGGCACAAACGTGTCTGTCTGCAGAGTCTGATGATAAAAGACAAGTTCCATGCAGATTTTTAACATCTGATCATAAAAACCCACGGTGCTCCCACCTCTGCAGCCAATGAAAGTGGGGCCTACGGTCTGGATGGAGCCCCGTGGCCCCTTGGACTCCGTCCAGCCACAGTCGAGCAGATCATCTGCAGACTGAGCAAAGTCAAAGGTCCCAAATTAAATCTGACACCTTCAATCTCGTCAACATTGCACTTCAAATGTGTCTTTCTCACACTGTCATCTGATCTCAATAATCAGCTTTGTTTGTGTCCTTTAAGCCTTTTATCGCAAAGTTAAGACAAGGATCCAAAAATTTCCACTTCATCTTTTTTTTAATTGTTTTACTTCCCACTCCATGCATCTTCTGTTTCCTGCATGGCCGTCATGGAAACAACACCTTGCCTGAGCTAATTACGATGCAGACTGTATGATGGGATGTGGCGAGGAATTTGGGTCTCCTTTATTGAACGCAACAACGGATTGGAGGCCGGTAATAGAGTCGCACCCTGTTTGACTCGGTTCTGCTTTTGAGAAATCCTTGACATTTATTGGCCCGTCCTTATTCGATCTATAAATCGTTTAATGTCTTCTATGTGCCAGAACACAATCCTGCAGGGGGGGGAGACGTGTTTCCAAGTGTTTCACGGTGAGACTTTGTCTCCTTCGGTTTCCTCGTCTAACTCAGATTACACACCGGAGGGTGCGCCCCGCTTTGGCAATTAAAGGATGGACTTTGGGGCTCTGCTTCAAAACAAAACATTTAACAACACGTTGTATTGCGAATGAGGAATGTGATCGAGCAGCCGTGCCTTTTGCTTCCATTTCCACCAAACTTCTTCATTCCCAAGAGTGACACAATTAACCTTCTTATTATGTTACGGGTCAATTTGACCCGTTCCAGTTTTTGTGTTGACCATAGCGCTGATCATCTTCTATTTTTCTTAATGAAACTTTATGACTTTTTCTTATCTGGGGTCATGAACTGGTATGAGAAATATGGACACTTTGATGTGTCCTGGGAAGTCTTAGCAGTTTTTGTATACAAAAATGATGTTGCGGGTCATTTTGACCCACACAATTTAATGTGAGTAAAAAGCTGTTCAGAACAAAAATAAACATGACTCTTTGATGTGCTATGTTGTGATTGCTTCTGAATATACATTCACACCCAGAGGCCCAGGTGTGTGCACGAGAAACTTTTTCTGCCCTGTTCTTGTAACTGATGTCATGTGATTTCAACACACCAAAAATGAGCTCTAGAAGGTTGACAGCTGAAGAAGCTTTATCTCAGCTTTTTAACTGGGATAGCAATGACAAAGAAGATGTTTCAGAGACAGAGGATTTTTCAGAGGCTGAGGACAATGTTACTGATGATCCAGACTACCAATTTTCTGATGAGGATTCTAAAGAGGAGTCTTCTGTCATAGCTTCATCAAGTGAAAACCAAGGAATGCAGCAATCATCATCTACAGAGGGGGCATGGACATCTAAAGATGGTAAAATAAAATGGTCAACATCACCACACCGAAGTCGAGGCAGACTGTCATCTGCTAATGTCATCAAAATGACACCTGGTCCTACAAGATTTGCAGTCACACGAGTTGATAATATCCATTCAGCATTTCATCTCTTCATACCCTCTCCAATAGAAAAGATTATACTGGACATGACTAACTTGGAGGGGAGGCGTGTATTTCAACAGAAATGGAAGCCCATGGATCTGACTGACTTGCATGCTTATATTGGAATCCTGGTATTAGCTGGAGTATACAGGTCAAAGGGAGAAGCAAATGCAAGTCTATGGAATGAAGAGAATGGAAGGCCGATCTTTCGTGCAACAATGTCTCTTGAGACATTTCACAAGATATCTCGTGTGATCCGATTTGACAACCGTGAAACCAGAGCCAGTCGCTGTGAAAGAGACAAACTTGCTGCAATCAGAGATGTATGGGATAAATGGGTGGAGATTCTACCTTTGTTGTACAACCCTGGTCCCCATGTGACTGTAGATGAGTGCCTTGTTCCATTCAGGGGCCGCTGTCCTTTCCGACAGTATATGCCCAACAAGCCGGCCAAGTATGGCATCAAAATATGGGCAGCTTGTGATGCTAAATCTAGCTATGCATGGAATATGCAGGTGTACACCGGAAAGCTACCTGGAGAGGCATCTGAGAAGAATCAGGGGATGCGTGTGGTGCTGCAGATGAGTGAAGGGCTGCAAGGGCATAACATCACCTGTGACAACTTCTTTACATCCTACTGGCTTGGAGATGAACTTCAGAAAAGAAAGCTCACTATGTTGGGAACAATCAGGAAAAATAAACCAGAACTTCCCAGTGAAATTCTGAAGATGCAGGGAAGACCTCCACATTCCTCAAAATTTGTTTTCACCGAGAAAGCAACAGTTGTTTCATACTGCCCAAAGAAAAACAAAAATGTTCTTGTCATGAGCACAATGCACACAGATGCATCTCTGAGCACAAGAGAAGACAAAAAACCACAAATGATCCTGGACTACAACTCCACCAAAGGAGGAGTAGACAATCTTGACAAAGTCACAGCAACATACAGCTGCCAGCGCAAAACAGCTCGTTGGCCCTTGGTGATTTTCTACAACATTGTGGATGTGTCAGCTTACAGTGCCTTTGTCCTGTGGACTGAAATCAACCAACATTGGAATGTCGGCAAACTGTACCGACGTCGGCTTTTCCTGGAAGAACTGGGAAAAAGTCTTGTCACCCCCGAGATCCAGAGGCGAGCCAGACCAGCTCGATCCCCAGCAGCAGCAGCTCTCATTGAAAACGTCAGGTCTGCATCATCTGACCAATGTACAATGAATCCAGTGGATACAGGTCTGTCCCTCACGATAAGACATTAAAACAAGCACCGTTTGTGAGAAGTGCAAGAAGTGCATTTGCAGAAAGCACACAGTTACACTCTGTCCATCATGTGGACAACACTGAAAATGTTGAACATTGAAAATCTGAGAAAAATAAAAGTGTTTGTAAAGAAGGAAAACTTTTACTAACTAGTTCTTACAAATAGTTCTGGATATTCAAACTTTATTGTGTGTCTGTGTTTTAAATGTTTTTTCTAATGGAAAATAAAGTTCCTGTTTTATTGCAGTTTTTTTTTACAGTTCTAAGTGAATTTAGACAGGGTGGGTCAAAATGACCCGCAACATAACCAATGTGATTTTTTTTCAACATAATACAAGGGTTAAATCAGCTCCAGTGATTGGTGCAGTGGTCAGTGCCAAGTTGGGATCACGCTCCCAGCACGGTTCTGGATCTTCTGCAGGCTTGAGCAGACATCTCGTGTCTGGTTGGTGGCCTGGCCGCGCTGTCGGGATGGCAGCACCTGTCAGAGCTTTGCACATCATGCCAGCATCCCACTAGGAGCTCCTAAACCCAAACAGAAATGACGGCCTTGGGCTGCATAAATGTGGCATCTCTTCTTGCCGCAAAAGCTCCAACCAAGGCGCGTAGCCACAGAGAGCACTGTGGAGATACAGTACGCAATGTGTGTGTGTGTGTGTGTGTGTGTGTGTGTGTGTGTGTGTGTGTGTGTGTGTGTGTGTGTGTGTGTGTGTGTGTGTGTGTGTGTGTGTGTGTGTTCTGTCTCTCTCCATCTCTCGCATGATTTCCCTGACTTGGGCTCCCCAGGGGTTAGTCATCTTGGTCATCAGCTCCACTTGCAGGTCAATTGTAGCAGCAAGTGGTCGGCCAAACAATGCAGGAAAAAAAAAGAAGAACCACCGCCATGCTCACATCACCAGTGCATGACAAGATCAGGCCAGAAAGCTGGCAATAAACAAGCCGATGAGTGGTGTGAGAGCTTCACCCAGGCACTTCAAATGGACGAGAGGGAATGTGTTAAAAACCCAAAGAAACAGAGACCTGCTATAAATATTTGCATCAGGAATGCGGGCCCTTTTTTGTCTTCTTTTATACAAGTCAGTCTCCAGTCCTGCCAGGGTGAATTAACTGGAGAGGTTTGCACACAGGCCCCACAGACTAATGAAGAGGCCTAGGGGATATTTGCAGGGTCACACAAAGGATGCTGAATGAAAATTGGGCATTAAGCAGGATGCCACGGGTGGCTCCGACCGACTCGCTTCCAGGAATAAAAGAATTGCCACACTTTTTTTTCCTTTTATGTTTCATTATTAACACAAAACGGATGATTATTCAAAGACACGCTGCATGTTCAGAGAAACTGTCATCATTCCTCATACCCTGCAGACCCAAAAGAAGACAGATGAGCATTTACTCAGGGCCACAGGTCTTTTCACTGACTCGTAGGACGCTTCAATTTGGAGCCACTTAACTTCTAAAATTGTTGCGGTTGTTTCTAACGACGAGGCGTTTGAGTTTTTTAAGACTACGTCCAATTGTTTTTCAACACATTTGCGCTGGTGTCAAGTATGAATTAATCCCTTGTGAATTTCTCTCTGTGGAAAAAAAGCTCCAGAGCTCCTGTTTCAGGAAGCAGAAGTAAGCCAGAGGAGAGGTGAGGAGAAGATGACAGGATTTGGAGTGGTACCCCCGATCCACACCGGAGGCATCAGCGGTGCGGAACGTTTAGGTTGCGTCAATCCACAACAGAGGAGCTTCTCAGACGTGGAGTAGCTTCTCCGTCATTCTCCTTGCTGGATTTGCAAAATCAAAAAACCCCTTTAGACTTCAAACGTCACGGTTTGTTCTCGCCATCCTCTATCACACCACAAAGAATGAGATCGTGTTTGATATTTATTTATTTATTTATTTTTATTTATTTATAGACTTATATTTTATGAGGATGCTTGAGATGAGCCATCTCGTTTTCGAGCGGGTCCTCTTTCTTTACAATCAACAAAAACGAAAGATAACAGAGTCAATGCACAAACAACCAATCTAGAGTGTTAAAACAAACAAAATACTAAAGTTGTATTGTAATCAAAGAAAAAGACAAAAAATTTCATAAATAAACGAAATAAAATAAAACAAAATAAATTTTAAAAAGCCGTATGGTGTAAGCCACGTATGTAATATATATATATATATTTTTTTTTCTCAAATTAAATATCAAATACACAAATAGTTTATGCAACAAAAGGTGATAATACTAATATTTATACTTAGGGACTGATTGGGTTACTAAACAAAGGAGGCAAAACATTTACAAGTCTGCATCACATGTTCTAAAGCTAAATTACTAAATGAACGAAATGATGAAATTGACCTCAAATCTGCGGGCAATTTATTCCAATCCCATGCAGCTTCAACGCAGAAAGCACATCTCCCTCTATTCTGAACCTTGGAATAACAAAGGAAAGCTGATCAGTGAATCAATTGGAATATGAAGAGCTGATGGGTACTAAATGTTTTGAACACATTTGACAATAAATATCAACCAGTGAAAGTGACGTCTAGCTTCCAAAGAGAGCCAAGAAAGGCATTCATACAATGGTGGGTTTTGAAAGGACAACGCAAAACAAAGCGACATAAACTGTTATAAACAACATTCAATGACTGAAGACTCGCCATCGTGGAGATTTGATAAAGTATATCAGTGTAATCTACAATAGGAAACAGAAGCTGTTACAATGTGCTTCCTCACTAAGAGGCAAAGCAAATGATTGACTGATATAAAGATTTCAAACAACATGTGATTTCATGGCAGATTTTTTTAATATGAATTTTAAAAGACAAGTCTGGTTCCAGCCAAACCCCCAAATATTTGATACTATCAGATAAGAGTACTTGCGAAGAGTCAGAGAAGTATAAATTTAGATTCGTATTTTCAACTTTTTGGAAAAAGCATGTAATACATTTTCGATTTATTGAGTAAAAGTTTATTTTGTGCTAACCAATGTACTTTCATGAAGCTGAACTGAAGGGTCTCTTGAATTTCACTTACGTTTGTTTTAGAACAATACAGAATTGTTTCATCAGCATATAGATGAACCGAACAAGAAGTGCAACACAGCGGGACGTCGTTAATAAAAAGTGAAAATAATAAAGGCCCCAATGAGGAGCCTTGAGGAACACCTCTAACAACAACCCACAATTTAGACGTACCATTAAAACAAACATATTGTGAATGATGATGAAAGAATGAATTAAACCAAAGAAAAGATAATCTCAAGAGACCAAAAGAATGTGGTTTCTCTAAAAGCAGGTAATGATTAACCAAATCGAAGGCTTTGGTTAAATCTAGAAAAATTGCACCATAAGTTTTATTATTATTAAAGCTATAATAAATATCATTTGTAAATTTCATCAGAGCAGTTGTTGTAGAATTTTTTTCTAAACCCTTATTGGTATTGAGAAAATAAATTATTAGAGTCAAGATGATCTGATAGCTGATTAAATACCAGTTTCTCAAAAACTTTTACAATTGTACTAATCATTGCAAAAGGCCTGAAATTATTGAGCTCAGTTTTATCACTCCCCTTTGTGTAGAGGAAAAATCCTAGAACATTTCCAGGCCTTGGTGATGTTGTTCCTCTCCATTGCCAGGATGAAAGTCATGAAAAACACACTGCTGCACTTCTCAAAAGATGCTGGGGGTAAATAAGCCACTAGGTCACGTGTACCGACCACATAGATAAGAAATCACATTTCTGCAATCGTTTTTTATTCTGAAAATTACCGGAGATTTTACACTGATAGCGTGTGTGATTTCCTGTCTGACTCGATGATAACTGCAGAAATTGACGCGTTATCAATTTCTCTCTGGGATTAATAAAGTATTTTTGAATTGAATTTGAATTGAATTGAATTGAATTTTGTTACAGAAGCAGTTCGTGGCAAAAATCGAACATGATCCTATATTTAGCGGCGCAGCGAGCCGCTTCTGGGACATACACGGAACGTTCCGTATGGCGGCCGGTTTGGGTCAACCCCGTTGACTTTAATAGATTATTTTTGAAGCAGAGACGTTTCGCACCACTGATGCCTCCAGAGTGGATTTGGGATTATTTCCTCATGTTTGGCCGTCTCACTTCTGATTGGCTAACACGACTCTGCCACTGACTCTGTTTGCTTTGCAGCGTTTATATTTTACCTCCACAAATAACACAAGCCTGAAGGAGTTCTGCTGTTAGGTGGAGCTGCTGTTGCTAACGATTAGAGTCTACTAGCTGCGATGTTTTCTGCTTTCTCCCGGACGCTAAATCAACGACAGCCTTCCCCGTCGTGAGTCAAGATGGGTGAGTTCATGAATGCTATATGACATTATAACGTGCAATACTCTGGCTTTTCTAATCTGAGCGTTATCTCATCTTTTTTCTATTAATGACTAACGTAGAAAATAGGCGTTGAAGACTATTTTCACGTTTAGCCTTCATGTTAAACTCAGAGGGAGTGGTCACATTTCAAAAGTTTCTGTTTCTAAGTGAACTTGGTCTGTAAGATCCCAGGATGCCAGAGTCAAGCGTACCAGCTGGATAAATGGTGGCACCACCCGACACATAGCATACTGCTAGCTAAACATGGATTCCAACTGTTCACCCAACATGAGGTAAAATAAAATTTATATTACTGACCTTACTTGTTCTCTTAAATCTCACAAACTATTGCGATTCAGAGGCCTGTGGAGAAATTATGACTTACTGCAATAGTTTTGTTTTAAATATCTGAACTGGCTTTTCATTTGTTTTTCGTCCCCGTGCAGCTATACATCTCTCGCACTACAAAATGCTGCATGCTCATCTTATTTTTTGGCCTTTTCTCTCTTTCCTGGTAAAAAAAACAAGCTGCATTTACAGAATGAACTATCTGTTCACTTGATGAATTCCGTTCCACAAAGTTGTTTGATAAATAAGGGAAATGCATCAAAGCTTGTGCCACGCTCAGTAATTAAAGTGAAAAATACTGTCACAATGTAAAAATCCTTAATTGGACTCCCAGCGCGATATTGAAAATTTGTCTTTGATAATAGGTGATGACTGGGGACAGAAAAGCAAAGCGCATCTTTGGAAGTTCAATCTATCACCGTGTGGAAAACAGCCAATTTAGCACAGCTGAGTGAAAGAAGCGCCGGGTAATGAACTTTCAATCATCTCGCTTCAAGATCTCCGAACAACGATAAAACACGAAGGAAGTCCCATGCTCCGAGAGGATGATTTTACTCCAGGTGTTGCAAAGTGTTTCAGTTTAATGGGAAACTATTAATAAAGACTCAACGAGAAATCTGCCTACTTTTATCCCTAAAAAGATAAATGCAAGTCCATAAAGCTCGTGCTAAAGCTTGTTAGCAGAGGCCAGTGGAATCCTACGTGACCCCGGCATTCCTCGGCTCAGATAAGCTGGAGAGCATGTGCACTTGTTAAAACAATCTCGCACATCAAAGATAAAAGATGCTGGTGTTTGCTGTTCTCTCATTAACAACGCTTGCAGCCATCTGTGAAGTGCCGCAAACACACCTGCTTCACCCCGGGCTTGTAATGGCTTTTCTCGATGTGCATGTGGGCCGATCCGGAGGAGCGAGGGCTGTTAGAGACCTGTCATAGCCGGATCATCAAGCAGACGCGCAGCACCTTGCATTCCACTTGCATAATTATGAATATTGTACGGCGTTCAAATGATCAATTTAGCAGGCTCTGTCACCAGAGGAGTTATTAAGCCACTTTGTGTTGATTTCAATGTTGGTGATGTGGTGCGTTAAAGCAGCTCCCGGCTGGGGGAATTTGGAGCTCTGTTTGCAGAATGTGGACTTGTGCAGCAAGAGCAGATCTGTCAGCAGCCATTTCAGCAAAAATAAATACTACTATTTAAAATGTTGCAACATTGTAAAATACTGATTTCTGATGATCTGACTGACCGGAAAAGCACCATGGGACATTTTCACAGCTCATCCAGTGCTTCAAACCCATTAGTAAGAAAAAAGCTTCGTAAGTTTGCCACCTTTTGAAGTTTTCACATTTAAACCAATGCAGTGAACCACCTCAGGTGCTGAGATGAATGAAGCCTAGCAAATGAACTTTGTCAAGACCCCTTTTGGATCCTTTGAACTTGCCACAGGGTCTGTTTCTAGTCTGTCAGGGGCGGGAGCAGCCGTGTGGTCACTCTGTGGTATGGTCATCAGCTCTTGGGACCCCCCTCGCTTCTCTCTGCCACTGTATCTGTTTCAAAATGGGAGCGAGACAGGCCTTTAGATGTACCCTGCTGAGGAGCTCTGAAACCGGAGACCCTTGAAGTGGACGTCTGCCTGTGTCCAGTCTGCTCCCTTCTGATGCAGAGACTCCAAGTGTGGCATGCTGCATGAAGACATTTTGGACGCGGCCCGGTCGGTGGGGTATAACCCTGCCCCCGAAGTCTCGGCCCTCCACACACCAGCTCCACCATGCTAACCATCAGCAGCTCCATGCAGACCAGGGAGCGGACCACCCTGGGATGGTCAGCAACCCCTGCTTACACCTGCCATAAAACTTAAAAGCTACAGTCTCATCCCCCGGCTTTGAAGTGTTCAAAGCATAGCTCAGTGACCTTTGATGCGACTTTGGCTGCAACACATGTTTTGCACCCATGTATAAACGCAGGCCTCTCAGTAGACAAGGCGGGATTGTTTACCTACATGTGCTAAACGTAGCGGCCAATGCATGGCAACCATGCATGGAGCCTCTATCCCCACATGTCAGAGGTTCCCGTGGTGAGAAACAGACAAGAAGAAGCAGAATCTGCTTTGAGCAGACACATCCACCCACCATGTGTTCAGCATTACTCCAAACCACTTTCTCTGCCTTTTGTGCTTTCTTCATAAACCAGATATTGCAGCAGTCGTGGTGTTTGACGTTGACATCTTCTTACCTGCTTTCAGGTGGAAAGCAGCAAAGAACGCTTAAGTTAGATTCTGCTCTCTGCACCGTGGACTCCAGAGTAACTTCTGACCAATCAGAGACCTTCTGGTTTTTAGGATTGCTGAAAAAAAGACAATCCTGCTCATAAAAAGGGCTGAAATTTTCACTTTTTAAAAATGTACTCCCTTCTGGCTATCTGTGCAAATTAGTTTGTTATTTTTAAAATTTATGAAGGTTTCAAACAAACCAGGAGCGGAACGAGACCAGAAACAGCAGGTTAAACGACAAATACTTAAACAATCGTTAATATTCCTAATAGTTTCAACTCTCTTTGGATTTAAAAGTACCAAAATAATGAAAGAATCACTTTGTTTCTCATTATTACATAATATCTATGATCCTATTAAGAGCTCTTCAACAGGATTAGTGCATTCCTAAAACACCTTCAGTATAAAACTGTTTCGGGAAAGATCTAGGATTTTATCGTTTTTGTATTATGAATAGATGCATACAAACAAATAATCATTATTTTAGCATTAGCAAATGAATTGTCTGTTAATAGATTTATTTGCACTTCACATATAAGCAGCACTTATCAGCATTTATAAGCTCTGGTGTGAAGAACCAGGACATGAAGATTTCTGAGAAAGGGAAAACTCTCATCTCTGTCATTTTTATACTTGAATAAATTTAAACTAATTCAACAATATAGTTGTGTTTCACAGTGAAAACTGAGCTGTTTTTTTTACACAAAACCTTTTCAGTCTTTGATTCTGTCTCAAGATCAGAACATTTTAGCTTTTCAATTATCAAAAACAAACAAAATCTACAAGAAATGTTCGAGGAATTCAGTAGAACAGCATTTTATGACTCAACGGCCATTCCACAGGTGTTCATGCAGCACACAGACCTGCCCGTGTCACCTTTTAACATAATAAATGCAGCTGCTGCAAGAAGTTCTAAACATTGTCCAAATGATCTTTCTCAGAGTCATTTTTGCATTTTGACATCGGTGGCTTCTATCGGTGCTAATCACTTTTATTTATTGACCTCTAAGCAGCAAAAATAGAATAAGTCACGTTTCCCTCTGCGCTACAGTTTTAAAGTATTGTAACATGCAGTTAGCACAAGTGCCTCACATTTGCTCAAAAGTATTTTTTATTTACCATACCATAGTTTATTTATATAGCACGTTTAAAACACAGCATGGGAGCTGCCTAAAGCGCTGCACAGGCTGGACCTAAAACACGACCAATCCAAGCATCTAAAACAGAAGATAACAATACCGATCAAAAGCAGATAAAACATGATGAATACTAAGAACTCATTAAAACAATGATACAATAAAACACTGAAATGAGTCACTGTCTAAAAGCCACATCGTAGAAGTGGGTCTTTAAACGAGATTTAAAAACCGCCAGTGATGGAGCCTGTCGAACTATAATGGGTAGAGAGTTCCACAGCGTTGGGGCAGCATGTACAAATGCTCGTTCACTCCGTAATTTGTAACGCATCCGGGGCGTGCAAAGCAGCAGGAGGTCAGCCGACCTCAACGTGCGCGTGGGTACATAGGGAGTGAGCAGGTCAGAGAGATCGGGAGGCGCCAGGTCGTTGAGTGCTTTAAAGGCAAAAGTCAATACCTTAAACTGTACTCGGAAAATGACAGGGAGCCAGTGAAGATGTTCCAGAATAGGGGTAATATGGCTACGTCGGTTCGTATTTGTCAAGAACCTGGCAGCAGCGTTCTGGACGACCTGCAGCCGAGTCAGGGCAGAGACCGGAACACCAACGAGGAGGCCGTTTGCACAGTCAAGGCGAGAGGTAATGAAGGCATGGATGACTGACTCCAAATGCCTCCGCTTCATTTGTGTTAAATTAATTTTTATTCAATTCATGATATGTTGAACGTGCAAAAAGCAAGTATTAAATATCTATTTAATACATAATAATATACAAAAATAATGTTTGAGTTCCTATTGAAATACCAGTCCAGTTCATAGTAAACAATATTGATTCAACTGTGGCTTTTTCCTCTTTAACAAAACAGTTTTAGAGATTTCTGTACAACAAAAAGAAAATTCATTCTATTCACACACAAGAAACTAAATGTTGAATTTCCTTAACCAAGTTAGTTTAACTGGTTAGAGTTAGGGTTGGGACTCCCAACGCGTCAGTTTTTGAGGCTTCAGGTGTTGTTGGTGTTGGAGGTACGAAGTAAATGGTACCTAAAAGCAAGTTAGTATAACTACGACAAACCAGTACATAATCCTTGGAAGTATCCTTACTGAACCAGTATTTCAGAGTTATGTTGACTTCCTATTAAAAATAAAAATAATGGACTGGATTTAAATATGGGCTGCATAGTGGCGCAGTTGTTAGCACTGTTGCCTCGCAGCACGAAGGTTGCAGGTTCGAAACTCGGCTGCGGCCTTTCTGCGTGGAGTTGCGTGTTCTCCCCATGCATGCGTGGGTTTCCCCTGGGTACTCCGGTTTCCCCCACAGATCACAACATGCCCTACAGGTTATAAATTGTAAGTCGCTTTGGATAAAAGCGTCTGCCAAATAAATAAACATAAACATAAACATAAATAACGCTTTTCAAGGCACCCAAAGAGATTTCCATTATTCACACACTCTCACATTCACACGCTGCTAGTGATGGTAAGCTACCATGTAGCCACAGCTGCCCGGGGGCGGTCTGACAGAGGCGAGGCACAGTCAAGTTGAGGGATGTGTCTTACCCAAAGACACAACAGAAGAATCCCCATGGAAGGAGCTGTAATCGGGCTCACACTCCTCCGATCATGAGGCAACTCGCTCTGCCTCCTGAGCTGCTGCCCAAGCATTAATACTACTTAAGCAGTAGTAAACAATGAGTGCATTTTTACTTACATTACATTAATTTACCTATTAGTAACTCCAACACACAATGATCTATTCCTGCATACTAATTATTTTAAGTTGGTTTAAATAAATCCAACCTTTATTTCTTACAGTGCACTCTGGATCAGCTCCAGCTGCATTGAACTACAAATACTCATTAAATTACATATTTTTTGCCTACAGGGCTTTTTGCTTTGTATCTCTGATCTCTACCATCGACTTTTCAGCGTCGGCTCGCATCTTAATCAGCTTCTCTGTGCTCGATTCACCCTCCTTCTCTCAAAGACCGTCTCTCCCTCCACTGTACATTATGAACCACTGACTGTTTTACAAGGCATTAAATATCTGACCCAACAGTCGGCTCACAATTAGACGAGACCATTGCTGAGTATAAACGTCAAACAAAAGCAGGCTGATATACGGCCGGCCGTGGGGTTTACATGCCTCACATGCTAGTGTGTGAGTGACACGGCTCAAGATGATGTAATTATAACATAAGACGGCTGTGCAAGCGTCACAGTGTGCACGCAGACTGGAATAAACCACACAGGGTTCCGTTTATTTACCCACGATGTGTGAGACCTGCTGTGTGTGGTTGCCATCAGTGGGTTTCAGTCGCAAGCGGGTGTAGTTTTTCCTCGGCTGAACCCGTCCGGGCGCTGGCTGTGGTGCTGTCTGCCGCTCTAGGGCCCGAGGAGCCAGCCCTCGGCTAACTATAGACTCAGAAATCCTCAGAGCATTTCTCATGGCCTCGGGATGGCTGAGCTGATCGGCCCACACAAATGTCGATGGCAGTGGAGCAGCTCAGTGACCTGTGGAATGTGCCTCCGTGCAGAATTCCAGCTTAGCTCGCGTCAAACACACTTGCTCTGCCCTCGTGCGCCCTGCAAAAGGCAAGCCAAGCGTATAAGTCCAAGCTAATATGAATTTGTTTGCTCGCCTGCTCGTGGAGCAGCCATCGTCGTGCCAACATCAAATCAGTATGAGCCAGAAGCTGTCAAGTGTGGCTGTCAACACCTCTATTTCAGCAGAAATGACAAGCCCCTTAAACCTTGATGGGTATAAATCAAGAGGCCATTTTGAAACAACAGGGTCATGTTGAATCCTTGCTGAATGCGTGTCTATGTGTGTCCACATAAACCCTAGCAGCATGGGATTCCCCCTGAGGGCACCCTGTCCTCCCATAATTCCTTTCTCTGCCATCCAGACTCTTCTAATCACACATTTGTTTGTTTTTGACTTTCAGCTGCTGTTCATTTTTAATTTTTTAGCTCAAAATAAAACATCTTTGCATGAAATTTCCTCCAGATGAAGGTGAGTAAAGCTGCGCACAAGTGGGGTTCATCCAGCCACTCCAGCCTTCAGTCAGGAGAGGAAATCAAGCACAACAACAAAACTTCCGGTCTCGCCCTGGATCTCGCGACCCCTCTTTCACAGATTTCCAGCCCCTTCATTCCTTTCACTCCATTGGGACTCTGCGGAGGCCCTTTTGTGCTCTGCAGATCGAGCTGTGTCCACTACTCCCACTCCTTTCAATGGTGTGTAAGAGCGCTGCTAAGGGCTGGAACGACAGTGTTACCCATGCAAGCAGAACATCCCTCTCTTTTTGTGCAGCGGCTTGGTGAAGGGGGCCGGTGGGAAGCATGCGGTCAGTCTGCTCCTCCATAATAGAGGGCCGGCCAGCTGCCTTGGCACAACAAAGGGACCAGTCTCCTGTTAGTCCTGTTTATTTTACTATTTCTCCTCTTTTCTTCTCTGCCGCCTGCATGAGAGGAGCTGAAAGGGTGTATGGATCAAATCTGTGTAAAATTGAGATGTTTCAGCTAGCAGCTTCCTGGCTGCTGTCTGGTTTTATAGGCAGAGAGAAAAAG
Source organism: Nothobranchius furzeri (assembly GCF_043380555.1). Lineage (NCBI taxonomy): Eukaryota > Metazoa > Chordata > Actinopteri > Cyprinodontiformes > Nothobranchiidae > Nothobranchius > Nothobranchius furzeri. The sequence goes on from NC_091747.1 coordinate 49,489,493, forward strand.
GTGCAGAAATGACTTTATTTCTAAGCCAGGTGTTCTGTTGCTACTTTCACTAGGGGGTGTGGCTTTTTTTCTGCATATTTATTAAAAATAAAAAAAACATTTGGAAAAAAGACATTAGTTTTTATTTGTGAAAATCTATTCTAATTTGATTAAATTTATTTTTAATTTTAAGAAAAAACTTCAAAAAGTAATTGCTGTCTATTTTCTTTTAATGGAAAAATAAATAAATAAATAAATAAATAAATAAATAATTATTGTTATTATTATTATTATTATTATTATTATTATTAATAACAATGTTATTATTAATTTATTTCATTTTTATTTTTTATAATAATAAAACCTTCTGAGCCTTTGATCCCTTTGATTCCCTTCTCCTTTTTTTTCTTCTTTGCAGATCTGTTATGCGCAAAAACAAATTCTTTAGTTTTCCATAGAAACCCGCCCTTTCCACGCGGGGATATTGATGTTTTTCTCCTTGCGGGGGTTATGATATGGTGAATCAGAATCTGAAAGCCGCGGGAACAATACCTGCTTTCATGCTCCTACTTTTGCTTTTGTGCGCCTTTTTTCTCCTCTCTGCTGGTTCAAATCGTCACTTCTCAAATGAATACAAATATTTATACTGAGTGTCTGCGCTGCGGTCACTTTGGAGACTAACTGAAGTTGGAGCAGCAGGTTTGCTGCGTAAAGACGCTCCTGGAGCTTTTACGCAAAATAAGAATCTCGTTTCTGATTTTCTAAAACTTTAGAATTTCTTCAAAAATCAATTGTCCTAATTTCGCAACATCAAACATACATATATAAGTTTTGAGTCATTTTGGTAACTTGGAGACTCGAAGTGCAGATTATTGGAGAAGATTTGACCACTGCTTAAAAAAGCGTCAAATTCCTCCAGTTTGGGGCATTAAATCGACACCCAGCGTCTCCTCCCTCTCCTTTCTGCGGCCTGACATGTCTGATAGACCACGCTTTCTCCGCGCTTTGTGTCCCCTGTCATCTGAACAATGCGGCATCTTCGGGACACCAATTTTAGGGTTCCTTTGATCTGCGGAGCGAAAAGCACCACAGTTATGGAGAGAGGGTGACAGGACTTCTTCTGCTGCTGCTTCTTTTTCTCTTTTGTTTCCAATTTTTACTTTAAATAGTCCAAAAAACACTAAATATTTACTTGGAATTGTTCAAAAAAGCACTAAAATATAAAGCATGTTTGCGCAAAGAACGTGTTTATTGCGCAGAGAGTTTGGGACATTGTGAGTTTGGGAAGAAGCACTAATCTCCATGCAGTGCCAAATTAAATTCTTATGGAATTCCGCACATTATCCCCGCTCCCTCAAGGCCGCAATGAGTCCACAAATCTGCGCCAGACATTAAAGCTTCTTTCTGGAGCATTTCTCTTATCCAGTGGCACCATCTAGTAGCTGACAAGCATATCACAAAAAAACCGCTGTTCTTGTTTATTTTTTAAGATGACTACTTCATGTTTCTGTTTATAAGTGTGCTTCTTAGCCGACAAACGGGGCTAAAACACGTTATTTACGAGTATTATTGTCATGTCGTGTTGTATTCTCACATATTTATATTTTAGAGACTTTGTTGTCCGTGAAAAGTTCATCAACTCTGCGTCAGCCGAGGTATTCCTTAAATGTGACGCGTCTAAGCGGTAGTCTAACGCTATTGGTTAGTTCTGGTCGGCGCTCAGTTTCCTAATGCACGGAGCTCTGCGGAACAGGGGGCGTGCTTAGCAAAAATAAATAAATAAATAAATAAAAATAAATAAAAGACGTATTGCTTATATTATAGCACAGCACATGATAAGATAATCACTTTTACGGATTTCTGACAAATCACATAATTTCTGAAAGAGGGAAACTCCGGACAGCAGCTTTAATTATGATATTCTGACTCCCTCCTCGTGAGATCTTTTAGCATTTGACGCAGTCATCTTGTTTTCCAAAAGAAGAAAAACACCCAAATGAACGCTCTCCTCTCCTAAAATGTGCGTTAAAGTGACCAAGCAGAGGTCAACGCATGACTTCTTGCGCAGTTTATAGGCTATTTCGGCGTCTGCGCATTAATTGTGCATTTCAAAATAAGATCATGTTTATTATGAGTAAATGCTGCACATTTTCGTCCATTTGGAGCTTTTACCTTCAATTAAAAGTTGAAGCTTTTGAGGAAAAGTGCCTCCCGTGTTAGAAAAATTTGCGGTGCATTGTGGGCAAACCATTTCAGCTGTTATCATCATCATCATTATCATCATCATATAGCCATTTGATGTCGCTTCATGATAAAGAAGAAGAGGGAGAAAAGAGGGGGAGGTATCTGCTTACTCTGTCATCTCACACGCTGCCATCCCTGATAAATGAACGCACTCCTTCTCCCTATAGGCTAAGAGCGACGCCATCACGCCCCTTCTGTCAGAAACAGCGGTGCTTTTTATGGGAGCCCCGTTGGTTGTGCTATCAATCCCAACATGCAACTGTCCCTGCGTTTTCTGCGGGCCGAGAGGTAAAAATGTCAGTGACATGGAGAGATAAAAAGTCCACACAGCTGCTCGTGCCTCATTTTCACTCAAAGATGGCCAAATGAAACAAATTCCAATGATTAAACTCTGAAAGCACAAAGTAAAGCTGTTTTCACCTTAAAGTGAGCCTAATTTTATTTTAAAATAGCCTTTTTCATGAACAAATGCATCGATTTTGATCTTTGGAGCCGATACCGATGTCTCATCCCGGCACAGCTCTGCCCACTGATCTCACATAATTCTAATAACCAGAAGGATCAACATTCCCTAAATAAACAAGTCCCCATGAAAGATCTTAAAATTAGTTTATTTATCCCGAGTGTTTGTTTGATTTCCATTCCTGCAATGCTGCGGGGCATTCAAGGGGTGCGGGTAAAATCAGATTGTCAGACAGTTCTTGGTGCATTTATGGACTTTTTTCTCACTTTTACACGAGATGGCATCTTTTTACATGCACTAGATGTGAAACTTGCTCCAAACGTTGCAGGGTCGCAATATAAAATGCACTAAAGGAGAATAAATGTCTTTAAAATCCACTTTTATATCCCAAATAAAAGTGTTATGTGGTGAAACCGTCCCGTGTACCCCTTTCCTTCTGGAGTTCTTATGAGCACAACGCGTTTTTAGTATTTCTGGGGAAAGTTTACAAACACCTACAGCCGCAGACGCGCTCTGCACTTTGTTTGGCGCGGCGCACATCCATCCGCTAAATGGGACGTGTCGCGGGAGCGCACGTCCCCGCACAAAAGACAATTGTGATTTAGACAAACATTGGGGAGGTGTTGGGAGGGGGGCGCATAAAGGCAAAGGTCAAGTCCTTTTTCAGTTCAAGTGTGCTCCGATTCACCTAGAACACAACAGGCACAAAGAGTCGCAGCTACCTCCGTTTCTAAAAGGGCGATGTGATATCCGCCTCGCGACGGAGGAGGAGGTGGAGGAGGACGAGGAGGAGGAAGCTGATTCCCTTCCTGATTCAGATGAAAATTAGGAAACAGCCTTAAAACCGTAGCTTTTCTCCTCCCAATTTTAAAAATCGAAGAAGCAACCATTCCTTATAATAAACTTATTCTAACCCCACCAGAAATAAACAAGTTTAGCACCTGCTCTAGCCTACTTTATAATAAATATTATTATTATCACTTATTATTATTATTGTGACTTGAATTATTTCTTGAACAGAGGGATTAGGAGAATAAGCAGTGTTAATTGCGCGGCAGGTATAACGAGCAGGTCTAATCCCTCTCTCTCCCCCTCCCTCCTCTCTATTGAGTTTTTGTGGGCTTAATGAGTGGCAGGTAGGGCTGCTTCCTGCTTTCTCACATGCTCAAATAGGCCTCTCGCTGCTTGGAGTCCTGGACCCTGGCTGCGTACAGGAAACAATTGATTTTGAGCATAAAGTTAATTATGCCAAGAAATTAGACAACCCTAACGCTGGGTAAGGACAGAGGTGGGTTTCCTGGCACCTATAACAAACTCTCACCTCTCATCCAGGCTTTTTTTATTGGAGAAACGACACTTACCTTGTTTTACATCTTGTTTCGGGAGCTTTCCGTTAGTTTTTTTGTTAAATATCCACCCAAAAAGGCAATGTTCCTGAGGAATAAATAGCCAGAAAAAAAAATCCACTGGGCTCTTGGTTGTGCTCTGGTCTGAGCAGTTTCCTAGGCTACACAAATCAGTATATGAAGCTAGCGTAAGCCCAAAGAATGTCACAGTGGTGGGTTTATTATTGAAACCAAGAAAGAAAGAAAAAATATCTTATTGAAACTTTTTCCTTTGATGAACTGACTCATGGACGAGGAGGATAAGCCTCAGAGGAGAGCGCCTTCTGGGCTGGAAGAAGAACGGAGTCCTGATTTACGTGTCAGAATCTATTATTATTATTATTATTATTATTATTATTATTATTATTATTATTATGAAATCGCCCTCTGCATAATTAAAAGCACTATTTTTTATCTAATCCCTGGACTCGCTTTGTTTCAGTGTCTGTCTCCAATATGATTGACAAAGTAATAAACGCGTCATGCTGCTGCGCGTGATTGCGCCGCGGCATTTGCATTGGACATTGAGTGGAGAATATGACAAGCTTGACACGCAGGGGATTTGCTCCGTCAAATAAACACGTCTCCAAGGATCTATGTATTGTTACGGTGACAACGCGTCCAGTCTCAGGATTATGGAGAAGAAGGTGGTCGAGGCTCCTGTCCCGTCGTTGCTGCATGTGAGGGTTTCAATGATGAGAAGGAGAGCTCTGGTGTCGTAGATGATAAGAAGTAAGAGATCAAATAAGGGGATGGAGGAGTAAATGTTGGGAAATTAACTGGTGCCACTTTTCCATCATTAATATCTCTCCCCCTCCTCTTCATCCTCCCTATTTCCCCTCCCTCTTCTTCGTGTATCTTCCTTTTTCCAAGTGGCTCTTGTGGTCACACAAGCTGCGCGCACTTAAAGAAAACAACTTCTTTGTCAATAACATCCTATTGGTGACTTATTTTTATTTATTTATTTATTTATTTATTTATTTATTTTTATGTTTTCAGCAATAATAACAGGGAAAAGTTAGTCTTTGCGGGTTCTCCACTTTCGGGGAAAGAGATAACAATAATCTGCCAAACATTTAACACTTAATAGGCCATTGTCGTTATGGATGGAGGTCATTTATGTCCCGCGGCGCGCCCACCTCCAGCAGGTGATCCTGATGTCGCAACGTGTCAGCGGTGGCCTGACATAAGTGTAATAATAGTTAATAGAGCGTGATCGAGAGAGTGGCGTTAAAATCCAACACAGACGTGTCAGAAAAGCAGCAAAAGTCTGCGTCTTCATTAGCTCCATCTCCAAGGACCGTCGAACATTTCATTAGTGCGTAATTTATGAATGTTTGACAAATATTAAAGAGTATGTAAATACGAGAGGCGTAATGTCTTTCCTGCGGGAGGTGGCGAAATGACCCAGAGTACGTGGATACTGCTAGACTGATCACAGGCATTACGCGTCTCCTCAAACTGTGCGTCTGCGCGTCTGTGCGGCGCGCGCTTCCCCATCTGACGGGTGAAATAGTGCAGATAAAGCAATGATTCATAATGCTGGCAGCATTTGCATCTTCTAATACTCGGTATTATTTTGATATATGATGATATACTGTCTGTTCGCGGCGCGCGTGCGAGTGCACGTTTTGCCATTATGGCGCTGGTTAAACCAGTAGGAGGGTTTTTGGTCTAAGACGGTTCATTTCCCCGACTTTGTGAAGCACTTCCAGTTCAGAGGCATGTCCTGTACATCTATTTATTTATTTATTTATTTATTTATTTATTTATTTATTTATCTATTTATTTATTTATTTATTTATTTATTTATTTAAAGTGGCTATAGGCTCTTGAGATGGAGACGTGCGATTCAAGATGCGAGGGGTTTGGATACGATATCTTTAAGTTTTAGTTAAAGTTTTGTTTTTGTTTTATTTGGTTTTTTTATTTTAAATTAAAATAACAAAATATGTCATGATGACTTCAATTGTTGCAAAAGCGTGACTAAAAGATACAAGAAACACAAAAAGCGTTACAACAACAGCAGCAGCAATAATAATAATAATAATAATAATATGTCATATAAATGTATAACTTTTTTCTTCTGGATACACAATGCTATCGATGTTTATATCAATAAGCACAATAATACAAAACAAAGTAAAATATTATCAATTAACATTTTCATTTCAAACACCCCTAGATTTATTTTATTCAAGTTGAGTTAAAGCTTCAAAATAAAAGTTATGTGCAGAATTTTGCTCACTGACAAAATTAAAATGGTTTAATGATAAAATGATAAATGATGCATTTTTTATGTAGAAAAAATCCTGCAGCAACATGAAAGTAACTATTGAGACCTCGCAAACAATATATTAAAACTAAATGCTCTTTTGTTTGATTAACTCAAGTGTAAAAGCATGTCTAATAAAATATGAATGTAAAACTAAAACCAGGTTTCTGTAAATAATAACGTATAGAATCTAAACAGAATAAAAAGAGGAGGACTCGTGAGGTGGTTAGTCTGTTTCCTATTTGAATTTTATTTTAAATCTTAATATTTTAAATGTTTTATACAAAACACAATCCACAACAGATTTGTGGGCAACTTCCTCGATGACACTAAATCCGAGAGAATAAAACCACAGAAGTAGCCTATAGTTGGGACCAGGTCGCAGCAACAAGTACTCGTGCGCAACATTCTCGCGGGACTAACGGAAGTCATCCCGGGTCGTGGCTAACTAGATAGTCCTCAGTCCAGACCGCTGCATCAAATGAGAGATCTCACATCAAAAGAGGGCAAATAAGCGGCTCGCTGATTCACTTCACGCAGCTGCATTGAGAGGAAGGCCAACAGGCGCATCAGAGGCTGAAAGGGAGCTGCTATTCAGAGCGCAGGTGTGAAGTATGTGGCACATTCTGCCATATAAAATGGAGGTGTGTGTGTGTGTGTGTGTGTGTGTGTGTGTGTGTGTGTGTGTGTGTGTGTGTGTGTGTGTGTGTGTGTGTGTGTGTGTGTGTGTGTGTGTGAGTGTGTGTGTGTGTGTGTGTGTGTGAGGAGAGAGAGAGAGAGAGAGAGAGAGAGAGAGAGAGAGAGAGAGAGAGAGAGAGAATCCTAAAGTCTGAGGAAATGATGAAAGCAGAGGAAGCAATCTATAAGATCTGATGGTTTAATTCTGTTATTTATTATTATTATTTTCCTGCGTCTTGACTTATCTCACGTGCCATTTACAAAGAAAAACGTAAGGTGGGTGGTGCGCGCGCGCAGCCCAAAGCCGGCCTGCACACCTTCTTTTTATAAGCGCGAGTACAGTTAATTCAGCTTTAAAGGCCGTCATAAATCTTTATGACGGAAGCCCGTGCTGGCCAATATATCACAGCCTGCCTCACCCCCACCCCTCGGAAACCTAACCTAGGATGGTATCAGAGTGAAATATTCAATATTCGTGACAGGCTTTATGGCTGGAGTTAACTCGTGAGGGTGCGCATAGTTTGCCTTTTGACCTCTCTTTTTGCGCACTCAATCAAAGTCCGTGATTTACGCGCGCTGATGATAATAGGAATCATAACAATCCGTTTTTATCTCAATATAAGTGATTCTAATTAGTCAAAATGATTATTGATTTTACTATGACGTCATTAAGTCTGGGTTTTCTTTTTGCACCTGTCTCTCCCTTTCTTTCATTATTTTTTTTCACTTCCTTGCCAATTTCGACCACTCTGGTAATTATGACCTGGTTGTTGTTGGAGGTGCTGTTGGAGCGTGGGGTGGGCGTGGAGCACGCAGAGGGGGGAGGTGAGGGGAGAGGAAGGAGGAAGGTGGAGAGGGGGGAGCCTTTTTACTCCAAGACTGCTAATCCCCCTATTAAAGGGGCTTTCTTCAATAATGCCGGACAGTTTCCGGAAGTCGGATTACCGCCTCCATTATTTTACAAAGAAATGATATTTCACACTCAAATGAGCCTCATAGAACGCGGACCCGGCGGTGACAGGCTCCTGCAAGAAAATGAAATAGATTCATTTTCTTTTTGTAGCGCTTTGGAAGTTAAAAAGACACCCCCTCCCCCCTCTTCTCCTCCCATCTCTCCCTCTTTATCCTCACCCCTTCTTCTAGTCCTGACCGCCATCTTTTTTGTGTTTGACGTGAATATGTAGCCATTTCCGGTTGCGGCCACAGGTTTCCTTTTTGCTTCTTGAGTGGACGCGCATCAATGCGGGCTCTATCGCACGCGCACTTGTGCATGAGGTTTGACTTAAAAGCTGAAGATCCATACTGTTCATTTCTGTTGGAAGTTTGAGTATAAAGTAAAAAATGACTATCACGTGACACACACACACACACACACACACACACACACACACACAGGCTCTAATTTATTATTATTAAAAACAAATCTATTTATCATGACTATAAATAATAACTTTTTATACGTTTTTTTCTATATGTTTCTGACCTTTTTTGACCATTTAAATTGAGTAAAGAAGAGCTCTGATAGAAACTTCAAGTAAACATTTAAGAATCTTTCTATTATTTTTTTATTTGTTTTTTATTTATTTCCCCTCTTATTTCATAGGCTACAGAAGTTTGTGCAAAAATAACAATATAATTGTTATTATTTTCCACTTTGCCCAAACTGAACTAAACTTTTGAAACACACCAGAGAGCATCAGCTGCTCAAGCACACACACACACACACACACACACACACACACACACACACACACACACACACACACACACACGCACACACGCGCGCACACACACACACACACACACACACACACACACACACACACACACACACACACACAGCAGAGCTTTCCTCTGCCCTAAACTGAAATTTACAGACCCGATTTCTCACCCAATGAAACAATAAATCTTCTTATGTATTCAATAATTCATAAAAAGTGTTCCTATCTGCTCAGAAACATGAGAACAGCTGAGTTCCTCCTTCTGCAGCAGCTCGGGCCTCTTTGCAAGGCAAGCCCATTATGGTTCGGAACAACTGTGCTCCAGCGGCTCCTCTTTGATTTCCCTAAAGTAGGCCTTGAGCAAAAGAATATATTTTTCTCTTCTTTCTATTCTGTGGTCTGCAGCATAAAGGACACAGATTACCGTTTCCGACCCCATGGGAAGCAAATATTACATTCTTTAGAGAGCGCTTTAGAGTCCGCGGACTTGGCCCCATATCGTTTGAGTTTGACTTGGCTGTTGCTTTAGAAATCTTAATTCACCATGAGGATTCACCGTCGCGAAGGAAAAAAACGCTTCTTTGTGGAAAACGGGCTTTGAAGTCTGGATCCGAATATTCTAGCCTTTCATCAAACTCTGTCTGCAGCTCAGCTGAGTAAGTAAGATTTAACACAACCTCCTCTTGCAGCAGGAAAAGCTACAAACACACGTTTGTTTCTATTTTTGACTTTTGAGTTTTAGTCTAAATAAGATGCTTATTTTAACAGATTTCATAATAATCTGTGTTTCTCCTGATTTATTCATTAAAAATTTAAAGCTTTGCTAAAGAAAAGCAAAAATAAAAAAATGTTTTACAAATTTACTCCAAAAATAGCAGCAGAATTCTCACTTTGATACAAGATTTATTCAAAATACTCACAAATTACAAGGCAGGTTCGGTTTCAGCTCAAATAAAAATAAAAACATTGACGACGAAAATACAAAATTCACAATTATTCCCCTTCCCCCGGATTCATAAAACATTTAGAATAATTCACGATCGTTTTACCAAGTACTGTATAAGCTCATGAAAACAGCTGGTTTGATTTTCTTACCTGTTTGTTTGTTTTTTGTTGCACTAATAATAAAAATAAAAAAAATGTAAACATAAAATATTTGTACAAAACGCTCTGAGACAGATTCTTACAAAACACCAACACATCAAAGGGGAGAGAAATGTATAAAAATGTACAAATGTACAGCGTTCTGCTCGAATTGGAACATGCACTTTGGTTCATGATACAAAAATTACTCAATATTAGGTCGAAAAATAAATAGGGAAAAAAATAAAATGAGGAATATACATTTTTACAGCATCATGTCAGGATGCAAGTTCTGGTGGAATTGCACCACTTTCTCTGGACCAATAAAAATGGGCAAAATTGTCTCTGAAGTTTGCGCATTTTCCTTTCCAAGTTCTCTCAAGTGCGTCTGTTTGCATTTGGAAGCTTATTTGGTGCCAACTAATAAAAATAACAATATAAATGTGTCCGGGGGGGCACAACAGGCACCAAAAGCTGGTTTAAAACGCGTCCCTCTGCGGTGGGTTCCTGTACGGAGGCTCCTCCACGGGGTCGGGGGTAGACTGGCCGCTGGGTGGTGTTTGGGCGCCGCTGGCACCAGAGCTGTGACACACGTACCACTCGCTTAAATTGGCCGGCTGAGAGGTTCCAACCGGCTCCGACAGCACCGAGGAGCCCCCGGGCTCCCGGCCCAAGTCTGAAGAGGGGGACACCAAGGAGGGGGTGGAGGACTCGTAGCCCGAGCTGGGCGGAGGGGACTTGCAGTGCACCTTCATGTGTTTCCTCAGGGAGCTCGGGTGCGTGTAGGACTTGTCGCAGCCTCTCACTTTGCAGTTGTAGGGTTTGTCGCTGGTGTGCACGTGCGAGTGCTTCTTCCGGTCGCTGCTGTTCGCAAAGCGTCTGTCGCAGCCGTCAAACTCACACTTGAAGGGCTTCTCACCTGTGCAGAGAAAATCAGTGGCTTTAACACTCGAAGGGCAGAAAAAAACTATGAAAATGTTCATTTCTTTACTTTTTTTCATGTTGAGCAGAAATAATATTATACTTTATTATAAAGGGAATTAAAACACAATACGAATATAATCAATTTCTTCTTAAAACATCTGTGTGTTTTTAAAATTCTTCAAAAAGACTAAAAACATGTCATTCAAATGGTTAAAAGACGAATTAGAACATCATCTCATGCGTGCAAATAAAGCGCAAAGAAAGTAAAAATACGCACACAACTTCGCCCAAACAAGCTTTTTTGCACAAGGGAGAACATTTTAGCGATGTTTTAACCGGATATTCTTCTATCTTTTTTTTGTTGTTGCCAATTTTCATGCTACAAACTCTGTTGCATGAAAACTTGTAAACACAAGGTCCGAACGCGTTTGTGTACGTCAAAAAGACCAAATATGCGCAAAACCGCTGAAAACTCTCATATTATAAGCCAATCTGCTGCTGGGAGTCCAATATATATATATAAACATAGCTTCGTTTTCGTAATATCTGATTATGTGACGAGGCAGAAAAGAAAGAAGGAGAAAAAAAGACAACCTGAATAAATTACACGGAAATCATCCGCTGCTGATTTTTCTCCTCCGATTAAAGCTTTTGAGAATATGTAATTGCCTCTGTCTAATTACACTTGCGGGTTGAATATCAATTTGACCTTCAGCTGTTGGGTTGAGAGAGCCAATCAAGGATATTAGTGTCGTACAAGAAACCGTCGAGGAACAGACCCCAGGGGCAGCCCCCAGTCATAACCACACTTTCGGATAGGTTTTAAACATGATACGAGAGACCAGGCCCCTCGGGAGTCAACACACAGAAATAATTTAACAGATTTGTACTTGGGTAATGTGAGCAAATGATATGAATAATACATATGAGGAAGGAGGAAGGAGGGGGTGCAGAAATGGGGACGAAGGAGAGCGACACGAGAAAGGATAAAAATGGATGCATGAGCGTGAATTTGAGGCCTTTTTCGTCTGTCTTGGTTCCATCAGGCAGGCAGCCATGTTTGACCCATCAGATCTTTTAAATCCGCGTGCAGGAATGCCAGCACTGTTTTGGTAAATCATTCTGCACGTGTCAACTTGTTGCTTAAATCCACAATCAGCTTCCAAAATAAAGGTCTGGATGCATTCAGTGGAATTAGTTTTAAATGAACGTAAATGTGGGTTTTGGTTTGCAGAAGCGTCATGCCCATGCGGCTTTTTCATGCTTTTAGAAGACATGACGTGGGCCCATGGCTTTGTGTTGTTGATGTAAACAAGAGGTCGAGCCGTCAAACGCACGAGTGAGCTGCAGCCTGCACCTTCCTGAAACTTGGGAGCAACTGCTGCAAAGCAACAAACAGGTGGAGCGAGTCTGCAGTCTTGAACGCACAGATTCGATAAAGGCGTAAAGTTAGGAATCAAATTATGCAAATCGTGTTTAAAGATAACTTACAATTAGCTTGTATTTAATAATTCACTTTTCCCATTAAATCCCTTTTTAGTTTATGTTTTCTCGACACATTGATGTGATAAATCCGTGCACACTGACCTGTGTGAGTCCTTTTGTGGATCTTTAGATTCTCAGACCTGGCGAACACCTTCCCGCAGCCAGGGAACGGGCACGGGAACGGCTTCTCTCCGGTGTGCACCCGAATGTGATTCACAAGTTTGTATTTCGCTTTGAACGGCTTTCCTTCCCTCGGACACTCTTCCCAGAAGCAGATGTGGTTCGCCTGCTCGGGTCCTCCGACGTGCTCCACCGTCACGTGCGTGACGAGCTCGTGCATGGTGCTGTAAGTTTTCGAGCAGAGTTTCTTGGGCGAGTGCTCCGGCTCCAGCCACTTGCAGATCAGTTCCTGCTTGATCGGCTGCCTCATGTAGCGGAAAAACGCCCCGGCGCCAGGGTGGTGGTGGTGGTGGTGAGCGCTCAGATTCATGTTCAGATTCAGACCTCCGTAGCCATGCAGAGGCGAGGCGGAGAACGGATCAGCCCTGGAGCTTGCCACTTGACTCAAGTGATCAGACCGAACGTACATGTCTCCAGGTAGTCCTAACCTTATTTGTCCATTCAGCGCCGGGCCACCCGGGGATCCGCTGGAGGGCTGCTCGTGGTGGAGTCCGGAGAAGAGGGTGGTGTTGTTCCCAGCGTCGGGGTGGTGGCCATAGTGTCCGGGATAGCTACCTGTTGTTGAGACAAACATTCCGTGGTGAGAGGCTGAACCAGCAGTCTGCTCGGCGAGCGCTGGCATGGCTTGAGCCGTCAGATCTCTCCGGATGAGGAAGTCCCTACCTGCGGATAGAGCCTGGGCCGACATGGAATACGGGACCGACGTCGCCTGAACCGGGCCAAAAGCTCCCGTTTGACTGGAGACCACTTCGCTGTGGCCTGCCATGTGATGATTGTGGTGGTGGTGATGGTGGTGGGGATAATGATGGGCTGGGTTGATTTTGAGGGCCGCGGAGTGCCCCATGTGTTCTGGCCCGAATGGACTCGGCCCCAGGCGGGGTTCCGCAGTAATCTCCCCAGGGTGCGCGTGAGCCATTGAGTGTGGATAGCTGCTGAACCCCGGGAAGCCTGTCACGCTCTGAGGGGTATGGTGGTGATGATGGTGATGGTGGTGAGCCCCTGCCAAGTCAACTAATCTCAGCGCCGTGTTCCGTTTGGAAAACGCAGGGTCCATCATGGGGCTTCCCAAAGCATCCACGCTCATTACTTCCTAATTTTAGAATAACTTGACAGCAGGCAAAATAATAATGAAGATGACAAATATATTTTAATCGCAATGACAAATAAAAGGGAAAAAAAGAGAAAAAAAACTTTTTAAAGTTAAGTCTATCTGCAGACAACATGGAATCCCATTCGGTTGAGAGGCAGCAGCAGGACGCTTTGATACTGAATAGAGATTCATGGTAGGCGCTGCAGCCCGTGGAGCTAAACAATCACCCCGCGCTCTAATTGGTCAGAGCGCCGTGATTGACGTCACCGGTGACAGTTTCCAACGTGATGAAAAATGTCTTGGTGACAGCGAGTGGCCAGTGCGCTTGCGCAGAGCTGGAGGGAGGAAAAATAACTAGTTATTGTTTATTATAACTCATAAAAATACGTTCTTGTATGTATTTAATTCGCTTTTTTCTTTTCCAAAAATCTGCCTCGGTCACACAGTGGTTTGTGCAATCTTACGAGTGTGCAGAGTGGGCACGTTGTTCCAATAAAAGTTGTGCGGATCATAAATAATGCAGTGATATCTTCATTTAGCGCTACGGCACTTGCTAAGCCACTTTTACGCACATAATTACGCACACATTTACGCATAGAAGAAATCGCCTGCAAAGCACAGCCAAACTTGTGCTGAGACGAGCTCCGTCATAGGAAGGGTTTAAAATAGAGCAAAGAAATGCGCGCTTAGAAATTTGCATAAGCGCTCCTCCGTCCTGCAGCGCGTCCCGAATCCGCTCTGCTCCGTCAGATCCGGGTGTGTGGAGAGAACAAAGCAAGCCCCGGTCCGTTCCGTGGAGGAGAGAAAGAGAGAGAGGGGGGGGAAATGGAACGGACGGGACCTGTTGTTGATCCGGGGTGGTTTCGTTTCAGACCCAGGACGGCAGCAGACGAGGGTCATAGGAGGTGGTCTCGTGGCAGCTCAAAATAAAACAGTGTGTGCTGTAAGTATCGGTTACAACAGATTTCAAAAGTGGACCCAGAAGTATTTTCTGCTCTGGTTTGATTCTTAGAAATAGGATTTTATTCTTTGATTGTAACTTTTATTCATACTGTTTGCTATTGTTGTTGTTTCAGTGCGTAAAATCGGGGGGGGGGGGGGGGGGGGGCACATTTACGTGCAGATCTGGACTTCAGTAGGCCTGACTTTGTCCTAAATATCAATGCTGTACTTTAACTAATTTCTCTTAATATCTAAAAAAAAAGATCTTTTTGTCTTGTGAGTTAAAATTTTGCTTAGTTGTGTCTTTTTTATGTTCTGTGTGAAGTATTTTAATGTTCTGAATAACCTTTAACTTTTATGACTGTGGAGGAAAAGTGAGAACAGTTTCAGATTACGTTAATTTCATGTTTGGATGTTTTTGTTTTCTGACTTGTTGGTCAAGTTGAAAAAGTACAGAAATGAAAAAATTATCTCATCAGAACGCATTGGTTTTCCGTTTACTTAGTACAAATTGCCCAACTGTTTTTAAGATGACTTGCATGTCAGTAAAACTCTGAAACTCAAATAATGAATTTATTTACACAAATCAGCATCAAATTCAAGTTAAAAACGTATCTGTTGTGATGTTTTCCATTGAATTACCACGTCAATCTCTTCACTGACAGCATCTCTATCAACACTAAATAATCTGAGTCAATATTTAGAGAGGTGACGGATCCCAAAGATGTTTATTAAAAGGCCTCCGCGGCGCGCGCGACCTAAGCGAGGCGCACAGCTGCAGAAATCAGACGCAGCACAGCAGCGTGCGTAATGCAAAACTAGGGACAGTTATTTCTGGTGTGTGTGTGTGTGTGTGTGTGTGTGTGTGTGTGTGTGTGTGTGTGTGTGTGTGTGTGTGTGTGTGTGTGTGTGTGTGTGTGTGTGTGTGTGTGTGATCGTAAAAAGGGAAGTTTGCTGCTTTAGTGTCGCTTTTACGGCAAACAATAATACAGTGAAGGTGAAATTGTAAAAAAGTAAACTACTTGTAGAGTTTGGGCACCATTTAGAGTGTTTTAACTTAAAATGTGTGTTTTAAGTAGTTTTTGTTGCAATTGAGCTCTACTTGTTGCATGTTTATCTCCTCACACCTGTTCAGAAGTATTTTTTTATAAAGCAGATCAGGAAAACTCCAAGCTGGGATTGTAAAGTTGCAAAGAAACAAACTGATCTTCCCTCTCTCTCCTTATGGGAAAATCGTTTTTTTTCTTCGAGTGACTCGCAGGTTTGTGCACGTGGCTTTGATCTCCAAGCAGCCGCGGTTTCCTGCAGCGAGCACCTCAAAACACACATGATAACTACACCAAAACCACCACAACGTAACGTACAGGTCGTGATGCATCACTACAAAGGACGGAGGAGTTGCACGAGCACAAACAACCTAAATTTCAAAAATGGTTGCGTTGTAAACACTGCCTGTAGGATTCAGGGTCGAAATCCGAATCACAGATGTATGTTTGTGCTCACGAGAGGCAGACAACACATTTGGATTTCCTTCCAGGTGAAAACAAGTGCTGACTCTGCAAGAAATTGAGATTTTTTTCCATATGCAAAGATGGTTGTCCGAGTGTTTATTTTAAATTTGCCCATAAATAATTAATCATTTTTGTTCATTAAAAACTATTTTGATTCCAGATGTGGCTAGCCAATGCTTTTGCAAGTCTCAAGTCTTTCAAATTAATTCTAGTCAATTCCAAGTCTTAAATTTATGGTTTTGAGTTCTAAACAAGTCCTTCAAGAACACAAAAAGCAAATATTTGAGGAAAAAACGGAGTTATTCCTAATATGTGTATTTATAACAAAGATTTAATAATGAATGTCTTGTTTAATATTCTTTAAATGTTTGCTATTTGTAAAATATCAAGTCACGAGTCATCCCTAACAGGTCACACGTCTTTACATTTAAATGATATAGTTCGTTTAGTTAATTTGACTCATTTTAACGTTTTATTGAGTATTTTTGTTGTTTATTTTCAAATCATTAGAAATCAGTTATTTTAAGTCATCTGACTCGACCACTTGACTTCACAAGTCACAGGTATTTCCATGAAGTAAGAGTTGTTCTTGGAAAGTTATTTTAGTTTGCAAATAATTAAAGTAAACATGATTAAATTCAAGTCAAAACCCAAAAGCAAGTCAAGTCCGAGTGTTAAACCTTCATTCTGAATCCTAAACAAAACATTCCTCCTGGATTTCTGAATTTTCCACATGAATTCCAATTTATTTGCATAACTTAACTATCAGATATGTCTATTTTATTTTAGGTTATCAGACATTTTCAACTCAATAACGCGGAGTACCAAGTCATTTTCATGTTAAGTGAGCCAAGTCAATTAAATTGAGGCTGAGTCCTAGTCACGTGACTCAAGAGTCCACACCTCTGCTTGATTATATAAATGTGCTAATAATAACCCAATATAGACCTTTTTTCAGTTTTTGCAACAAACTGTTGTTATTTTTTAAAACACGCAGACTTATTTTGTTATTCAGCCGTTTGCCTCAAGTCTCAGTCAGCAATCTGAAAATATCTGGAACTGATGATGTAAAGAGGAATGAAAGAGCGGGCCCTGCACAGAGGGTTGTTATTTGGTGAGTGCGTGTTATTGAGTTGGGAGGGTGGGGGGCTCAACCAATGAGCGCTAGGCAGTTCGTCCACGTGACCACCCCCTCCTCTCCCATTCATCAGGGCTGGGACTGTGTTGTCTTTTCAATTCATTTATCTGCAGGAATGATTGCGACTATCAGTCTAGAGCTCACCGCCTGGCTGAGGAGGTGAAAGTTGCGCCACAGGAAGATAAACCGCAAAAAGACAATATTGCATGTATACAAGCGGGCTTTTTTGCGTGCGCATCGGATGAGCGGTGTAGAGGAATTCCTCGCGTCGCTGAAAAAGAAAGCAGAAAGAAAACAAATCTGTGGATTAGAGTTATCTCAGTCTGGTTGGGGTAAGAAGAGATAACAGCAGAGGAGAGGAGAGGGAGGAAGAATATCTGCGCGTGTTTTTTTGGTTTCTGCTCTCAGTCGTCTCGGCGAGTCTAGACTGAAGATGCTCCTGGACGCAGGACCGCAGTATCCCACCATAGGAGTCACTACTTTCGGCTCCTCGCGGCATCACTCAACAGGCGAAGTGGCGGAAAGGGAAGTGGCGCTGGGGATCAACCCGTTCGCGGACGGGATGGGCGCCTTCAAAATAAACCACAGCTCTCATGACATCGGCTCCGGACAGACGGCGTTTGCCTCCCAGGCTCCGGGCTACGCGGCGGCCGCCTTGGGACACCACCACCACCACCCGGCGCACGTCGGCTCCTACTCCACGGCGGCTTTTAACTCCACCAGGGACTTTTTGTTCAGAAATCGGGGATTCGGGGAAGCCACCGGCGCGCAGCACAGCCTGTTCGCCTCCGGGAGTTTCGCAGGGCCACACGGACACTCAGATGCAGCGGGGCACCTGCTCTTCCCTGGACTCCACGAGCAAGCGGCGAGCCACGCGTCCTCCAATGTGGTCAACAGCCAGATGAGGCTGGGCTTCTCTGGGGACATGTACGGCCGGGCCGACCAGTACGGCCACGTTACGAGCCCGCGTTCCGACCACTACGCCTCCACCCAGCTCCACGGCTACGGACCCATGAACATGAATATGGCCGCGCACCACGGAGCGGGGGCCTTCTTCCGATACATGCGGCAGCCCATCAAGCAAGAGCTCATCTGCAAGTGGATCGAACCGGAGCAGCTATCCAACCCCAAAAAGTCGTGTAACAAAACTTTCAGCACCATGCACGAGCTGGTGACCCATCTTACGGTGGAGCACGTGGGGGGGCCGGAGCAGACCAACCACATCTGCTTCTGGGAGGACTGCTCCAGAGAGGGGAAGCCGTTCAAAGCAAAATACAAACTTGTGAATCACATCCGCGTGCACACCGGAGAGAAGCCGTTTCCCTGCCCGTTCCCCGGATGTGGCAAAGTGTTTGCGCGATCGGAAAACCTAAAAATTCACAAAAGGACTCACACGGGTAAGAATAAACGAAACAAAGATTCCATTCTGCTAAATCAAAGCTGTCAATATCTGATCTAAAACATGCATGAGATCCACTCCAGCTGGAATCTCCTCGCATGTGATTCACAGCAGCTGCTGCAGAAATGGTTCTGTCCTTTTTATTTATTGGCTTTTGAATTAAAACGTTTATTTTCAGTAGATGCTCTGGAGGTTTTTGGGTAATTGTTTACAACGAGGATGGAATGCATTGTTAATCAATCAAAAATGACGACATGTTTGTCTTTAAACAGCCTTTTATGTTGTGTTATAGGTGAGAAGCCTTTTAAGTGTGAGTTTGAGGGCTGCGACAGGCGGTTCGCGAACAGCAGCGACCGCAAGAAACACATGCACGTCCACACGTCGGACAAGCCGTACCTCTGTAAAATGTGCGACAAGTCCTACACACACCCCAGCTCCCTGCGAAAACACATGAAGGTAAACAAAAAACACTCCATTTGTTTATTTTTACTGTAATGACATTTAAACCTCATTTTTGAATATTTAAATAATTTAGAAAACGAATGTTTGTGCACATTTTGTTTATTCTAAAGAGAACTTAAGAAATGTCATGAACGCCTTAAATAAACATTTTAATTATTGCATTTGTTTTTGTGTTAATCAACATTTTTGCATATTTTTATAATAATGCAGGTCCACGAATCCACCAATCCGGGATCGCAGCCTTCTCCAGCGGCCAGTTCAGGGTACGAGTCGTCCACACCCCCCACCATCGTCTCCCCGTCCACAGAGAACCAGAGCAGCAGCTCCATATCACCAGCAGCCTCAGCAGTGCACCACACAGCCAGCCACAGCACGCTGTCGTCAAATTTCAATGAATGGTACGTGTAAATATTTTTAAAAAAGGGAGAAAAAAAAAGAAAAAAGAGGAGAAAAGACTGCAGGAATAATGAGAAAATGGAAAAAAACGGGACTCTAAAGTCAGGAAGATGGACTGACAAATCACAGAGAAGTTAAAGACTGTATTAAAATGTGAAAGAGAAATGCACGGACTCTTCCTCCTCCTCTTCCTCCTTCCTTTTCCCCTCCTCCCCAATATTTCTTCGAGTCTTTATTTTTCCTGAGAGACTGCACAAAAACAAAAAATCGCATGCTATCTCCGAGGCCTGGATTTTTGTACATATCAGCAAGCTGAGGGAGCAAAAATGTAATATTTTATTTTGTAAATATCACAGTTTAAAGGGGGGGATTTGTTGGGGGAAAAAAGAAAACAGGAAAAAAGGTGGTTCCTAGATTTATGGAGATGGTTTTACGAAATATCGCGATGAATAGGCTTTCTGGTTGCTGCAGAATGTTATAGTTGTGTACCAAAATGTGAATTTATTCAGTATTACTCCAGTCTACACGTCGACCTAACCGACTCCTAGTATTAAATGTGCTTTTTGTAGCCTATCCAGTGCAACATTTTAATTTTATTTTTATTTTTTTATTATTTCTATTCGTCCAAGGTCCCGTTTTGAGTAGCACAAGTATCATTGTTGTTATTTAATGTCATGTCGATAAAAAATCGTGTAGTGGAAGCCTGAAATGTCGATCTGTTTATGTACGTGATAAATATACAAAAAAAATCTGTCAATTTGCTTTGTCTGAAAGGAAGTAATCTGATTACATGTAAAGTAGCTCAATTTTCCATATTTATCCGCATGTAAAAGGGCCGGTAACATGTTAGAAATGATCGGTATTTATGGAGAAATGCGCTCGTGTGTAAAATTTAGTTTACAAGGAGAAAAAAACATGTTTGGATACATTTCGTACTACATTAAAGGATTCAAAAAACACTATTTGGTTTGGTTTTAACGTGGATTATGTGTCAAATTCATGACTTTGTATTTAAAAAGTATCTTTTTTCTTGAAGGAAGGGGGAAATCGGACGATTTGAGCATTTTGGACTGTTTGTGTGTGTGTGTGTGTGTGTGTGTGTGTGCGCGCGCGTGTGTGTGTGTGTGTGTGTTCCAACTTCAGTGACACTCGATAATAACTAAATCCCCCCTTTCTGTGTTCTTCTGTTTATCCAAAATTAACATCCACCGCTTTGCCCTGCAGTAATGTGCAAATTAAATTGATTAATCACGGCTGTTGTTCCTCGGTGGATAAACCGGAGGAAGCTATTTTGCGTTACTTAATTGTTCGCAAATCTAATTTTCAAATCTAATTTATTTTCTTTTTCGCTCCCATGTTGGTTTTTTCTTTCTTTCTTGTGATTTCGCAGGTTTTCCTTACAGATCCTAAAGAAATGTGTGTGTGCGCGCGCGCACCCCCCCCCCCACACACACACACACACACACACACATTTCATTGTTCCTGCTGCAGCTTGCTTGACCGCCCCATTAGGCAGAGATCATATCAGCACTGATCATGGTTAACACTGCCAGTGTGCTCAGATCCACCGATCTGTCAGTCTGCTGCCTTTTTCCCCCCATAAAGAAAAGAACAAAAAATCTGCACCAACCCCAAAAAAATTCCAAAATGCCCCAAAAGCTGTTTTTTAATTCGTTGCAATATATATATATATATATATATATATATATATATATATATATATATATATATATATATATATATATATATATATATATTAAATATAGAGGAAAAAACCCAAATCCTCATCCTAAATGGTTAAAAATGTATTGAGATGTATTCATATTTTCTTTTCACGGACTATTACATGTGGAGATAAATGAAGGATGGCGATAGAATGACTTCTTTCGACTCTATTTAACACTATCTATCTGTGCAGATGCTCCACTGATGCACTGCAAGGGAGACAAAATGGGAAAGGGGGAGTCTGAATAGGTTTGAGGAACTCTGGGGAAAATGTTCACGTTTATTTGGGAATATTAATAGTTGTAAAAGACTTAACCTTCAATTTTGTTGAGATCAGCTTTAGTTTTATACCCGTTGTGTTAGTTAACATTAAACATTTTATTTTGATTTTTTAGTATTGTTATTTTTAATATTTATAGAATCGCAAATATTTAAATAAAATTTACATTTTGGGAAGAAAAATGCCAAATATATTTCTAGTGGGAAATAAATTCCTAGAATCATTTGTTTGATTTTATTTCCTCTACTGGTTGCAGAAATCTTACTTTTATTTTAACTCCAACAAAACAAAACGAAGAAGTCGCAGCCTTTTAGCCGAGACACTGCTGAACGCAGAGCATTAACCGTGTCGCTTAACTTCTACTTTATGGCTCCTGGCTGTCGCGTCACTTTGCACCGAATCTCCTCACGGAGAGGAAACTAAAACGCTCGTAAAAGGACGCGTGGAGGGCACGATGCGCAGATGCCAACGACTCCGGATCAGACAGGAGCGCGGAGAGAAAATAAAAATAAAAGACAGATCCACTTCAGATGTATTTACGCTGCAGCCTGGTAATGACAGCCGCTCGGATGTCTGGAGAAGCGCAAAGCGCCTGCGTCATGAATATTTATCAGCAGCACTTGTGGCCAGTAAACTGAGCCTGACGTTGGCGTTTCCGCGGCTCATCATATCAGACGTGGAGGCTCAGCTCTTCCTGCTTGTAGAATTGTGTTTGACAACAAACAACACGTCAGGAATGAAGACGCGCACTTAAGTTCTGGTTTTGGATCACGTGTGTCCGTGCGTAAATGTGTGCATATAAATGTATTCTTTCTTTTTCATTAGCCCCTGCAGGATTTCATTTATGAGTCTAATTTTAAGAGCAAAATCATCATCTATAATAATAATAATAATAATAATAATAATAATAATAATAATAATAATAATAATAATAATAATAATAATAACAACAACAACAATAATAATAATGCTCTGATCATTTAAATGGGTTTTTATTAGAAGTGGTCACGTGGTTTCTACTTTTAAACCACAAAAATAAAAAAATAAAACTCTTATAATTGCAACACCAGCAGTTGGGGCAACATAGTTTTTTTCTCTCCAAAAGTTCGAACCCGAGTCAAGGCCACTTTACTTGCCTTTACTGACCTTATTTTCTTATTTCTGTTGCCTTTAAATTTGATAAATAAACAAACTACAGAGTGAGTTTGCAGATTTATAAACTGTGCTGCGCAAGTGCTTGCAGCAATCCGTATTATTATATTATCTAAATGCAATTTTCTCCTCTTAAGATTTAGATACATGTCAGGCATCTGAAGCTGAAACGTCATTCACGGGGACTTCCGGTGCACGTGAAACTTCATAAACCACAGGTTTTAGATGGGGTTTTATTTGAAATCCAGTTTGTTTGGATTCATGTTTTTGTTTCTTTGTCAACTTTTAGTTATTTCTGCTGATCCATGCTGGATCTCAAGTTGATCTTCTTTTATTATTTATCTATTTAACTACATCTCTAATTGGGACATTCGTCTCCAAATCTTTTTTTTGGGGGGGGGGGGGGGGGGGGGGATTGCACGCGGAGCTGAGGGGTTCGTTATAGTGAAACATCGGCTCACGGTGACCCCCATCGCATCAGTTGTGAGATGTGACACGCCATTAAGTTGAGACCACGGAGATTTGTGGGGGCGCTGACACGGTGTTGTCGCCCCCTCCCACCTCCACCCCTCCTCTGTGTGTTTTTTTTTTTTTTTTTTTGACGTGTTGCTAAATGAGGCCACTCCAATTAGCGCTCTGCTGCGGGGGTGAGACCGCTGCACACCTCTGGAGCCTCGGAAAACAAACACTCCGCTCCATTCTCCACGTTTTGTTTTTTCTTTTTTTCCTCAAAAATGAATTTAAAATCACAAGATACGTGTTATTACTCAATCACTGAAGTCTCTTTGTGACGTTTGGGGACATCTGATATCAGAAAAAGGCACTTCCGGTTC
Organism: Nothobranchius furzeri; assembly: GCF_043380555.1. NCBI lineage: Eukaryota > Metazoa > Chordata > Actinopteri > Cyprinodontiformes > Nothobranchiidae > Nothobranchius > Nothobranchius furzeri. The sequence goes on from NC_091747.1 coordinate 49,512,838, forward strand.
CAATTCCTCACAGATTTAACCCTTTTTTATCCTATTTTCTCCCTACAAACAAACTTTTTAGATTATTAATGATGAATTAGCAAAATAAACAACATTTACACTCTAAAACTGCTGGTTTAAACAAACTACACTGAAGGAAATGTCACATTGAGTTTTACTTTACCAAGTTATGTCAACTGGTTCCATTAATCCTAGATGCTTAAAGAGTAATATATTTAAAGTAAATGCATATTACTCTTTACTATTACTCTTGAGCCAGCACAGTGGCCTAGTGGTAGAGTGTCCGCCCTGGCACTGCGAGATCGGGGTTTGATTCCCGGTCGGGTCATACCAAAGACTTTTTAAAAACGGGGTCCCAGTGCCTCCCTGCTTCACACTCAGCTTTTTGGATTGGGTTAAACCACTAAATAGTCCCCGAGTGCAGCCACCGCTCCCCTCCACGGGGATGGGTCCAATGTGAAGATGAATTTCACCAGTGTGTGATGACTATGGGACTTTAACTTTATGTTTAAAAAACTAGGACTGGTGGAACCAGCTGACTTATGTTGGTTAAGTAAATTCAATGAATCCTTTCTTACAGTGTAGTTTGTCTCTTTTTACTAACCAAACAACGAGGCTCAGGTTTAAAGCAAATAAATGACCTAAAGTTGGTTTAAATGACAAAAGATGGTTAAAATAACCATAATATGAAATCACATCAGTATTATTTACATTACAAACCTTTGATCAAATAATGGGTTTTCTATAGTTCTGTTAAAAACTGTAAATTTCACTTATTTCACATACAAAAATATTTCATTTATTAATATTATTTATTCATGTTTTGTCTAAACTACCAAACCCATTTAGAAAGGTTCAAAATTCAACATTTTCAAATCTAAACTTGGTCATGTGACCTAAAGCCTTAAGTAATGAACTCATCAATCACCACAGTTTGATTTAATGTGCTCTGATCTCAAAATAAGATACATATGGCGCATTAATGTGGTGTTCGAAGCAGAGAGAGCAGCTTGTGAACATCTGTTTTATCTGAAGAGTCTGAAAACGACTTCGCGCCCACTTCCCAACCAGGATGACCAGCCAAAGATAATCAGGCACAGATTCCCGTCGATCCAATCCACATCAAGATGCTTTTGTCAAAGTCGTGTTGGCCTGAAGAAAGAAAACGGGACTAAGTCTTGGAATATTTAAAAAACATTTGCAACAGCGGGGACCAATAGAACAGCCTTTTGTCACTGATCTTGCTGCATATCTGTTTGTATTCAACACTCTTGAGTAATCTGTCACTTTTATGCAAAATGCATCTGATTACAGGTGGAAAACCTGTTTGTTTTTTCCAACGTTTGGTCTCAGTTCATTTAGAAGCCACACTTGCAGATGTATTTAATTAATGTTAATTTGAATCCACAATTTCAGTAAAACCAGATTCTGAACCCGGTTCAAAGGTCAGAAACATAATTTTTGTAACTAAATCTTCACTCTTCCTTCTACACAACCCCTCATAGCAGGCCTGGCTCTTCCTCTTCTGCCTTTTTCCATGTGGGATGCGGCCCAAGCTCTTGGAATAGTTTTCAAAGGGCAATAAATAGAAGTTGTTATGCCTGCCTTGTGTTTCGAGTGCATGAAATAGAAATGGATTTTGTTTTCTTCCTCCCTTGTTAGTCAGTCGTTCCAGCGAGGAAAAAAGCAGAAAAAACGCGTGCAAAGAAGCAAATAACTCCCCCGTGCAAACATTTCTGCAGCTATTTCAATGTTTATGTTCTAAGCTTTACAGTTTTTCTTTTTCATCTTGAAATCATCAGTTGGATTTGTCTTTGGCTCGTTGTTCTCCATCAAACCCGAGCTCTGATTTTATTTGTTGTGAGGGTTTTTGGATGTTTTCCACTCATTTCTGATCTCAGGCCTGCTCAGAGTCGCAATAAATCCTTAATCTGTAAAGTGAAATCCTCTGATTTTCTGGAAGTGTGCGGAGAGCCAGAAGCATATCATCGCTGCATATTTTATTTCCTGACCTTCCAACATTTTCTCCGGAGCATCACAACACAGGCATTTAGCCTCGGATCAGCAGCATCCCGCAGGTGGAAAAACACGTTCCGCCTCTGCAGAGGATCCATTTGTAATTATCACAGAAAGAGGATGATTAAAAGGATGAAAACCTGGCGAACGGAACGTGGTATGTAAGGTATCAGAACGGAGCGCCTGGCATCAAGCGTTTCTCACCAGCTGCATCAGCAGGACACAGGTGGAAATGCAAGTCGAGCGGTGATGGGAGCCAGGAAACCCTTGGAAAGCTGGATGTCTCTGTCTGTGCGGGAGCGACTCTGAAGCGCATCGTCTCTAGCAGGCAGGATATTAGCTGTAATGTTGTCAGAGGGGGGATTCTGGGGGTCCGCGCTCATCAGCGAGGGGAAGAAACTGGCAACCGAGTGTAATTGGCCATCAAAACAAAAGGAAAAATGGGAAGAAATATCGGCTCGGATCGACTCGGTTTGGTGCACGAATGCAGATAAAGCAATAAAAACCATTAAAATGAAATGTTTTGTTTTGCCGAAGATGCCAAAAGATCACAAGCTAAGTGAGATGTTTTCAAGTATTTTCTCAACACGCTCACCGATGTACAACACATGGGCCTGGCCTGTGTGCAGCAGCTGGCTCCTGTAAGTACCTCAGCTCCGTTTGTCACGCCTCTGACTCGGCTGTTCTTTGCTGTCCCGGTTAACTGAGTGGTGCTGTGGAGGTTGGGGGGTGAGAATGGATGAAAATAGGTGATGTAACAGTGTCACGTTGCTCCCAGGGGCCTCGGTGACCTCTGGGATGTGAGGAAGGGACCCTGTGACAGTAATAAATATATGAAAGGAGACCTTTTTAGATTTAATTTGTAGGGTGAGGTCAGATTTGGATGACATTTTCTAAAGATATGATTGATTAGTAAGCATTTACAGTTAAAAAATATATTTTTAAACATATTCTTTGATTTTTATCAACATTTTCAGTCGTTTTGACACGCAAACAAACAATAAATTAATCTATTCCGACTGAGTAGTCAACCTTCTGACAGTCGCATCTGTGATCATTCAGTCTGTGCTGTTATATATATATATATATATATATATATATATATATATATATATATATATATTCCCTGTTTTTCCTCACGTTATCCAGCTGCATGGAGCTCACTCACGATTTGATCGATAACAATCGGCCCAAATCTGCTCGGTCCAGGTGTGTGCTGTTTATTATTTCCCCCAGCTCCTCCAATTAATCACTAATTGGTGTTTCCACCTGCGACAAAAAACATATTTTGCACAATCCTCACACTGTGAAAAACGTCAAATTCACGTATAGATTTTTTTTTTCATTTTAAACATGAAAATTGACATCATGATATAAAAAAAATCAGCATTTGAGCTGATTTGGTTCACTCTCACCTGAGGTAAGTTCAAACCGACATGTGGAAGCACTTCATTCTCTAACTGGAATGAGTTTTTCAAATTAAGACTTTTGCAATAAAACATGTCGGAAAACTGTTAATCGTTTGCCGAGGATGAATTATTTTAGCTGTCTGCCAATTTAAAGATGCTTTTCCCAGTCTGATACAAGCCGTGTGCAGTTTGCTGAGGTGTGATGAAACCACTCCAGCAAAGGGCAAAGAAAATGTTAGCACTCGCTAAAAAAGGTCAGGTCCTTCCACGAGATCAAGCTCTGGAAAACAGCAGAGCTTAAAATGACTAACGAAGTGGAAAGATGAAAAATTAAGAGTGCAGCTGAAAAGTTTGGCTGTCTGGAGCGGAGTTAGCCGTGCAATCCACATCAGAGCCACAGTTCAAGCTACAAGACGAGCTTACGGCTCACAGGGAACTTGGCTGCATGCATAAAGCTTTCTATAACTTTTGTGATAATATATAATATTTCAAATGTCTGTTTCCTCGTTAAGTGGCTTGTCAAGATGTGCATCCATTAAATGTGTAATGCGTCTCTCAGCAGCAGTTGAAAAGAAGATCCTGTTGACATTCTGGTCAAAGGTTGGGTCCAGTCTTGAGTGATTTTCATCCTCGCACAATAGAGAGAGGGATAATTGTTTGAAAACGGACATTTCTGCACTTCATTTCCAATCTTTAAATCACGCAGTTTTAATTTTCTAAGCAAAAAGAGAAAGAAAATAAATCCTGTTTATGCCTAAAACCTCAAACTGTAACTGAGTGCCACTGTTGAATCTGTCAGCGCTTTGCAGGCTTTGTTTATGTTTTTATTCTGGAGGTTTGTAAATAAAATAAAAAGTGTGGTAAACCCTCATTTAAGCCATTTTTATGACTAAATTAAAAGAAAGTGTACCAGGATTAACTCACAAAACTCTTGTCTTTGGACGCAGCTCCAATGGAAAACCCTGAAATAGGGTTTTGGCACTCATTCTGTTAAGGTAGAAAGCAGCTTTCTTGTCTGGATCCTCTCCATCTAGCAGACCTGATTCTTTACTGATACACTTCCAAAAAATAGGTTGGTTTTAAATTTATAACTTAATAATTTATACAGAAAGTGCATAGAGCAGGGGCGGATTTATGACTGAAGAAGATCCGGGGCTTAACACACACACACACGCACACATGCACGTGCGCGCACTCACGCGAGCGCACACACACGTGACATGCACTAGTAAACATCATATATATTTATCTTGTACCACATAATTTTTAATCTGAAGCTACATATTAAGCATTTTCAGGGCAGAGTATTGTTCCTGTTAGTGTTTAGTGTGAGATGATAGTAAATATTCCCTTTCTTTCTCAAACAACGTTACCTGATAGTAAGCTAACTTTAGGCAAACCAGCAGCACAACAAATATTTTCAAATAAGACTCACAAACCTGAGTCAACACCAGTCTCATCACAGCTGGGGTTCTGTCGATGTACTTTTGGTCTAAAAAACGTCCTTATGTCCATCTTCACTCATGGTTTCAGGCAGAGAGTGTAGAAGAAGCCGGCTGCTGAAGGGCTTCTTCTTCAGTGGTGGAGGCTCAGGCAGGCTGTATACAAACTACTGCCAGCTGCTCCCTCTCTGTTGGACTTTGGTACTGCATGCTACTTCAGTGATTTAGATCCGGGGCTTTTCATGAAAGATCCGGGGCTTCAGCCCAAGTAGCCGGGTCTAACGCCGCCCCTGGCATAGAGAATGCTACAAACAAGACAATGTGACCCCATGAAGCCACCCCTCATGGTCATCAGTGAAAAAGACCTCACATCCTCACATTAGTTTTTATCTTTAGCTTGGATGTCCCTGTTTGGTGACATGATACATTTCTATTGGATCAGTTCATTGAAATGTGTCAAGATCCAGGTGTGTCACGAGTCTTGTCCTAAATGAACAAGAAGTGAAATTCATGCTGTTGCATCTAATCTGGTTGTAAAGAACGGACATACTTTCTGTAAAGATAAATAATGGGGACATGATCTAAGCCGTGTCCCAGATGAAATAAATGATCCCACACAGAGTTCAGTCACTTCATAAATTAAAATATTTTCCGTCCATGCCTTCTCTAAATGGAGAGTTCTTGATAAAGAGGGACACAATAACACATTACACAGGAAGTGACACTGAAAAAATATTAAGGTCCATGGAAACACATCTTTAAAATAGTGTTGGCAGTGAAAGCTGCAGGTTAATTATAACCTGGGAGAGTTGTGGAGCGGGGTTAGTGTTCTGATCTGAAGCCCAACCCGAAAAGGTGACACCCTGTAAGTGTTTGAACAGTTGATCCCTGTATTAAAACTGAAGGGCTATAAAAGTAAACTCAATGGATCAACATGCTCACCCCAACCATGAGATGTTTGAGTTATTGACACGTCGGTTTTGGGAGTCACGACCCATAAATGATCTTAAACTCGCGCAATGGCATTAATGCTTAGCAATACACAACTTTTGGTTTTTCTCCTCCAAAGATTCTAATTTAAAAAAACTAAACAAGTCATATTTTGAATGATCCCCTCTGTTTTCTTTGTCTGCAGTTAACTTCATTCCAGTTGAGAGCTGTTGCATGTGCAGATGGTCTGGAGAAGCATCAATCTCTGTCAGAAGTGCAATAATGCAGACATTCCATATAGGGACACCTCATGAGCGGAGGAGGAACATGAGAGAGACAGAGGAGGAGTTTTCTAAATTAAATAAAGGCTTGTGTTTCTGGCTGAAGCTCAGGAACCAGCACCCCAGTGAGGATGTAGTGGGAATGCACACACGCACGCAGACACACACACACACACACACACACACACACACACACACACACACACACACACACACACACACACACACACGCACGCACGCACACACACAGCATTTTTACTGCTAAAGTTCTGCTACTTGTCAAATTAATGCAGCGTTTAATAAAATATTGATACCATCTGCAGCTATGAGTTTTACATGCTTTTGATTTAATTAAGACAAAAAAGTAGATTTTCTCCTCAAGAAAATTTCAAAATTTGAATTATGACATATAATTGCAAGCATAAAGCAATAAATAAATAAATAAATAAATAAAACACCCTAAAGATCCATCTGGATTAATTGCTTTCTCCATGCATCTGTCACAAACAGTTGTCAGCACTCTGGATTCGACTTAGTGCCCTGAGTTTGGCGTTGACATCACATGAAGACAATTCTCAGGAAGAACATTTGGGAAGTATGTAAGTTGGGCTGCGTGGAGACACTGGATGGAGAATAAGACTGGATGCCCTTCATCTTTCGCTCTGAATACAGGCCTAAGTCAATTTTACTCACAGCGTGAGACTTTCTCCAGCCCAAGTTTTGAGTAAATCCAATCAGCTGTCTGCAGGATTGAGATGTAGTGTGTCACTGATGACAGAGTTTGCTATAAGACGACACGGAGCAGCATGTTTAATAAGACACTGCCCTATAAGCTCCACCTCAAATCAATTTTGTAAAAATAAAAGTTTTAACTCTTGAAGTGATGACTCAAATTTTTTAAAACTGGCGTTCCATAGAACAACCTCAGCAGGCCTGGCGTCAAGGTCGGGCCTGGGTGGGCCCGGCCCGCCCATTTGCCGATCTGGCCCGCCGAGGACAGATTACAACACCTCATGCAAATGTACTGGCTGAAGACGATCAACAGAGGGCGCTCTAGGTTACTAATCGACAGTTTTAGATGCAATAGAAGAAGACGCTTTGGTACAGTAGCTTGCTAAAATGGATATCAGAGCTTGGTTTAGCAAACAGAAAAACAATGCTAGCACAAGCAGGGATGACGCATCATCAAAAAGGCAAGTGCAGCCAGACGCTGCAGCTACAAGCGCTTCTGTTCCTCCTCTCTCCGTGCCTCCAACACAGTCTCAGCAGGCAGTTGCACCACCGAGTGGCAGCAGCACCAACATAAATCGCCATTCAGATGACCTCGGGGTGGATAAGCCTGATCAGGTGCACCTGGAAAATTATCCAGTTGGACTTTTCTCTGGGAAAAAACGCAGTTTTTCTTCATCATGGTACCAAAATAGAACATGGTTGGAGTATTCAGTGAAAACAGATGCAGCATACTGTTTCCCCTGCAGACAGTTTCGTTCTCATTCCTCATCAAACTCTTACCATTTTGAATTCACGGGTGTCTGCTGTCCTTTTGATTCAAATGTTTTAAAACACATATTAAAGTTGAAACTGTCTCTTTTTAGAAAGAAAACACTCTAGATTTTCTAAATCTTGTTTAGAAGACCTAGGTTACACTTCTTACCAGCTGGTAGCAGTAACGCACCAAGTCAATGTTTACCAAGAAGAAGAAGCACACAGCCAAGAAGTAGCATGCTAACCTGATGCTAACTAGTATTCGTGATGCAAACATTATGAGAAATACGTGCAAAAAGAAGAATTTACTAGGGTATTGTAACGTGAGGAAATATGGGTTTTCTGTCACAATGGTGGTGTTGGACGCAGCTGGGTCATAGCTGGGTCGCTGAGAACTTTCACCCACAGATTAAGACCTGAACGCCAGCGAGTCTGGGAGGAAACCATAACATCTGCCACCTGCAGTCTACCAGAAGATGTGTTTACATGAGTTGTACCCAGACCAAGTCAAAACATAAAGTTTAAACTTCTTTTTCGTGATTTTAATGTTAAAATAACCATTATCATTTTGCTCATTATAAATGTGATTAATCAAATGAATGACTAGTATGCTTTGGGGTAATTATAATGGTTTAATGAATCCACACTTAAGTAGATAATGTTGAATGTGTGGTACTGACCTTCACACTCAAGCACACAAACATTCACACACACCCACACACATCTGCCCACAGTAAACTCCAGACACATTTGATGACGCACATGTTTTGCTTTGAGAAGAGAGGTTTTTGGTAAGTTTTCAGTTTTATGAGGCAGTTCGTGTTGGACAACGGGAGAGAACAGACCTGAAAACCAAAGGGGGGGGGGCAGAGCCTGTTGGCTCGTTCTTCCCCCCTTTCACGCTGTTTCTGCCAAGCCAGGCAGAATAGCTGAATCGCAACTTCTAACGAAGACTCATTACCGAGTCTTTTGATTTCTGAGTGAATTAACTTAAGAAAGCGCATCGATAAAACGCTCTACCATCCACGTGTACCGAGGGCAACTCTGGACCGGTTCCGTTCGACACCTACGTCTCCTGTCAGCCGCCGGTGTCATCTGGATGAACCACAACATCCTCCACGGCCCGGATCCGAAAGAGGGTCCACA